>NC_138543.1:61926332-62608490 GCF_964234715.1 Podarcis melisellensis | reverse complement strand
CTTCACAGATACCTGACGCTCATACCAAGAACAAACTTACTTGGTCTCTAAGGTGCTACTGGACAATTTATTTTATATACATATTTCTACCAGACCAACACGGCTACCGACCTGAGTCTGGAATATCACAGACACTTCTGGTTGTCTCATCTCAAAAAAGAACATCACAAAAGTGATGTTCATGGTTCAAAATGATCAGGGAACTGGAGCACCACCAAGAAGAGGAAATGCTGACTTTTGGAGATTTTTAGACCGACAGAAGTTGTGTGTATGAAGTGTGGAGGGGGGAGCTTGGGGCAGAGGTTACACACAGTATATGAGAAGCAAAGGTTTAATTTCCCATCAGATTTTCCCCTCTCTCTTTCGATCACCTAGTGAAACTAACTAATAGCAGATTCAGGACACAAGAGAAAATTCCACTTCACATTTTTAATTAACTTACAGAACTTGCTGCCGGAATATGTGATTATGGCAACTAGCTTAGATGGCTTTAAAAGGTTTAGAGAAAATTCACTGGGGATAAGTTCACTGGCAGCCTTTAGATCTGCTACAATCAGCAGGTCACTGCTTTCCATGGGAGTTTTTCACCTTAAAGTCCATAAAACAAAAGCAGTAACTCAGAGCAGGGCTTTCCATGTGGCAGCCCCTGTTTTGTGGAACAGAATCCTTGCCGAGATACAATAGGGGCCAACTATCTGTACTTTCATTAACAATTAAATACGTTTTTGTTTGAAAAGGCTTTTCCAGTTGGATGAAGAGGTCTCTGCTTTCAGTGCTTATTCTGAATTGTTTTTAAACCCACCGTGAGTTTGTTTTTTAAACCTATTTTTAGCCATTTTTATGGTACGTTGTGTTTGGGAAAAGGCATTTTAATTAATTAATTAGTCACAGCATAGTAACTGCTGTTATTTTGGTTTACATTGGCCTGCTGTTTCAATTATACTTCCTTGTTTCTGAGCATGTACCTGTCATCAACACATCTTTTTTTTTCTGATCTGCCTTCTGAGTGAGAGCGAGATGAAGAGATTGTGTGGCTATTTTCAAAAGGCCACAGAAGAATTCGATAGAAATAAATGACCAAAATGCTTTAGCGGAGGGCGAATGATGGGAGTTGCCAAAGTTTATTGGGAAAGGGAAGGGTCTGGAGAAGCCAAAATAAGCCCTGGTTCTCTCAGGTGAGTGTGTGGCAGCTTGTGTCAGGTGTGCGTGCAGGAGCCAGGCCCTGTGACCAATAGGACTTTGCAGGACTGGGGCCTTCCTAAGTTTGTTCTGAAGAGGCAAGGCATGGCCACACAGGTGAGGCTGACTGGTAACTCACAGCACCTGGTGGCTAGAGCTGGGAAGGGATATAAGGTCAGCATTTCCCTTTGGCTTTTTGCCGCAGCAACACGTTTCCTGCCTTGCTGCGTTTGACTTCTTACTTCCTGATCCTTGAACCTCTGCTTCTTGACTCCTTGCATCTTGTGCCTCAAACCCCTGACTTCTTGACTCCTTGCTTCTTGATTCTCGGACCCTTGACTTCTTGACTCCTTGCATCTTGTGCCTGAAACCCCTGACTTCTTGACTCCCTGCTCCTAACCCTCGGACCCTTGGCTTCTTGACTCCCGGCTCTCTGACCCTCGGACTCTTGGCTCCTGGACCCTCCTTCCTGCTCCCACCCCGCCTTCTTGCCCCCGGCCCTGATGTCCCCTGCCAGGACTTTGATCGCCCGTGAACCGGACTGTGACAGCTCAAAAGACAAGCCACACCAGGGCAGGTCATCCAACATGAAGCTCACTCCCAGACCAGAGAGCGGAAGGAAGAAAAAGAGATCACCTCCAGACCTAACCTGGAGAACCTCCCGATGGTCCAAGGCCAGGTTCAAAGGCCTGACAGCCACAACCCGTGAGAGACTCCAGGAGCCTCCTGCCAGGAATGCTGGGCACCAACAGGGAGGCTCTCCAAGCAGTTGTGTCAACCCCACCAGGGAAGCCGCTTTCTAATAGCAGCGCCTCCTCAGAACAAGCTGCCGCCACACAGAAGCTCTCTGGATGCATTCCTCGTGGAGGCAGAATAGGGCTTCAGTCTAGATACCAAGGAATTTAAGGTAGCCAAAGACAATCCACAGAGGAAGGGGTTGGAAGAGGTCCACTCTGAGCTGCAGCAGCTCTCCAAGAAAGCTTTATTCGGATGAAGCTGGAGAAGGAACCTGGAAGCTTCTGCAGGCAAAGCGACAGCCTTTCCCTGGGGTTCCACTTCCAGTTAGGAGTTTAAACATTCTGCACTGTGGGGGCTTGGAGTTTTAATTCACTGCTAAGACTTAATTTGGGGCTGAATCAGTGAGGAATTATTAAAACTGATAAAGAAAGAGTTTGGCAATGTAGGCCAAGTGCTTTGATGTCTATGAGGTATACATAATTCTATATTTAAAAAATCCTAGTTATCTCTCTACTTCATTCCAACTTCCTGAAGAGTAAAGCTCTGAACTCCAGATAAACTGTATGGTAAGCAATTCTTCCCTAAGCATGTGGGTGGATAAACCACAGAAGATGCAGCTGAGCCTCTAGCAGAAAATGGCCCATCAAATGCATGCCAGAGCACTCTCCCCCCCCCCCCCACACACAAAGGCTCCTGCTCTGGAGAAGGGTGCAAATGCATTAGTGACTGACTGTACAGGGAGAGGAAGACCAATGCTCTGGGAGAGGCGAGGCGGGGTGGGTAACATCCATCAGACGCTAGACAAGAGGGGCTTGAGCTCAAATCTCACCCACCTTCTCAGCCCCAGCTCAGCATAAACCACAGAGCAGAAGAGGCTCCCCTCAAGTGTCTAGATAGAAAGAAATTGTGTCAACAACCCTGACCAACTTCTGATTTCAGAGACTGGCCTCATCTACAATAAACTTCCCAGATCCATTGGTCTCTGGAGGCAGACCACATCCACACACCCCGCTGCCCCATGGAGTCTAAACTAGGGAACCATCTGACCATAGCAAGGGAACTAGACCAAATTCCTCAAACCACCAATCACCTTCCTCCAGCCCTGAACAAAACACCATGTTAAGGATTGTGGCCCGTGAAATGTTTAGCGGCAGATATTAACTGGGATATGCACCTCTTACCGGAGAGGTGATAAAATCCTGGGCTGCGTCAGAGCAGAGGCCTCAGCATGGAAAAGGGTTAAGAACACTGCACAAACATGTCAAGCAGACTCTGCCTAACAACTGCAAGCTCATTTCCTACACAAACGGGCCCTCTTTAAATAACAAAACAGCCTCTCTTTCGCAATGCATTCCCACAATAAGAAATACATAACAATAATTTGTAATAATTATGTATTATTTATACCCCGCCCATCTGGCTGGGTTTCCCCAGCCACTCTGGGCGGCTCCCAATCAAGTGTTAAAACAATACAGCATTAAATATTAAATACTTCTCTAAACAGGGCTGCCTTCAGATGTCTTTTAAAAGTAAGATAGTTGCTTATTTCCTTGACATCTGATGGGAGGGTATTCCACAGGGAGGGCACCACCACTGATAAGGCTCTCTGCCTGGTTCCCTGTAACCTCAACTTCTCACAGGGAGGAAACCAGAAGGCCCTTGGAGCTGGACCTCAGTGTCTAGGCTGAACGATGGGGTGGAGATGCTCCTTCAGGTATACAGGACCGAGGGCACAAGACACAAGCAAGGAGGGGCAGGTAGCGCTTTGGCACATCCCAATGCGGAATCAGACAGCAGCTGGTGCTGCTGACCATGGTGCTGAAGGGCATCTCAGCTTGTTCCTCTTGTTTCACCACCTTGTCCACTAACACGGCTAGCTCTGTATCTTAGCTTGAATGACAACAGGAACATCTCCTGCGCCTCCTCCCTGGCAGGCTGCCTCTCTCTGAAAACGCACACAAAGAACCTTTCCAGTGAATATAACTCAGGTTGCCCCAGTCTGCGTCTCTATTTGAAATTGTTTTTGTATATGCAGCTGTTTTAAACTGCATATATAGGATAGTTTGCATATATGCAATTGTTTTTATTCTTGACGATTTTACTGTGAAATCGATTCAAGATATGTCATGAGAAGCAATTCACAAAAGGAATAGGTAAGAGGGCAAATGAGAAGGAGAACATGGCCCAAAACTGTGTCTCGGTGATTCCTTGATAGAAAGAGAGAGTGACCTCAGGATATTCTCAGCTCTTTTCCTGGGAGAAAGTCTTGGAAGCACAAGCTGGCAGTACTGACAAAGTTAGGATAATTGTTTAATAATAATAATTGAATTTATATACTGCCCTATAAGCCAGAGGTTGTTGCTATTCCTGTTCCAGAGATTCCTGTCGTTGTGATTTTTAATCCCAGTAAGGGGTTTTATTGTTCTAGCCTTTGCACAACTGTTAAGACAATTCGTTCTATGAGGGATCTCATATATGCAAGCAATGTAAACATTATGCAATCCTCCTGAAGAGCAAAAAGCAACACCTGCCACCTCCTATCACGTGCACCACACTGCCCTTTAAGCCACAGATGGGGAACACCTGTGGTCCTCCAGATGTTGCTGGACTCCCAGCTCTTACCAGCTCCAGTATCCAGCATGGCCAATGAGCAGGGATGGTGGGAATTGGGAGTCCAATGTGGTCTGGAGGGCCGGGGGGGGGGAGGCACCCCTGCTGTAAACTGACCCATCACCCCTCCAAACACATCCACAGTCAACCCACAACAGAAAGGCTGTATTTGCTGCAGAGAAGATACCCTCTGCTGTTGGTCCTTACAAATTGCGCCTCATTGCAAGAAGGGAGCTTCCCACTGCACTGAACCAGAACTGACACAACAATGGTACTTTAGGCAGATGCTTTAAATCTCTCCACTGCACCCGCCACAAAAAGCGGGACCCTCCAATTAAAGCTGCTGAGATGAGATAGCTCTCAAAAGCCCAGGGCGAGGATAAGCTCTGTTTGAAGAAAGGGCTGTGAAGCCCCACCTGAGAAGAAGGCAAGGCTGAAGGATGGGGCGAAGTCAAGCAACGGATACCCGTTTGCCCAAAGGCAGCAGCCAGCCAGTGTTTGCAGCAGAAGGATTAGGCGGATCAAGCTCTCTAGCCTGCTCTCTTGGTTTCATTTCTGCCAATAAGTCTCCCAGCCAACAGATGGGAACTGCAGGAGCTTCACCCCTTCGTGCGTTTGGAAACCCAGGGTTACTGCTGGCATTTTAGCACTGATTTAAACTTAACCCCTTCAATATGCAGCTCCTGGATAATTTTTGTTGCTGGGGAATTGCACAACATCTCCCAAGCCCTTCAGTGCCATCCAAGTGCCTCTGAACACCAGCTGCTGGTGATCCTGTGTCCTGCTCTTGGGCTTCTCTTGGCCACGGCATGAACAGGATGCCAGACCAGATGGGCCCCCTGTGGTCTCTCCAGCTTCAGAGCTCTCCTGATGCTCTTATCAAGGTGCCACCTTTGCACCTCTCAACAGCTCTAACCATTTGCTCTTTCTCAATATTATCAGCTTTGACATATTTCCTGGGGTGCCCTGTCCGCTTAACCTCATTTGTTAGATAGATAAATAATAGAAAAACTGTGCCCTGCGCATCTCCTGTTTATTTCTATGGGGCTCAAAAGAGGGATATTCCCAGATGATTATGTCTTCAGCTAGAGAAGGTTCCAAATGGGAGAAGACGATGTTTGCAGGGCTTTCTTTCTCCCAAAAGCAAATGCTTCCTGTGCACAAACGGTTTGGACTTCATCTGCATAATTTATTCCCCAGAATTCTGTTTCACATATTTGCTTTGGCTTAACATTCAGTATCCCTTCTGCTTGGGAAGGACTTCTGTGTCCTAATGACAGCCCTCGCTCGTTATTTAAACAGAAAAGCAGCTGCTGGTGTTTACCAAAGTGCCCACAACTCCTGCGTTCTGCCTCCACGCCAAACGGGTTGTCCAGATGGCACCCTGACCACAAAAATGCCCCTTGATGCATCATAATGGGTCTCCAAAACACCACCAGAAAAGCATACTAAACCATAAGGCCGTGACAGATGAGCCCCGTTTATGAGATTATTGGACACTTTTCAAAAACGAGGCAAAGAGAATAAGGAAAGAAAAAATGCATCCACATCCTAAGCTGACCATGTCTGAAGAAGGAGCTGCAACTTACCTGTGCACCTGCCTGCTTCTGTGCTAGGGGGAGGGCTATAGCATCTGCTGTGCCTGCAGAAGGTTCCAGGTTCAATGCCTCTCTGCCTGAAATCCCAGAGAGGCCTGGCCAAATCAAAGTAGACGCTGATGATGGGTCATGGCTCTGACTCACTATACGGCAGCCTCCTTTGCTCCTGAAGGTGATGGACTGATTTAAAAACACATGAAGTGGCAGGTTCACCCCCCTGGGCAACCTGCTAGCAGGTCAACCTTCCCAGAATGGCCCAAATGCAAAACATTCTTGGGTGCCTGTTTGGGCTCTTTGATTCGGTGTGCTATTATTTTCAGACCAGTGAGTTGCAAAGGGAAGTCAAGATGCTTTCTGGCATTTGTGCATTCACTACTACAGTCACTAAGAATAACCAGCAACTTCCATTACAGTTGACTGAAGGAGGATTGGCCCGGCTGTTGTGTAAAAGCACATCTTAAACAAACTCCTTAAAAAATGGGGTCACAGTCCAATTTTTCCCAACGCCGACTGGCTCATCCAGTGAAGGAACACATCCAAGCTGCATTTTCCTATGGAAACAGAACACAGATTCATTCCACTTGCGAATGGACCTGTTAGACCACTGGCTGGAAATCCACAGTCCAGGAAGCACCTGGAGCTTCATAAAGTATCTGACTGGACAAAACCTCTGCAGCAACCTTCCCCAACCTGGTGCCCTCTGGAAGTTTTGAACTACAACTCCCATCCATGCAGCTCCATGGGGACGGTGCTGATGGGAGTTGTAGTGATAACACCTGCATGGCCCCAACACAGGGGAAGGCTGGAGAAGTGCTTTCTTTCTCTTTGTCCTGAATACTCCAAGATGCAGCTATGCTGGATGCCCACAAGTTCCAGGGTTATGAGAGAGGGAGAAAATCTTTCCTCTATTCACTGTCTCCATGTCAGGCATCATTTAAAGGGCTGCCCTTTTCTGAGCCTTTTCCAACTGTACAGCATCCTTTTTTCAGGCAAGGTGACCAGAACTGTACAAAGCATTCCAAAAGAAGACACCCCACAGATGTGTAAAACAGAAGTATGATGTTGGTAAGTTTTATTTTCAATTCCTCTCAACTGCCATTTTATGACCCATTCACTCAGTATGCAGAGGTTCTTTTTGGGCTCCTCAGAATCCGTTTTTTGTTTTAGCAACCTAAACGACTTAGAATCAGCAGCAAACTTGGCCACACCCCTAACTCTAGATCAGGGGTCAGCAAACTTTTTCAGCAGGGGGCCGGTCCACTGTCGCCCAGACCTTGTGGAGGGCCGGACTATAATTTGAAAACAAAAAACGAATTCCTATGCCCCACAAACAACCCAGAGATGCATTTTAAATAAAAGCACACATTCTACTCATGTAAAAACACACTGATTCCTGGACCGTCCGAGGGCCGGATTTAGAAGGCGATTGGGCCGGATCCAGCCCCCGGGCCTTAGGTTGCCTACCCATGCTCTAGATCAGCGGTTCTCAACCTGTGGGTCCCCAGATGTTGTTGGACTACAATTCCCATCATCCCTGAACTCTGGCCTTGCTAGCTAGGGTTGATGGGAGTTGTACTTCAACAACATCTGGGGACCCACAGGTTGAGAAAGGCTGCTCTAGATCATTTATGAACAAGTTTAAAAGCTGGAGGGCTCCCTTCCTTCCTTCCTTCCTTCCTTCCTTCCCTCCCTCCAACAGAACTGCTCATTTATTTCTACACTCTGCCTCTTGTTACTGAACCAATTCCTGGTCCACAAGAGGACCTCTCCACTTATATCACGACTGCTAAGCATACTGGAGAGTCTCTGGCAAGGTACTTTGCCAAAAGCTTTTTGAAAGTCCAAGAACACAATGTCAGCCAGAACACCTCTATCTATATGCTGCTTAAACTCTCAAAGAACTCTAAATAGGTTAGTGAGACTCTGCTTCAGCAAAGGCTTCTTCTTCTATATGCTTGGTTATTTTTATTTGACAATATTTTTCACCCATTTTCCCAGGACAGATGTTAAGCTAAGCGACCTGTAATTTCCAGGTTCCCCCCCCCCCACACCTGAAACCCTTTTAAACATATTTGTGTCACATTGGACATGTTCCAGTCCTTGGGGTCTTAGGGACAAGTTCCACGTTTCTGTTAAGAGATCAGCAATTTCACATTTGAGTGCTCGTAAGAACAAGGCTCTTTGTTGCATGAACCTTTTGACTCAGTAGAAGTCTGCTATCGGGAAACAGGCAGCACAGTCCGCAGCCCCGTAACAAAGAATGTGAAGCTTAAACGGGCTGTATTTTATAAAACCGCAAAAAAAAAACCACAAGAAGGAAAACTAACAAAGAACCAGTATGTGTATGTTTATCTTGTCTGCCAAGACGGGAGGGTTTCTAGGGAAGGAGCCCTCTGCAAATCCAAGGGGGCACTTGCAGCTCCCCTTCTGCAACTTCTAGTAAAATGTGACCTGGCCCCTCACTGCAATCCAGATCAGAAGATCCCCATCAGTTCCTCAGAGAATACCCATTGCTACCTCCACGTAACATTACAAGGATTTCCAAAATGGTCCTCCTTTGCCAACAACAAGAAGGTAAGACACATTCATTTGTATCAATTTAATAAGCCTGGCTATTGACATATAATTCTCTCCTGACTCTCATTCCAGATGGATTCACTTTCAATTTACCCAGAAAGCCCTATGAATATTCATCAACCTGGATATAAGTGTCAAAAACTTTATTAAGGACAACATGCAGACTTTGCCAATATTCAAGCTACTACGCCAGGAGTTAATGCGTGTAAATACCCCCCCCCCCACACACACACACACAAAAAGGACTATAATCTCTTATGGAAATGTAAACAGCTTTTTTAAAGGGAAGTCAAAAGTATATGCCACATGACACTTTTAGAATAATACTACATATGTATAGTCTTTTCTACGCTATGTGAAACATATTTATTATTTTGCACCCCAGATGTAATGTTTCCACACCAGTAGCCCCGCACAGGAACCTGCAACTCCAAGACAGACAGGTGTCTCTGACCAGTCTTTCGCTTCATAGTACTTAAATCTACAAGACACACAAGGCTCTCCTTCTCCGTTTTGCTTTCCACACACAACAGCTGCGGTACCAGCTGCTGACAAACGCAGCAGAGCAAAATTCAGTCTGGCTTGCTTGCCTGAACTCCAAGCGTATCTGGTGTGAAAGGATTAAGATTTCAGCCAAACGTTCACAGCTTTCAAGTCCCGATTTGATCCAGGACTGGTTAAGGTTCATTTGCAACAGAGGAGAACCCCAAAATGTGGAAAATTCACCCTTTAACCAGTGTGCACCTTTGCATTTAAAGAGTGTCCCACACAGGGGAGTCAGACTCCGCCCAAAGCGAAAGAGGGCACCCACCTTCCAAACCTTTGATTTGCCTGATGACTCGGACCATGTGGGTTGCACACGTGTGTGAGGGCATGACTGAATTGCCAGGCTCCAGTTTGGGTCAAATGATTTCAGGAATGGAGCCTACTCCACCAGGTCCATTATTGAAAAATGCTATTTCCACTGGAACCAAATTCCAGTTGGGACGATAGTTTGCTATCCTGAACAGCTCTGAAATGGGTGCAACTGAGGATGAGTATTGCAACTATAAGAGTTTCCAAAAAAGGTTATAGAAGATGCAAAGGGGGATACCCAACTTATTGTTGATGCTACTGAATACAACTCTCTTCCGTGAACAGTGAAACACGACACAAGCACAAGCCAGAATAACGAAAAAGAGTTAATGTACCAATCTTGACAGGCGCGCAAGGAACCTTCCTGCTCACAGCAGACAAGTTTGTACTCCTATCTCCCACTCCCAGGAGATGCATCAAGAGAAAACCTTGGTGCTTCTGGAGAAACGCCAGTGCAGCATCTTGCAGTGGCAAAAGCTTTCCACGGCGCATCCTGCCAGTTTCTCTGCCCCACAAGAAAGCAGACGGAGGGGGGGACGTGAAGGCAGGAGGGGTCTGCTTGCAGCCATCAGGAGCCGCTTGTCGTTCACACACCACCAATTCTCTTTGTGTGCAGAAGCCTTCAGCGCTCTTGAGAGTTTTACTTTTCAAAACAATTCACTAAATGATTCAAAGCAGCATTTTTCAGAAGACAGACAAACTCGCCAGGTTGTTCTGTTAAAGCTCTTGGGTTGACGGCTTTTTGAAAATATCTCACATTTCTTACACCCGTCAGGATCTTTTAATTCAACTCAACAGGCTGCTGACCTGCTTAAGAATTACAAAAGTGTTTTGATACTCTGTGTAGCAAAACACAGTTTCTGCCCTGCGTGAGAAACTGCTAAGAAAGCCTGACATCAGTGTCAGATAGCTGCTCCTTTTGCATGCTCTTATTTTGCAGAATCCCCTAAAACTGCCACCCTGTATTTCCCCCACATTTAGCTCAGATTTCCCCTTTCCATGAAAAATATCATTGCTGCTAAGGACCCTTTTGTGATACCTCAACAACACAGTTGCAGTGCTAAGCCCACCCTCGGAAGAGCCCAGTGACATTGTGTGAATTCTGATCCATCTATAACGACAAGGTTGCAAACATGAGCCTATTTTGATCCGGGGTACATCAATGGCCTTCCGCTGGCCAGGGCAGCATCCAACATGGCGCAGAGAGGGAACCTGCTGCCACTCTCTGCTCCGGCCTGTTCAGACAACACTCGGCTTCTGGGTGCTCTCTGGGGTGAAATCGGGAGGCAGCCAGGAGCAGCACAGTAGTTCATGGAAGGGTCTCCTCTCCCACACACCCACAACGGGTTGGGAAAGTATCTGGGGAGAGCATTCCACAGAGGGGGACCCACGACTAAAAAGGCCCTTTCTTGTGTTGTCACCCTCCAAACCTTTTGGGGAGAGGGAACATAGAGAAGGGCCTCAGAAGACAAACTACAGGCACAACGGAACAGTGGTGTCAACGCAACACTTCCATAAATAATCCTGGTTTTCCTACACAACACAGGTAGCCAACTTGGTGCCCCAAGATGTCGCTGAGCTCCAACTTCGCCCCAATCCCAGCCCTGTTGGCTGTTGGGGCTGAGGAGAGAGTCCAACAAAATCTGGTGGGGCACAAGTTCTGCACCCCTCTGCCATGGGGTCAACAAATTAAGCCCACCACAGTCAACTTCAGCAAGTTGTTGGTACCAGAGAGGCACATGCACCGTTTGTGCAGTTGCCCCAGAATGGTGTCTCCCTTAGACAAGCAAAGCAACCTTCAGACAAAAGTCACGGCAAGGTTTACAAGCGCAGACACGGGTGGAAGGATGGGGGAAGAGACATTTCGCGGGCCCTACCTCTTCAAACTGAAGCCGCACTTTAGTAATGGCTCGGATCCAGCGGGCTCTTGCAGCGGGAAGAAGGAGAAGTTCATTTTCATCAAGGTGACTTGCAAAAAGGAAAAACAAGGGGAAAATGAGTGCTGGAAACTCAAGAGCAGTCTCATGAAACTCAACACATGAAAAGAACCTTTTATTGTAATGGTGGGAACAAACGCTGAGAACAGTTGGCCCCAAGAGAACTGGGATGGCCAGCAAAAGACAGAGAATGGCATGGAAAGAACAGAAAGTGTGGCCAACAGGGACTGTGGTAGAGAACCCTGTAAGGAATGCGCCCCATTAGTCACTGGATGGGTGTAAAATGATGATGATGATGATGAAGAGGATTAATGAAGATTTATTTAATGAAGTTTGTCCCCCCCCCCTTTCTGACCCTAGACAGCAGTGGGCACTCAAAACCAGCTATGGCACTACACCCATATCCTGTTTGTCTCTCCCAAGATCTACCAGAAAAGTGGCCTCAAGTTCAACTCCAAGGAATCCATGGCCAACGTGCACCACCTACCTGCCCGGTGTCTTTGTGGCTTCTTTGGGCTCGTCCACTTCAGGAGGTAGTTGAGGTGTGGCATGTTCTTTCACCTTCCCCTCTCCTTCCCTGTGCACTTCCTGGGGCTCGTGCTGCTCACTAGATGGTGCAGGGCCCTCTGTTGGGTGAGGAGCAGCAGCAGCAGGCACTCCTTCTGTGAGCTCGTCCTCGTGTTCGGAGCAGGGCACACTCCCGTGATATTGGTCCAGCTCACTCAGCTGAGAGCTTCCCTGACTGATGTTACAGGAGGAACCAAACTTACTACTGCTGGCAGGACTGTGAGAGAGCAAAGCATTAGTAAGTCAAAAGGTCTTGGCAACCAGGAAACAGCACAATGCATGCACACACACAGAGAGAGAGAGAGAGCGCAAATCCTAACTACACCTGGCCAAAGCATCAAATGGAAACTCTAGCCAAGCAAATGTCTCTTGCACATTGCAGCCACTGTTCTCAGTCGCCCGCCACTTCCAAATTTGTGTTTGCAATTTTTGTGCTGGGCCTAAGCCTCTGGACCCTATTGATATATCAATCAGAAACAGATAGCATCATCTGCTGCGCATCCTGTAAATTGTTTACAGGCCATAGGAAAATTAAGAATGGCAGCAAAAGTTTCATGCACATTGAACTTCTAAGCTGCTAAGCTCAACACCTTCTTACAACAATGTTTGCCCCTAGCATGTCAACTGCGCGTGGATTCTAGGACATGAGGGTTTCATCTTCACTCCCATTTCATTAACACATTCTTAAGTTTCTCCAGTGGCTGAGAATGGATCCTGTTGTAGCTGCCGTTTAGAAAAATCAGCCCTCTCTTCCAGCACAACAAGGGCCCATTGCTGTTGCTGCTTGGGAGTGACTGATTATTATAAGGTTGGAGTTAATTCAACAAGACACCCACACACACTCTCTCCATTGTGGAATTCTAAGAGGGAAGGGGCACAAATGCTTTTGGGCCGCTATTTAAGTGCCGCCTGGCTTTTGGCAGCCCACATAGGCAGAGACAGCTGCAAGAGGACCCAAGGCAGCTACACTGCGAAAATCCCATCTATTCCTTGGAAAACAGGCTGGGCAGAAAGGGAAATGCTTGAAGCAGGATCCCTGCTGGGCCAATTGTCTAGAGGTGGCGGGTGAGGAGTGCAGATTTAGCAATGATTTTAGTGACGAGCAGTTCTGTAACTAGGGAGGGGCAGCAAGAACACCGGCCCCAATCATCCCCTGGACAGGGGTAAACAGGGAGCAAAAGTCACTAATATACTGATAGCTGTAACATGAAATCACTGCAATTCTCTTCAATATGGAATTAAAAAAACATGTTTTTGAGATATGGTAAACCAGAAAACCAGTTATCAGCTTGCTTGGAGACCTGCAGCCTAACACAGAAAAGCACATTCAGCTAATGCCGCTGAATACAGCTGGTAAAAGTAGAGAAAAACTGAATCATGTTAGCTGGGCAGTAACGGCTTCCGAGCAGCAAGAACTAGATGTTTCTGCATTGGTACCTTTAATAGTCAACAGCCATGTTTAACTCCTCCTGGTGGGAGGGAGGAGGCTTTAATCACAGAATCTTAGCATGGCAGAGTTGGAAGGGACTCCCAGGGGTCATCCAGTCCAACCCCCTAAATGCAAGAATCACAGCTCAAGAATCCATGACAGATGGCCAGGCAACCTCTGCTTAAAAACCTCCAAGAAAGGAGAATCCACCAACTCCCTAGGGAGTCTGTTCAACAGTTTTTCCTGATGTTTAGTCAGAATCCCCTTCTGGGTGTTAGAAAAGTTATGCTGCAGGTGACTGAACTGCAACCACTGAAACAGCTTTTGCTGCCATCTGGGTCTCTCTCCCACCTTAAAACGTGAATGCCTTGTATGTTGTCTAACTAAGCTTTCTGCAAACCAAGAGAGCCCCCAATTTCCTCCCTCCCACCATGTCATCTAGAGGTGCAAGTTGTTTTCTCACGCACACAATCAGGCTACAGAAGGTTAATGAAACTAATACTCAAAGCAGCTCACTCACAAGGACACAGCACAAAGGAGAGCAAAGGGGAAGAGTCATCGCAGCCTTTTGGAACAAAGGAAGCCAGAAGTTGAGAAGGAGAAGGGCAAGAGAGGCGCTGGGTGGGCAGTCTAGCAACTAGTGTTCACAACTCTACCTACCACTGGGTACTACTAATGCCAAACACAGCCTAGAGGAGTCTGATCTACGAGGTCAGGCATCTACTGTTACGGCACTTGCATTATAAATGGCTCACAAGTTGGCACCATTTATCATGCTGTTTTGGCTACTGGCCTTTTCTTCCTGAGTGGCTCAGGGCTACTCTGCTCCGCCGGCTGCAGTCCAGTGGCAAGTGTTTCCGTTTCTGGACAAGGGACACTTTCCTTCTGCTCTACTTCATCCAGAACCTGTGTGGCGCCTTCTGCTGGTTCCTCCAAAGGGAGCCCAGGAGGCTCACTGGAAATGGTGCTTGGCTCATCTTCCGTTTCTCTGGGGACCTCAAGCTCCAGCTCCTTGCTGGGCGCAAGCGGAATGTCAGGTGTGGGACCATCGAAGCATTCGTTGCTCTTGCTGTCAGGCTGCTTAGAAGAAAGGTCTGAGTCAGCAGCACTGTCGGCTGGCTGGTCAGAGGCAGAGAGGTTTGGGCTCCCGTCAGCCCCGGCCACATCCACTGCTTGTTCCTCGGCTTTCGAGAGAACTTCTGGTGCCTTCAAATCTAGTTTGGATGAAGCAATTGGGGCCGCCTCCTGTTTGGAGGGAGCTTTTGGTGTTGGCACATCTGGTTCCTTCTTGAGACTTGCCTCCTTGGCATCTTTCTGCCACGGAAATGAGAAGTCCAGCTTCTTTCCAAAGACAGCACCCGGAGTGCCCTCTACTTTACCTGCTTTCTCATCACTTCCTCCACCAAACAGACTTGAGGAAAACTTGTTGAAGCTGGAGACGAGGCCTGGCTCAGGCGCAGGCTTGCTTGCCGAAGGCGGCTGTGCAGAGAAGAAGGAGCCAAATGGCTTGCTGCTGTCTGCAGAAGACATGAAGCCGAATTTGGGCAAAGTGGGCATGCTTGGAATTTCAAACATGGGCTTGGTGCTGCTGGCCTCTGCAGGAGCACTGGCTGGCTTGCTCTTACCAGCCAAACTGCTTTTCAAGGGAGCAGCTTCTGGGGCTGCTTCGCTGATGGTTAGAGGCTCCTTCTGCTCAGGAGGAAGATCAGATTTTATTTCAGGGACCTTTTCTATATCCTGATGGGGCAAGTCATGGGCCTCATCTGCAGCAGCTTTGGGTTCCATCTCCAGGGTCTCAAACGTGTCTGGTGGGCAAATATCAATATCTGCCTCATTCTTTATAGTTACTTCTTCAGTGGTTAGTGAAGTATCCGTCAGTTCTGGCAGTTTCAGGTGTTCCTCTTCCTCACCAACCTTGGGTTCCAGCTCATGTGTACTGTCCAAATCCATTTGGCCAACGTCTGTTTCTCCTGCTGGGCTCACTTGCTCTTCTTCAACAGCAGGGACAGCATCATTTTCTAAGGGCTCCACAGGCACTTCACTCTTCTCCTGCAGCACCACCGTCTCAGCTGCATCATGTACCTCTTGACTATACGGGGCAGCCTTCCCTGCTTCATCAGATGCCAGTAAGTTTGTGTCCAGCTGTACCACTTCAGGGCCCTGATCCCTACTTGAGTCTAAAGTTTCTGAAGCATTCAGGGAGGGTTCCAGACCATGTTCAGGTCTTCCACTGCTTTCAGCTTCCAATTCTGCCCTACATTCTTTCCCCAAACTCTCACCTGCTAAAGCAGAAGAGGCATCTTGTTTCAAGTCACTGCTAGCTTCTTTCTCTGTAGGTTCAGCCCTAGAGGTTTGGTCGGGTTGTTTCAAAACGCTGCCGGCATTTGTCCCTAAAAGTTGATCCCTAGAGGCTTTATCTTGTTTTGCGAGACCTTTACCAAGAACTGGGCCCACAGCCTCCTTTGCCCTGGAGCTCATTTCCTGGGCTTTTGAAGTGCCTGCGGTCTTCCCTGCAGGCTTTGAAAGGGTCTCATCTGCTGCTCCTTTAAAAATGCCAAAGAGATCACTTGTGAATGCTGGAGGAGGCCCAGTGGGCAGGGAGGAAAGGCCGAAAAACGAAGTGCTCTTCTTTTGGGCACTAGGAGCTGCTGGAGTCTGAGGCTGGGAAAAGAAGCCAGATAATGTTTTGGTTGGTTTCATCTTCGTCATGAAGCTGGAAAACATTTCAACTGAGGAATCTAGAACTGATTTGTCAGCCTCAGGTTCTTTAGGTTTCTCCTGCAGGTTAGGTGTTGCTGCTGCCATTTGAGGGAGAGGCCTCTGGCCCTGAGCCTGCTGCTCTCCTGCAGTATTTGGGGTCCTATCAGGTTGCTTGGGCTCCGGGGGCTTGACTTCAGGGGCGCTTGGTTTTTCTTCAGGTACAACCTCCTGTGAAAGGTCTCCAGGAGCAAGAGATGGCTCAAGAGCCACAGAGGTCTCATCACAAACTGGACCGGGCTCTGCCTTTTCAAAAGTCTCGTTCCCAACTAAAGGAACAAATTCCTTCTCAGAGGACACCACAATACCACCACTCTTTTCTGCATTGTCTTGCAGCTGCTCCTCTGGTTGTGGAATCTCCGGAAGGGAAGGTGCAATGTCTTCCTGCAGCGTAGGGACCTGAGAGCCAGGATCAGGATAGACTGAGTGGTCTTCTCTATCTGTACCATCATCAGGAGGTTTACTGGCCACAAAAGGTATCTCTACCTCATTTTTTACTTCTGAAGCACTTGCCGCAGCATGCTCAGCCGCAGGAGTTTTTAACTCACTTGCCTTGTGCTCCGGGCCAACAGCCTCTTGCTTTCCAAGTACTGCTTCTATAACACCCTCCGCTGCCTCTTTATCCTTCAAGCCCTGCTGTCTGGCAAGTCCAATGCCAGAGTCAACAGAAACACACTGCTTCATAGATGGCTTTGCGTCTGCTTGCTGTTGAGGCGGCCTTCCCAGGTTGCTTGCTTGCTGCTGAGGTGGCTTTGCAATATTCCCCTTGTCAGGAGCAGCTGCTGGTGGTTTGTCATCCAGGAAGGAGGTCAGGTTGAAAAAGCTGAAGCTGGAGCTGCTCTGAGGCATGTTCTTCTTTGCGGTGGGCCCTCCAGAAAAGAAAGAAGGCATCTTGAACAGACCCTCTGCTTCCGGGGGCTTGGCATTAGGAGCTGCTGGAGCTGGGGCAGGGGCTTTCTCTGGGGCACCAAAGAAGGAGGAGAAGATGCTCTTGCCAGCCGGCTGTGGTGCCTGCGGAGGCTTAGAAGGTGCTGCCTGCGACAAGCCAAAAGGCAGGCTAAACCCAGACTCCCTGGGTGGCTGACTGGCTTTTCCTGGCTGAGTTTTACCAGGTATGGCTCCTGCATGGCCTTGCGGTCCCGGTGCAACAGCTGGTCCGTGGCCATGCTGCCCTGGAGAGCGATTTGCTTGGTCCATTCGAGGGCCTGCCTGCACGGGAGGCTTGGGTTCTGCATTCCCTGCAGTGGGGATGTCCTCCTTCTTCGCTGGAGCAGTTTCCTTGCTTACTTTCCCATGCTGTTCTTCCTTAGGGACTGCGGGCTTCTGGGCAGCTTCCCCACGAGCCTGCTCCACGGGGATTTGAGGAGCAGGAGCGCTGCTCTTACTTGGCTCTCTGCTACGCTGGTCTGCGTTGTCATTCGGTTTCAGGGAGGTGTGGGTTCCACTCTTTGGTGGAGCAGCGGCACTTGGTGGGGCAGGGGCGGCATCGACTTTGAAAAGATCCCCTATGGAACCAAAGAATGATGAAATGCCTGGGGGCTCCACTTTCTCCTGAGGCATTTTCTTCTCGGCTTCATTTTTCGGCAGATTTGGTTGGGGTGCTGGTGGTGGCTGTGGGGCTTTGTTGACCTGCGTTTTAAAGAAATCAAAGAACCCGGGGCCTTGACTTTTATTGGGTGCTGCAGTTGTGGAGGAGTCTTCTCCCAGGCTGAGAATCTTGAGAGCACTTTTAAACAACGTGCCCTCAGCCTCTGTGGGCGCTTGGCTGGGGGCTGGCTGGGTTTTCTTGGGTTCATCCACACCCACTTTGGGTTTCTGTTGACTTGGGAGGGGAGCAGGCTTAACACTTTGATCCAGCTGACTGGTCTTGCTGTCCACGGGACCCTGGCTGAGCTGAGAGGAAGACCTCACTAGCTGAGGCTTTTTCTGAGAAATCACTGGCTTTTCATCCCTAACAGACTTAACTAATCTGCCTCTCTCATTTCTCTCTTGTTCATGCTCAGTATGCTGCTGGATATCCTCTCCTGTTTTCCTGGGTGGCGTAGCTGGAAGAGCATCGTTTTTGTGTCCCAACACCACCGGTTCTCCTTTCTTCACAGCCGCGTCTTCCACTGTCTCATGTGCTTCCAAACCCTTACCCATCAGGCCACCCAAAGCAGAGAATAAAGATGCAACTTTATTCAGAGGTGGCTTTTTATCTTCTTCAGTGGTTTTGACTTCTGTAACACTCTGAGACGCCGATGAAGGCTCCGGCTTGGCAGAAGACTGGAATATATGGAAACCAAACCGTCTTGACTGTGCACTTTCGGAAACTGTCACAGCAGGAGTCCTGTCCAGATGTTTGGGTAGAGCATCATCTTTTAGCCTCCCGCTGGAAGCCACCCTGGAGTGAACTCTAAGGTCAAGGGTCAGGGGAGGCTCTTCTGAGCGCCACTCCATGTCATTCTCAGGCCTAAAGTCTACTTTGAGTTTTTGAAGTTTGTACCCTGAAAAGTCTAAAGGCTGCTCTCTCTGGTAATAAATGGACTCCTCAAACATCTGCGAAAAGGTCTCTAAATTCATGTTCATAAGTTGATCACTTCTCTGCAGAGCTACAGACAAATCAAGTGGTTTGTTTACAGAGTAATTATCCAATTGCTCCTCTTCAGCAAACCAGAATAACTCGTCTTCATTACCAAGAGGCACTTTGAAACCGCAAACGGCAATCATGTCATCTTCCAAGACAGAGCTCTGCAAAATGCTCTGCGGATAATTATAATCCCAGTAGTCTGGGTAGGTGTAAGTGTCAGGAGTGCAAATGTAGACATACTGCCCAGTGGGGTCGGTGAGCAGAGAATAAACAAACTGACCGTCCCTGTACATGTAATATCCACAATCGCCATCTTCCGATGGCCACCACACGCCCTTCTCAAGCAGCGTCAGCCAGTCCTGGTACTCCTGGCTATAAGATGAATAGACAAAACTGCCATCCAGGCTCAAGGACTCCTGATCAATTAAGGTCCACATATTGCCATCACATGCTGACGAATAGCTTAAGTCCATGGGCATCTCTTCCAAAATATAGCTGCAGTCATCAAATGGAGGAAAGTTTCCATTCAGAGAATGCGTTGTCCACATTTCAGTTTCTTCTAGACCTAAATCTTGTAAGTCTAACTGATCAAACGATTCGTGGGACATGACACTGAAATCCATGCTCAGAGCATCAAAATTTGCATTTGACCTCCAATCCACGACATTGGCATTGCCATCTTTTTTACACAAGTTCACTGCAGCGTCACTGGAGTCTGGCCATTCCAGAAACTCAGCCAGTGGGACAGAATTCTGCTGCAAGACGTAGTAAACTGGCAAGGAAACCTGGTGGGCGTTAAGAGAAAATGCTCCTGCATCATATTCCCAGTCAAAGCTAGAGGGGCTGCTCCTTGTTTCCTCAAGAGCAAGATGCTGCTCTGAGTGGCCACGCAATTTAGCATTCAGCAAAGAGGAATTGAGAAATTCATTTGACCTTTCGTTGAGAACTGCTTGATAAATATTGGAATCCATAGGTTGTCTATAAAGAGTTCGCTGCCCCGATAAGTCTTGTATCTTTGGCTGTGAGCTTAAAGCATTCTGAGAGGGGGGATGCCAAGGGACGACACCATGTCCGTTCTCCATCTTGCTCAGTTCTGGGTGAGGCAAATGACCATTCGCCTTCGCAGTCTCGGTCACTGCCTCCTCCACTTTTTCTTTTGGCCTCTGCATGAAGTTCTTTATGAAGCTGCCTGTCTCCGGTTTCCCCCCAGTGCTTTCTTGGGGACCGGGAGTCACATGTGAGCCAACGGACTTGTCACCAGAACTAGGCTCTTCGCTCCTCTCAAAAAACTTCATTATGCCCAGAGAGCCTGATTTTGCCTTATCTGGCATACTTTCGGTCAGGTTTTCACTTGAAGCAAACCTAAATAATCCAGAAAGTAAGCCAGCTGATCTGCTCTTCTGGCTGTCCGTTTCATTTTTAGCATTCGACTCTTCGCTGTGGGTTATGTGGTCTGAAGACGGCCGCCGGAAGAGGCCCGAGAGCAACCCCTGCCCTGGCTGTGGGGCCTTATTCGGCGTATCATCCATTGCCTGGTCCTCTCTGATTCCACCAGGAAGCACTGGCTTTCCTGCTGTCGTATTTAAGTCAGGTTCTTTTGTGGGGGCTGCCAGCTCCCCCCTGCATTTGGAATCTTTGTGGTCCAGAGCACCCATGCCTTTGGTATCATGATCCATGTGCGCAATTCTTGAAGTGTCTGAGGCACCCTGCTTTTTATCTCCACTTTTTGGTGCACCCAGACCATCTTCTTTACTGGTTTCTTTCTTCCTCGCCGGCTCCTCTTTTCTCTGCGGTGCCTCGGGAACTGCCTGAGACTTTGACGACTCTGTTTTGGCAGCTTCCGCGTTGCTGCTTTTGTGACCCTCTTCAGCCTTTGGTGGCTTGCCACTAAAACTTGGTGGGGCAGTTTGATCTTTTGAAGCTGTCAGGTTTTCCACAGAAGCAGCTTTCAAGAAGGAAGTGAAAATTCCTGGCTTCTCTTTGTTGTCCTGCGGTGGTTTGTCTGAAAAGCCAAAACCGCTCAAAAAGGGAATCTGGAGTTTACCGGTGAAAGGGAAATTGGGTTCGCTGCTTGCGGAGCTCGTTTTCCTGACATCATCTTCAGAACGGTGACTTTTCCCCAAGCCCGGTGGTGGCTCCTTTGGCACAGTTTCGGTAGCAGAAGAAGGGAGCAGCATCTGGCTGAAGGATTTCTTAAGTGGACTGAAAAAGCTCTCAGATGGTTCCCCCTGCTCCAACGGCGGAGCGGTACCAGCCTCCTTCTTGGCTTCACTTGGCTTGTTTTCTGGCACTTTCCCTGCAGGTTGTGGATTTCTTGGCATGTCTGGGTGTTCTTTAACAACTTTATCTGGCTGACTTGTGGCCTGCGGCGGCGCATCAGGAGCCTTCTGCGGCCCACTTGGCTGCTTGGGAACAGCCAAACTCTCAAAACTGGCTTTCAAGCTAAAAGAACTAATGGAGCTCGACAGCTTGCCAAAGATGGAGGAGACGGGGCCGCTGCTTGCGCTCGCTTCTGCCTCGCTCTTGCTCGTTTCGGGAGGCGCAATGTTGGTGGGTTTTGTCGCGTTGCCTTCAGCTGCCTTTGCACTTGCCTTGGCTTCAGAAGCACTGGCATGCGTGGCTTCCACCTTCACAGCCTCCTCCTGTTTTGCAGTCTCTTTTTTCAGTGCTTCCTTTTCGGAGAAGATTTTCAAAGGGTTGAAGATGCCTAAGACGGAGTTCACGACTGAGCTGGGGTCCAGGGAAGGGGGCGGAGCAGCGTTTGCTGAAGCATCCTGGACACTTGGAGGAGCCTTGTCATCTCCTGTTGTCTTTTCTGGGATGCTGGCCTTGGCATCACCGGCTTCTCGCTCACGGCTGCTCTGGGTCACAGAAGGAGAAGTTGCAGTGGACAGCTTGGCATCCAATTTGTTTTCTGCTTTCAGTTCTGGAGAGGCACCCTCAGACTTAGGCTTACTTGAAAACAGACTTGTGATGCCTCCCTCAGGTTGACCAGGGGCTTCAGATTTCTCTGGTGTGGGGGATACAAGTTTTTCAACTGAGGCTGTTAAGTGCTTTGTTCCTGAGCCCACCTTTTCAGTGAAAGAACTAAACAAGGAGCTGACCGTGTTCTTCACCCCAGACAAGTCTGGCAATGCCTCTGTTATGCCTTTGCTGCCCTCGCTCTCCTCTGTGGCAGAAGCGGCTGGCTTTGCCTGCTCCAAAGGGGCACTTTCCTCCGCCAACTTATCAGCACCGGCCAGTTTGGGAGAGGCACAATCGCTTGCGTTTTTGCTCGCAGGAAGGGTTTCAAATTTGCTAATCTCCTCCTCTTTTTCAGCTAAGTATTCAGACACAGTTTCAACTAAGCACTGCAGTTCATCCATTGTGTCCACGTATTCTTCCGTTGGCTCTTCAACAGGAGAGAGGGTCAAGTCTTGCTTAAGAAAGCCGTGCTTTCCTCCTCTCATCCTATGTGAGTTTTTGTCCCTTGGTAACAGGGATATGGCACTTCCAGTACGGGCGTCAGTAAGGTCTCCAACATGGCGAACACTGGATTCACGCCATGCTTGGGAAAGTATTGCTATTTCTTCCATTTCATCATCATCATCATCCGAAACTGGGGAGTACAGGAGTACACTGGACGAACAGCTGCCAAACTCTTTAAGGGCACCCAATGGCACAAAAGAGTGAGCTGGCTGTTCTGAATGGATCTCATTTTCACCATCAAAATGGACTGATCCCAAGTCATGCTTTGCACGTTGGTTAGCGGACAACTTGCCACTCTTGACTAGAAGGCCATTCTTGTATGGACGCAGAACTGGATATTCCGGTAACTGTTCTTCACTTTCAATGGGGCTGCTGCCCCATTTCTCAGTTTCATCATAATCAGGATATAGGTTATGTTCAGTTCTTGCTTTAATGCTGCCTGATGAAAATTTCCGGTTACCACTGCTTTGCAATATAGTTCGGTCGCATTCTTCAAAATTGTTATATCGCAGCTTCTTCTTTCTTCTCCTGTCTATTGTGTCATATTCCTCTGGATAGCAAGGAACATCGGGATTTCCCGATTCTGGGCAAGCCTTCCGTGAGTATCTTCCTCTTTCAGGATGGCCAAAGTTCTCCCTTTTCGAGAGTCTCGGGCTCCTTCGTCCCTGTGAACTTCTAGTCCTGTGACTTTTTTCTAAAAAATCTTCTATTAACTGTTTGCCTAATTCCTCATAGTTCTCTTCACACTCTTCCTGTTCTTGGCCAACTTCGTAATCAAATGGAATGATCCTGACTTTCCCATTGCTAACTAAAGATCCTGGTCTGATATGTGTGGAGGGGGAAAATATAAGAAGGACAGAAGGGCAAAGAAAAAAAGGAAAGAGCAGGAGGGGTGAAAAAAGAGCTTTAAACACAAAACTTGCAAAGGAGCATTTCATAAAGACCAAATGATATCGTGAATCACATGCAAAAACTATATTAAAATATCATAACAATGAATCCATTTATTAACATGAAAAGTTAGGAATCTCTCTTTTATTATTACTGCAGCAGCTAAATAGTAGGGTTGTAGGGGTAGGAGAGAACGAAACATGTATACCAGTGTTATGTATACTATCAAGTGATGTATGGTATGTTATTTATAAGCTTTTGTTAAGAACAGGAATTGCGGATTAAAAATGTCAATGAGCAGCTACCTAAAATGTTACAAGTCACTTTCTGGAGCGTCTCAACGGAGTTTATCCCACAGAAAGCAATGATGGCCACCAACTTGGATTAAGAGAGGATTAGACAAATCCATGGGGGAGAAGGGCTATCAAAGTCTACTAGCCATGATGGCTCTGCTCTGCCTCCGCGGTCACAGGCAGAGATGCTTCTGAGCCCCAGTTGCTGGAAACTGCAGGAGAGGAGAGGAGAGGAGAGGAGGGCTCTGGAGCTCAGGTCCTCCTTCTGAGCTTCTCCCAGGCATCTGGTCAGTCTCTGTAAGAACAGGATGCTGGAGAAGGAGGGCCACTGGCCTGATCCAGCAGGACTCTTACCTCCTGATTTTAAGAAGGGGCATTTGCAACAGACTAATAATAAGTTATTACACTAAGCACACAATAAAGTGCATCAATTAATTAAATTTGCAATGTGACAAAACAACAAAACAGGAAAAACCCATTATCTTACTTGTGGTTTATCGCTAGAGGTAAATAAATTAAAAACAACAATCATGTTGATAAGGCGCAAAATGAGGAACTGTTCCAATTATTATTTGGGGTTACTTCCATTAACCATGTGGACAGCACAAACAAGATATGATGGGCAAGTCAGAGTTGAAAACATGAATCCTAAAAACTCCAGCTACAGTATTGACAGGACAATTAGAAACCAAAGTAATTATATGAGGATAAATTAGATAGATCTAAGGTTCTAAAGGCCTAGTATGGAGGAAAGGTAATGATTTGCATCAGTTCTCTCTTTAGAGGGCTGGTACAAATGTTCAAGAGAAACAAAAACCCAGTTGAAACAAGAGAAGCAACAGAAAACAGCCAGCCGGCAACTATGCCTGGAAGAGGATGTATTCATGCAAACACTGATAGCCAGCCCAGGAACCCCAGCAGACCAAAGCCACGTCACGAGACACGGACACAGAGGCTTCGGAGAGGGTCACCCACCTATCAGACACCTCTAGTGAGTGGCGGCTCTCTAATGACAGCTGGCGGCTTGTCATTTGACTTGACTGTGATGCAGATTCCAGGTCAGTTCGGCCACTCACAGTGGAGTCTAAGCTATGGCGCCTTCTTCAAAAAGGCAAGGAGACGTTGGGAGACGTGAAGGACAAGAGCAACACAGAAGGTTCAAACAGCTTAGTATCGTAAAATGGAAAGTGAAAGCAAGTGTGTGGCGTGTGGGACTGGTGGTTGCGCAATCATGCCAGGAGTCTGGATGGGTGCGAGGCAACGGAAGCCAAATCTCAGCAAGAGGGGCATCCTGAGGGTCAGCACGACTTGCAATCTCAAGTGAAATTGATCCACATATCGTCAGTCACTCTTGGTCACTCAGGGCGACAACCTGGGGATCCCAAAATTCCACAGCAAAAAGAACTGCTTACCACCAGCTCTGCTTCGCAAGGAGGAGGCTCAACTGCAAAGCTCTCTTTGCTCCCATTGGGCTATTCTGGGGGGGGGACCCGTGTCTGGCAGCTGTTGCTCACTGCTCTTCTGTCACCCCTGAAGCAGCAGAATGGCTTTTCTTTTAAGAACCTGACCACAAGATAGTCTGAAGCAGCCAGCCCCAGTCTTGGTAGCTTACGGTGAGTTTCTCCTGCCAATAAATTTGTGGTTGGGGGAAGAAAACGCCCTGGTTCCAAGGGGGTACCTACCTGATGGCTGCTCGTTCGTGGTAATCCAAATCATAGCCGTGCAGGGACTCCACACAGCACTCTCGGGGGACCCCCTGCTGCTGCAGGCGGGAAGCCACGGGGAACTGGTGCACCGAAGCATTGGGCTGCAAGGTGGTGTGGTACTGGGGAGGAATGCTGTTGCTGGTCTCGCTGCGGTAGTCGCTGTCTCTGTCATCCACAGCACTATCGTGGTCTTCAAAAGCTAGAAGACAGGAGAAGGTTGAGCAGCGTCTCCCAGTCCAAGATCGGGACACTTCAGACAAAAGCACCTTTCAAGCGAGCTTGTTTGTCTTACGAGACAAAGTAAAGGGCAGCCTAAAGGAAGAGTTTCTTGGCTCCCAGGAAAGCTGCTCACTGGAGATGCAGGGTTGCAGGAGGCAGCACTGCCCTGCTTCTCCCCTCTCTTCCTAGACCTCTTCCAAGGAGCCCTCAGCTAAGCAGCATCTCTCCAGCCAGGAATGGGGAGGAAACATTAGTGGAAAGGACAGTCGTGGCACATTTGGGAGCCAGGAAGGAGAAAGCATCTGCGATGGTGCATTGAGAAATACCTTGTGTGCACAATTGCCAACATTTCCATTTAGGAGTATTTTAAAAGGTGGCCACTGAAACAAACAACAAGTAAACATTGCCCAAGGGGAAAGGAAGGACACTAAAGCTCTAGCTTGAATGGCAGCTCCGTCCCTCCCAGGAAGTTGCCCAGGGCTGGGGGGCAGAGGGAAGGGGAGCAGGAACAAACTGGCAGGATGTGCTGGCAGATTGTTCTTGCAAGTGCTCATTCTCTGCCTAGGGTGATCACAAGCTTAAGTATTTCTATTTTGGTTGATGAAGTAGGAATGGTAAGGAGGACCAGCAACTTTTGCGGAGCTCAAAGGAGGGACTGCAGGAAAGTCACTACACAACATCGACGCACAAGCTACAACCACCACCGAGCAACAGAGAGAGGACAATCTAACAGAAGCACTGTCTGAAGAGGGCAGATCTGAGCCAGGATGCCGGACGCCTCTTCCAGCATCTGCATGGTATAGTTGGCAGCTCCTCTGCCTCACTTGAATTTGTGGTCTGGAGAGCCCAGGCAAAACTGCCCACCAGAAATGGAACAGGGCTTGCTTCTTACAACCCTTTTGGTTCCAGACTCTCTTCCACTTATTCAATATAAGGGCTAGTTTCTACAGAAACAAGCTGTTCCTTGCCCCCCGCCCAGCCAGCCTGCTCCTCCCCCCGACATAAAGTGGAATTGCAACATGCATCTTAATAAGGAAGAAAAAACAGAATATGAAGCATCCTTAGCCAAGAACAACTTCAAACAGGCTTTCAACTTCTCTGGAGTAATTTGATTGTCCATGCTGGAAATGACACCATCTCCTGCTTTTTAAGCTGCCTTGGGTGGAAGCAGTCTTGCTCATCTGCTAGGGGAAAGGGCTAATTTCAGTACACTGAAATTTCTGGATTCACATGAAGGTGCTTATCTTGGCTGTTTGGTGGAATATAAATATAAATGAAGAGCAATTATCAATTTCTCTCTCTTTCTTCAAAGGAGAGACGAAGTCCATTTCAAAAGTAAATCTGTATCTGAGCAGGCAACCAATGTGGCAGAACAAAGTACCCTTGAGGATGTTTCTTGATGTGCGAAGGAAGGGGCAGTATCCCACAATGAGACCACCACCTGAAAGCCCGAAATGTTCCTGGTTTTGCTCCATGTTGTGCTTGAGAAGGTTTGTGAGACTGAGAGAGAAGCTGCAGCAGGTGAGCCATGGCTCTCCACCTTGATTTCCTGGTGAGACTGAGCCTGGGGGTCTTGGTCTGAGTGCTCAGTTACAGCTCTAGAACATCATCCCAGGGGAACGTCCTCCTCCTGGGCCCATCGCCACAGGGGAGTGAACAAGAGCTCCCGCTCATGGGGTCCCATGGGAGTTATTTTAAAAGGACTGTGCCTTCAGCAGGTTTTCTAGGAGGCCATCTCCATCATTTGATGTGTCACCTCAAGGGGGTGATTTTCATTGCTAACCCTGATCTGATTTAAAGTGTGGCTTCCATCAGAAGGGTCTTTGAGCATGGTGGCATCTGCCATGCCATGTGGAGCAAGCCCTCTGCCCCTGGAAACAAGGCCTGTGTCAATAATGTTAATTCTTTCCGTGTTTTTTCCCCTAAGCATTTTCAGATGAGCGGTACTGACCCCTGAGCAACCACAGATTTGTTTTTTTTATTAGGAGGCTATGTTGTTTTATTACGTACTGTATGGAGGTTTTCTTTTTTAATTCTTGAGTATACTGTTTTGGGATTTTAAAACAGTCAACTAATGTATAAGTTTACTTGTAAAGAAACACTAGTATGAGTATTTTAATTACATAAGCAAATGTTTGAGAATAGGTGAAAACACATCACCATAGCTGCAGGGAGAGGAGGTGGAGGGAGGCTTCACCAAGAAGGGCCCCCCTGTTCCAAGAAAAAGAATCTAATGTCTGTGGTGTTGGGGGGTCTCCTACATGGGAGGGAGATGCAGGTGTCAAAAAGAGCATTTCAGGCACTACCCTGAGGGGCAGGAGGAGGAGGAGGAGGAGGGTGGAGGGCAGTGAATGAGAAACCCCACGCACAAGCCAATTGCATTTTCATTCCACAGACAAGGCAGAGTGACAACAACTTCCCCAACCAGCTCTGGGTGTGCTGCTTTGATTGATTGATTGATTGATTGATTGATTGATTTCATAAAAAAGTATGTACCGCTTAACTGTAGAAAACCTCAAAGCGGTTTACGAAAAGAATAGAGCAGAAACCAATCTGGATGCTTTGTATTTTACAAGTGCCTCCATTCTGGCTTCAAAACAGTCTCCCCCAATAGAAGAATCACTGAATTGTCTGACGCTCAAGCCCCTGTCTCCACCAGCATCTCGGGCCAGGCAAAGACTTTTTCTGCCCTCACCCCAACCTGGATGAACAGTTTCACACAAGCAGCTCTGAAGAATGAACCAGGTCTGGGGAGGGGAGAGAGGCATGCTCCATTTTGCGAGACCACGTGGTATTCATGCACAGTCTAGAACGAAGAAGGGCTCAGAGGCTCACATCCCACAGCGGCATGTTCACCAGGGTGCTACTACCACCTAGAGTCTGGGCTGGGGGAAGAGAGGAAGCAAAGAGAAAGAGGGATGAAGAGGTTAGAGTAGCAACTAAAGGAAGGAAATGAGAGCTGGAGGGAGAGGGAATCCCAAGTAATTTTCTAAGCACAAAGCATGGCTCTAGTCTCAAAATATTGTCCATTTTCACAAGCCCTTTGATTTGTTGTGCTTGAGTTTGTGTCTAGCGTGGGGTCCCTTGCCACTACCACAGGCCTGACTGCCCAGCTAATGTTTGCATGAGGAGGATGAGGAGCCAGGCAGAGGAGACAAAACTTACAGGCAATGTGTTCTCAAAATAACTGACAAATCGACGGTGTGTGTGTGTGTGTGTGTGTGTGTGTGTGTGTGTGTGCATGCAAGCTTTTCTACAGTCCAACAGTTTATTGATCCTGGAACCTTGCCAGCAAGCACTGGAACAGCACTTCTTGTGAGAGGGGCTGGTGGAACATCTTCTCTTTAAAAGGTCCAAATGTCTCATGAACAACAAATCTTTGAAACACATTTCACAACACAGAGGCACAATGCAGCGAGATCTTTAAAAGGTTTACGTGGAAAGACAGTCTTCTGCTCATATTAAAAGGGCAAAAGGCGCTGAGTGAAAAGAGAGGGTGGGTCTCTGGCTATGACTGCCCTATTTATTTATTTATATTATTATTGTAGTTGTTGTTGTTGTTGTTGTTGTTAAAGGGTTTGTGAGAATTCTATGGCCAGACATTTACGTCTTCTCCCACTGCTTCTCTCCAAAGCAAGGGAAGGCTGCCTTTCACATGGAAAAGGAGACTGAAAACCTAATTACTCCCCCATTAGCCTTTAAGAAAGGTTTTCTTTTTAAAAAAATTCCCTCCTGAAATCCAGGCAACTGAATGTCAAGGTGGGATGAGTGGGAGAGCTGCAGTGTGAATGTGAGTTTTAAGCATCTTCTCTTCCACAAGAGAACAGCAGGCATTCAAGATGAGTGCGACTCCACGCCAAAAGCCTTGTCTCAACGTGGCAGTCCACAAAAGTAGATCCTGTCAAAAAAGATAAGAGCTTACCCAGAAATAGAGGGCTTGCCCATTCCTCATCTGATGTTTGTTGGAAAAACAGAAGCAGCCAGCCCTGTACCTTCCCACTGCTGCTGCTGCTGCTGCCACCACTTGGGGGGAAATCTGCTCTGCAGCGACAGAGGCTACATTTTGCACATGTCCCCCCATTGTACTGAGGAAACACTAGCTGGGAGAAATCCCCAGCAGCTCCAGGGAACCAACGCTAAACTCACAGCACCTCCGAATGCTTTGCTTCCCTGCTGCTCCCCGGGGAGATGAACAGAGTGGCTCTGCACCCCACGCTTGGCAGCGGAGAGGGGTCTGTTGCTGCCAGAGAGGAAGATGGGGGCATCCTCTCCCATCACGGACACTGCTGGGGCTCCGCTGCCTTCTCTCCCGCAAGCAGGGGCACTTCTGATCCCAGAGGGTGGAAGAGAAGGGCAGAAACAAAAGCGAAGGTGCAGATGGGCACACCCTGCATTAAAGCCTTGCGCAGAAGAGGCCCACTGGCCAAGCCTCGTGCCACCCGGGACCCCCAAGGTGCACACACCTGGCAAGGGGAGGTTTCAACTCCGCAAGCCTCTTGCTTTGAGATCACCAGTTGACAACAACCTGTTAGAGAATTAATCCTCCTCAACTCAGCAGAGCAGGTTCCTCGGGAAACTCCCAAAGGGCCAACGGTCTGTATTAATGGGGACACCGGTGCCAGGCAGTGTAGAGGAGACAGGCACAGGCTCCTCAGCACCGGCAAATGTCACCACTCACAGGGCTTCGCATCAGAGTGGCCTCCACAATCTGCCCACGGCACCGAGTTAATCAGCCCAGAGGGCGAGGTTGGGATTATGTGATCTCGGGGGGGGGGGGGACTCCTCGACTGCGAGATTGTTATTCTTTGTGAAAACCTCTCACTGCTCTGCAAGGTATACGGGTAGGAGGAGGGTATGCCTGTCACTTTGGCGAATGCCACACACCGATCTGACTTTCAAAAGAGCAAGCGGGAGGCAGGGAAGGCTGAGCCTGCTGGCTTCCTCCCCCCACCCTGGCATTTGCAGACCCATCTGGTGGGAAAGGCACAAGTTCCTACTCGGAGGAAGGTGTCAGGGCAAGAAAGCAAAGCTTCGTCCCCCCCAACCCTGGCCCCAGACACTCTTCATGGTGCAATTGGGCAACACTGGGAAACTGAAGCTTCACCAAAAATTTGCAACATGGACAGGTGTCTTATCTATCTGAAAAGGGGGGGGATAGGGGTCTAGAGTTAATGAGGAGGGGCACATGACAAACAGAAGGAGAAATGCATACAAACACTGGACACATGAAGGAGGTCCAGAGCAGAGTCCAGGTCCCCCAGGGTGGAGAGCAGCAGTTTTCCTGATCCTGAGAAACAGGAAACACTCTAGACCTTTCCTGGTGGATTAGCAGCCTGTCATATTATGCTCAATAGTCATTTTTGTTTTTCGCAATTGGGAACAAAAGCAACAGAGCAGCTTCTGCTTCTCAGACCCATAGCAGCTGCTGTGTTGCTGGTTATCGGGGACACCCCATGGCCCACAAAGGCACCAGGCAAGAGAACATCCCTATTCTAAGGTACCATTCATTAGTTCACATTGCAAGGGAGAGGCATGGTAGGATGGGCACACACAATAACAGAATTCAACAAAGTAAAAAATAGCAGAAGGTCGATTGCATTTCACTCTTGTGCATGAATACCCGAGATATCCTCAGCCTGGAGCATGGGGAAGCAATTCTGAACCGGAGAACTAGAAAGAAATTATTATTAAAGTGTTACATACTCTGCTCTTCTCCCCATCCGAAATAACTCCAGCTGCCTGCATGCAACAAATGGAAGCAAAAAATAGGAATGGAAAAGTATAGATAAATATGACAAGCGAGAAGGGTTTGATGATATGTTTGCTGGGCAGAAGCTTAAAATTTAAAACATGTTTATTTTTGCCATGACAATATCCTACATTTTCCAGCAACGTACCACCTGTTGAGGACTTCTTAACTTGTGAGAAGATGGAAAATTGTACATGAATATTGAAGATTGCCAAGTCAATCTTTGAATTAATGGACAGCCCATCCCTTAAGCAGACCCTGCCCACATTAGGCAGGTCACTGTACAGCCATTCATTCAGCAGAAAACATTTTTTTTAGTGAAGTGTTGAAATGGCAAATCCACTTGTCCAGTGTCACCATCTTAAGGAAGCCCCTTCTGCCCCAGTGCAACACCCCTTGCTCTCATTTCATCTCCCCACCCTGATCCCTTCACCTCAGCCCCCCCCCCCCAAGTCCTCGCTTTTCATTCTCCCGCCAACTCATGACCTTTCTGTTGCCATCCCTACATGAGCATTGCCTTTGTGGGGAAGCTCAAAACATTCAGCAATGGCCAGCCGGAGCCCCTTGGAAACTCGCCAGGAGGGCTTGAAGTTAATTGAAAAGTCATGATAAACCTATTCTCTACGCATTTGTCTGATCTACTGCCAAAGCCTTCAGAGCTATTGCTCATGTGGTGGGGGGGAACTCCAAAATTCAGCCGCGATTTGTGTGCAGCGCTTTTCTTCTCTTCGTCCCAAGCCCACCACCAAACACCAAATGATGACAGTTCCTTTTAGGAGTAAATTAGACAAATCAAAATACAGATCCTGGGAGGAATCTGCTCTGTGTATCTCCATTGTGAAAACTGGCCCTTAATTTCTAGCTCTGCCTTCAGGGAGGTCTCCCGACACAGTTTAAACCTATTCATAAACAATTTTCAATTGGGGTGAACCCTAAAATAAAGAGGGAGGTGGTTCTTTCATATTTTTTTTCTTCGTGCCAAAATAACCTTACAGAAGTGAAAATAAAACCTATGACTGAATGTTATCACAGTGTGAACCTTTTATTACTCCAATTACCACCACTATTTACTACTTGTAATAGTCTACTGTTTTTGTTTGCAAAGACACCATCTCCAATACTTATTTAAAATTTAGATTTCTCACCAAGGGTCTCAAAGTCGTTTCCCGGAACAGAAATACAGATTAAAAACCAGATACAATTTAAAATCAAAACAGCATGAAAAATTACAGAACTGCCACCTCACTTCCATTCCCTGCTTCCCAACACAGACCCAGGCATTAGGGACCCTCCACTCATGGGCTCCCTTTCCCAGGGAATAGTTGCAAGTATTTCTGATGCTCTCTTGAAAGAGCAGCTGCTTCTCTTGTCTTTCCTATGGCCCAGCTGTTTTTATATGATGTGCTTTTCGAGATTTGGCAAAAATGGACAACTGGAAGACCATTCCAGGAACTGGCAGGGCAGTATTTCGGCAGTGGCGGAGGAGAGGTGGATGGTCCTCCTACTCCCAGACTCCTGGCATGTGCGGATCTGGAGCAACAAACCTGGGTTGGGAGAGGCTTTACAGGATCCACAGTGCAGGAAACTAATGACTTAGCACACAACTGGGGCATGAGCATTTCATATTACTGGGCTAGATCAGCAGCAAATATTAATAGCAGGTTTGTTTGGTTTGGGGGTTTCTTTAGGAAAGGGGAAGGAGAGGTTTAAAAAAAATGCTTGCTTGAGCTTTTTATAGGTCACATAAATTCACACAACGATAGTAAATTGTTTGACAAGTCCTTCACCAACACGGAGTCTTTCATCTCAGCCATGTCACATTTTAGTAATACGTTTGCCAACACCCGAAAGAGCCATCACAAAACATTTAACAAAACAAGGCTGGGGAGCTTCTATGAGCAAATATCTGACAGCCCAGGCGCTATTAAATTGGTTATTGGCTTACTAAAACTGAGCTCCTGGTTTTCAACAGTCTGAAGAGGGAATGCATCTGTTGGGTCTGTAAGGTCCTGCCAGGCCTGCAATGGCTGGATTCCTCAGTCTCAAAAAATGAACCATGGAATTGCTAGTCTCTTCTTCAAAGCATCTCATGGGGAACGAGATCCCACCTTCTGTGAGTCAGCTGAACGCACAAAGCCTCCTTAGGCAAAGTCAGGCTGCTCAGCTCCCCAAGGCCTTTCACAGCACTGCCACCCAAAATCCTTTTCAACTGAAGTGCCAGGCATCAAACTTGGGACCTGCCACTCAGCTGTGCCCCAGCTCAAGCCCGAGTTTGAATCCAGAACTTTAAACGCCTTGACTCTGGTCAGCAGCAGCTTCCCCACCCTCCGGGATGCACCTAGCTGGACTTTCCCCATCCTAGTCAGGCACAGAAAACATTTCTCATCTTTGCTGCTCTCCTCCAAAGCCTTGTGTTGGCTTATTTCCCAAAACCCTGTGACTAAAACTAAAAAGTTATCGCATAGCACGACATCCCAGCAGCACAGGAAGCCAGCTGGACTGCCATTGATCCCACATCTACACTTTTATAACGGGTTGTGAAGAAAGCAAAGAGGAGACCTTTGAAATAAGGGTCTTCAAAGCACCCAGGGCTGTTTTGTTCCAGCCACCCACCCACACGCCAGCGAGAGGAGCCTGAAGACACGATGTTCCTTTGAGTTTAAAAGCTACAAACCAGCCACACAAACCTCTGCAGAGAAATGCCCCAAAGCATCTCTGTCGCTAGTCCAGCTTGCAAGAAATACTTCTTGCTTCCCCCTCCCGCTTGGCTAAGGCCCCCTTGTAAAATGACTCAGATCTTCTGGAGAGACCAACACCTTCCAATTAATGCTACAAAGAAGGCTCAATGGTGCCAGGATCGGGAGGGGAGCTGGGAGAGACCACAGCAAAGGCTGGAGGCTGTGTGGAATCCAAAGGGCTGAATGCTGCTGCCATGTTCCCAGAGAGGGACTCTCAGAAAACTATCATCTCCCTTTCTGTCTTGAAGCTGCGCCGATTAGTCATTCCTCTCTGGCAGCCGAGGTGGGTCTGTTGGAGCCGCAGGCAGAGTGCAGGCAGCCCCTAATCAAACTTAACAAGCAAAACCTGCTCACAGGAACACAGCATAGCAGGTCTGGAGACAACTCAGGTAGAGAAGGCACACAGCCTTCCCAAATGAGCTTCAGCACCTTGCCTCATCACGGCTGCAAGAATACCCGTTTAATCCGACAAGCAGCGGGAGGCTTCCCACTCCCTTTTTTCCACGGAGATTAGTGGTCTCTGAGCACACCTAGGTTGCATTTCTGCTTTTGGGCCCTTCATCAATCACTCGTCGCCTGGGCTCCTGGGGGAGTTTATAGCTGACGTAGGTCTGAGTCTGGCCAGCATCTGGAGGGGAGACCATCTGTGAAATTTTCCACCAAAGCACGGTGCCTTCCAGGAGGGAAGAAAAGCCAGGTATCCATGTAAATAAACAGTAGCTACAAGCATTGGAGTTATCAGGGATGTTCATCGTTTCACCTAACAAACAGCAAGCAGGTTTAATCTTTGCCAGGGCAGATGTTCTTCGTAAGGCAGAGGCCTTGCTTCCTGGCAGCTCCTGGCCAAGGAGAGTCCATCACCTTCCTTCCAAGGCAGCCTCTCTCACTCAAAGCAGCTCATGCCACCAGCTCATCCTAGTATTTAGTTGAAATCCAGCTGGTGGGGCAACAAAAGCAATTCTGCACCTTCGTCTATCTTTTTCTTGCCATCTCTGTTGCCCTCCTCCTTCTCAAACCGTTGGGCCACGGCTAGAGCTCTCAATGAGTTGGTGTCAGTCATCTCTTGGGCAACCGATTCAGCTAAGCCTGTTAACTGCTTTTTGTAATTCACATTAGCTCAGAGCTTTTGCCCAATTAATCTACCTGCTTTAGGAAATTGATTCTCCGTGGTCCACCAGCTATTCCTATGGGAAATTGACAAACACAAGAGTTTAGTTCTCCATCACTGGCTTAAAGGTTCACGGGTTCAGGAAAGGGGGACATGGTTGGCGCTGAGCCTCTTGGGCTTGCCAATCAGGTTGGCGTTTCAAATCCCCACAACAGGGTGAGCTCCCATTGCTGTGTCCCAGCTTCTGCCAACCTGGCAGTTTGAAAGCACACCAGTTCAAGTAGATAAATAGGTACCACTGCAACGGGGAGGTAAATGGCATTTCCGTGCACTCTGGCTTCCATCATGGTGTCCCGTTGCGCCAGAAGTGGTTTAGTCATGCTGGCCAGATGACCTGAAAAGCTGTCTGTGGACAAATGTCGGCTCCCTTGGCCTGAAGCAAGATGAGTGCCACACCCCATAGTCACCTTTGACTAGACTTAATCATCCAGGGGTCCTTTAGCTTTACCAGTTCAGGAAAGAATCAGAGATTTGAAGGTGGGCCTAGCCTGGCCCAAATAACTCTACATAAGAGACTTGGTGATCAAAATGGCCACTTTATATCTCTCTAAGAAAGCATTATGGTGAAACTGTAGATCAAATTTTGGCATTTTCCTAATACTGTAACTCAAGGTATATGCCTCCTACACTTATATGCCAATTTCAGGAGCAAAGTAATCTCTTTCATGTCTCTTTTCATCTTCTATGCAGAGATACTTTTCTTCTTCTTTTAAATACCTTTTAAGGTTAAAATAGTTAAGCCTTGGAGTTTGTAAAACTGATGGTGAGAATGCCCAAAACTCTGTGACTTACAAAAAAGGTCTTATGTCTTTAAAAGGACCTCTATGCTGGGTGCCTGAAGAGCTCTGCAACAAAGAGAGTTTGGGGATTCTGCTAGGCTGAAAATGATTCACCTGGCCATCAGGAAAGCTCAGGGGGCATCGGTGCACCTCTCAGCCAGATCCCAATTCAGACACTGTGCTGATCTGGATTATTCCGTGAATCATGTTAGCAGCCGTCATACTACACAGAAGCATCTGCCCTCGTCAAGACTGATTTGAAAGAGAAGTTCAGCACTTGGTACCGGCTTTTTTTGTCTCCCTACCTCAGCTTCTGCCACACTGCAGGAGAGAGTGTATAGCCTACAGCAGAACAAGTATCTTGCTGACTTGGCAGTGTATTAACCTACATCTGTCATGCCATTCACCTGCTTCCATTCCTCTCCAAAACACAGGGCAAAGTGATATACTCAGGAGAAGCAGAAAAAGCAAAATACACATTATTATTTAATAAGCAACAATAATAAGTGCATTTCAAGCACCCACAGAAAATGCCACATCCACTACGATGCCTTTGGTGCTGCCTCCAGTGTGGGGCTGAGGGACTTATGGGCAGGACCCACAAATTAGCAATGTGGCAACAAGCCACAAGAACAGAAGAAGAGCCTGCTGGATCAGGCCTGCCCTGCGCAAAATGCACAATCAAGACCTGAGCGCAAGAGCCCTCCTCTAGCCACTGGTATTCGGAAGCACTGCAGGGCCTTCTCAGCAGTGGCTCCTGTGGAACGGCTCTTACTGTCAGAAAGTTCTTCAAAAGGTTTAGTTAGGATATCCTGTCTTGTCATTTGAATCCATTGGTTCAGGTCCTCCCCTCTGGAGCAGCAGAAAACAAGCTTGTTCCATCTTCCATGTAACAGACCTTCAGATATTGGAAGGTGGCTATCTGATCACCCCTCGGCTATCTCTTCCCCAAGCTAAAGGTTCCCAGTTCCCTCAACCATTCCTCATAAGGCCTTGGTTTCCAGGCCCTTTATAATATTTGATGTTTTTAAGAAGGATGTTCTAATAATGATAATATTATTATTTGCACCCTGCCTATCTGAATGGGTTGCCCCAGTCACTCAGGGCGGATTCCAGCATATATAAAAACATAATAAAACATTAAACCTTAGAAAGCTTCCCTATACAGGGCTGCCTTCAGGTGTTTCCTACATGCTACATAGCTACTCATCTCCTTGACATCTGATGGAAGGGTGTTCCACGGGGATACTTGATGATTTAAAAAACTTCCAAACATCTGTATTATTTTTGCCTTTTTTGTTGTCTGCTTCCCTGGGCTCTTTTGGAAGGGAGGGTGGGGTAAAAATCTAATAAGGAGCAGCAAAGTAACAAGAAATCTACCATCTGTCTGCAGATGTGGAAGAATTCCTACCTCTCACTGGAAGAACTGAAGAAACAGCCAAGAAACAAACCACCGTGGCCAATATTGCCTATCTATCCCACTGCAATAAAATGGGCTGCTTCAGAAACCCTTTTTCCCTGGACGAAAGGCGGCTGGGAGAGGACCTGCCAAGGATTCTCCAGTGATGGACTGCATCCAGCCCAGACTTCCCAAGGCTGGGTTGGGCGACACCTGAACTATTGATGTGCTCCTGGAAGTGAAAGGCATCACCTGGCTGCCATGGGAGCCCCCGGGCAAACGGTATCTGAGTGCAGCAGGCATTGTTAGCCTTCTCCATGGCAACCAGATGGCTGTGTCTTTCATAACAAGAACGGAGCTGCCATCTGTCTCTACAAATATTGGACTCTCCACTTAATTATCCAACCACAGAGACTTCATTTGGCACACGGATGTGGGGGGAGTGGCACTTATTTGTTCTATATATTCTTCTCCAAACAGTTACACCATTTGGGACCATGGAAAATCACTCAGCGGCAGCGTCTTTGGCTCTCTGTGTTGGAATCTGAAGATTCACGGTTTGTGCAAAGATGCATTCCCGCAGATGACAAATCCTTTGCTGAGCACAGTCTAAATATTGGCCTTCAATACTGGGATATCACATTTTCCTAACGTCAGAAGCAGGAGGTTTCGTCCGTCAAATTCTGATATGTTCCACACCAGGTGGTCTTCCAGCTGCTACATCTGTGCTGTTGAACAAGGATCAGAGCACTTCCTGGCCACAGCAGGTACAGATGGTGGCAACTCCATGCCATGCCACTGGCCACCCAGTTTTCAAAAGGCAGTTTCAACGCAGCCACTATCTGGAGTCTCAAAAGTCAGGAGCACAGAAACGAAGTTCAGAGGCTCTGAGCATCTTTCTGCACCATTTTTGTGTTGTGAATAACTGAGTGGAGAAGACAAGCCTGCAAGAGTGGGAAGATGACTCACTGCAGATTATAATGGAAGTTGACACCTCCAGAAACAAGCACGGATTGGAAATCCCAGCCTTCAAAAATGCTAAGCGGTTCTGACAGCCAGTGCATTGGCAAACTCAGAGCAACCGAAGATCATGGACAAGCCCCTGTGTAAACAGCTTTTCCTGAGGCAAGCACCAAGAACACTCACATGTTACCGCTGTCCAAAGTGTATACATGTATATTTAATTTAGTAAAGGCCATGTGCTTCATGGTGCTCCTGAAGACCGTTCCTTGGACCAACTTCCACTAGTGCAGGGAGCCTGCACACTCTTGAGATACAAAAAACCTTTCACCCAGCAAACAGAAGTTTGCCAGTTCTCTGACACATGGATGGTGAGCTTGGATGCAAAGGCAAATCGGCTGAGCCACTGCAAACAGAAGCCTAGTAGCAAATTAACAAAGCAATATGAGCTGCAGAGGGATTCAAGCTGCTAGAACTGTTCATCCCATTAGATTCAAGAAGGGTCACTTGCAAGAACCTCTAGGAAATGACATGGGGCAGGGGGAGGAAGACCCCCCGTTTTTCCTTAGCCCTTCCACATCCCTCTCAGGCTCCTCCACTGGGGTAAATCTGCAAAGACTTTGGAATTCCCTCCCTAGAGACATTAAACTGGTTCCCTCCTTTTCCTTCCACCAGCAAGTGTAGATTTTCTTCTTCCAACAGGCTTTGGGGGAAAGGACTGCTTCCATATGCTTTATATATAATGTTATGGGGGGAGCGTATGCCTGAGTCCCTTTGGATTCCTGGATCCAGGAAGGATTCAACTGAAGTAGCCAGGCCAGCTTCCAGTTAAGGATCCCCTAAGTATGGATCATAAAGGTAACAAAGGAAGTGGCTCTGTGCCAGAGCACAAATGCGTGGGGGCCCCTCCCAAACTCGCCGGTAGTTAGGAGGACAAAAGCCAGAGTTGAGGTGCATGTGAGCTCAAAGCTGGGAGAGGCTGGAGGCTGAAGCCTGGGAGAGAGAGACATGCTTGATTTCTGCTGGAATCCAAGTCTGTGTCTACGGGAGAAGCTGGACCCTCTTGGATCTACAATTCTATGATTCTACTAATGCTGCAAGCCCCATCATCGTAGCCTCAAGTTGAACATATGTGCAAATAAACCATATATCCTAAAGACACTCCCCCCCACAGTCTCTGCTGTCCCTCATTCGGAGGAAACCAAACCCTGGGGAAGCACCTGGAACCCCCGGAATCTGGCGCTGCTTGGAGATTGGGGTGGCATGCAGCAATATATATAGTTTTAATTTTACCAGTGTGGCATTGTTTTTAAATGCTTTCTTCCCTATGATTTTAGCTGCTCTTATTTTTATCAGGAAGCCACCTTGAGTCAGAGAAAAAGGAGGTGTATAAATAAATATATAGTAATTATAATAATAAAGGCCTCAAACATGTGCTGCCATTGCTCCTGGTCTGATCAGTCCATGAACAGAATATGTTGAGATGTGTGCTGTACACTCAAACAGGTGAGGGCACCCTGGGTTGTGGGTTAGCAGAGGCTGTGGCTGCCTGCACCTTTCCCATTCGAGGAGGGAGGAAGCCCCTTGAATTCTGAGGGTGAAACCCAACATGCACAAGTCCCTCTGGAAGATCTTGGGAGCGTTCTGCACATAAGCCAGCACCTGCTTCGGTGAGCAACAGAACTTTCAAAAATAGGTATTTTAAACCTAGAGCAAAAAACATGAAGTTGCTTTGCAATCTGCCAGTTGGCCTCTTCTCTCTCTGGCAAACAGAAGCGATTTTCTAACAAGATGTTTCCAACTTCTTCTTTTTATATAAGATTAAGACTATTCACACAGCAGGATATTTTTTTTTTACCACTGAACAGCTATTTAAAAAATCAGCTCCAAAACCGAAAATAGAGATCCTGCGCATTAGCCGCTTCAGAGAGCATCGGACCTTCCAAGCGACATGTGAGGTCAGTTTCCTGGGCACTCACGGCTCCTCTGCAGCAGCCCTGCCCGTTTCCTGCAGCCGCAGTGAGCTGCCCTTCCTTCCTGCCCTGCCCCTGTTGTTGCTCCCGCAAAGCCTTCTGCTAAGCTTATTTAGAGAAAGCACAAGCATGACATTTCACTTATCATTGCACGATGCATTTATCATGTTGCAAACGGCCAGCGTGGACAGAGCAGTTGCTCAATGTGCTCCTACTGGCTAGGGAGGAGATTCTTCCGGGTGCTAAGAGAGGCCTCAAGACCTCAGCCTGAGGATTCCTCCTGGAGAAAAAGCAGCAGACAACGTCCAAAGACTTCACAGTTCAAGGAATGGTTGTGCCAGATCACAGAACCATAGAACTGTAGCGTTGGCAGGACCCCCACACGGAGTGGTGCATTTTCAAAAAAATTAAATTTGAACGATTTGAGAAAATTCCAACATCGAAGCAACAAATAGGCCAGCTATTTAAAATATTTAACTTTTTACTAGAAGCAGATTACAATGGCGGACATTTGATAAAACCAAAATGGGAAAAAGAATTCAATTTAATCATATCTAATGAAAAATCATAGAATCGTGGCGTTGGAAGGGACTTCCAAAGGTCATACAGTCTATCCCATTGCAATGCAGGAATCTCAACTAAAGCATCCAGGACAAATGGGCATCTAACTTCTGCTTAAAAACCTCCAAGGAAGAAGAGTACACCACCTCTGGAGGGGCTCCCTTCTAGCAGCTCTTACGGTCAGAGTAACCTGAAGCCATGGGTTCGAGTCCTACCCTCCAGGGCAGCAGAAAACAAGCTTACTCCATCTTCCAAGTGACGGAAGGGCTTGTATGACCTACTTGAGATTCCTGCATTGCAGGGGCTTTGACTAGATGACCCTCAGGGTTCCTTCCAACTCTATAATTCTATAATTTGATATTTACTGACATTAGGAGGTGCGTTCCCATGCTCAAAAATACAGTGGTAGCTTTGGATACAAATGGGATCCGTTCCGGAGCCCCATTCGCATCCAGAAGCGAACGCTGCCCGCGTCTGCGTGGGTCACGATTCGCCGTTTCCGCGCATGCGCATGACGTCATTTTGACCATTTGAGCATGTGCAAGCGGCAAAACCTGGAAGTAACACATTCCGTTACTTCCGGGTCGCCACTGAGTGCAACCCGAAAGCGATCAACCTGAAGCAACTTCAACCCGAGGTCTGACTGTATAGGGAACATTTTGTGACCATGGCTTTTAATATAAAGCAACTAAAAGACATACACCCCTCTTAGTCTGGGCTTCTCCATCAGTCTCAGCCAAGGAATGATGGAAGTTGCAGTCAACCACAGCTGAAGGGCAAGGCATCTCCCCCGACTCCCTGTTCCATCATGCCGGCCTTTCGCGGCGGCGGCGGAGAGCCCGGCGCACAACTGGATGGGCCTTTGTAATGAGCTGCGAAGCTTGGTCCTGTGCCCGCTTGCCATCCTTAGGCCTAGTGAGGATGATCTCCAGCCCTGCAGGGCTTAGAGCTGTGCAGCTCAGTTGCACTAATGCAGTGAACTGCAAGCCCTTTGTCTCTTCTGCTCAGTCACACATGGGCTTTAATATGCAATTAAGTCAATGTCCTTCTCCAAATCCTGTGCAATCCAAGTCAGTTAAAGGGGGGGGGGTCTCCCCACACAAATACTTGCTTTTGTAAAGTTTCTATGTAAACAACTTAGAATTTTTCATTCCTATTAAGTGGTATAAAAATTTAATAAATACTTGAATAATGAGTTTATACAATGCCACTCAGTGATATTAGAAAAGTAATTAAGCTACTAGATATTTAATTTGCTTGTCCAGCAACAGGGTAATTAACAATTCCTAATGTTAACCTTCTTGAAGAGAGCCTCTAATCAGCCTAGTGGATAAGCAACCGGCAACATGTAATACTCTGAATACCAAGTCTTACCAGGTTTCAAAGGAGGAGAGCAGTTCAGATATGCAAAGCCTTGGAGATTGGCACACCACTTAGCAAGAGAAAGCTGGATCTGTTCCGTTTTCTTTGCTAGCGTTTAACAAAACTGCCCTCGCCCCTTCCTACGCCCTGCATCCAAATATCAGCACCACTTGGCAGGAGTTGCAGCTCTTGGCAGGAGTTGCAGCTGAGATCCCCCCAGCCCCACATCTCCCCAGGGCATGGGGAGGGGCTGGGAATAGGGGCACCCTGGCCTACAGAAGGAGCCGTCGTTGACACCTGGAGCTCCAGATTTGACAATGGAAGCATCTGACAGTGACCCACAGCTAGAAACAAACGGCGGCTTATCTCAAATGAGCAGCAAGCAAAGCTTGGCTTACAGTTGTGATTTGGAGGAAAATATCCCGCAAGTGCTGCTTCACACATCAATGGTAAGACAGGCGGCCTCGCTTCTGCGCTCCAGTTGGGGGCAGAGTGAAGCAGGCAGGGCTGAGCATGGGTTCTCAGTCATGGCAAACCATCGTTTATTCCATGCTGGGCTACAGAGAAGCATGAACCCGGCCACTTTTGCTGATGCAGAATCAAGGCCCCTAGAACGCTTCCCGCTTTGCATGCAGAAGGTGGTTATTTATTTTGGATGTTATGCTCCCATTTCCACCAGAAAACTCAGTCTTGTCCACACACTGAAAGACACCTGGCCCAAGGGGTCCCGTTTTTTGAGCAAGAGAGCGGCCGTTCTTGGAGGCAGCCCACTTCGGCTCCCATTGCCATGCGACACAGGGGGGCCCTGCAGTGGCCAGCAGAGGCTTCAAGCCTGACCAGACTTGCAAGGCCAAGAAAGGGCTTGGCAAGGGAGGCTTCTGCCTCGGCCCCACAGGCCCCCTTGAACCCAAAGACATGGCACTCTCCAAACCACAGAACGAAGGACAGGCGAACACCATGTCTGAATGCAAGGACCAAGAGAGACCCAGACAGACAGGGCTGGCACAGGGATCCTTACTGCCAGGGTTCTGAAGTACTGACAGCTCAGCAAACACACTTTGTTCTACTGCAGAAAGAAAGCAAAGCACGACAACCTGCTGAAGGACGGAAATACGAAGCGACTGAACATTTCTCACTTACAACACTGGGAGGCAGCAGTGGGCAGCGGCTGCTTCTGGACCTCTTCCGCAAAGGAATGCTAAGGGGGGAAATGAGGAGAGATGAGGAATGCAGTAGAACGATTTTCAGCAGACAGGGGCTATCTCATTTAGGGGCACTTTTCTCCTCTTCCATGACATCAAAGACTCCCCTCTCCCAAAGAAACATTTGCCCTGTTTCACGCCACCTGCTCCAGAGTCCCCCTTGGTTGCTACAAAGCCCCAAACACTCCCCCCCCAAAGTGTTTACAATCTGAGTTTGATTTCTCCTGTGCAGCCCTGCCTAGATTTGGAACAGGACTGGATAAGAAACAGAAATGAATGAGCAGGAACTGGGACTCTGGTGGTGCCAAACTTTGTTGTACAGTTTTTACACTGTTTTAATCTTTGCTGTGAACCGCCCTGTGCTTTGGGTAGGCAGAACATAAATGGTTTAAATTAAATAAAAATGCAAGGAAGTATTGAGGGTGCAGGGTAGCGCTAGAACAGTGGTCTTCCGCCTTCTCAGACCCAGGGACCAACCTTAAACCCACAGGTGCATCGGGGGAGCCATTTCCTTCTGCATTTGCTGGGCCCCACCTTAGATCAGGCCACTTCTTGGCAATGGGTCCCAACCCACCAATAGAAGACCAGTGGCCTGGAAAGCTGTACAACAGGCAGAAATCCTGCCCCCACCTCTCCCACCTGCATGCATGCACTCTGCAGAGATGAAGCACCACCTTGAGATTTCTTTTTAGCCAACACGGCCCCAGGATCCAGTGGGCTTTTGTTTGGTTGCTAAACAGAGTTTCCCTTGGGGTCTTGGTCGTGGTTACCTCCCCACCCCCATTCTTCCCCTGTATTTCTAATAAATAACTGGAGAACCAAAGAACGCCTTCAGTTAGCCTGTCGCTTTCAAAAGTGGTGGCTCGTCTTGCATTATCCGATGGTGCAATGGAAAGTCAGCCTGCACAGCTGGCAGGGTGGGAGGGTTTCCACAGGGCAGGTGCCACCACCGAGAAGGCCCTCTGCCTGGTTCCCTGCAACCTCCCTTCTCACAAGGAGGGAACCGCCAGAAGGCCCTCGGGAGATGGGCCTTAGTGTCCAGGCTGGGGGTGGAGACACTCCTTCAGGTATGCTGGACTGAGGCCACTCACTTGCCACGTCCGATATCCTCTCCTGTAAATGAACAAATGCTCTCACCTCCCACCAGAAAGGGCAGCCAATTCTCCCTTGCACCTGACCTGCTATGCATGGGGGAGAACAGTCCTAGACTAGCCTTCCTCCTGCCTGTAGGAATGTCTGTTCAATGGGCACCCAGCTGAAATCGCGAATCGTACAATCCAGAGCCGGGTATACAGGGTATACCATCTCACCTCCAGATCCCCAGAAGCCCCCTATGGGCATTTCGTCAGACTCCAGCAAGAGGTCCCAAGGCAGGAGTGTGCATGGAGCAGAGCAGAGCAAAGCGTACCCACCTCCTCATCTTCCTCCAAGGAGTTTATCTGCTTTAACTTCTGAGTCCAGTATTTGGCTTCCTCTTCAGGGATGTCTGCAAGACAGCAGAATAAGCAGGCGTCTGCTCCCATCCCCGTTCCCCAAAATATATTTTATTATATGCATATTCTGCTCCGACATGGGGGCCCCAGAAGCTTCCCACCCAATTCCACAGCTGCCAGCCTCAACAATGCCACAGCATCGGGCGTCCCAGAACATCCATAGGGCCAGGCATGTACTTTTAAATTCAGAGCATGCTTACGCAGAACAGCACATGACCAGGGATGCTGGTTCAATTCAGAATAGAAACAAAAACCACACACACAGCAGTAAAAACAACACGGCTTTCTTGGGCTCGTTGAGAAGAGAAGGAATGGTGGACAGACCCTTGCGAGCTGCACAGTCAGATTACAGAAACGGAACTGTGTCAGCAGGTGAGGCAGGTGCACACTGCCAAGAGCCAAGGGGAAGGAGGAGCATGACTTCCTGGCCAAGGGTGGAGGCAGAGGAGGGTCAGAACAATGAGGGCGGCAGCAACAGCAGGCACAGTGTCAACAAGCGCTAATTAGGTTCAATTAATGTTTCATACTTTCCCCACTTTTCAGATCAGACTGAGAAACAGGAGGCGGCAAAGCACAACCGACTGCAGAGGCACGGCAGAAAAACAGCTGTGGCCCAGAGGTCTCCTTGAATGGAAACCCCGGAAAACATCACAAATCCAGTGACATAAAAGTTAAGTCTCTTGCTGGCTTTCCCAATTCCAGAATGTTTGGAACTCTGATTAAGGGGGGAAAGGAAAGGCAGGGAGGCTGGAGTTGAAAAGAGGAGAACACAAAATCCATGGCCCAAGGGGAAGCATGCCTGTGCCTCAAAAGCAGGTGATGGAACCATGCGTGCCTGGAAAATCTCCCAGAAAACTCTGGCAGGTTAAGTTGGAAGCAGAGTGCTGGGCCAGGAGAGACCTCTTGCACTCTGCAGGTACCCCAAGGAGGTTTGGGACTGTGCAGAGCTCCGAAACGTCACCCCGCCCCCATTAACCAAAGCGCCTCTAACTCAGTCGTCCCCAACATGGAGGTCTCCAGATCCGTCGGACTACAACTCCCACCAGCCCCAGCCAGAACAGAGCTAGCTTCTGACATGCCCAACGACACAGTCAAGAACTCTGCTTCAAAAAAGGGATGGAAACCTCGTCCTCAGACGTGTCCCAGGCAGAGCGGCAGGGGACTGCCAAGAGCCTGTCACATCCTGGCTTCAGGGAGCCATTCTCATAGCATGCTTCTGGGCATCTTATCCGAGATAAGACGATTCGTTTCGCAAACACCACCACAAACATGCAACAGCTCCACACCAGGTCATTATATTCTCTCTGTCATCAATGAAAGCCTTGAGCAACTTTGGAAATGGCTTGTGGGAGAGCTTTTTAAGCCATCTGAACCCAAAGCTTGCTCCGTGAATATAAACATGCTGAACCAAACACACAGGTATACCGCTTCTTCCAAGTCCATTTTATCACATAGGAGAGGAGCGCTTTCACCTGGGAAATGAAACACAAGATTTCTAAATATATCTCCCCCTGGGGGGGGAGTGGTGGGATATTGCTGCAGAGAGAGAAGTGATCTCATACTCAAAGTTAAAATGAAGGACAGTGACCAAGGTGGGATCCACAACGCTAAAGCTCCTTCGACACTGATGCAATCTTTATCCTGAGAGCACATCATTCCTGCACTTCCAGGAACCACGGAAGGCACATGGCCCTGGGATGCTGAGGCTGGAAAGGGTCCTGCTTTTTGTCCCGGAGAGCCCACCACGACATTCACAGGTTCTCAAACTCCTTAAGCAGGAGTAGCCTTCTCCTATTTCTTCAAGTATGAAATTATAATAGTATCTGAAAAGCATCATTGCACGTTCTTGGAAGATATGGCTCCCCTGCAACAGCAGAAACCTTTCCTGGAGGGGGAGGCACACAACTCAGACCATTTACAACTTGTGCACCATTCTGAACAGCTAAGAGGGCGAGGAATGTCCCACTAAAGGAATCATTTTTGAGCCAAACTATGCCAGCTAAAGCCTGTGTGGCAACAGCCATTACACTGTACAAAGAAATAGTCCAGTAAAACAGACATCCCAGGTGGCAGCCTCAGCGAGCTGCTTTGGGGGGTGCATTTCTTGGCCTGCAGTTTGGGCCCAGAAGTGGGTTTGGGGGGGGGCTACAATGGCCGCAGAGAGGACTCCTCCCCAGAAGCAACACAAGCCAAATTTGTGCCCTCTCTCCCTCTCAAAGTTTGCCTGAAAGGCCCCATCCCCCCTCCACAGACACAGACAAACCCCCAAATAGGAAGAGAGTGGACTGGCCCTCCTCAAAAAGGATACTACTGTTACTTGCATTATTTGCAAAATTCTCCGTTCAGAATTACCAATAATACTTTACGAAGAAATTCAGAAACTGTATAATAGGGGCTGGACTAAAGGACCTTCAAGTTTCCTTAGTTGCATTCAGCAGTCTGATGACTCTGGATAAAGATTACTGGTTGCTAGGCAATGTGAAATAAGCACTCCCCCCTTCCCCACTTATGGAAAATGCTGTGTTGCAAGAAAACCTCAGGGCTCCAAAATTGTCCTCCCATATACAGCACCGTAAACCTGATTTAATTGGAGCGAACTCCTGGAAGGAAACCACCACTAAGAAAAAACCCTCACGGTGGACCCACATCAGGGCAGCAAGAGGGAAGACGAGTCTTTGAGTTTCACAGAGGATGATGGGGGACGGCAGAAAGTCATTTGCACTCACCGAAAGGCAACTCAAATCTTGTATCCAACAAAATCTGGTGAGGTGTTGGGTTTTTGGTGCCACAGACCTCATGGCCCTTCATCAAGACCTCGGCTTCCAGGGTAGACCACTCCCCAGGGCCCTCCTGGAAAGAGAAAGGGCATCAGCAACTTCACCAGAAACATCTCCCCATCCATCTTCCCACTTTTCTCACGTCTGTTATTTTATCGCCCCATATGCAGCAGGCCCCAAAGTGCTGAAAGGCACAACAACATGCATTTAGATAATTTATAAAACACACATCACAAAAAACTGTGGCCACATACAAAAAATAAATGTAAAATTAAAAACTTTAAAAATACATCAAATCAATTTGCAAAACCGTCTGACTAGGTCCCCCGACCCTTGCAAGAGGGAATTGATATGGCAATTGAAATGGTCTGAACTTTTGGAGGAATTCAAGCATCTACAGAATACGTCAAAGAGACCACCGGAGTGCTGTTGCTGCTACAATTTATTTACTGCTGCTTTTTGGAAGTCCAAATACCCCCAAAGCAGTAAATCATCTATTAAAAACAAAATATGTACACTGTAGAGAACAAGCCGTGTGCCGCTGAACAAAATCCTGCTCATTTGCTGTGGCAGAATTACAAAACGGCTTTCACCTGCAGACTCAGAGCTTGAGACAAACCATCCTCTGCAGTCAACAGAAACCCCCTTGGCCTAAATGGGCTCTGAGAAGAAGAACCATGAGGTCTGCTTCAATTCACGGGCCTTTCTTTTTTTAAAAAAATAAATGAACAGCAGCGTTTCTACTTATAGCCTTAGAAGACAGTTCAGAGTGTGGTGTAAGATTACTTTTCCTTGCATGCCTTAAACGGTCATTGTGCCTGGATCAGTTGTGACTGAAGTCAAGGGGTGAGGGGAGCTTTAGAAAAGGATTCCATAATTTCTGGGTCTGGCAACAATGCTGTGTGGAAGAAGTATGCAACATCTCCATCTCCTGGCTGGGTCGCATGAGCAGTCCATGCTAGCCTTTGCTGCAGTACAGATGAGGAAGGAGAGAGAGGCCAGAAAGACTTCACATGTTGCCGGACTCCAACTCCCATCAGCCCAGCCCAGCCACTCAGGGATGATGGCAACTGTGATCCAACATCATGCTGGATACTAGACAGACGCAACCAAACGGCACAAGGAAAGCTCTTCGCCATTTCTTCACCGCCACCCCAAACACCCCAGAAGTCCCAGGGGAGCTGAAGAGGTCTACTCTCGGCTCTGAAGGTCTACTGACCTCATCCGACTGCCGGATGGCCTTCAGCTCGATCCACACTGTCCCAACCATTGTGTCCCAGATCAGCCCTTTGTTCCATACTTCCACAATCAAGCCCAGATCCAGGCGGCTGATCTCGCTGCAAAGGAGGAAAAGAGACACAACACATAAGCAGCTGCGGGGAAACTGGACCCACACCTTCGCCTTTTTTAAAATGTCCATTCTGATTGCTTCCCAACTGACTGCCTTGTCCCTGTTTTGATCTGAATTGCAACCATCTTTCAGCTGCAGGTCAAGCCAGACCAAGAGGAGGATCTCCTGGGATCCCCCAGACAGGAAGAGGATGACCAGCACAGACAACTGCAGAGATGCATTTCAGCCACTAGAGGTCTATTCAGGACCACAAGTCAAAGCCTGCTGGGCTTGACTGCAAGATGCTCCTCCAGCCAAATCTCAAGGCACAACTTAAAGTTACCTCTGACAAAGGACACCACTACATGGTAGCCTGAGCCACAGTAGATTGCTCCACTTCTTTTAAAACCCAAGTTCACAGTCCTGACAGACCCCTTTCTCCCCCTGTGATCATCCCTGCACCTTATTTTGTACCTAAGCTTTCACATTTGCAAGGAATCACCACCCCTTTAAGTAGACCAAGGACTGCATCCAAAGAAGCAGATCCGCTGCTGCAAGAATTTCTGCTTGCTCAATGCACCTTCTACCACCTCTCATCACTCTACACCCCCCCACACACACACACCCATCTGCTCCAGAATAGATTTACAGCGTGGGGGGGGGGAGGCGAGGGAGGGAGGGGCAGTTTTGTTGCACAGCCCAAATGCCCTACGCTAGCAGATCTGTTTCACTGGATACCTCCCTAAGAGCATGTGCTGTTGGGAAGGGGATGATGTCCATGTGGAGAGTCCCAGGCAAGGTATTACAAAGAGCAACATGTGTTTTCAAGCAACACCTTTGCAACTTCCCAACAAACAGGCAGAGAAAGGCGAATGCTTCTGTTTTCAGTGTTTTTGGTTTTTTTAATTATAAATTACTAATATCAACAATTTAATATGCATTTAAATCTCAAAGGAAAGTAAAAGTCTTCAGAGTACCAACAATATTAACATTCAAAAGAAATACAATACTTACAAGGGACACCATATACCATAAATACAATCCTATCCAATCTTTTGCTTGGAACCCCACCACCAGCATTACTTTTCCAATACAGTGATCAATTATCAATTTAACCTAACAATATGGTGTTTCCTCTCTTGTCTCTTTCCCAAGATAAAAAACATCTTTAAAGTTCCTAATTTCCCAATTTCTCCCATCTTATCCTCCCTGTATGGAATTTAAAATAAATACTCGCTTTCCCGTAACTCAGTTGGTGGAACTTCACTACCCCCAGCTAGTTGGGGGACAGAATTAACACCTGGCAACACAGCACTCCCATTTCAGGTGTGGTCTTGACCCACAGCATTCACTTACAAGAGGAAGTCTTGTTCCCAGCATGGCTGGTCCCCTCGGACGGCAACAGTGGTGCTCTTCACATTTTGCACCTTCAGGGTCACATACGTATTGAATTTATCTAGAGAGAAAGCAGAGTTGTTTCACCTGAGGGTAAGTGTCTCAAACTCCTCCTTGCCAGCACATGGTATTTGGTGGAAAGAAAACAACTCCCACCAGCTGCACTTCAGCAGAGCAAGGAGATGACAGGAGAGCAGGGGCAGAAGAGAAATTTCCACTGCTACCTCCTTGGTCTTCTGATCTGGCCCCAATGACTGGAAAAGGCTTCACACAATAAGAAACACTAGCTCTGAGTTAAGAACTGCGAGGAGTCAAGGGTGGGGGGTGGAATCTGCTCATTGCCTGGAACAACGATGAAGCTCAGTTTCCATTGAAATGTAAGAAATCAAGTTGCTTTCATTGCTGATAGCAAAGTGAAGCTGCTTCAGTTTGATACTCCAAGGCTCCCAGGTGTGGTTGCCTTACAGTCCTGGAACTTCCTTATACAGAGGTACCTTGGTTTTTGAACGTAATCTGTTCCGGAAGACTGTTCGAGTTCCAAAACGTTTGAAAACCAATGTGCAAAGGGTGGCCTGCAAATTCAATAGAGAAATTGGGGTGGGGAACTCAGCAGAAGCCGTTCAACTTCCAAAGTGCGTTTGAAAACGGAAGCATTTACTTCCGAGTTTTCGGTGTTCGGAAACCAAGGTACCACTGTATCTTGATGCTTTGCTGAAGCTGCTTCAGAAGCTCTTGAGACTTTTCAGTGGCCAAAGTCAGACCTATAACTGGGCATGGTTTTATTTTATCTTGTGAACTGCCCTGAGCTCTTTGGATGAAGGGTGATATATAAATCTAATAAATTTATTGTTGTTATTTTGCCCAACCATCTTGGATTTTAGAAGGAACTGCATAATTCAACCCTCTCTAGCAACAGGGAAGAAGCAGGCCAGACACTCGGAAGCTAGAAAATTCCTGCCATGCACCACAGCAGAGAGCCAGCCAAGAGGCAATTGCAAGAACACGGGTGTCAGCAGGCAGACTTGTTGGGCAGAAGAAAATCTGCGCTCACCTGGTGGCCCCTGGAGCTTCGCTTTCTTTACTGTAAAAGAAAAAAGAGGATGTCAGTTGATTATTCCAACCTCAAGCATTTTAACTCTCAGGTTGTTAAATATTTCGGCTGCAGATAAGGGAGAAAGAAGCCTTCAAGCTACTTTCATTTTTCACAACAAAGGAACCTGCATAAGAGGCCACTCCAATGCTTTGCCCCACTTTCCTTCAGAAAAACGGGGGAATATTTAAGAAATGCTGAAACGGAGAACAAAGCATGTTGTTGTCCAAGGAATATTGCACGGCCAGCACGAATTGGCTCTTGTCCCCCGGAGCCAGGAGTTCTGGATGATGGCTGTGCTCATGAGGAGCTTGGAACTGCGGTATCACAGGGGACAAGAAACCACTTATCCGGGTCCAAGACAACTGAGCACGGCTGGACAGGCCAAGTTCCACTTGCAGCTGAGCCTGCAGCAACCACTGCAGACTTGGAACAGCAGTGCCAGGAGGGCTCTGGGTACAAACTCTGTGTGTGTGTGTGTGTGTGTGTGTGTGTGTCCTAGTTCACCCTTTACAAGGAAGAAGAACAAGAAGCACGCAGCCAATAGGCAACCCCACCTGGCTGGTTAGCAACACAGGAAGTTGCCCTACGCTAGCCTTCCCCAACAGGATGCCTTCCAGATGTTCTGGACTCCAAGAGGATATGCTGGCAGGGGCTGAGGAGAGTCACAGTAATAAACATCTGGAAGGGCCCAAGTTGGCAAAGGTTCTCCTCACTTTCAGACAGGCATTTTCCCCACCCTGCCTGGAGGTGCCAGGGATTGAATGCGGGGCCTTTCTGCAGGCCAGGCTCTAGCAAGGAGCTATGGCCTTTCAGCTGGGCTTCCTGCATTGCAGGGGGTTGGACTGGATGACCCTTTGGGACCCTTCCAACTCTACGATTCCCCATCCCACCCTGGTTACGACTTGTATGGGCAGGTGTATGCAGGCTGCCCCCCTCCACTTTAAAGGAGACAGCAAGAAGAGCTGTGGCTTGCTTGCTCAGTTCTGGCCCTGCCCTTCCAGGAAGCCCGGCACAAAGCCAAAATATTGGTCCCTGGAGCCCTCATAGGCATCTGGGGGCTGACATTTGCCCAACCGAGCCAACTCTGGGTGACCCCAGCCCTTTCCAGTCAAGGCCCAGTCAGAGCAAGTAGCAGAAAGGCCTGATCTCTCCAGTCTCACCCTCGCTGTGCTTAGCGTTGGCACAGCAGGTAAGGGAGCCCTGAAGGGGAGCAAGGAGCCTGGAAGCCCATTCACTTTCCTCTCTTCTTCCTTTTTTCCCTTTCACCTGCCTGAGTAAGGAGCTCTGTCTGTCTTCAATTAAGCCACCAGTTGCCCAATTACCAGCAAGTGACAGCTTGCTCGCTGCATGAACTATCCCCTCTCACAGTATAGAGGCATCAAGACAACCCGTGTGTGTGTGTGCGCGCGCAATTCATGACAGCTCCAACTGCAACTTCCAGCACGCTTTTACGCTAAAGCTCTTCCATTAAACACACTCTTTCTTTGAATACACACAGCAACTATCCAGCCTCTGGTTTCTCTCTGCTGAAACTATGAACAGGTACTATACTGTCCAATTAAGAGCAAACCCCTGGGGCGGGGAAGAAACGAACAGCCACCCTTAACTGTCCTGCCTGACACACAAAAACTGTCCCCCCACAACTCCTGTGCTTTCAAAACTCAGCAGACTGGAGGCAATTAGCTCTGCCACATCTGATCTCGTTTCAGACAGAGGAACACGCTGTCAGCAAACCTGGCAGCCCATAGAAAGCAGCAGAGCCCTCTGATAGGAGAGAACTGCACCGGATGATAATCTCCCATGTTGCTGCGGATGCTCAGGTCAGCTGGGGGGGGGGGCGGTGCAGAAAAGCGAGAACACAAGCTGTGGCCTAGATACTGAGCTTTGCAGAGCCACGAGGAACATCTGGATAGCTCCTGATACAGATGTGCTGCTGCTGATCCTGAAGCAGCAGCATCACACACAGAGTTCCAGAAGAGGACATAGGAATGAAGAAGCAAAAGAAACAAGAAAGAGCACAGCTCTTGCAAATTGGCAAGGAACTGCTTTACTTTTTTAGTAGCTCTTATCTGTCAGGAAAGGAAGGTCTGGAACTGCACACCCGAGGATGGCGAAAGCAAGCCTGGGGAGAAATCCGAAGAGATTCTCCCATTGGACCAACGCAGGGTCCTGCAAGACATCCCTAAGCTATGGCCTTCCCTCGCCCGTCCTCTTTCCTGACCCAACACTATGGCTCAGTTTTCAAACAAGTAAATATTTATCCCAAATGCTGAATTAAGATTGTGTGTGTGTGCATGCCTGAAATCAGCCCACATGTCTTCCTCCTTGAAGAAAAAGGATCAGGAACCCAGCAGAGACAGCGGCAGGTGAGTAAGAGGACCAGGAAAGAGAAAGGATCAGGACCTCTTCCAGGAAGTTAGCACACTTGCCTCAGACAAGTGTCAATGAGTCACCTGCCTGGTCACCTGTGGTGAGCAAAAGGCCTTCAGGCGATTAGATGGGGAAGCCTTTAGGAAAGCAGGGAAGGCAAACACCCCAACCAGACAACCAATGCGCCCTCTTTGGGGGTGGCCTTCTCCCATAATGCACCTGCCCAAGGACTCTCCATCTCCCTGCCAGTGGAAGAGGTGTAGCAGAGGCCAACTATAAGCAGGCAGCAGAGCCTTGTGGGTTGTGGCACCCAGAATACGGAGCATCCTTCCCAAGAGGTACTTCTGGCCCCTTCATCGCTCGCTTTTACGCAGGCTCTGAAAACAGTTTTGTTTCAGTGGACTTTTTTAAAGATAGTCCTCTTTAAAAATGTAGTCCAAATACAGCTTTCAATTATCATTTCAGATTATTAATATTTTATCTGCATTTTTGTGCCTTGCATATACTTGCATTACAGAAAGGCAGGATATAAACTATCAATAACAATGACAACAATAAATATAACTCTAAATCAAGTCTATCCCACCTTGAGCCACTCACTCCAGACCTTACAGGGTTATGAGGTCAAAATGGGAGAGGGGGAACCTTGAGCTCCTTGGAAGAAAGGTGGGGTGTAAATGCAATGGACTGGGTAAAATAACATAGATACCGGTAATATAATTAAGTCTGTCTGTCTGTGTGTGCAGGCAGGTACAGTAGCAAACGTTTGTACTGGTTGGTAATTTCTACAGATGATAACAGAGTCTTGCTACTGCAAGTGACTTGGCCATGATTTAATTCAGCCATAAAGGATTTCTATCCCACCTTTCTATTTCAAAGAGAAACTCAAGTTCTAAAAAGCAAGAAACAACCAATTTAAAAACACAAAGACAGGCCAAAGCAGCAGGCTCCTACTCTTTGGATAAATAAGGCGGAGTGGCAGAGGGATTACTTGGCTCTGTGATCTCTCAGCCACAAAGCCCAAAGGCCTGTTCAGAAGACACAATTAGCTCCACTCCCTCTTTTTTGTATATTCTTGTTAATCTCCAAAGGCTTCAGAATAAAGCAATCCCTTAGCGCAAGGGTGATTCCAAACAGCAGGAAGCAAAGTCAGCTGGAGATATTGGGGCAAAAAGCTCAACTTTAGAACTGGATATTTGGGGGGGGGGGGAGAGAGATGGAGCAGTCAGCGTAGCAAGAGAGAAAGAATGGCCAGATGGCAAAAAGATTATATAAATCCAGGGCATGATTTGCTATGCATTCACCATAATGCAAAATGAATTCTACTTCAGCTGCATTTAAGTACTGTGTGTCTGAAGAAGAGAAAACAAGACCTAAAGCAAGGAGAAGTCAGCGTCATGCCATCCTTGAACAAGCTGTTCTCCTGCACTCTTCTCACAAAAGCCGTCATCTGAATCGCTTTTCCAGCCACGTCCTCAGCAGGCCCACTCTCCTGCCCACAGGGAAGTCCTGTCCCTGGTAATTCCGGAAAGCATTCCTGTGCATTTCCTATACGTTCTTGCTCTCTTCTCAAGCCTGCAGGGTGAAATTCCTTGACTGGGAAGGAAGGAAGTGTCACAGAATCCATCCAAAAACCCTTGACTTCTCCTGCCCTGTTGGCAGAGATTTTGCTTTCCTGCCATCCACTCAGGCTGAAGTTTCAAATGAACTTTCTTAAAGCACAAGTGCACCAGAAGAACAGGAAACATGAGGAAACAGATTTTTTTCCAAAAAAAGCGCCAACTTCCCTTCATTAGAAAGGAACCTCAAGGAAGAGGAGAAGAGCATGCCAGCGCCACCTGCCAGGCTGCTGAGCCTGGGGTTGTGCCAGGACAGTGGCTCCTTCCATTTATGCCATCATGCCTTGGGGTGACAAATCCCTGAACACCAGTTATCTCTCCTTTGGACACAGAGTCAAAATGACAGTTAGAGCATAGGTTCAGGAGGGCATTCTGCACTTCCATAATGAATCACAGCTCAGCTACTGTGGAACCCAGCTTTCCACAAACTCATTTTCCAAAACACATTGCTACATGATAGCTGAAAAGTGACCTCTCCAATACAGTCATACCTCATGTTACATTTGCTACATGTTACGTTCTTTCAGGTTACGTCCCGTGGTGACCAGGAAGTACTGGAAAGTGTTACTTCCGGGTTTCGCCACTTGCGCATGCACAGAAGTGCAAAATGACGTCACACGCATGCACAGAAGTGCCAAATCGCAACCTGCGCATGCGCAAATGCGCCGCTGCGGGTTGCACTCCTTTCATGTTGCGAACGGGCCTCCGGAATGGATCCCGTTCATAACAGTAGCATTCTGGGTATTTAAAGATTATTTAGAGTGTCAGAAGAAGATAAAATCAAGTTCATTTAACAAAGAAACCGCACTGTAGACAGCAAGTTCATTTGGGAGATGAGATTCCTTGTCGCTCCCCAATCCTCACACCTCACATCCAAGGCAATTTTTGCTGAACAGTCTAAGGATGTGACACACAGGAGGCAGAGAAGCATCCCCGATTCCCTGGAGGCTGCACAGAACCCAGTGGACGAATACGCTTTGCTTCTCAAGTGGGAGCTGCAACCCAAGAAAGAGCAGTTTTCTTTCTTTCTTACAGCTAACTGGTTTAAAGAATCATATAACCTGATGGGTCCCATTTGCAAACTGAGTTTCATGAACAGAAATCCATCTTCTGCGGTGCTTTTGCCAGCCACATGCAATTTGCGAGATCCTGGGAGTGTTCAGAAAGTTTAGAATGATTCCAGTATCTCCCTCTGGGTTTGCAGATTAAGCCATTACTAGGTTTAAAGTCAGGGATAACGGACAGTACAATTTGAAACTTTGTATGCCCACCTTAGCAGTTCGAAAGCACGTCAAATTGCAAGTAGAGAAACAGGTACCGCTTCGGTAAACGGCGTTTCCATGCGCTGCTCTGGTTCGCCAGAAGCGGCTTAGTCATGCTGGCCACATGACCCGGAAAAACTGTCTGTGGACAAATGCCGGCTCCCTCAGCCAGTAAAGTGAGATAAGCACCACAACCCCAGAGTCGTCCACGACTGGACCTAACGGTCAGGGGTACCTTTACCTTTACCTTTATTTTTAATCAGAAAAGGCTGCTCCTGAAGACAGTTCGGAAACTTCAGAGGCTGCAGAATTTGGCGGCCAGGTTGCTCATCAGGGAAAGATGGTTTGAGTATCTCATACTGATCCTGGCCTGACTGCACTGGCTGCCCATTGTTTCCCAAAGTGTTGGTTTTGACCTATAATGCCTTAAAGGGCTCAGGACCGCAATAGTTCAAGGACCGCCTCTTTCCATATGCACCAACCTGGATCCCGAATTCATCCTCTGAGGCCCTTCTTCGTGTGCCTCCTCCACAAGAGGTCCGCAGGGTGGCAACATGAGGACAGGGCCTTTTCTGCAGTGGCTCCATTTGTGGGATGCTCTCCGCAGGGGTTGTTACATATATTTTAGGTGCCAGGTGAAAACTTTCCTCTTCAACCACACTTTTGGCTGGTTAATATTCTATAGCCTTTTAATTGTGTTTCGGGGGGTTATTGTTTTGCTGTTTTTGACTGTTCATTTGTGTTTTTATCTTGTATTTTTATTGTGTTAACCGCCCTTTTGATGAATGGTGATATATAAATCTAACAATGAATAATATTTAAAATAAAGCCAGGCCTCAGTCAGAGCCATTCTAGAAAGGGTTCAGCTCCTCGGCTACTCAAAGGCAGCTACAGACCAGCCACCGATACTTAGCTTGATGTGATCTAACTTCTACTCCTAGCAGAACCTCCTCTCTCTCGCCTTGTGCTGGGCTGCATTGGCCAGGCCTAAAAATGTTGTACGAACAAACCACGCTCTGAAAATTCTCTGTTTCCTCCTCCCTCTAATTTCCATTTCAAAATTAAAAATAGCCAGGTGCAAAAGAAAATAGATAACTTTAGGGAATCTAACTTTCCCAGTATCTTATTTTGCCCAAACACCAAAAATATCCTTTCTAGATAATACACTCATCAAATTTCTGGATTTTTTCATTCAGTACTTCCTCCGGCAGAAATGTTTTTGCTTTAATATGGGAAACTGATTTGGTTCACATCATGTATGAGGCCTTCGGCAGCTGGCCGTGAACGAGCGTGACAAATCGGATATTATGACATAAATGAGAATGTGGCTGCTACTGAAGAAAGTGTGATGTCCGTGATGAATCCTTGCAGAAGGCTGAGAGGCTCAGCAGTTCAGTGAGCCTGAAATCAAGGGCTGCAGCCAGAGGCTTTTGGGGCAACTGACCTTTTCCGGTTCAACCTCACAAACAAAAACAAATCACAGAATCCTCTAAAAACATTCTATTTTTCAGCTCTGTGCCAGAGGCTGGGCTCCGAAAGAGGAAGGGCTGCAGAAGATGCAGCCACAAGTGGCTCTCAGTCTAGTGGGACAAGGTGGAAGCACCAGATCGGGAATGAGGACCTTGGGAAGGATCCTGGCCACAGGAATGAAAGAGATGGGGCAGCCGTGGCTGGAGGAATGGTAGCTCAATGGCAAAGGAAGCAGATGGTCCAATCCCCGGCCTCTCCAGTTCAAAGGACCAGTAATTTGAAAATCCTGTGCTAGAGGCTCTTGAAAGCCTCTCCCAGCAAGAGAAGACAACAGGGGCAAATAGTCTGACTTGGTATAAGGCAACTTCCTGTTGTTGTAAGAAAAAAACTGCTCCCTTTCCCTTATGGGGTATCTAAGAACCCATATAAAGTCCTTATGTAGATTCTCTATCGGTAGGAGAAAATAACAGAGGCCAAGCAGAGAATATTGAGAAGCAAAGCGGCTAGTAAGCCTGATCTTTATTAAACTCTTGCAGCGGGGTCCCCTGCTCACCCCATGAAGGGAGGGAGGAGAGAACCCAGAACATTGGTGTGCAAGCCTTTGTATAGACTTTTGAAATTGCCCACCCTGAAGCTCAAGACCACCCCCCAAAACATCATACATACATCACAGAAAGGGGTGGTTCCCAGCAGAGGCGTAGGAAGGTCAGGTGGTACCCAGTGCGGAAATTTTCTTGTCACCTCCCCACACACATTGATTTTTTAATTTTTATTTTTTGCTGGCAAAAATGGTTTTACGTTATTTCATATTTTCTTACAAAGGAATAATAATAATAATGATCAACTCGGGACTCGGGCTCAGGGCAGCTAACATCAGACACATAACATTGGTATAAAATCAAATAATAATTAAATTACCTCCTAAAAAAATGTCAACATCAAATTAAAGTCTAGTTAGATGGCTTTTCGCAGGGTTAGGGTTGGGAACAGTAAATGCTCTACTGAATTGAAATCTCAGCCTTCATGACACAGGAAAAAGGCCAAGTAAACAGCTATTTTCATGGAGGAGGGTCAATATATTAACTGATATGCATGAAATTTCATATATAGCTATATAATCCTTAGTTTATATCTTAGTGTATCTTAGTGTAGTAAAATAAGACCTTTGGAGCAGGAATTTTTTAAAAAAAGGTTTTTTATGAACTGCCCTAAGAAGGTAAAGGTACCCCTGACCATTTGGTCCAGTTGACTCTGGGGTTGCGCACTCATCTCGCTCTATAGGCCGAGGGAGTCAGCGTTTGTAGGCAGTTTTTCCGGGTCATGTGGCCAGCATGATTAAGCTGCTTCTGGCGAACCAGACCCGTGCACGGAAACGCCGTAGGGCAGTAATTGTTCCTTGATAATTTGTCGCCCCCCTCCATGATGGCACCCGGGACGGCTCACCCCCCCCCCCCCGCTCCTTCCTATGCACTTGGTCCCCAGCAGAAATTTGAGTGTGTTGCTTCTCTCCTGTCTGCCCTATCTGATTGCCTTTTCTGAGTAGCCTGGCCATTCCTTGGAGATGGTAAATCCTTAGTTCCTGAATCTTTTAAGCATATTGAGAGTGTGCTCCGCTTAACAGATACTTGCCAGACTGTATTTACAGGGAGGTGTAAGCAGCCCCTACAGTCCAAAGACCATTGGAAAGCTTTCCCCCTTTTCCTTCCTCCTTGCAGAGAAATATTTGAGGTCCATTTGGGAGAGTCAAAATGGCTTCAGGATTGCTCTCCTCTACTATTTCAGACACGTGGTTTGTGTACTTATGTGTGTGTTTGCCTTGTACATTTATGAACATATATATATATATATATATATATATATATATATATATTTGCTTTCGTAGATTTTCACGGGTACAGGAATGCAGGTTTTGGTGTCCTCGGGTGTCTTCCCGTGTAAAAGTTGGGGTGTCTAGGCGACGTTTCGACGAGGTCTCACTCGTCATCTTCAGGCTGGTGCTTTCGGCTTCTTGTTACTGGAACAGAGCAGGATCTCAGTGTTTGAGTTCCTATAAATACTGTTGAGGGGGTGTGGTGTATAGCCTCCAATGTTCTGGGCAGAGAGGAAGTTCCCAGGCTAGTGTGCCTTTTCTTCTTTTGTTCCTTAATTACTTGAGGGATATCTTGAGTGATTTCTTGAGTGATATCCTGAGTACCACTTAGGTGGGTCATTAGGTGTGGATTAGTTGCTAAAGTCTTTGTGTCTTGACCTCTTGAACTTTGTGAAGAGTTTTTCTGAGAAGATGGCTGTACTGCCAGAGCACAACTAAGTGCAGTACAGCCATCTTCTCAGAAAAACTCTTCACAAAGTTCAAGAGGTCAAGACACAAAGACTTTAGCAACTAATCCACACCTAATGACCCACCTAAGTGGTACTCAGGATATCACTCAAGAAATCACTCAAGATATCCCTCAAGTAATTAAGGAACAAAAGAAGAAAAGGCACACTAGCCTGGGAACTTCCTCTCTGCCCAGAACATTGGAGGCTATACACCACACCCCCTCAACAGTATTTATAGGAACTCAAACACTGAGATCCTGCTCTGTTCCAGTAACAAGAAGCCGAAAGCACCAGCCTGAAGATGACGAGTGAGACCTCGTCGAAACGTCGCCTAGACACCCCAACTTTTACACGGGAAGACACCCGAGGACACCAAAACCTGCATTCCTGTACCCGTGAAAATCTACGAAAGCAAATATATATATATATATATGACCTAAGAATTGCTATAACACTATGTTCCTGTCCTTCCTGTAGCCATGGAATCAAGCTAAGAGCAGGTAACCAAGGCTTGAAGAGTCCTCAGAACATCAATGAGCTGACAGCGGCAAACTTTCCCTGAGCAGGTAGCTGCCAACTGCAGAAGCTGTGGCTTTGGTTCCACATCTAGGCTCCAGGCTGCAGCTGTGCAATCAGGCCTTTGCTTCAAGCCACATGCAACTCTTCCAACGACTGGGACCTGGTCTTGCAAGCACTGGCAGATTCAGCATCTGACCCTATGAGACTGTTGTAAAATGGCAACCCCATTGCCAATTTGCTCAACCTTCCCCCTCTGCCTGGCCCAGACCACACCTGGATCATGGCTCGATGAAAGAGCACAAACTGTCCATGCACAATCCCAGGTTCAATCCCTGATTGCTTCCCTTATTTATGTAAATATTCCTATTTAAAAGATCCGGGTAGCAGGGCTGGGGGGGCCCTTTCTGCCTGTGATGTGGCAGAGCCCTGCCAGTCCAAGGGAACATGGCTGAGCTAGGTGGAACAACAGCCAAGTTATGTGGCAGCTTCCTGCGATTCTCATCTCTGTCCACTGCCCGGGAGTCGGCTAGACCAGAACCGTCCCTTGCCATCCATAGGACGACTTTTTGTCCATCTGAGCTGGCACTGAGAATCAGAGGCAGCGAGGGAAATGGATGAAGCCCATCACTGGTGAGCTGTGATTAACTGTTGGCTATTTAGGAAAAGGTGGGCATCCTTGGGAGCATCACTGGAAACTTGACTAAGGCTGCCTGGCACACTGGTTCTTACCATTGCAGGACCCCCTGGGTAAGCACCCCCATGACTCCTTTAGGAAAAGGGAGGGATATAAAATTAATTAATTAATAAGTACGCTTCCATCAACTGGTCCATTGTGCCAAGATACACAACTGGCATGCACACAGCAAATAGAAAGCTCACTTCCTTATTACTAAATAAAGTCCCCATGTAATTTCATGAGGTCACTAACGCTCTAGACACTTCAATATGTTCCCTTCCATGACTGGAGCCAACTTGGAATTTTTTGTTTCTTTTCTTAATTTTCTTCCGGGAGCTGCAGGGTTTGAGGGTTCAGCTGATTCCTGCTGTTTCCCCATTCAAGAATCATCCTTAAGTTTCTGCCCAGCTGCTGGTTTGAACTGAGCACTGAGGACAGGAATGAAATCTCTAATTCAATCACAGAGATTATGGGATGTTAATCCTGCTGACGCTGGCAAGAGAGACAGGCCATTCTTTCAGGTGACCTGCTTCCCCAAACAAAAAAAAAGTGGAGGGGAGGGGAACTTAAACTGTAATTTAGGCCATTTTAAGGAATGGGAATATCCCAAGAAGATTCTGCTTTGAAAAGCACATACAGTTATTTCTTCAAAAAGCAATTAGGAAGTCAATTTCATGCCCAGAACCATGACTGCCCCACAGTCCATACAATCCTCCTCCCTGTCATCAAAGCATGTGCACGTTAAATTCTAAATTGAATTCTATTTTAATTTGCAACTTCCCCTAAGGAGACGTTTCTGATTAGATTTGGTTTAAAGTTAAATCCCTTTGTATTGGAGAATTATTTGCTCATGAGAAGCAGCCTTCCCTGACAAGACAGTCCTGCAAATGTATGGCCTTCTCTGCCAAACTTCACTGACTTTATGCAACCGGTTGGAGAACAAACATTGCACATTCGTGGTGGTTTGTGCTCATGATGCTATCAGGGTGGTCACGTGGGATCGGACTTTCAACATTGTTCGTACCTGCAAATGTTTTGCAGCAGTCGTAAAACCGTAGCACTGGAAGGGGCCACCAGGATCATCTAGTCCAACCCCCCAAAATGCAGGAATCTTTCGCCCGATGTGGGGCTCAAACTCACAACCCTGGGATTAAGAGTCTCATGCTCTACCAACTGAGCTATCCAGCCTCACATGGCTTCACTTTGTAGCAGGAACCCCCCCCCCACCCCAATCATTCTGTTTGTATAAACTTCACACACACACACTCACACACAACATACGCCACATTTCTGTTATAAATTCATAGAAAATCAACCATACATCGGATTTGCACTGTTCCATTTTTATTTTACTCCATATGACAAGAACTAACAAAGGGGGGTGACTTAGTCCTGGTCAGCCATAATCCCTTCACCGTCTCAGCACATCCACAGGAGCCCTGCCCATGCCAACCCTGATGATCCCAGACAGAAGACAATCAAGATCACAAAGAACTTGCATATGGGAGTGGATTCAGCATGGACTGAAACAAAGGACAATGATCAGATCTTCCCTCTGGGGGCAGGAAACTGCAAACTCCCATTTGTCTCCTGGAAGTGACTCATGGGGAGGTGGAAAGGGGGAACCAGCCAGGTGACAGGACACTCAGGTTACCACCAACTCCTCCCTCAACCCCTCCTTTCTGTAATGTATGCATGATGTTTCTGGGGGTGGGCTTGATCTAGAGGAGGGGAATTTCAAAAGTTTTTATAAGACCTTGCACACTATTTGTCTGGGTCTTTCCTCTCTCCTGCAAGTGAGGGGAACACCCTGATGCAACAGTTCAATAAAGGCCAAGCCTACAGGCTGCTGTTTTGCTCCAAGTTATCCTGGTTGGTGTCTTTGTTTTGTCCAAGGGAGCCCTCGGATTTTTCCTGTAACAACTTCCAATCTGCACGTGTCCTCTAACTTCCTGCTGAAATTTGAGAACTTTTACACCACAAATGCTCAGGTTTATTATTCTCCTGCTTTTGTTGTGTTGCAGCCCCTTCGGAAAGCAGTTGGGTGGTGGCACTGAGGAAGTGTGGCAGAACATCACCGGTGCACTACTATTGTGTCAGGAACACGCTGCAGAATGCACCACAAACATGCACCAGGCTGGAGGGATCCTAGAGTCCCACAGCAGGCGAAGAGCTAACCTTTGATTCAGACATGGCCAGCGACACCCTGATAACCAACAGAATAGGAATAACATTTGCACCTGCCTTTTCTGTGCCTCTTCTAGGTATAAAAGTGGGGCAAGCAGAAATTTGGAAAAGGCAAGCAAGGACTAGCTTGGGCTTTTGCTCAGCAGGACTGAGAGGAGGCCATGGGCCACTTGGCTCCTTCCTCTTCCAGAAGAGCGGCAGAGGGGGGCACAGGTGCTATTTGCCCCCCAAGGTGCCTGCGCTGCCTGTATGCAACAGCCACACGCTCTAGGGCTGCTTCCACGCCTGCTCTCTGCAATTGCCACCCATTGCCACGCTTTCCCACCCAATTTCAACAGATCATCCAGACCTCACTCTCGGCTCAATGAAGCGCCCCAGACATCTCCCATTTTTGAGACATTTGTAGTGATTATTTGATAATAAAGGTACAAATGCAGCCCTGGCTGTATTAATGGGGACAGGAACATCACTGCAGAGGCTTTTAAGGGCTCCTTTGCCTTTAAGCAAAAACTTCCTGCTTCGGGTTCAGTCCATTTTATTGCTTCCTGGTGAGTGCAACTGGGGGGATTAGCGATAAAAAGATGATTAATTGTCCTTCCAATAGCCTCTCTTAATTGCCCCCTGTTCTATTCCCACAGGAGGAGGTGCACTTTAAGGATTGGTTTCCTCTTCCTCATTTTTTGCAGTGATGTTTTTCCCCATTAAAAAAAATCCAAAGGAGAAGAATGAGAAGAAACGGAGGGGGAGGGAGGGGAGGGAGGGAGGATTCAATTAACTAGAAATGTTTTAATTAACGCTGAACACTGACGTAGGATGGCCTTGGCGTGCCACAAAATTATATTCATTTTCCTGAATACTGAATCAGATACTCTCATTTTAAATTACTGAAAATAACTCTCAGATCAAACTCTCAAGAGGAATCCTCTTCAGAGCAAAAGCTTGGCCAACTTTATGAAGGTGCCACAGAACAAAGTTTAATGGTGAGGAGCAAACAGGTGAGCTCATTGAGCCAGCAAACAATGTCGAAGTGGAGAGCACCTTTTCACTGACGACAGCACAATAGGAAGCGATAAGGGGAGGAAGTGAGGGAGAGACAACTTGGCTGCTTGGGTTTTGCAGAAGCAGCAGCCAAAGAAGTGATGGGGAGATATAGGAGCAAAGGGGGCTGGCCTTGTACTCAGTGCTAGAAACTGAGATAGAAAAGCTAGGAGCAAAAGGGCACCTTAAACTGAGGTTATGGGCGCAAGAACGGAATGTCTAGGTGCACTTTTTTTATAACAAGAATACAAACAGAAAATGAATGAACTGCAGCTAAAATACTATGTTCTTTTTCCACATGCTCTAACCCTTCCCCTGCCCACCCCCCTAATATTCTTGAGAGGGTCTCTTCTCCAGTCTCTGAAGAGTAGCTGACAGTGAAGAGGCAGAAAAAGCCCCCCCTCTCCTTCCACTCTGCAGTTTTAATCTGAAATTTTAGGCGCAGGACTGCACCCAGAGCTCAGGAACTGCTCATGCTAAAGAAATTCCCCGTCGCAAAATGCGCCTAGAGCAATGGGAGTTTCAAATGCTGCTTGCACTGAGGGAGACCCCTGGTCCGCCCATCTCACTCCTCCTGCCTTTGCGGCCTGCACTGCCTGGCAGGGGCTCTGCAGGGTGATTTCAGGGAAGAGTTGCCTCCGCATCTCTTCTTATTATGTTTGACTACGGGAAAACTGTCAAGTGTTGGCACCTGGAGCTGAACGCCGGCAGAAGCTGAACTGACACAGGCACCGTACCGGAGGAGCCCACTCTCCCTGGACACAACCACCCTGACATTGGGAAGCTTATGTTTGTTATGGAAAATACATGTGGGTAAGCAAGGCGCCTGGCTCTTATCCAGCTAAGGTTGTGCGTCTACAGCAGAGACAAGAGGAGGAATGACCGCTGGGAGGAGCAAAAAGAGAAGAAACACCCTGGTGCATCTGCAGCAACACAACGGGGCACCTTCCTCTGCCCCAGCTGCAACAAAACGTGTCTCTCCCGCTGTGGTCTCTGCTGCCACAGCAGGTGCTGCAAGCTCCCAACACTTGGACTTCGCCCCCAAAGGGACAAATGCAAACCACAGTGGAGATGCACTGAGCCCTGTGTGCTCTGATACCTCAAGGGAAGAACGATCCCAAAATCTCCAGAGGGAGGCAGGAAGGAAGGAGAGTCTGGGGATAAAGGATCTCAGGATTCCACGGGAGGGTGGAAGCCTCTCTCCAAATGGCTACAAAGAGAGCCACCCAGAGGGAGGGAAAATAAAAGGATCCAGTTCTGAGGGAGAGGCGCAGATAGGGAAAGGGCTGGGGTGGGAGAGGGACAGAGATAGGGCCGGGTTTGAGATGAGAGCCACTTTCAAAATGGTTGTGGACGCGGGGGATGATTAATAAAACCAATCCAAAGGGCAAACGGGGAATATCCCATCACACCCCCAAGTTTAGGACATTCTACGCCTTTCCTCAGCAGAGCTTATTCTCCTTTGAGAAAAATAAGTGGCTCACTGAAACGTAAACTAAGCTTTAAGAAAAAAGAAAATGGTCACAAACGAACATGAAGAGAGAAACTCAAGACAACAGCATGAGGCGAGTCTGAGGCAAGAAGAGGCTACTGGTCCCTCCTAATGGAACAGGTCCTGAAGGGAGGGTCTGATCCCGGAGCAGAGCCCACAAGCCCCCCAAACCTCCAGCTGACCCAAGTTATAAAGCTCTAATAACAGTATAATATGGCCAAATAAAAAATGGGTGGCTTTGTGGTTTCTGCAAAAACAAAAGAAGCCTCATTAAAACTTCTGCATTATACACGGGTGAGGCTGTCCCAAACATGTAAGGAAGTCAATCCCAATTGTCGGAGGGGAGGCGCAGTCAAAGGTATATATTTCCATATGTGGTGGTGGAGTGCCATTGTCAAAGTCTTCTGGAAGGCTGTCTTCTAAGAAATAAGCTCGATACACAACAAAACAACAGAAATGTCCCCTGCACTAGCACTACTTGGGCTTAGGAGCCTGTCTGCTCATGATTGTCCTAAAGATGACCCCTTAGCCGTTCTACTGACTACTGCTCATCTGGAGATAGCCAGATGTTGGAAAACCAGTGTTGGGCCAAACATTGATTCTTGGTATAACAGAGTACGGTCAATAGTATTGGCTGAGAAACTAACATGCCAGGTGAGAGTGGCAAAGGGCAAACACAATCCACATCCCTTTTACAACACATGTCAAATGTTTATTGAGTACTGTACATAAATTGTTCAGACTGTGGCAGGATTCCACCCAGGAAAATGTGGCGTGATCTCTTAGAGCAATCAAACGATACTTTAACACATGGCATGATAAAAAGTCTGTACCCGTTGTATACTGTTGCAACAATTGTTTTCTCAAAAGTTATCTTCTGTACCATGAAAATAAATAAAAACAATATTTCGCTTACAGAAATTGCCCATGCACCACTTGCGACCAAGAGAAGATGCCCGGGTGCCAGGGTGGTGCCTGACGTCTCCCCCTGGGGGTCCTTGGATCTAGACCGCTCTCACCCACTAGCAACACATCCTGTCGAATTCTATCCACGATATTCTATCTGCACCATCAGAATGAATTCCAGGAACCAGATAGCGGTGTCGAAAAATATGACTTTAGAGACACCTGGCCCCCAAATGCCAAGTAGCCATTCTGTTTTGGCAACTTTAACCCTGATTCGAAGAGCCATTTGGCACCTCGCTTATACAGTGGTACCTCTGGTTGCGAACAGGATCCATTCTGGAGGCCCGTTCGCAACATGAAAAGAATGCAACCCGCAGCGATGTGTCTGCGCACGCGCAGGTTGTGATTTGTCACTTCTGCGCATGATGTCATTTTGCGCTTCTGCGCATGCGCGAGTGCCGAAACCCGGAAGTAACCCTTTCTGGTACTTCCGGGTCACCACGGGACATACCCTGAAAGAACGTAACATGAAGCAGATGTAACATGAGGTATGACTGTATATCAGAGTTTCTAACACTGGGTGAGAGAGAGACCTTAGGTGAGGGTTAGCCTGATGGAGAGCTGCTTCTGAGTTGAGTGGAACATCCACCCTGAGGAGACCATCGACAGCCAAAAGAAGGAGCCTTGCAGCTCAGATAGGAAGAGCGGGTTGAGGGTCTGGGAGCAAAATGGAGGGATGAGTCTGAGCCAGGAGAGGCAGGCGCTGCGGGAAGACAGACTAAACCGGGGTCTCCTTCCAGTCAGGAGGGGAGATCTTCCAGAAAGAGAAGACTCCCAAGACCCTCTGGGTCTGTTAGAGTAATGGGAAGACCTCAGGGAGGGGCATTGCTAAGAGGGTGGGGAACTGAGGACAAATGGCCCTCGCTTAGGAAGCCAAGTACAGTGGTACCTCTGGTTGCGAATGGGATCCGTTCTGGAGCCCCGTTTGCATCATGAGTAGAACGCAACCAACGTCTGCGTGGGTCGCAATTCGCTGCTCCTGCAAATGCACGTGACGCCATCCTGAGCGCCTGCGCCTGCACAAGCAGCGAAACCCGGAAGTAACCCGTTCTGTTACTTTCAGGTCGTCGCGGGACGCAACCTGAAAAGACATTACCTGAACCAAACGTAACAAGAGGTATGACTGTATGAAGCTGTGTCGGAAGCATTTCACTGCCACACCTGTTGCAACTAAGTAAGGGAACGAAAGTGAAGCAGCAGAAACGGAGTGAAGCATTTCAGCCCCGATTCCCCCAGAAACCCTAGTCAGGCTCCTCTTGAGCCCAGGCGCAAAGAACTAGTCCCTCGCCAGGTGAGCACAACCTGTTCCCATTTGTCGTGAAATTTCATGGGAAATGTATTGCACGCTTGGTTACAGTATCACCATTTAAACAACCTGTTTAAATCAGATTTTAAAATGGGTTTTGTGAGTCAAACATCTCAATGAGAGAGACCTGCCAGACACTTCTCTTAAAGTGATGTCAAAAATGCACAAGATGCTCTCAGAATGGCAAACAAAAGATGAACAAGCGAAATCCTCTAGGATACCTTGGGCAATAGATGTAGGACGTATTATAGAAATGTCAGCACGGGAGCAACTGTGGAATGCAGATTTGAAATTGACAGCATGTTTTGGGTTAAAGGGAAATTATTTGAACATGATTTACAGATGGTATTTGACACCTAATAGATGGGCAAAATTGTATAAATCTGAATCGAATATGTGCTGGAAATATAAAGAGAATTAAGGTACCGTACCTTTTTCCATATGTAGTGGACATGTAAGAAGGTAAAAGTCTACTGGGAAATTATATATTATGAGCTGAAAAAAAGGTTTAAGGTTAATTTTTCTAAAAAACCAGAGGCCTTTCTTTTGGGGACAATGGGATTAGAGATGCCTAAACAGTATAAAAGTTTATTTCTGTCTGCAACCACGGCAGGCTGCGTGATGTTAGCACCAAGATGAAAAGAAGACAACGTCCCGACCAAAGAAGAATGGCAACAAAAACTACTGGAATACGCAGACATGGCAAAACTTACTGGAAGAGTAAGAAACCAAGACGATAGAGTTTTAATATAGAGCAGCAATCATATATTGTATGTTTACAAAATAATTGTAAACAGATCAAATCATTCACAGGACTGATGTAAAGATGTGCAGTGAAATAATATTGAATATATGGAATAATAATAATAATAATTTATTATTTGTACCCCAGCCCATCTGGCTGGTTTACCGTACTTTTATGTTTACCGTACTCTTCCATGTGTGACACTAGGGCTTTTTTACTAAAAATAATGTTAAAAGGGGGGGATAGTCTTATACATGGGTGCAATCTCCCCCCATTTTATTAATTTTGAGTCCCCCAAAATAGTCTTATACACAGGGAAAATGCGGTAATTTGGAAATGCAGAAAAAATGGTATCAAAATTAGAAACAGCAGAAAGTGGGGGAAGGAGGTCAAAATAAGATACTGGAATTTGTAGTGAAAAATCTTTTTTCTTTTGTTGATTTGCTGTAAAATGAAAAATTATTTTTTTTAAAAAAAAGTAAGGAAATGTATTGCACGAAGAGCAGATGGTATTGGGGAGAGAAGGAGGCCGTTGGGAGTGGCTGGTCCTTCAGCTGGTTCTGTCTTGACTGTGAGGGTGACAAGAGCTATGTGGCCTCCATGCGGACGCTGCCTGGAGGAGTTTTTAAATGGCACTTGCCCTTCAAATGCTGCCAGCCGGACAAGTGAAGATTCACATGCAACTCTTTGCGTAAAGCATATCTTTTCATCACAAACAGCTAACACAACCGTCCAGCCATGGGTTATAGCCAGAGTTTCTGCAGAGTGAAAACAGGAAGACTGTTGGTGCCTGGTGGTCCATGTCAGTGACTGAAACATGTTGCCCCCCCCCCGTCATGTCACTCTTCTTTGATTACTCCCTTGCATACGCTCTTGTTCCAATATTAAAAGTATTCTACAGACACTGTAGTTTAAAACTGAACTCTCTTTTTAAAGGTAAAACTCCCCAAGCACTGGCAGCGCATAAATATGCATGACGCTCATGAGCATTTACGTCAAAACCCAGTTATCGCTAACAAAATTAATGGCCAGTTCCAAAAGCAACACCCTGCAGCTGCATCTTCTCTCTCCCTTGGGGTTATTTCAGAATGGTCCACCCATGGCGAGCTCCAACACTGCCCCCTTCAACCTCTCATGGTGGCAACGGGGCGAAAACAAAGAAACAGTTAAATCTCCTGTTCTGGAAGAAACGGCAAGAGGAGAAGGATGTGGAAAGACAATTATTACTTTTATCCCAATAGCAAACTTGTTCTCCATGGGCTGGATTTTATGCAGCCAAAACAGCACCATCAATAGACGAGTGGCAGGGGAACCTCACTCAGGGTTGGCCCAAGTACAGTGGTACCTCTGGTTGCAAATGGGATCCGTCCCGGAGGCCCGTTCACAACCTGAAAAAAAAGCAACACACGTCTGTGCACGCGCAGGTCGCGATTCGCCGCTTCTGCGCACGCGCGTGACATCATTTTGTGCGTCTGCACATGCGGCGAAACCCGGAAGTAACCCTTTCCAGTACTTACGAATCGCTGCGGGGCACAACGTGAAAACGAGCAACCTAAAGCAAACGTAACATGAGGTATGACTGTACAAAAAATATTTAAGGGGAAAACATGTGGTGTTTGGGTGTCCCCAAAACCCCCGGAATGGGGTGGGGGAATGGTGTAGTTGGATACCGAATAGGACACTGAACACTGGGTTGGGAATCATGTAGTATTCTCCCACAGGGAAGCATAGAACTGCTCTTTGCAGCCAATGTGGAAGGAGTTGCTCAAGCTGTGGAACTCTTGGAGGAATGAGGGGCCAATGGTCTGTCTGGGCTGGATTTGGTTGGGAGGGGGACTATCACAGGTGGAGGTGTTCGTATATGGCACTGTCTTTCATGTGTGGTTTGGATTGAGTTTCATCTTGATCTGTTAGATGTAGATATAGTCACGGTAGCTATATAGTTGTTCCCATGAGTTTGTTTTTAAGGAGTTTCACTTATGTTTGTAGTCCACATGATAAAAGACACCATTAATACATGTTGTTGTAGTTTATGTTCTTAGCTGTAGTTCTGATGTTTTATTAGTTATGGTTTCTTATTATGATTGATAGTTATTTCACGTTTGTTTATTTTATTTAACTATTTGCTAAAAGAAAAACATCATTCCTCTGGTGTTTGCTATAAGGATTTGGGCTGAGTTAGGTTCACCCTGCCCTGGGAATCCTGGATTGGGAGGCCGTATTTTGGGGGTGGGCGTAAGTTGTGCCGTTTCCTTCCCCCCCCCCCCCCCGAGGTCCATCGGGCACCTTCACTGCTGGAGGCCTACCTGTCCCTGGGGTTTTTTTCTGGGCACCTAGCTTATACACCCGAGTTTCGAAAACTGGAACCAAGCCTTTGCAATGTAAAAACTACAGCTTGCGCATCAGGTTCCTTTATTCCCATTCTTTTGGAGGGGTTTCTTCTTGTTTACCACCCTTTGTAAATCACTTTGTGCATGCAGCATTTTTTATTCTGCTCAATGACTGGAGGTGGTCCACAAAAAACCAGTGTATTGTAACCTAGAAAGCTAAGCAGCAGATTTTGAAGAAAAGGTTCTGCATAACCTCTGAAACATAGCAAGGCTCAGGAGCTCCTGTAGAGACTATCCAGCCCCCCTCCACCCCACCCCCGCAAAAGCAAACTACCCCTGGTAAGGCCTCACATATCCTTGATGTTTCCATGCACCGAGACTGTGCAAGGCAAATAAGAAAGCAACAAGTCATAACCTTGAAAACAAAGGCGGCCCTCTTCAGTTAAGGAAGCACCTTTCTCCCTGCCTCCCCCCCCCCCAGGCATGGGGGAGGCAGGAGGGCTGCCTAGCTCAGGCCACATGTGAATGGCTATAGTTGAGTTCAGAGTTAGATAATCACCGATTTCAGCAAAGCATCTGCTCCTCTTAAAACGGCACTGCTCAGAAATATGCAGATAGATGCCGAGAGTGCTTATTTTTATAGTGCTTTGGCCAAATCCTATTCCGCTCAGCGCTGCCATAGTACAGGGAATCTGTAGTCTTCTCTCTCTCTCACAGCGGCAGATGCAAGTTGGCAAGCGCAACAATGAAAATATTGAACGCTCAAACAAGGAAGCAGGTGAAAAGAAACCATGTGCATTTTGCTTTTCTGCTCACTGGCGGTTTTCCAGCGGCCGAAAAGTTCAAGCTGTGCAGAATAAGCACGACATATTCCCATCCGCTGCTTTGTCAACAGACAGGCTCATTATACACTGAGATAGGTGGAGTATTGGTCTGACACTGTATAAGGAAGCTCCCTATGTTCCAAAGTAACAAAACCACAAGAAATCAGCAGCGCGCTGTGAAGAAAGGTCCCCCAATTTAGCCAGCCACTTCATACGCAGAATTTCCAGACCCACAGCTGACCTAAAAGCAGCTCACCAACACGGCTTCCACGCCCAGCATCTACACACCTGTCTTACCCATCTCCAGAAGCTCCCCACATAAAAGTGGAGAAGGTAATACAATGGCAGCACGTTCTCTTCCCCTACTTCAGCGCATCATTTGGACAATCGAGGGACAATAAGGCTTCAGCAAGTGTATGATGTAGCCCTGGCACCCAAAAATCATGCAGACTCACATGGGATTTGTGACTTTTAAGGATGCTGGTATTCTCGGGTGACGTGTTTGGTTTTTCTCCACCAACTCCCACGTTACAGCAACCAAGTGCTTAAAGGATGAGGAACCTGTGGCCCTCTTGATGGAGTGGGCTGACAACATCCATCATCACTGGTCCCACTGGCTGAGTCTGATGTGAGTGGGAGTCTAAAATAAGCCCTCCCCCCTTTCTTGCCTTACAGACTAACAAGTTTAGCCCAGCATCCTTTCTCGGACTACAGTCCAATTCATCAGATGTGTGTTGTGTGTTGTGGGTATGCGCATACATTTGTACAGACCCAGATATCTACAGAACTGCCACATGGAGGATGGAGCAAGCTTGTTTTCTGCTACTCCGGAGTGTAGGACCCAAGTCAATGGATTCCAGTTGCAAGAAAGGAGATTCCAACTAAATATTGGGAATAACTTTCTGGCAGTTAATAGCTTTTTGGCAATGGAATGGACCTTCTCAGAAGCAGCCTCAAATGCTGTAGTTCCTGGCCAAAGCAAACAACGGGGGGGGGGGGAGCTGCGTTAGGCACCTGACTTGCCCTTTGTTACCAAAATACAGGTAAGAGGAGGGCTGTTTCCGTGTTGCTGCCCAGGTGTGTAAGCATCTGACATCACCAGATGAAGGAGCTCCTCATTTCACTTCCTTGTATTGCTATGAGATAACTGACCACTAAAATGAAACTCGTACCTGGCCCAAGAGAGCCCCTTGGTCATCGCAGGACCAAGCGCCTTGGCTGCTTCTAACTTGCCTTAAGTCTCCCTCTGCCAGCTTCTAAAAGTTCATTTCTTAAAAGTTGATCTAAATACTTTTGGGATCTCTCTGAACCCATGGCTTTATTACCGCGGGCACTGGAGGAAAGTGGACTCAACGTGTCTATTGGACTCACAGCTTTAAGCATAACTGTCAACTTTTCCCTTTTCCTGCAAGGAATCCTATTGGGAATAAGGGAGTTTCCCTTTCAAAAGGGGGAAAGTTGACAGCTATGGCTTGAAGGCCGAGCTGGTGAAAACTCCCCAGGGCTGGACCTGTTTCCCTCCTCCCCACATCCCCCCCCCCATGGCCCCATTTCTTTGCCCCCGCAACAGCTGGAAGGGGGAAGCAGCGCCCCTTGGGCCAGAAGGCAGCCCCGGCCACCCTGGGGGGCTTCAGGCCGGGGGGAGGCCTCGCCCGAGGGGCGGAGGAGGAGGAGCCCCCCATCCTCGGGAGGGGGAGAAGGAGAGGCAGGGGCGCTGGGGGTCCGAGAGGCGGCGGGGAAGAGCATCTTGGGGGGGGGGAGAGAGACGCCGAAGCAGCACCACAAACATCAAACAACAAACAACCCCCCCCCCCCGCCTGCATTAACCCTTTGGCTGCCGAGCCCTGCAGAAGAGAGGGAAGGGGGCGTCAGCATAGCTGCCAACTTTTCCCTTTTCTTGCGAGGAATCCTATTGGGAATAAGGGGATTTCCCTTTCCAAAGGGGAAACGTGGCCAGCTCTGGGCGCCGGCGAAGCCTTCACGCGATTATTCCTATTCTTCTTCCTGAGGATGGTGGGGGCGCGTGAGGCGCTTCCCGGGCCCCCCCCCGGCCGCCCCCGGGGCCTGACTCACCTCGGACGCAGAGGAGGGACATGGCTGGGGCGGGCCGGGCTCAGGGCGTCCTCCTCCTCCTCCGGGGCGCCGCCGCCTCCTCCGGCGACGCGGGGGCCTCTGCTGCGGGGGGGCGGTGCCGCGCGGCGCCCGGCCTCTCGTCCTCCTCATGCCCCCCACCCGCCAGGCCCAGGCCGGGACTCGAACCCGCGGCGCGGGAGGGCGCGGAGAGCGGCGGGCGGCCCACCGGGAGGCGCGCCGGAGACCCCGTGGCGAAGGGCGACGCCGCCGCCACGCAGCAGCCAATCGCCGCGCCCGGCCGGCGCCCGAGGGGCGGGGCCAGGCCGGACAGACGCCGCACCTGCCGAGGCCACGCCCCTCGGCGCACCTGCCCCGCCGGCGGGAGGGAGGGAGGAGGGGCGCTCAGAGATGCCCTTGGGAGGAAGAGGCGCGGGCGGAGGGAAGGGAGGGAGGCGCGTGTTATCAGGAACAATAATTTCACTCTCCACTTTCTTTTCTTTTTATAAATGTTTTATTAATTTACCAGGAAAAAAACATCCACACCAACAATCCATCATCAAAACAAGTAAAATAATGAAGAATAATAATAATAATCAATTTTATTTATACCCTGCCCTCCCCAGCCAGAGCCGGGCTCAGGGTGCTAACACCCGTAAAATTATGATAAAAACGTAATGGGGGGAAAACACTAATTTAATATACAGGCTAAAATACCATTTAAAATGCAGCCTCATTTTAAAAATAACTAAAGACACAGCAAAAAAGATGAAAAATAAAAAACACAAAAACCCAAATATTTTTCCAATACGCAAACTCATTTCAGGACTACAAACCAGATTTTAAATAATCCGTACCCAAAGTTCCTGGAAAGAAGGAACAGAAAGAAGGTGTAAACTAGGAAGGGAAATTCTTTTCACTTTCCCCATTCGCCTTGTTGCTGCTCCCCCTGAAGGCGGAGATCATGCAGCCTTCCCTGGGGGGGGGAGCAGGAGGGAGTCGCCCCCCCCCATCTGCACCCACTGGCAGGACAGCAGACTTTGGGGTCAGGGAAGGGAAAGGGAGGCAGGAATAGGTATTTCTACTAATTAGTGGGTGGGAGGGGTCTCTGTTGATTATTTGAGCGTAGTTAAGGTTATGTGCTACCATTCATACGGTGGGTGTGTTGTTTGTGACTTTGGGTTTCCCTAAGTTTTAGGTATTATATGTCAATAGTAATGATCACCCCTTTTCCCCTTACGGTGTTATGTGTGTTTTTATATACACACAAGTTGCTTGGAGACTTTTGGGTGACAAGCAACTTGAAGGTTTAAAAAATCATTATGTTTATCATCATCTAATTTAATGTATTTTTAATCTCTTGCTGGAAGCCGCCCAGAGTGGCTGATGAAAGCCAGCCAGATGGGCGGGGTATAAGTAATAAATTATTATTATTATTATTATCCATGGCCTTCTTAGTGCATGTGTGGCCGTCCTTGGAGTGAAGCAGCCGGGGCCAGGACATTCAGCCCTGGGCTTCCCTCTTCCCCTGACCAGTCTCCGCCCGCTTCCAGGTGAGCCGCCGCTGCTGCTGCTGCTGCTGCTGCTGCATGGCCTTTGCTTGAGCAGGAGGGATCTGCGCACCTGTTCCTGTTTGCCCTTTCCCTGCCCTTTGCTTTGCACCACCTGTGCCTGGAAAGGCAAATAGGAGGCAGCCCAGTTAAACAACACCAGACGCAGAAGAGATGACTCAGCCTTCAGCCGCTGCCTGTCAACCTGATGGCCAAGGGCGGCTGCCAAGCCACACACCACCTGGGCCTGGCTCTGCCTCACAGCCCCCCTCCCAGATGGGCAGAAGAAGCAAAGTGAGACAACCCCCCCCCCAACCTCTTCGGCAACATCTTCCCTCTGCTCCTTGGGATGTGGCCTTGCCTTGGTTATCCTCCTGTCGACTTGGGATTTGGGTTCCTGCCTTGTATTTGCGGGAGGGGGCTGCCTTGGAAAGTGGCCTGGAAACGGAGTTCAGAATAGGGAGTTCAGGGACTGGACAATGTGAGGACATCAAGACAGGGGTTCATTATCTTCACCGGCTCCTCCTCCTCCTTTCCAGGTCCAATTCAATGTCCTGGCCTGGACCTTGAAGGCCCTTCACAGCTTGAGTCAGGCCACCTGAGGAATACCCCCCTCCCCAGGGTTTCCTCCCTCCCCCAAGGCCCTTCTGCAGATGTTTCCACAGGAGAAAAGGTCTCCTTGGTGGTGGCCCCTTGGCAATGGAAGGTCCTTCCCAGAGAAGCTCACGGTGCCAAGCAAAGGCTCTTCCTGGAATTTTCTCAGCCTTTGCAATCTCATGGCGTCTAGTTCTGTTTTAGCCTTACGGTTTACTTTCCAGTATTGGTTTGGGGCTGTTGTATTTTTCAATGTTGCTTTTAAAAGTCTCCCAAAAGGTTTATGTTGCAAGCAACCCAGGTGCCTTTTTGTTATAAAGTGGTTCATCAAGGCTGCAAGTAAATCGGCTTCCTCCCTGCTCCGTTCCCTGGAAATACTTCTTTGGGCGTTTCTGATTCTTGGCTCCTGCCTGCTCCATCCTCTGCAGATGCCGACTGCTCTCTGGCTGGGCGGCCATTCCTGCTACCCCTCCGAGATGGAGAGAGCCTTCTTTGCCCCGCCAGGGCCAGAACAAATTCAGCCATAGTGAAAAGGCCTCCTCCCAGGAAGTACACAAGGCTACTCTGGTGGAGATGCAGTGAGTGGCAGATTTGGGGTGGTCTGCTGCTGAATGTGACACACTGTGCAGCATTTGCACTTGACTAAGCAATGACAAACCTAGACAGCATCTTAAAAAGCAGAGACATCACCTTGCCAACAAAGGTCTGTATAGTTCAAGCTCTGGTTTCCCCAGTAGTGATGTATGGAAGTGAGAGCTGGACCATAAAGAAGGCTGATCGCCGAAGAATGGATGCTTTTGAATTCTGGTGCTGGAGGAGACTCTTGAGAGTCCCATGGACTGCAAGAAGATCCAACCTCTCCATTCTGAAGGAAATCAGCCCTGAGTGCTCACTGGAAGGACAGATCGTGAAGCTGAGGCTCCAAGACTTTGGCCACCTCATGAGAAGAGAAGACTCCCTGAGAAGAGAAGACCCTGATGTTGGGAAAGATGGAGGGCACAAGGAGAAGGGGATGACGGAGGACGAGATGGTGGGATAGTGTTCTCGAAGCTACAAAGAGTCTGACCAAACTGCGGGAGGCAGTGGAAGACAGAAGGGCCTGGCGTGCTCTGGTCCAGGGCGTCACGAAGAGTCGGACACGACTAAACGACTCAACAACAAACAAAATAAAATAAAAGAATTGCAATCCGGCTCTCGCTTCCTGAAGCACTTGATGGATTAGCCAGCTCACTGCGGCAAAACCTCACACCTATCGGGGCCCAAAGATTTGTCGCCATCTGATCCAACCCCCTGCAACGCAAAAAACCTTTTTGCCCAATGTGGGGCTCGAACCCACAACCCTGAGATTAAGAGTCTCCTACTGTACTGAGGAGGGACACAGGTGGCGCTGTGGGTTAAAGCCTCAGCACCTAGGACTTGCTGATCGAAAGGTCGGCGGTTCGAATCCCTGCTGCGGGGTGCGCTCCCGCTGCTCGGTCCCAGCGCCTGCCAACCTAGCAGTTCGAAAGCACCTCCGGGTGCAAGTAGATAAATAGGGACCGCTTACTAGCGGGAAGGTAAACGGCGTTTCTGTGTGCGGCTCTGGCTCGCCAGATGCAGCTTTGTCACGCTGGCCACGTGACCCGGAAGTGTCTCCGGACAGCGCTGGCCCCTGGCCTCTTAAGTGAGATGGGCGCACAACCCCAGAGTCTGTCAAGACTGGCCCGTACGGGCAGGGGTACCTTTACCTTTACCTTTACTGTACTGAGGACACGGGTGGCGCTGTGGGTTAAACCACAGAGCCTAGGACTTGCCGATCAGAAGGTTGGCGGTTCGAATCCCCGCGATGGGGTGAGCTTCCATTGCTCGGTCCCTGCTCCTGCCAACCTAACAGTTCAAAAGCACCTCAAAGTGCAAGTAGATAAATAGGTACTGCTCCAGCGGGAAGGTAAATGGCGTTTCTGTGGGCTGCTCTGGTTTGCCAGAAGTGGCTTAGTCATGCTGGCCACATGACCCGGAAGCTGTACGCTGGCTACCTCGGCCAATAAAGCGAGATGAGCGCCACGACCCCAGAGTCGGCCACGACTGGACCTATCGGTCAGGGGCCCCTTTACCTTTACCTTTACTGTACTAACTGAGCTATCCAGCCACATGTCTTCAAACGCCCCTCTGAATGAGCCCAATAGCAAAACAGTGGAATGGGCACCTGCTCTCTGCAGGAGCCAGTAGGTTTTGGTATGGCGCCTTGCTTTGCGCTAGCACTTCAGAGCCTGTGCAGGCTGGCAGGGGCTGGCACTTCCAGCAGGTGCCCTTCTGGGAGAAGGGCCTGGCATTGTTTGGCCATTGCCTGGCAACAGGGTGCAGGCTGAGCTCCTGGAGTGCCGTCAGCATAACAGAGAAACTCGATGGCAGGCTGATGTCACCCCAGTCCACAGCAACACACCATGTTTTCATAACAGGGCAATTCTGCAGACATGGCTCTTGCTCAGAGACAGGGTTGGCTTGTTCTTAGTTTTATTTTATTTAACTGAGAACACTTACACCTTGCCCTTGGTGCTTTGTACCAAAAAAAAATTAGAATTGCCAAAAAAAACACCAGTGAAATTTATAAAATATTAGTAGAAATGGAGGATCAAGAAGAGTAATTAAAAGAGGTGAGGGAAAAGGAGACAAAAGGGCAGATAAATAGTCTAAGCTGGGGAAAATATGGGAGAAACACACTTTGAAAATGTTGTCTAGAAGAATAAAAGAAAATTATTATAGTTTGGAGATGGTATTTAACACCAGTTAAATTAAATCAAATAAACAAGGGATATTCGGTGTTATGTTGGAGGGGATGCCAGGAAACTGGGACTTATATTCACATGTGGTGGGGGTGTAAATATGAACCTTTTTGGGGGCAAAATGTGTATAAGGAGATAACAGAAATCACTAGGTTAAAGCTGACCGAAAATCCAGAGGTAGCATTATTATCGATTTATGAGGGGGTGGAAAGTTCGCAGGCTGTGAAGGGCATGCTCACAAATTGATTGACAGCTGCATGAGTTATTATAGCTAAGGTCGGAGTCAAACATTATAAGCTAAGGGCATTTGCAGATGACCTAGTGTTAACTTTGCAACAGCCAGACACTAGTACTAAAAGAGTATTAGAACTAATTGAGATATTTGGTCAAGCAGCAGGATTTAAATTGAACAAACAGAAAATGAAAGTGCTGGAAAAAAACTTAACAATGGAAGAAAGAGAGAGATTTCAGAGTGAAACAGGTTTGGAAATAACGAAAAAAGTGAAATACCTGGGGGTGAACTTAACATCTAAGAATGTGAACTTATTTAAGGACAATTATGAAAAGTGTTGGACAGAAGTAAAGAAAGATCTAGAAATATGGTCTAGGTTGAGACTTTCCTTGTTAGGCCAAATTGCTGTTATTAAGATGAATGTATTGCCTAGAATGTTATTCTTATTTCAGACGTTACAGATTTTGGACAAGATGGACTGTTTCAAGAAGTGGCAGAAAGACATATCTAAATTTGTCTGGCAGGGCAAAAAGCCCAGAATAAAATTTAAGATTTTAACTGATGCAAAAGATAGAGGGGGCTTTGCCCTGCCGGACTTAAGACTCTCTTATGAATCAGCAGCTTTTTGCTGGTTGAAACACTGGTTACTTCTTGAAGACACAGACATTTTGGATTTGGAGGGGTATGATAATAACTTCGGTTGGCACGCATATTTATGGTACGACAAGGCAAAGGTGTATAAAAGTTTTAAAAACCATATTGTCAGGAAAGCATTATACAATGTTTGGATTCGATATAAAGATTTGTTGGAAAGTAAAACTCCCAGGTGGTTGTCACCAATGGAAGCTAAGGCGGTGAAAAAACTTAATATGGACTCTAAATGGCCAAAATACTGTGAAATCCTAGAACAAGATGGTGAGAAGCTTAAACTTCAGAGTTATGAGAAATTAAAGTCCAAAGTCCGAGATTGGTTGCATTACCATCAGATAAATGAGACATTTAAGCAGGACAGGAAAATAGGATTTCAGAAGGAGAGGTCAAAATTAGAAACAGAATTGTTAGAACCCAATACTAAGAATCTGTCAAGAATGTATAACTTGCTGTTGAAATGGAATACACAGGATGAAACGGTGAAATCAGCTATGATTAAATGGGCACAAGATATCGGTCATGACATTATGTTTGCTGACTGGGAACAGTTATGGACCACTGGTGTTAAATTCACGGCATGTAATGCCTTAAAAGAAAACATAATGAAAATGATCTATAGGTGGTACATGACCCCAGTCAAGCTTGCAAAAATTTATCATTTGTCCAATAATAAATGTTGGAAATGTAATGAGACTGAAGGTACCTTTTATCACCTTTGGTGGACCTGCCCAAAGATTAAAGCCTTTTGGGAAATGATCTATAATGAAATTAAGAAAGTCCTTAAGTGGACTTTTCCTAAGAAACCTGAGGCTTTTCTCCTGGGCATGGTTGGCCAATTGGTGTCGAAGGAGGACAGGACCTTTTTTATGTACGCTACCACAGCAGCAAGAATTCTTCTGGCAAAGTATTGGAAGATGCAAGAACTACCTACTCTGGAAGAATGGCAGACAAAGGTGATGGACTTTATGGGACTGGCAGAGATGACCGGCAGAATCCACGACCAGGGGAAAGAGACAGTGGAAGAAGATTGGAAGAAATTTAAAATATATCTTAAAAATTGTTGTAAAATTGAGGAGTGTTAAGATGTCAAGGGGTAAGAAGTAGAGAATTACAGCTGTAACTAATAAATTTAAGGAAACTTAATGAGAGGGAACTAATAGACAAATTGACTAAAGGGTTGCTAAAGAATTGCAAAATAAGGATGCAGCGAAAGGGAGGTATGGGGAAGTCGGAGGAAAGAAGGTGTATGAAAATAAGATTATGAAATTATACATGTTTAAATGTTTTGTATGTTTTTGTTTTGTGTTTTGTTTGTTTTTTATTATGTGTTTGAAAAATGAATAAAAATTATTTTTTAAAAAATATATATATTATAGCTAAGAAGCGGAAGGGGCAAGCAGAATATAAAATGGAAGAATGGTATAAGAGGTGTGGGATATAGTTATTAACAATAAATTAACGTGCCATTAAGGTAAGACAGGGAATATGCAGGAGAAATGATTTTGAGGAGAGATGGAAGGTGCTTGTAGAATTTGTACTGTTAAAACGGAAAGGGGTCAAACAATCGCAAGAGGTGTTGACATTTTGGGAGGCTGGATAGTTACAATGGAATGGTCTTGGGGGTGGGGTTTATTTATTTTTTATTATTACTTTATCAAAATAAATAGAAATAAATAAAAATTCAAGTATACAGCATAAAAAAAATGCAAGAAATCATTTTGAAATTGAACATCATCTCATGAGGCAATAAAAACTGAAGATGGATATGGGAAATAGGAGCAACTGAGGCAAGGGGTCAGCCGACTGAAAAGTGCCAGCAAGACCAATTGCCCATACAGGGAAGGGCCAAGGGCCAAATTTCTGGCATAAGCTGGCACTGGAAGTTTGGTTTGACCCGCTGTGAAATGCCAGGTCTGAAAGTGGCAGGAGGAGTGGCAGTGATGCCCCAGTCCCACCAGGCAGGAGAGCTGACTCTGCCCAGACCTGGTGAACTTCTCATGCAGGAGCAGGAGGCAATGGCAAGGGGTCATCCCTGTCCTCTGGCTGCCTGTGGACCCTGGAGTGAGTCTCACCAGACCAGTGGTGCTAGAGGAGGGAGCGGCTCTCACTGAAGGGGCTGTCAGGGTACAGACCCACAAGGCACATTTGTGTGTGTCCGCCTCTTGGCAGATGGAGAGGATGGGCAGCTGAGAGTCTCCCTGGTGCTGCTGCCCCTTCTGCTGTAAGGACCATTATTTAAAAGGGGGAAGGGCAGGAGATCTGGGTCACAGCTCCCTCTCCGCAACAGTGCCCAGCAAAGGAAACTGGGGGGCCGGGAATCCTTTAAGAATCCTTTACCCTGTATGTAAGTGATCCCCTTGGCTTTGCCTATCAGCCCATACGGGAACAGCATGGGTAGCCGGGCCTGGTGAACATTTCATATTCCTTACCCCTACAGTTGTGATTCATGGGTTCCGACTTAACTTTATTTTTATTTTTAATGTGTTTTTGAACTGTATTTTAACCAATTGGTTGTTTTTGTGTTTTTAACGTATTACAGTGGTACCTCTGGATACGAAAGGGATCTGTTCCGGAGCCCAGTTCGCATCCTGAAGCGAACGCAACCCACACCTGCGCATCTGTGCGGGTCACGATTTGCTGCTTCTGTGCATGCACACGACATCATTTTGACCGTATGCACGTGTGAGTGGCGAAACCCAGAAGTAATGCGTTCCGTTACTTTCAGGTCGCCGCAGAACACAACCCGAAAACGCTCAACTTGAAGCAACTTCAACCCGAGGTATGACTGTATATATTTGGTGCTAGCTGCCCTGAGCCCAGTCTTGGCCAGGGAGGGCAGGGTATAAATAAAATTTATTATTCTTATTAAGAGAAGGGCCTCTGCTGTGCTCTGCGGGGGAAGCTGGTTCCTGGAGAAACGAAGGAGTCGGGTTTGGCCTGGGAGGCAGCAGTCCGTTTCCTGCTCCGTATTTCTCATCCTTCTGCTTGCATTGAGGACTTCCCAGCATAGCCAAGCAGGCTGCCCCCATTTCCTCCTGCTGAGCGGAAAGGAAGCCAGGATCCTGCACCACAGCAGCTGGGAAGGCGCCTTTGACCCGCCAGCTGATCGGCCAACCAAGATAGTCACCAGGGGAGCAGCAAAGAGGCAAGGCGAGCACATAGAAACCGGAAAGGCTGCTGGTCCAGCGCAAAGTCCAGGCGCTTTGCTCTGACCCCTCTCCCTGCAGCGGCGAGAGGCCTGTTGCTGCCATGCCAGAGAGGCTTCTTTCTGTTCTCCTAAACCCTCAAGGTCACCTGCTTGCTTCCATAAGCACATCAGCCTTGAGAGCAAGGCTGCAGGCTGTGTTTTCTCAAGCCACGCTGGCTAAGTGGCAGAACGCCTGAGTCTCCTTTTCAATAACACTGTCCACTTGGAGACGGTTCTGTCAAGAAAGTCAAGCCGGCCAAGTGGGCCAGCTGGTGATTCTGGGGGCAGAAGACACTTTGGAAAGAAAGGAGGGGGGGGGAGTTGAGGACACAAATAAGAACCTGGCAAGGAATACAGTAAATTGGATCCCTCTGCCATCTGCAGTTAAAGATTGGCATTGCGGTCTGGATTTAGGTCTTTGCAGCCCATAGAAACAGAGCCTGTGATCATTCCAAGTTGTAGCATTGTTGTCTTGAAATATATTGGGGGGTTTTTATGTTAACCAAACTCCCAAGTTTTTTTCAATTGTCAGCCTGCTGATTAACTGCAATTCTTTTTTTTTTTGCCTGCATCCATTTTTTAAAACCTTAAGTTTTATTTTGATTTATTTGAAACCCTGCTACTTCTGCATTATTTTCTAATTTCTTCCAACACCCCGGGTACATGACAGCGGTTCCTCTATGGGCATCACTACATCATCAGCAAAGGCCTTTAATTTATAGCTCTGTTGGCCCACCTGCATCCCATTTATATCTGGATTTATTTATTTTTTATTCTTCTTGCCAGCATCTCTAGAGCAGTGATAGGGGAAACCCGTATCTTTTACCCTCCAATATTTTACATTTTTCAGTCACAGAATTATGGACAATCAAATTTGCGGTTTGCTCTGTAACCATTGCCTTGATTCCTTTTACAAATCTATCTACAGACTCCTTCTTTTCCAACAACTTAATTATAGATGACCAAAAAATGTTGTCAAAGGCCTTAATATTTTTAATTTTTTTAAAAAAATATTTAATATTTTAAAATATTAAGACTGAGAACAATATGGGAAAATTGCCCCCTACACGACTATAAATAAGGAATGGTAAAATAAAACAAGAGAGAGAGTTAAACCAGTGACTGCTGGAGCAGATGATCAGTATCAGCAGAAAATAAAGGATGGATATTAGCTCTTGAAATGCAGAACACATGAAGTCCCCATTGAAATTAATTAATTTAGACTATATAATTGGATGTATTGTTTTTTGAATTTGGTAAGATTTGGTTTCATTTGTTATCAATATGAATGTTTTTTTAATATTATTGGAAAATGAATAAAAATTATTTACAAAAAAAAATGTTGTCAAAGGCTTTCTCCGCATCCAAAAATATTAATGCTGCTTGTTTTTCATTTCTTACCTCTAAATACTCTATTATGTCTATAATGTTCCTAACATTATTACACAAATGTCTACCTGGTCGAAATCCAGCTTGATCTTGATATATGAAGTCCCTTAACACCACTTTTCAGCTGATTTTCCATAATCCATGCATATAACGTACAATCATTATTCAGCAATGAAATTGGCTGATGTTGCCTCTTTAGCCGACTATGGATTCTTTTAGGGTTGCCCTATTATGAAGAGCAAAAAAGAGGGTGCTATGAGAACTCTCATTTTAAATACCCCTAATGGATCCCTGCCTTGTCGTGGCGAAGGGGCTTGAATAACTCCAAGAAGCTGTGAGCTGTGCCATGCAGGGCCACCCAAGACGGACAGGTCATAGCCGAGAGTTTAGACTAAATGTGATCCACCTGGAGAAGGAACTGGCAAACCACTCCAGTATTTTGCCAAGGAAACTCCATGGACATAAAAAAGGAGGAGCTTTGAGAAGAAAGTGAGAGTTTCCAAGGCATGGTTCATGGGGTCACGGATATGACTAAGATGGCTAAACAACAACAACTATATGTAGGCTGTAGAAGCTGTGATACATTGCTGGGGGGGGCAGGAGAAGAGGAGAGGAAAGCAAGTCTTCAACCCCCCCCCCCCCCGTTATGCCTATGTCTCATCGAGAAGTATAGCCAGAGACATTATGGCAAATTTGAAAAATGCACCTGGACAGAAATTTTACCCCGGAAAAAGAAGACACATGGCAACCCGGTGATGGCTCCAACACAACCCTCAGATTCTTACTCTCTTTTTATTTTGTTTGGTGCCTAGTGAATTTACTTAATGAGGTCTCTCGTGAATATAAAACGTAACTATGTCAGTAAATAAATAAATTTTGGGTCCTTCAGTGCTGCTATGGTTGGGCTCTTGGCAAATGGTTGCCTCCGCGCCCTCGTTTGCTCTGCACTTGGCTCCGAGACCTTCCTCGACGCTTGCTTGAATTTTGGGCCCTGCCCTCGGATTTCTGTTTTCTGCCACAGAATATCCAGGCCCCAATTTTTGATCTCTTTTTTCTGCTGCTTGATTTCTGGTCACTTGTGCTCAGCTTATGTTCCTTGCTGCTACACTTCTGCTCCTTGCTGCTCAATCTCTGCTCCCTGCTGCTCGATCTCTGCTCCCTGCTGCTCGATCTCTGCTCTTTGCTGCTCGATCTCTGCTCCCTGCTGCTCGATCTCTGCTCCCTGCTGCTCGATCTCTGCTCCCTGCTGCTCGATCTCTGCTCCTTGCTGCTCGATCTCTGCTCCCTGCTGCTCAATCTCTGCTCTTTGCTGCTCAATCTCTGCTCTTTGCTGCTCGATCTCTGCTCTTTGCTCCTCCATCTCTGCTCCTTGCTGCTTGACCTCTGTTCCTTAATGCTTGAACTTCTGCTACTTGATCTCTGCTCCTTGCTGCTTGATCTCTGCTCCTTGCTGCTCGATCTCTGCTCCCTGCTCCTCAAACTCTGTTCCTTGCTCCTCCATCTCTGCTCCTTGCCCCTCAATCTCTGTCCTCCACTTCCAAGCAGCCCATCTTGACTGAGCGTGCCTCTCCCTTCCCCCTTTGTGGTGGGCCTTGTGCCTCTCGCCCCACTCCTCCCTCTGCCCATTTCCGAGGGCATCCATGAAGCTGCCCTTATAGAAGATTCTTCAAGCCTGACCCGGGACTCCATCCTGCCTGCCTGGAGCAGCTGCACTTTGGGGGTGGGGGCTGAACCCAGGCCTTGAGCCTCCTCACCAGCCTGCCCTGCAGAGTCTGCTACTTGACTAAAGCAACACTGGGTTTCTTCCCACTTCACAGTGACGGCTTCTCCTGCATAACTTATGGCCCCCCAGTGATGCTGAGCTCCAATTTCCTTTGCATGCCTCTGGTCCTCATGAAGGCCAGGCCCCTGGTGGCCCCGTGGCAGGCTCCCCTCCGTCTGCCTTCCCTGGTCATGCAGCCAGATATGGATCCCCTGCTGTAGGCCCAGCTTCTTCTCCACGATTGAGCCGAGCAGGGACAGGTTCTTGTCAGTGTCCCTGTGGCGGCCCAAGAAGATGCTTTCTCCTGTGGGCAGGAACTGAGGTGGGCCTCCTTGCTCTCCTTTGCCTTCGCTTCTGGGCTGGGTCCTCTGCAGAGCCCGGTCCCCATCAAGGACTTTTTGCTCTAGCGCCTGGCATGTCCTGCTTCCCTTGCCAACCTGGTGGGCGCAGGAGGCTGGGCGTGAGGCAGCATATTCGGCACATTCCTCATGGGACGTTGGAGCCTCTTCGGTGTTGTGCCAGCTCTCTGGGCTGCTGCTGCTGCTGCTGCATTTATCTGCGACCTCTTTTCTGCTCAAGGACCCTTCCCTTCTCTCCTGCTCCTCCTCTTGTGGGATGTTCTCCTCCTCCTCGGCCTTTTCCTGTACGTCAAACTGGCCCCGGCTCCCCTGGGGAAAGGCCACGGCTCCTACAGGCACCAGCTGTTCCAGAGGGGGCTGTGGGGGCCTCTGTGTCCAAGGCCTGCCCCTCCCCACCTCGCCCTGAAGACCCAAAGGGGCAAAGATCTTCAAGGACTGCAGGACTCTTCTGGGAAGCCCCCACTGCCGCTGCAGCTTCATCTTCTGCAGGTGGAGCTCCAGGTGGTTACAGGTCGTCCCCGGGAGGAAGAGCAGCTCCTGTTCCAGGACGACCACTTGGATCCTGGTCCTACGGCCAGCCAGCAGGAGGGGAGAGCCTTGCACGAAGGCCCTCAGTGACCTCTGGATGAGAGCAGGCAACCCCCACTGGTGCTGCAGCCGTCTCTTCCTGACGCACAGCTCCAGGACGCCTCTGTCTGACTGGGCCAGGAATGGTGTCTGGGCCTCCAAGAACTCTTGGCCCATCTGCTGGGGGGTGAGAGGCCGAGCAGGTGGCCCACAGAGCACCACCCGCAGCACCTCCGTGTAGCGCACCCCCAGCCCCCAGAGGGAGGCCAGGTGGCTCCGGCAAACGGCTAGCTCAATCTGACCCATGTCCTCTGGGCGGACAAAAGGAAGGAAGCTGCTGCAAGGTCGAAGGGCACTTTGGCCAGGACGTATCAGCCGGGGAAGCAACGGCCTCGTGGAGAGCGAAACGAGGCGCCACGAGAGCTGGGCCACGGGAGGGAAGACCCCCAAGAGCACCTCCACGGACCTCTTTGCCACGTGCTGCTCCATCTTCTGGTGGTTCAAGACCACCAGGTGAGCCTTCCGGGGAGTCGCCGTGACACTAGCCAAAGCCCCCAGGTAGCCTCCTCTGTCGCGGTCACCGGGGCTGCGTCCCTCAGGCCGAGCCAGGGGAGATTTGGGTGCTTCCTTCCTGGGGGGCTGGAGCCGCATCTCTGGAAACAGGAAGCGCAGGGACTCCAGTACCAACTTGGGCAGCCCCCAACGCTGGAGAACGACCCTTTTCCGCACATTCAGCTCCAGTTTATGCCGGGTTTCCTTGCGGAGGAACAAGGGCCTCTCCTGGAGGATGGTCACAGTCCCCTGCCCACGCCTCTGGTCGCACAGCTGGGGGGTGGCGAGGAGAAGGTTGCGGAGGGAGCGCTGGACCAGCCCAGGCAGCCCCCAGGTGTGCTGCACCTGCTTCCTCCTGACGTGCCACTCCAGCTCTCCCCGGACCTCAGTGCCAACAAAGAGGGTCTCTGTTGCGGCAAACCTGGCTGTGGTGGAGACAGCCGCAGGTGAGAGGGGAGGGCCAGGGACCAGGAGAGCCACGGACCTCCTGTAGAGGGTGGGCAGCCCCCAACGGTAGGCCAGCTGTTTCTGGACGAGGTTCAGTTCAATCGACTGCAGCGCAGACTTCTCCAAAAAGGGGAAGGCCTGCGATCTCGGCCAGAGAGGTCTCAGCCCCCGCGGCAGGACCCTGGGAAGGGCCTCTCTGCCCACTCGGCGGCTGAGTTCTTGCGACAGGCGCACCACGGGCGAAAAGAGGCCCAGTTGCATCTCCAGGGCTTTCTTGGCCACTTGCCGCTGCAAGGCCTGATGCCTGGAGTCCCAGCGGTTCTCTGGGGAGGAGTCGGCCCCCCTCTCTGGCAGGGCGAGTAGCTTTTGGGGTGGAGGCCGCTTCACTCCCTGGGGCCAAGAGACCTTCTCCCTGTCCCTGGGCTTTATTGTTGGCAGAGGAGAGGGGCCCCGGAAGTGCTGGAGGGACTCCAAGACCCGCCTGGGGAGGCCCCAGCGCCTCTCTATCACAACTCTCTTGAGGTGGCTTTCCAGCAGCTTCTTGGTCTCTGGCGGGATGCAGGGCAGCTGCCCGATGGCAGGGTGCACTTGCTGGAAGCCCTGCGGGACAAGGAGGCGATGGGTTGGTGGCCGGGGCGGAGGAGCCGGGAGGAAGCGCTGCAGGGACCTCTGGAGGAGGCCAGGGAGGCCCCACTGGTGCTGGAGCCTCTTCTGGAGGGCGTGGGTCTCCAGGCCGTCCAAGGCAGTGGGCGCCACAAACTCCAGAGCAGGAAGAGGTGGGGCAGGAGGCTGCAGCCTGGGGGCTCCGTGGCGAGGAGGGGGAGCCACCTGGAGATGGGCCCGCTCAGGAACAAGCGCCACTCTCTCTGCTTCCGCCTGCGGGTGGAGATGGCTTGTTGGCTGCAGGTACTTCCAGCCCAGGGGGAATGGCTTCAGCAGGGAGGCGGGCATCTTCTGGGCGGGCGGAGGGAGCTTCACTGGAGAGGCACAAGCGGGTCTGAAGCTCACGCCCCTGGCTTCCTGCTGTGCTCCTCCGGCCCCTGAACTCGCCAGCCCTCGGCCCTCGCTCCGGAGCGCTTTCTGTGGTGCGGCTGGGTGCATGTGTTGCAGGGCCTCTCGCACCCTCTGTGGCAGCCCCCAGCGCTTGAGGCGCACCATCTTCTGGAGGTGCTTCTCGAGTCTTGCCCTGGAGTCCTCGCTCAGAAAGGAGGGTGCCTGAGGCTGGGTCACAGACACAACGTCCCCTGTGGCCTTTCGAGGGGCAGAGCCTGGAGCAGCGGGCATGAAGGCCCGGAGAGAGCGCAGGAGGGACTGGGGCAGCCCCAGGGCATGCTGGGCTCGCTTCCAAAGCACGTGCCACTCCAAGATTGCCCGGGCAGCCTCCTTCAGGAAGGGAGTGTCTGTGGGAGCAAACTCTGCCCTCAGAGACCCCCGTTTCCTACAAAAAAGGGGAGACCCTTTCTCCCTGGCGCGCCCTCGTCTCTTGGGACGTCCTCTGGAGGGGCTGGTCCCTGGGGATTTCCTCTTCCTGCCAAAGGCTCCCTCCTCCACAGGCTCTCCCCATAACCTGGAAGATGTGCTGCTCTCGATCCTCAGCGAACATTCAGAGACTTGCTGGAGGGTGACTTCCAGGGATGTCCTGGAGCGAGCAGAAGAGGAGCTGTAGTCTGTCCTGCTGGTGAAGGAGATCTCCGAGAAGGTGAAGGTGGAGGTGCTGAGGGCGGCCTGTTCTTCCGCCCAGTCCTCAGAGCAGCACATGCACTCCTCCAGGCCCCTGAGACCCTCCTGCTTAGCCTTCTTCGCCGCCCTCGGCTTCTTCTGTGTCCTGAGCTGGTGAGGACCTTCGCGGGGCGCAGGTAGTGCTCCTGGAGTGGAAAGGGAGAGGTCACCGGTGGGGCCAGGCTCGCTGTCGCTCCTGAGCAAAGTGACAGAAGCGGGCGGTTTGGACATGTCTAGGCAGCTGGAGTACTCCAGGCACGAGGTGTTGGGGTCCAGTGGTGCTGGCGAAGGTGGGAGGCCCCGTCCTCTGGGGTAAGCCAGCCGTCTGGCCTGCACAGCCACCCTGTCGCAGAGGGTGCAGGCGGGGTCAGCACACAGCAGGTGGCGGATGGGGTCCTGGTGAGGGGTCCTGGGCGAGGGGCCATCCCGCGCCGGCCCAGGCTGCTGTCCTTGGAGGTCTGCAGAGGAGAAGAGAGCGAGCTGTTGGAGTGGGAATGACAGCACAGGCTTCTGACATGCAAAGACTGTGAAAGGGAGCATGAAAGGTTATTGTTGGGAGATGGTATTAAGCATGTGTCAAGGATGTTTGTGCAGGAAAAGCTCGGCCTTGAGCTATCCTAAGAGGCAGCAGACACGCTGTTCTCTCGCTGAATCAGGCATCTAGCTCTGACAATGCCAGCAGGCTTTTCCTTCTGAGAATGTGACTTGATTTTTCAGCAAGTGTAAAATTAAGGCGAGGGAATGCCTCTGGATGTGTGATTTAGAGGCCTCAAACAGAGATTACAAACTCAAACAGGGATTACAAACTCAAACTCATAAGGATATGTATAACACAATAATTAGTTACAGAATTAGAGATAAGAGTTTATGAGTAGAGATGTGAAGGTCTTAGTTTCAATGATTGAGCATAAGTCAGAAGTCAGTTATGGATCAGAAACCAGTAAGTTCATGTTAGTCCATTTGAGTTTGTAATCCTTGTCAGAATACATATTTATGAATGGATTAGTTTTTGTTACAATTGACTATTGATTTGCGAGTAGGGACCACTCCCACGACTGAAACTTATATTGGCCAAAGAGCTTGGTGTGCTTTTTTCTTGGTGCATCTCCCTTCCAGGGCACACTATGGAATGTGGGGGATGCAGACCCACCTGGCTGCGAGGCACCTGCTGTTGCTGATAGCCTCTTTTCCTTCTCCTCCTCCTCCAAACCCCCACAAGCCCCCATTGCAGGGAGCAGAAAGGATGTTGGGGGAGGAGAATTTTGGGGCATGCAGGAGTTGGGCCTTGGGGGCGCCATTAGTAGCAGGATCTGGCCCGACTGCTGGTTGGGAAGCTTACAGGAAAGCCACAGCAGTTGTTGGAAGAGGAGCAGGAAGAGAGCTTGGCTGAGTTAAGAGGAGTTTGGATTGAACAGCCCTGCTTCCAAAATGGGTTCCTAACAGGACCACCTGGTGGTGCCGATACCAATTTGGGGGATCTGGGATCTTGGGGTGTCCCCAGGGCCACCCGCCCTGCATTACCTTTCGGCTTTCTTACAGTTGCCTGAGGCCGGTCTCCGCTCGTGGGATGAGCCTGTCGGGAAGAGATGAGGGAGAAGAGTTACTCAAAGGAAGGAAAAGAGCCTTTTAAATCTGATTTTCAAACATAAAGAAAGAAAATATAGAAAGAGAAAAGAAAGAGAAAGAACAAACTTACACCAAAAGATCATACATATTCCACATATCGAGATTACTCTGAATTTCCTAACTCCCCCCCATCCCATCCATGGTCCTCTTAATTCTATTTTCAACTGCATATCAATACTTCTCCAGTCTTTCCTCTTCCTAAGTTACCTATACATCTTATTACATTACAAGTGTATATGGAATCCTGCTAATGTTTTATCCTGTTTACAATGATTTTGTATATACATTATAAACACAATGGCTCTGCTCTGCCTCCACAGCTGGAGACAATAAATATTTTTGAATCCCAGTTGCTGTGTCCAAATCCTGCCATTGGCCTGATCCAGCCGGCTCTTCCTATCAACCCCAGCCAGTGTGGCCATATGATGCTGAGGCTGATGGGAATTGGAGTCCAAAACAGCTGGAGGGCACCAGGTTGGGGAAAAGGAGGGATTCTCTGGCGAGCTTAAACATGGAAGCAGCTGCTCCCCATCTCATAGCTGTCAACTTTTCCCTTTTTTAAAGGGAAATTCCCTTATTCCGAATAGGATTCCTCACAAGAAAAGGGAAAAGTTGACAGCTATGCCCCATCTTCTCCTAAACCATCCTGTATTGAGCACTGCACCCAGACTGAGCAAAGGACACTTTGAGGAGCTTTTGCACTTGCTTCCAGGCTCATTAAGGAGCCACCAAAGCCTTGACCCGCCTTCCGCCCTTTCTGCACATGCTCAGGTGCAGAACCAGAGTTCCTAAACTGGGTCAGTTCTTGCAGATGTGGCAACAGTGTTGTGCGCCTGTGCTGCATGAAACTCCTGGCTGCATTTCGCCTCAGAGGCAGGTACCCCCCACCTGTGGCGTCTTGGGCCAGGCACCTGCAGATAGCGGACAGGTTCTCTTCTCCGGAAGAAGCCTCCCCTGCAGAATCTTCCGGGAGAAGCAGACGAGGAGGGAGAAGACGACGCTGCCACCAAGGAGGAACCAGGAGACCAAGCAGCAGGAGAAGTAGCAGCTGAAGGAGTCCTCGTGGGGCACCTCCATCTTGGCTGCCCAGGCCTGTGGGCCCACAACAACTAAGCCTCCCCCTGCTGCCTTTCTGGGCCACCTGAAGCCCATGGCAGCGTTCCAGGCCACCTCATAAAGGCACCGGGCATGTCATAGAGGGGCACCCTGCCCTGAGCCAAGACCACACCCTGGTCACCCTCAGGCACCCAATACAGTGAACCCCCAGAACACGCACCCCTTCAGTCTTAGTGTGGACTCCCCTTCCTCATTGTTCCGGCTGCTGCACATTCTATCTCTCTGGACATGGGGAAGCAAAGCAAAGAGGCAACACGAGGGTCTCTCTCTCCTAAGCCCCACAAATCAATCCGCCAAGGAAACAGTTCAGTGGGGCAGCTCCGCTTGCTGTCATCTCCTCTCCCCACTGATTTAGCTCTTGGCATTTGGGCAGGGATGTGGATGATTCATGTAGCCAGCGGAGGAGGTCCTCTCTCTGCTCTGACGTTTTGTGAAGAAATAAATTCTCAGCACACACAAAAAGTATGTTTTAAAGCTTTACCGGTAGAAAATTGGTCTAAATGTTACAAAGACAATAAATGATACATCGTCTCAGTTATACATTTCTGTTCTTACATATATTGATCCCATGTTGTTTGGATGCCTGATTATCATCTTCCAAAGCAACTACTCTATTCCCAACTTAAGAACAGAAAGCAAAATACTGGTGGACAACAAAAGAGTTTTAAAGATGCTCTCAAAACAAATCTTTTAAAAATGCATCATAAAAATCGATAATTGGGAAGCACTGGCCTCCGAGTGCTTCAGTTGGAGAACAGCCTCTACCAATGGCATCATGGGCTTTGAAGAAACTCGAACTCAGGACGCAAGGGAGAAACGGGCTAAGAGGAAGGCACGCTTGGCAAATCCACACCGTGACCAACTCCTGCCCAGAAACCAATGTCCCCACTGTGGAAGGACGTGGGGATCCAGAATTGGCCTCCATGGTCACTTACGGACTCAATGTTCAAACCATGTTTATGGAAGACAATCTTACTCGGCTAGGAGGGATCGCCCAAGAAAGAGGAAGAAAGATCAGACTCACCATAGGACGATGGGAAATCCATCTCCAAAGTGGAATATGACCCAGGCTGAACAAACAAACTGCGAACCAACATATAAATTAGGGCTGCCACATGCCCAGAATTTCCTGGACAGAGTCTCCATAGAGTCTCCATAGTCTCTTATGGACTCACTGTTATGACCATGTTCATGGAAGACAATCTTACTCAGCTACGAGTGAGGACCAAGAGAGAGAGATTCTGGTATAAGACTCAAGGACTGTTACGGTAAAATCTGGGTGCGAGGCTGCTCTGCCACCCAGCTTGTCGGACTAAGTCCGTGGGTCCCTGCGGAGGAAAATGAGCTCAGCCGGAGACAGGAGCAAGCTGCAGAAGATCCAAGTTTATTGAGCAACAGGTTCAAGGCGAGATTGAACAGTGAGAAAGGGGTGACATAAACTTTTGAAACTTCCCTCCATGCCCCAGAATACAGTGCAAGAAACATCCCAGTTACATCATGAATACATTAAGAAGAGGTTGGGTTACACAGGATTAACATATGGAGGAGGGAGGGGGGAATATGCAGAGCTGGAGATATGCGCAGATAAGCACATCCTGAGTACCTGTGATGAGAAGACAATGGTCCATGTACTGGCATTGCCTGGAGGAAAGGCTTGGCAGAGTAATTTGACAGGATTAGGGTCTTGATACCTTGCTTGAGGGATTATGGACTCAATCATTGGACTACTGCAATGCGCTCTACGTGGGGCTACCTTTGAAGGTGACTCGGAAACTACAGCTAATCCAGAATGCGGCAGCTAGACTGGTGACTGGGGGCGGCCGCCGAGACCACATAACACCGGTCTTGAAAGACCTACATTGGCTCCCAGTACGTTTCCGAGCACAATTCAAAGTGTTGGTGTTGACCTTTAAAGCCCTAAACGGCCTCGGCCCAGTATACCTGAAGGAGCGTCTCCACCCCCATCGTTTTGCCCGGACGCTGAGGTCCAGTGCCGAGGGCCTTCTGGCGGTTCCCTCATTGCGAGAAGCAAAGCTACAGGGAACCAGGCAGAGGGCCTTTTCGGTAGTGGTCCCCGCCCTGTGGAACGCCCTCCCATCAGATGTCAAAACGATAAACAACTACTTGACATTCAGAAGACATCTTAAGGCAGCCCTGTTCAGGGAAGTTTTTAATGTATGATATTTTAGTGTTTTCTGGTTTCTATGGAAGCCGCCCAGAGTGGCTGGGGAAACCCAGCCAGATGGGCGGGGTACAAATAATAAATTATTATTATTATTATTATTATTATTATTATTATTATTATTATTATGGAGGACAGGAGAGGTGTCATGGAGTCCTAGAGAAATTGAGCAAATTGGCACGTTGATTTTCTATGATTTTTATAGATTTTAGTCCCTTTTGACATTGACAATTGGAAATAAATGGATATATTGTAGCGAAGAAGAAGGTGGAGAAGACTTGCCCCCCCCCCTTCCGTATCAAGGACACACCAACTTTTTCAGCTAAAAATTGAAAGAACTCTGGTATTTTTTCCAACTTGTGGCATTTTGGTCCATGCCCAGGAAGCCCTTTGTGTGCAAAAGCAATGCTGACTCTGAGCGGTGGGGGCTGCTTCATTAACATTAGTGAGCACTCGGAAAGGCTGTCCTAAAATCTGTCACTCAGTCAGAAAACTCAGCTCACCCCACCTGTGCAATGGAAAAATACAATTCTTCACAGTAACTTGAGCACAATTTTATGGAAGCTTAAACCATTTCAACAATGGAGGTGCAGAAGGGTAAGCAGATATATCGACAGAGTGGCCCTGCTGCGCCTGAAGAGTTCTCTTGCTTTGTTGTCTCAGGCTTTGGAAGCCTTTTTTGAGACAATTCTGCCTGTTGGTCACTAGAGAGCAGCAGCGCCCTTCCTTCCTTTGAATTCCAGTTTAAAAACATGATATTGTACACAAGCCTTTCAAACTGCAGTCATTGCCTTCCCTGCCAAGCCTCCTTCCACAAGCTGCTACCTTGCGGAGAGCCTGTATTATGTGAAGTCAGCAGGAACAATTGCTGTCCCCAGTCTGGTGAGTGACGACCTTCCTTATTGTCAGGCACACTTCCCAGAAGGGACTCCAGATTTAAGTGGCACTTCCTTCGCTGTCAGCCTCAGACTGAGCTGGTCAGGGTGAATACAAAGAACCACCAGTTTTCTGGGGCCAGAGCCACACCTTTCTGATCTCAAACACTGCCTACCTAACACCTCTTTTTCCGGTTCTTCTTCTTTGGCGATCCCTCGTAGCCAAACAAGATTGTCTTCCATAAACACGGTTTGAACAATGAGTCCGTAAGTGACTGTGGAGACCAATTCTGGATCCACACATCCTTCCACAGTGGGGACATTGGTTTCCGGGCAGGAGTTTTTCCAGTACCTTGGGCTCAGTGCCTCTGAGCATGTGCAGATTCTCCTTCCCTCTCCCAAATGAATCTAACCACCCTTAGGACAAAGTGTTCCTGAGTTTTAGTCAACAGCTTTTTCCTTCATGAGTAAAATGCCGTCTTGTCTGCCAAAGAATGACAGTGGTACCGTGGCTTTCAAACATCTCTGTTGACAAACATTTCAGTTTTTGAATGCTGAAAAACTGGAAGTAAATGCTTCGGCTTTTGAACACGCCTCGGAAGTCTAACATGCCACGCGGCTTCCGTATTGAGTTTTCTGTATCAAGGCTTCCATACTGAGTTTTTAGTTTTCAAATGTTTCAGAACTCGAACGGTCTTCCGGAATGGATGACGTTTGAAAACCGAGGTACCACTGTATTTGGGGGCGTCCTGGACTCCAGCTGTGCTCTCGGTCTGCTCTGCCTTTCTGCCTGGAGCAGCCTGGGCTGATTCGTAAGACGGTTGCTGCCCAGCCGGTCCCTGCTTCAGCCTGGCTGGTTGGGAAGTCGAAACCCTCTGCCAAAGGAGCGCCAATGCCTGTGCCCTGGCTGCCCGCGAGGGGCGCAGCGCTCCCTGCCCCCCTGGGGACACTGAATGGGATAAGGCAGCTCCTGCAGCCACAGGTGCAGCAAGAAGGGCCTGGCAGAAGGCACCTTCCTCTCCTTCGGTGGCTTTTGCATCTTCCAGTTCCATCGTGTGCTGGGGAAGCAGTACAATTTCCATGCAGCAGTCTCTGCTCTGCGGCTTCCCTCCCCTCCACTGGCTTTAATGCAGGACCCAGGTGTCTGGGGTCCCAGCACCTCGCTTGCTGTCATTGATTTACAACCATAGAATGGTAGAGTTGGAAGGGATCCCCAAAGGTCATCTAGTCCAACCCCCTGCAAGGCAGGAATCGCAGCTGACAGGTGAATCTCTGACAAGTGGCCCTCCAATCAACGAGGCAGAGTCCACCACCTTCTGAGCGAGTCAAACTACTCTTCATGTCAGAAAGTTCTTCTCGATTTCTTAAAACTTTTACACTGCTTGACCGTAAAAACAAAACACGCCAAACAACTCAAAGCCGTTTACGGAGAAAGGAAAAACAATTATCAACAAAAATATTAAGAAGTTTGTGTCCTGACATGCTGTCTTCCCCCACTCTCAAGCAACCACCCACTCAGAACATAAAAACAGCCTGCAGGATCAGGCCAACAGCATCCCATCCTCACAGCTGCCTGTGAGAAACGAAGCAGGAATCAGGATCCGAGCACCAGAGCCCTCTGCCCTCCTGAGGTTTCCAGCAGCTGCCCTTGAGAGGCACTGCTGCCCCGACTGCAGGGGCAGAGAATAGCTGACATGGCCAGCAGCCCTCAAGCCCCCTCCTCGGCCATGAATTTGCCCAATCCCCTCTTAAAGCCCTCTGGGTTGGTGGTCACCACTGCCTCCTGTGGCAAGGAGTTCCACAGGTTAACTCTGTGCTGCATAAAGAATGGCTTTCTTTTCTTGTTGCAGGAATTTATGTCCCGCAGATATCATGCACATGCAGCCCACTACCAAAACCAGCACAATCGCTTTTGTGACTTTTGTGATTTGTCCCCACAAAACACTGCATCACAGTTTCTTCCTATCTACTCAAAGGGCCTCTGCTGCATGATACCAAATGTAATAATTCACTGATAAATGTATCTATGCACTGGCTCACTGGGAAAACTTCAGAAATTCCTATAGACCTGTGAGCTCAGCTCCTCAGCAGCCCCTCTGCCTGAGTGATAATTCCTGACCTCCTGATACCTGAGTGCCAGACAGGTAGCCATTCCAGAAAGAACAAACCCAGATGAAGGCAAAAGGGTGAGAATAACTTGGCTGGGAAAGAGGGAAATGTAAATATCTCTTTTGTTCCACTTGATGGGTGTTTGGTGGAGGGCAAGGGGAACCATGGGGCAGGGTCCAGGATGCTCAGATTATGGCCACCAGACCTCCCCTTTCATGATGTAACCGTGATGTAGTGGGGGGATTAGCAGCTAATAAAAGTTTGGGGGCTCTTTTGTTCCGGCCTTCCATCTTGTTTCACCTGGTGACAGGTGGGAGTCCTGTGGCAACAGTCTTCAAGAAAGACCAAGCCTTCTGGCTGCTGTTTTGCTCTGGGATTCCTGGCTGGTGTCCTTGTTTTTTGTCCAAGGGAGCCCTCGGATTTCTCCATTAACCTTCTCCATCCTGAGTCTTCTAGCATTCAGCTTCGTGGATGTCTCCCTGCTTCAAGGCAGTGGAGAGCTTAGCAGCAACTGCACATGCTCACTCACAGAAGAGAAAAGCAACAAGGCCAGGGCAGTTCAGGACAGGAAGAGGTGACTCATTTCTTATTTTTACTTTTGCCCCTGGCTCTCTCTCTCCCTCTTGCCCTCCTTTTGCTGCCCTTTCCTTTGGCTGCGCAGCTGCAACCTCTCCTCAGCCCTCTGACTCACCTCTTCTCTCGGGATGACACCTGGGTTTTCTAAAGGGATTTAAAAACACCCAAACATCTGCTGCGGTTTTGCTCTCACCAAGTGAAACGTGCAGAGCAAAGGCAAGTGGGCAGCCTTCCCCAGCCTGGTGCCCTCCGGGTGTTCGGGACTACAATGCCCATCAACCCCAGCCAGCGCAGCTAAACAACACTTGGTGGGTGGCAGATGGGAGTTGTAGTGCGCAACACCAAGTTGGGGGAAGCTGCATCAGAGTTCCGTGGTGAATTCTTTTTCAGGCCCAAATATAATGTACAAAAGAGTTTTGGAGGTTACCCAGCTGAGCTTGGTGCTCCTGAGCCTCTTCCAGCCTCTCTGAATCAAGAAGTCCATTCTAAACAAAGCAAAGAACAAATAGGTAACTTTCCCTTGATAGCAACTTCTGCCCCTGAGAACATTGGCCAGTGTGATACCAATTTTAAAAAATGAATATTGGAAAATACAGGTCAGGAGCTGAGCATCTTTTCTGGGGAAAGTGCTAGAAAACATTTCTATATCTATATAGCATTACAAAGCATTGGATTTTGCTGAAGAAGGAAACAGCCTGGCTTCTGCAAAGGGAAGCCCTTCCAAACTGGCCTTTCAGAGCTCCTGGAGAATGTCAGTAACCCAGGGCCGGATTGAAGTTGGATGAGGCCCTCAGCTCCTGAAGGTAATGGGGTCCTTTATACGTCCAGCTGTCCTTTGTCAACAACAAATGGTCGCTGTTTTTTGTGTTGAATATATACTACAGTATATGCTAATTTATGGACCTAATAGTTCTCTAAGGCCACTTGCACTTAACTAAATATGCATTTTATCAAAGTAATTATGATATTTTAGGGAGCAGGCTAGCAGGCGGATCCCTTGAGTTACATCATAGGACCCTGCACAACACAAAACACTGTTGCTGTTTGTAGGTTTTATTTTATTTTATTTATCTAATATTTTGGAAATGTACATGCAGGGGTTTTTTCCTTTAATTTTTGGGGGGGCCTCCGAGAGAGTGGGGCCCTAAGCTAGAGCTTGTTTAGCTTCTACGTCAACCCGGCACTGCGAGGATCCCCCTGGATTTGGGCGATGCACGGAGCTTTTTCGCTCCAGAGCCGGCCCGAGTGGCACCTCCAGGCGCAGGAGCAATCCCCCTCCCACGTCCAGCTCCGGGGCGGGCAGGGGCCGAGCGGATGCTGCTCTCCCGGCCGGGCCTCGCCCGCTCCCTCTCCGGGCGGCGGGGCTGGACTGGATGGCCTCGGAGGGTCCCTCTGGGCCGGCCGCCCGGCTCCCGCCCCTCCTGGTCCCGCCGCCCAATCAGGCGCGCCCTCCTCCCTCCGCGTCCCCGCCCACCGCGCTGTCATCACAGACCTGCACGTGGAGGGGGCGGGGCCGCCGCAGGAGCCGCGCCCCGCCATTGGCCGCCGGGCGCCGAGGTCTCCAATGAGCGCGGGCGGGGGCGGGGCCGGGCGGCGGGGCCCGGAAGCTGCTGCTCCTGCGGGGCTGCGAGGAGGAGGAGGAAGGCGAGGGGCGAGCGGGGGCCACCGCCGACCCGGATCTGCGCCCCCCTGCAGCCCCAGGGAGACAGGTGGGCCGGGCAGATCCCCAGGCGGGGCGGGGCAAATTGCCCCGGAGTAAGCGGGGAGGGGGAGGAGCCTGATTTATGGGGCGGGGGGTGCTTTTTTGGGGGGGTCAGAGGCATCCCATGCAGCCTTGGGGGGTTCCGTTGCGGGGTGCGCAGGAGAGCTTCCCGAGGCTTTAAGGGCGTGGTTTTTTTAGGGGGTCCATAGCACTCCCCCCCCTAAGATTGCCTTGTGTCGCGACCCTTTTTCTTCTTCTCCCCCCCCCCCGCAAATAAATAAATGGGAAGGTGGGGGGGCTTGCAAGGGACTCCTCAAAGTGGAACTGGGTTGGGGTGTCAACCCCTAGAGAAAGGGAAGGCGGGATTGGGGGGGGGTCTTGAGCCTGTGCCCCCCCAAAAGCCGAGGGGCTGCTTTGCATCAAAGCCCTGCTCGTGAATTTGGTGTTTTATTCTTTTCTCCCCCCCCCTCCTTCTTTGCTTTGTTCCTCCTCCTGAAAGGTTCGCTGCCCGCCTGCTTGCCGGAGACGGAGGCCTGCAGGTAAGAACCGGATCTGACTTGACTGCTGCTGAGCTCTTTTCTGCCTCCGCTCATGGGGCAACGATGCTCTTTCCCGCAAAGGATCCCTTTCACCCAGCTCTGCTCAAGAGCCGCTGGAGCCTTTCAGGGCTGCTTTGCACATTCGTCTTCCCGGTGGGGGTGAGGGTTTTTACTTACTTGTTCATTTTGCTGCATTTCTGTCTCACCTTTCCTCAAGGATCTCAGGGTGGTATACGTGCTTTTCTTGTTGATGTCGTAGAACTGTCGAGGGTCACCCATTCCAGCCCCCTGAAATGCAGTGCCTTTTGCCCAAAAGTGTGACTTGAACCTGTGTCCCTGAGATTAAGAGTCCCATGTTGCAGCAAGAGTCCCAGCCACATTGTTCCCTGGCCTCAGGCACCTCCTTCTTTTTCTAGGCAGCCCCAAACCTTCCATTTCATGGCTGTGATTCTTGCTTTCTCATGAAGGAGAAATGTTTGGGCCTTGTTTCTGAGCATAGTTGGAATCCCCCAGAAATATCGCTGCTCAGGCAGTGCTCAGGTGATGCTTCCAGGGAGAACTGGAAGCTTGGATGCTCTGTTGTGTGTGCACTTTTAAAAAGCTGAATTAAAGCAACGGCCGAGCTTTACAGATTTTGCACCCGTATCTCTGCACCCTGTCTCAATGTGCCTGAATTTGGGGTCGGTCTTTCCCACTCTGTGCGGCAATCCCGTACATACTGACTTGCAAGTAAGTCCAGCTGAACTTAGTGGGCTTACTTCTGAGTAAGTGTTCATAGGCATCTTCTGATTGGAGCTCCTAATCTTCTCCCAGGTTGCCTGTTCCTTTCAGAGAGGGGAAGGCAGAGAGGTTTGGGCCACTTCTCTCATAAAGTGGGGGTGGGCTCAAAATGTGGGCCCATCCAGAGGAGAAGGAAAGTCTGGGAAGAAGAGGAGCTGCTGGCTCCGTTTCAGGGTTTTGTTTGGATGAATATTCCACTACCCCCCCCAAAGGTACCTAAAGCAGCTCATAGCATTATAGAGACCCAGACAAGCATTAGAACTAGTAAAATACAATAAATTTGAAAGAAAAATAGAGCCAGCTTCACTGTTGTTGCTACCAAGAGCTTTTGGGTTCATTGAGAAGAACATTTGAAAATACCATTAAAGACGTCTCCTTGTTTGTAGACTTCCTCCTTTCCCCCTTTCCCAATCTTGCTGAATTCTGGGCAGGTTACTCCCACCTCCAGTTACCAGAATGTCTGTGGCGAGGAGGGTGGGGTGTCTGCGCTCTGGGTTTCCTTTCATAACCACAACTTCTGCCCTCTTCCCCAGCCCTTGCCTGGAACCCTCTGGCTTCCCCATTGCTGTCTGGCTTCAGTGCTGTGACGACTTCCTGTCATTTGTGCGGTGCTGCCAGTCTGCCAGCCAGGTGCTGTGCTGGGCAACAGGAGGGCAAGTCAGCTGCCTGTGCCAGGACAGAGCTGCCTTATTAAGACAGGCAAAAGGAGCAGCTAGGGGGAAGGTTGCAGTGGGGGTGGGGAAAGACTCCTAGAAGAGGGAGTTATCCTGACCAGGCTGTTTTGAGCACATGGCGGTTGGCACCCAGCAAGAGGAGAAAACCAAGGACAGTGTGCACAGAGAGTGGGGAGCAGGATCCCTGGGTGATTATACACGTCTTGTGGGGAAGAGTGGAATGCTTTCAGAGGCTGCCCGTTGCAGAGAAAGACACCAGAGCTTCGGGATTTTGAACCCTTCTTGGCACTGGAAGAATGCCCTGTCCTGAAACTGGGGCTTTCTTCTCGTGCCACATTGCACCTTGAGCTTTCCCTGCCACCCCTGATGATTGTGTTGGCCTGTTTTGCGCAGGACCCACCATTTGGCCCAGGGCTGGACTTTGGTAATCTTTGGTGAGTGAGGCCGGCATTTGGTGCCCCTGAATGGATCTTCTCAGTTATGGATCTTCTCAAATTAGCAGGCCCTCGGCTCGGCATCCTGTGCGGGGGAACCGCCCACACTGTCCTAAATCTGGGGCTACTCGGTCCCTCCCCGAAGTCTCATGTTGGTGGCAGCTGCTTCCTGTCAGTTCTTCTCTGACCTGCCTGGGCTTGTGCCCCTTGTTAATCCAGAATAACTCCGTGACATCCAGAGCGAGGTGTGGAGACACGCTGGAGGTGACCCCTCTCACGTCTCCTGCCTTGCTCATTTCGCCACGCTCTCCCTTTCTTGCCGCAGCCAATCCTCTGACCTGCGCCTGGGCTCATGGGGCGCTCGAGTTGGAAGGGACCCCGAGGGTCATCTAGTCCAACCCCCTGCAGTGCAGGAATCTCCTCTGCACACACTGAAGCACATGTGTGTGCAGAGGAGATTCCTCCGATTCACTGTTGGCGGTGGGGCCGGGGGAGGACCTCCCTGAAGGACTTAGAAGCAGGTTGTGTTGCGAAAGCTCCATGGGGCAGCATTGTGCGAATTTATAATAGTGAAATGAAATGAAATTGACACATTTGCTTTGGATTGCTTTGCTCTGGTATCGCCAGGCAGGGCTGGGAATGTCTCATGCCTGAAACCTTGAAGAGTCCCAGTTGCCACTCAGTGGAGACAATCCTGAGCTCAGTGGAACACTGGTCTGATTTGATAGGAGGTCATTTCCATGTCCCGAAACCCTCTCTCCATATTTTTGCCTGGGGCTTCTGAAATGGGCTGAGGCTGGAGCCCTGGGGAAACGCTCGGGTGGGTGGGTGGGTGGGTGGGTGGTGTTCATATATGTCCAGCAGCCACCAGGACGGCCTTTGTCCTGTCTGGGATGCTCATACTTGGTGCATGGTCTTATCAACCCTGCATGTTGCCATCAGCTGATGTTTGCTTGTGATGTGTGGGGCAGATTTGTAAGTGTGTTTAATTCTCCTTACCATGTTGTAGGAGTCAATATATTCCAAAATAATTTTACTTAGTTGACTTGGACAGATTTTGGGGATTTCCCCCCACCACTTGGGGGTCAGGGAATGCAATGAGAGTAGTTGACTCGGGAGGCAGTATTGCTTCTGAATACAAAACTATTTATTTATTTCATAAAATTTATATGCTGCTTAACTGTAAGGAAAAATAACCCCTCAAAGCAATTTGCAAAAAGAATTAAAAAATAAAAATTATCAATTAAAAGTGGCCATTTAAAACAGCCAAAGAGCAGTGAAAAGGAAAGAAAAACTACAAACAGATTGTAGATTTTTGGGTGGGCTTGCTTAAACAAAAAGGTCTTTAGCAGGTGCCAAAAAGAGTTCTGTGAAGGTGCTTGAATGATGCCAATAGGCAGGGAGTTCCCCAGGACGGGTGGTGCCGCGCTAAAAGGTGGATTTCTTACAGATGCGAAATGGGTGTCGTGTGGCACATAGAACAGTGCCAGTTCTGCGGATCAGAGCGGTTGCATGGACATCTAGGCATCAGAGCGCAGGAGCGAAGGCTGCCCTTGTGCTTGGGTCCTGCTCGTGGGTATCTTGGAAGAGCATCTGATTGGCCACTGTAAAAATAAAAGGTGGCTGAACTAAATGAGCCACTGGCCTCATCCAGGAGGCTTATATTACATTCTTAGCTGGGGGAGCAGCAGGACGAGGAGTTTTTGCTGAATAATGCAGACATACCAGCAAGGACCCCTCCAACATTTAAACACATTTGCCTCTTTCTCCACACCCTCTCTAATGACCACAAAATTTAAATAAATATTTGGAGCGTTTCCCCCAGTGCTTTGGGCGCCTGGGGTGGTTCTGCAGAAATGGCTGAATCCTGTACTCCTGGCTGCAAGCTGTGCCTCTGCCAGCTCCTGTGAATGCTGGACAGCCGGTGTCTGACTTGGATGGGAGCCCCCTCCCCAATCTCCCAGTTGGATCCCAAGGGGAGCTGGTCCCCTCCTGAAGAGCTGGAGCCACGAGTGGCCAGGGGCGCTCTCTGGCCTGGATTGCAAGTGCAAGGCCCTCTTGCAGGAGAGCCAGCTTTGGGATCTGGGCCAAATTCCAGCTGGGGCAATTTAATCCTCCTCCTCCTCCTCTGACCTTGCTTGCATGAGGGATTTCACACCCCCTTGCTTCCTGCCCTGGGGGTTGAGTAGGTGAAGCCACAACACCTCCCCCTGTGGTGGGTTGTGGCCCAGTTGGAGGGCAGTGGAGCTTGTCCTGCTCTCGGGGTGCCTCTGTTTCTAGATCCAGGTGGTGGGAGGTGCTGCTCTGGCATTCCAGAATTGGTCCTGCCTGCTCTGGGTGTGGCCACTGATGCTCAGTCTGGCATGGTGTGCCCCAGTTGCACAACAGATGCCCGGGGAGGGTGGCAGAGGTGGTGCCCAGGGCTGGGCAGCGTGAGGCCTGGGGAGCAAGCAAGCAGGCGAGGGATGTGCCGCCCGGTGGGTGGGAATGCCCTTTGGTCTGCAGCTCCTCCGCATGGGATTCCCGGCCCAAAGGGGACCATCTAAAAATAACCGCTGCTGTCTCCTTCGGTCTCCCAGCGCGTGAGCGATGGGGCTGTCCTGGAGGGGGGCAGCAGGCAGTAACGTGAGCTGCCGACATTACGCAGCCTTTATCTGCCATATTATGTCTCAGCTCCGGGTGCCCAGAGCAGATCCTCTGCTGGGGGGAGGGTTGTGTGGTCCTGAGGGCCAGGAAGGAGACTGGAGAGGGCTACTCTTGTGCTCGGATCCTGCTCGCTGGTTGCCCAGAAGAGGCATCTGGTTGCCCCCCCCACTTGAGAACAAGAGGCTGGACTAGATGGGCCCCCTTTGGCCTGACCCAGCAGGTTTCTCTTGTTTTCATACGCACTGATGGGGAGCAGGCCTTTTGGAGCCAGTATGGTGTCCAGGGGGGATATGGGTGGTGCTGTGGGTCAAACCACAGAGCCTAGGACTTGCTGATCAGAAGGTCGGCTGTTTGAATCCCCACAATGGGGTGAGCTCCCGTTGCTCGGTCCCTGCTCCTGCCCACCTAGCAGTTTGAAAGCTCGTCAAAGTACAAGTAGATAAATAGGTACTGCTCCGGCGGGAAGGTAAATGGCATTTCCATGCGCTGCTCTGGTTTGCCAGAAGCGGCATAGTCATGCTGGCCACATGACCCGGAAGCTGTACGCCGGCTCCCTTGGCCAGTAAAGCGAGATGAGCGCCGCAACCCGAGTCAGCCATGATTGGACCTAATGGTCAGAGGTCCCTTTACCTTTACGGTGTCCAGGGGAAGGAGCTGTGTCTCTTCAAGGTGGTCCCAAGCAGGGCTTGAAGGTGGTGGTCTTGTGCCAAGGACCCAGCCTGCATTGGCTGCAACTCTTTGGGCTTTGGGGCTTCTCCCTGCCCCCCCTCCCAGCAGAGAGGAGCCCTGGGGGGCTGGACACAAAGGGGTGCTCCTTAGATTTGGGTAACCTTGTGCCTTGGTGCCTCCGTTGTGGCACAGTGGGGTGAGAAGAGGGCGGGCGCTGTGTACCACTTCCAGGATCAGTATGGGGGGGTAGTACATGCCCCTGAATAATGCTGATCTGCTTGGCCCCTGTGCGAACAGGGGCCTGCACTCGATGAGCCCCCTTTGGCCTGATGCACCAGCCAGTCTTCTTACATTTTGTTTTGCTTCTTAATTGATTGATTGATTGATTGATTGATAAATTGGCCTTTCTTCCCAAGGGAGGCCAGGGCTTAAGAGGGCTCCATCTGCCTCCTGTTGGGGAGCACAGAGCCTCTCTCAGCGGCAGACAGAGTGTCCTGGGCATGACTCAGTGCCCCTCGCCCAGGCCTGCCCACACTAAGTGCTCCAGCAGAGAAGGGCCTGCTCCTCACCTGCTGCCCGTTCCTTTTATCAGTCAGAAGATGCTGTCAAGAAACCTTGGCTAAATGGGCAGCCAGCAGAGCCCTAAAAGTGAGGAGGTGACACGAAGCAGAGTTAGCTCTGGGATGCCTGCTGAGCCCCAGGCCTTGGCCCCTGAGCATGTGGAGAGTTCCTTTCCTTGGCCACTGCTCAGCCTCTCCTGGCAATTCTTCCAGGCAGCCCACTCCCCCTTGTTGGATCTGTCCCTGGTCTCAGCCCCTCTGCACTGGGGGACAAAGCAGAGGGAGGGGGAGTGGAGCCACGTGATGGGGGGGGAGAGTCACCATGGCAACCCTTGCAGGGGCTGCTGCTGCTGCTGGAGGAGAACTGGGCTGTGGAAGGCGCTGCCAGAGTGGCAGAAGTGGGGTGATAGTGGCAGGGACGCCTGTCTCTTCCGTGCAAGGTCTTGCCCACTCCCAGCAGGACCCCCAGAGCAGCCGCCTGCCCCCCTCCTAGGATGTTTCTGGAGGGAGCAAGGGCTCTCCATCCACCCCCCTCGTTCAAAGTTTCCGTGGAGGGGATCAGTCTCCCCAGACCTAGCGAGCACACCTGGACCAAGCTCCCTGGGACCCACAGCCATCTCCTCCAAACGGCCCTGATCCGGGTGCCCCTCTGCCAGCCTTTCTCCTCTACTGCTGGGTCCTGGCACCTTGGCTAGTGAGGGAGGCAGGCACAGAAATGGGGTCCTGGCTGGAGGTTCAGAACAACACAAAGCTGCCTTGTGTTGTCAGGCCACTGGTTCACCTAGTTCAGTGCTGCCCACTCTGACTGGCAGCCCCTCTCTAGGGGCTCCGGCAGGGGGTCTGTCCCCTCCCTACCTGGAAATGTCATGGGGGTGGGATGGGGGTAATTGAAGCTGGGACCTTCTGTTCACGTTTTATTATTGATTTGTTCCACTTATATCCCACCCTCTCATTCTGCTCTCCCCTTCCCCATTTAACCCCCAACAACAACCCTGCGAGGTGGGTTAAGCAGAGAGAGCCAGTGGCTGGCCCAAGTGAGTCTCGTGGCCCAGTGGGAATATTTGAACCCTGGTTCCCCACATCCTAGTCCTCCGCTGTAATCACTACACTCCTGATGGGAGTTGTAGTCCTGAAAACCAGGTTGGCAAGGGCCGCCAAATGGTCATGGAGCCTCTTTTGGAAGGGAGCCTGCGCTGGCTTTGCACTGCTCTCTGCTGAGTGGTAGTTCTGCCTGTGTTCTGCTAATGATTAAATTGAACTGGAAATAAAAATTGTATCGGTAACAAGCAAGGCAAGCTATAAAGGACAATCACTGCAGGCAACGGCCAGCCAGGCTTATCTGCTATCAAAACACATGTTGCCCCTTGTGGAATGATGCCTCCTGCGCTGAAGGCAGCCTGGAGGTTCATGCAGCTGGGTGTTGCCTGCACGGACTGGCAGCAGCTCTCCAGGCAGGAGGACAAGCCTCCCTTGGGGAGGCCAGGCGATGCCACTGGGAACTGCACTTGGGGCCTTCTGCACCTCCGCACCTGCACTGCAGCTCTCCGCTTGGATCCAGGCTCCCCAGACACACTCTCTCTCCTGCCAAGTTAAAAGGCACAGGGATGGTGTTCCAATGAAGCTTTACTCAGAGTAGAACCAACCGAAATTAAAGGGACCCTAAGGGTCATCTAGCCCAACCCGCTGCAGTGCAGGAATCTTTTGCCCAACGTGGAGCTCGAACCCGTGACGTTAAGAGCCCCACGCTCTACCAACTGAGCCATCCATTGAGTTCAGTGGGTCTCCTCTGCGTAAAACTCCGTCGACTGCCGCCCACGATTCTGAGGTTGCCCCAGAAGCGCGAGAAGAGCCGGCCTTTCCGAGGGCGCATAAAAAACCTTCCCCAAAACGCAACTACCACCCACTCCCCGCCCTGTCTTTCTGGAAAGCGGCCAGCCTGGAAAGCTTGGCTAACATGGGGCGTCCCCCCCCCCCATGGATCCTCTCCCTGGCGGATCCTCTCCGCGGTGCGCCCGGCGCTCTGCGCCCCGAGGGAGCGTCTCCTGCGGCGGAGCAGCGGCGCGCTCCTTCCCCGCCGCCGGGGGATCCCTCTCGCCGCCGCCACGTCTCCTTCCTCCGCCGGGATCTCCCTGCGCCCAGAAGCTGCGCCCGGCGGAGGGAGGGGCGGAGGGGCTCGTGCGCCCGCGGGCGGCGCCTTGCCAGGGATTGCGCGCGTCGGGGCTGCGCGGACTGGAGGGGGGGGGGCGATTGGGGTGGGGGGGGCAGAGGGGGCGGGGCTTTGGTCCCGGGGGCGGGGCCGGGGCTGAGAGGCAGGCGGGCCGTCCAATGGGGCGCCGGGGGCGGGGCGCGGCGGAGCAGCTGGTAGGAAATGGAGCCCGGCGGTGAGTCAGGCGGGAGGCCGGCGGCCGGGGGGTCCCGGGTCCTCGTCGCCCCTTGCAGGGGGGCTGCTGCTGCTGCCGCTGCCCCGGGCCGGGACCAGGAGCAGGCTCGCCCGGAGGGGGCTGCCAGGTGAGCGCGGGCCGCCCGCCCCGTCCCAGCCCCCCAAAGGGGGATCCTGGGAAGACGCCCCCCAGCAGGGACGCAGCCTTTGTATCCGCGGAGGGCGGGCGGGGAGGGGGCTTCCCAGGGCTGCCTTCGGGGGGGGGCTCCCCCGACGAGCCTCGACATGGCATGGGGGGGGCGCTGTCTTTTGTATGGTTCCGTGTCACTGCATCCCCCCCCCTTGCATGGCTCTGTGTCGGGGGGGGGGCTACCGGAGCCGCCTCCCTAGATGGGGAAAAAGGCCCCCGGGCTGCCACAGATCTGGCAGGGTTTTTGGGGAGGGGGCGCACGCGAGATCGGGGGCTTTGAGCTGGACTTGCAGACTGTTGCTTCTCCACCGCCACCCATGGGAAGGGCTGCAAGCGCGCCTCGGTCGTTTTAGGGGGAAGGTTGAGGGGGTTGTAAAGGGACAACCCCCCCATAAGGGTTGGTGCAGTGGGGGCTCTGGAAGGAGGCTGTGCCGCAGCTGTGGGTGCTTTTAGCCACTCAAGCTGGGTTATTATTATTAATAATTGTTTGTTAAATTTGTATACTGCCCTATACCCGTAGATCTCAGAGCAGTGCTCCCCCCTTCCTGTGGCTACCCCATTGAGAGTCCTGATTGGGGGGGCAGGCACCCCTTTTGTCTCCAATCTCCTGCTCTCTGCCCCCCCTCCTGCCTGCCAAGGTTGCAGAACCGGGTCTGGCAGGGGGCGGCTCTGCTGCTCGGATCCTGCGCAGGTTTCGGGTTGGCACAGCCTCTGCCCAGGTGTGACCCAGCCCTGCCCGTTCCCTCCTGGATGGGATGAGACAAGTGTTTGCTCCCAAGCCAGGTGCCAGCGCCACCTACCCAAAAGCAGCCACCCAGATGTGACTCATTGCTCCAGGTTCCTGAGCTGCCTCAGCCCCCTTTGTTGCCAGGGTGGGCGGGGCTGGGGGGCAGCTGTTGGGTTTTTTGGTCCCAGGGTCTGTCTGGGCTGGCAGTGGCAGCATATGTTGGTGCGGGGCCTTTACCCAGTGGCCGAAGCAGGAAGGTCTCTGCCCCCAAAGAACTTACATTTTGAAATATCAGGAAATGGGGAAAGCTGAATGGGAGCAAGGGGGGGGGGCTTCAGAGGGGATTGTGAGGGTCATAGAATCAAGGGACCCAATTCAGGAAGCCATAGGCTTTCTGGGTTTTGAGGATTGCTCAGCGTCATCCTGTGTTAGCTGAGCTGCTTCCTTCCTTTTCTTTCCCCTCCCCTTTTTGATCTCATTTTGCAGGCTCTCTGGGGCTGAGGCCTTTTCCGTGTTGTTTTTCTATAGTGCTGTGCTGCAAGAAGTCCAGAGGGCAGGGACACAAGGAGGGCTCTTTTCTGTGGTGGCCCCCCCTTTGTGCAATGGTCTTCCCCGAGAGCCTTGCCTGGCACCTTCGTTACATATTTTTAGGAGCCAGGCAAAAAACGCTTCTCTATAACCAGGCTCTTGGATGTTTAGCATTCTGTGACAGCAGCATAAATTTAGGATGCAGCGAGGTGGGTGTTTGTTAAGGAAGCTTGTGGTGGGCAGCATTGTGGCCAGACAGGGGCAGGGAAATTCTTTCCTCTGCCAAGCCCTAGAGTGGCTTCCTGGCCTCTTGGGCCTCCGTGCAACCCTGGCAAAGGTCTGGGCCGGAGCTCTCAGCTGGGAATGCCTCTGGCTTGCCTGGCACTGCCTCTCCTCTTGCCCCCTTTCAACCCCCAGGCTCAGCTCGCAGGGACCTTGTTGCCCTCCTCCTCCCCCTCCTCCCTGCTCCCCAGCTGGGCTGCCCAGAGGAGGGCGTGGGGCCTGCGTGGCAGGTGAGGCTGCCAGGGGGCATCTGAAGCAGCTGAGCTGGTAGGGCAAGCAGGCAGACTTCCTTTGTGCCAGCTGGAAGGTGTCCTTATCGCCCAGCCTTGCCCTCGCGTCTGGCGGGGCTCCAGGCCTCGGGGCCAGCTGCTTCAGCAGCGCCAGCCTCCCTTCCACCCCTGGAGCTGGTTCTGGAAGCTGTGGCAGGGCCCTTGCTGGCTGGATGCCACAAAGAAGCTGTGGCATTTCTGGTGGCAGCCCAGCAGTAGGTGAGTCAGCCGGGAGAGAGGCGTCCTCTGGGGCTGACGCGGGCAGCTCTTGAGTCAGCAAGGAGGCCCAGCTGAGAAGTGGAGACAGGAAGCTGCTTCACCGCCGTGGTTCCCCTCGCCCCGGCTTCTCCCTCGGCCTGCAGGCGGTGGGATCTCATGACCGCACTCCCCTCTGGCAGTGATCATGCGCAGGATGTGTGTGTACTACAAACAGGCGTAATTTTATTTGCACGCCGCCTTTCCACATTTCAAGCCATGTTCAAGGCGGCTTCCAGCATGAGAAAAATGCAGAACTGCTAAAGTAGTCATGAGCAATGAAAAAACCTTTTTAAAAATGCATAACCAGAGTGAGCAGTTTCCACATAAATCACAAGAAGAACTAAAATAAATATACGAAAAAACAACAACACACCACCCAGCAACAGCAGCAACAGCCCGCCCCCAACAACTAACCCCAAATAACTCCCCAGCCTAAGAGTCTGCTCAGCAGCTTTTGTAGTTGGAGTCAGTCCAGGCCCTGCGCTTCCAGGCAGCGTTAGAAGCTCGGATCTATAAGCCAGGCGCCAAATGACTTCTTAAACCAGGGTTACAGTCACCAAAACGGAATGCCGAGTTTTCTATTTTGGGGACAGACGGCTCGAAAGTTGTGTTTTTCAATGTGGCTTTTGGGTTCCTGACATTCATTCTGATTCTGCAGATAAAATATAGCAGATGGAATTGCACAGGGTGTGTTGCTAGTGGGTGAGAACAGTCACGATTCAAGGATCCCCAGGGATGCACCTCCAGATGGGGGAGACGTCAGGTGCCATCCTGGCCCCTGGGCATTTTCACCACAAGTGGCCGATAGCCAGATGCCAAATGCACGTGGCGCCTGGCACACTTTGAAAGTTGCTTCCAGGCTAGGGAGCAGGTGTTGCCGGTCTCTGGCCTCTTCTGCAGCCTCAGCTCCTGCAGCTGGAGTCAGTCAGGCCCCGCCCTGGACCAGGCCAAGGGGGCTCACCTCGTCCAGCCTCCTGCTCCCACAATGACCAGCCAGGTGCCCCCATGGGAAGCCCCTGTTGCAACAGCAACTCTCTGCTGCTGCTGTGTTTTCTGTGTTTTCCAGAAACGGGGATTCAGAGGCATGAAGGCAGAGCAGAGCAAATCGTCTTCCAATAGCCCTCATCTCCATGCCTTTGTCTGGTCCTTTTCAAAGGCCACACTTTAACTCTGCACTGAGTTCCACAGCTTAGCTATGCAAAGAACTCTCTGTTCTCTGTCCTGCATCTTCCAAGGCTGCCCATGAGCTCCCTAGGGGGAGAGGCTTTTCCCTGTCCCCTTTCCCAGGAAAGGCCTCGGCTGCTTCGTAGGGACAGCTGCCCTCTCAGCGATCAGCGCAGCGTGTCAATGGGGTCCAAAGGTTTCTGCAGCCGCTATGCTTTTCTGGATTTTGTTCTGGAGCCCAGAGTTCCTCTCTGAATCCGGGGTGCTCAAGCTCCTCCCCTTTGCTCAGTTGATATATTTATTGTATTTATAAAAATATTTATATGCCGCTTTTTCATTTTTAAAAAAATCGAAGCAGTTTGCAACATGCAGTTATGGGTTATGGCTGCTTTGAGAAGTTTCTTCTTGGCTGCTCCCCTCGTGTGTTGGGAAGCAGCTTGCAGATTTGGGTGCAGTGTGCCTTCTGCGGCTGATGGCCTGGCCACCTTCCCCTCTCAGTCTGGCCCAGGATGAAGCAAGGGGGGCTCTCTTGTACCCAAGAGCCTCTGCTCCCTTCCTGCCTTTGGGCTCTCAAGTCAAGTTGCTGAGAATCCTGAGCAGGAGATGCTGACAGCATCTTCACATCCCAGAAGAGGTGTTTTCTTGGCCTCATCCGTGAGAACAGGATGCTGGGCTAGATGGGCCTCATCCAGAAGCCTCTTATGTCCTTATGCCCAATATGCAAAGATTGGGAGTGGGCAAAAAATAAAACTCTGGAACAGATTTGCCCTTTCAGCGGAATAATCACCAGTGAAATGGTTAATTGCTGTGTAATGGAGTCACTCCAGAGGCTGCTCCTTCCAGAGGCTCCCCCCCCCTCGTTCTACAAACATGTTTTGTCTGCTTCTGCATGATAAGGTTGAGAACGCCAAACTTCCTAAGCCCAGGCAAAATGCTCTGTTATTTTTAAAATCAATTCCAGGGTGATCTATATTGTCCCCACCCATCCTATCTTTGCAGCAGAAGTAAATTTACTGTGAAGTAAATCCATCCGAGAGACAATACAGTAGCCGCCAAGCAAGTTTTGCGGCTGAGTGGGAATTTAAAATAATATAAACTGATTCTTTGTTTGCCAAAATTTTATTCTTGGGTGTTTGTGGTCCCCCACCAAAATTTGGCAGCTGCCAAAGGATGAAAATGAAAATGCAGAGTGTCCTGTGGATTGGGGCCTGTGGCTGCCTTCGCCTCTCACCCTGGCTGGTCCTTTGTCAGTATAGATTGAGTAAAAGCCAAGAAAAATGTCCACAACCTTCCTTTCACTTTGTAGAAACGCCCTAAGCAGTGCAGCGCTCTTTCTTTGCATGACAATTGCAAACTGAGTTGTGCATTACACATTTCATGTTGTTCGGGCTGTTAGGGAAACTCTGGCTTCCCTGTGTCAGTGAGGCTCCTCCAGGCCTTGCAAAGCCATCCTGGGCCCCTCCCTGCCCCCTCGCCAACTCCCTCGCTTCCATTTCCTGGGGTAAGTTTGCCCAGGCTTGACACCAGCCGGTTCTTAGCCTGGCGCTGTCCTTTCCTGGAGCTCGCCCGGGTGTGTGGGTGTCCTGGATCAAGGGCTGGAGGGATGGGCTTGGAGCGAGTTCAGATTCTACTCTCTCCATTTCTCTTCCTCATCTGCAACGTGGGAATAGCAGCAGCAGCCTACCTTGCAGGGCAGTTGTGCAAAGCTCACAGGGCTAAGTCTGTCAAGCCCTTTGCCCGTATAATGCAGCATCGACTGGCAAGTTATAAGACACCTTCCATATTATAGGAGACTGGGCAGCGGAGGGAGGCTGTATGGGCACCTCTCTGTGTGCCAACATGGGTGGCAGAGAAGGGCATGGCTGTGGGGCGGAGAAGCGACCCACAGCTGTTCCTGGGGCTTATCTGTCAGAAGCAGCCAGGGGAACTGTGTCTCTGCTCTGTGTGTGACAGAGAGAGAAAGGGGCAGAGAATAAGCTTTGCTTAAGTGTGACTGAAATGGGTGCTGCAGCTCGAGGGAACGTAACGGTATCAGCCAGAGACACTTTAGCTGTGGCTCCTGCTTTTCGGGGGGTTGGACTGGATGACCCTTAGGGGTCCCTTCCAGCTCTGCCATTCTGTATTCCCCCCAGCCATAGTGGGGAAGGGGAAAGACCTGTCTTGTTGGAGAGGGGAGGGGAGAGGGATTCCAGGCCTGGCTGTGAGTCCCCCTGGCTGCTTGAAGAGACTGCTTGAGAGGCCCTGCGGTATAGTGGTTAGAGCGTTGGCCGCGGAGTCCAGGGCTCAAATCCCCACTCGGCCCTGTAGCTCCCTGGGTGAGCCTGGGCGCCAGTCGCTCTGCCTCTCAGCCTGGCGTCCCTCACAGGGTTGCTGTGGGGATTAAATGACGACCAGGAATGCCAGCTTGAGCTCCTCAGAGAGGAAGGTGGGGTAGAGCGATCAGTTGTTCCCTGTTGGCACCCTGGCATTGGCTATTTGGGCTTGTCCCGGTGGCGTTTCCAGGGGCAGCAGGGCTGGAGGAAGGCACTGGCAGGAGACCCTCCCTGCCCCCTCCAATGCCCCCTGCCCCCCTTTTGTTGTTTGGCTTTCTTGGCTGATTTACATACTGTGCTCCCATTGGCTGGCTCAGCCACCACCATGGTGACAGCTGACTGAATGGGGAGGGGGTGTCTGTCCAGGGGAGGTGATTTGGGAGGGGGGCAGCAAGCAGAGCCAGACCCAGGACCCTGGGAACTCCCTTTGCATAACCCACAACTTTGGGTCTTTACCCGCCTGGCACTTGTGCCAACGTGGGCAGAGGCCTCCCTCTCCGGCTCTTGGGGGGTCTCTGGGTGCCTCTGCAGGAAGAGAAAGGTAAAGACTTCCTGCCTAAAAGTGGCTGAGGGCTGCCTTCCCCTCGGGATGCGGCTTGGCTCGCTCGCTCGAGCCCTCTAGCACTGACTAGATGTGCGGGTGGGATCTGTGGGAGGAGATGGGGGACGATCAGGATGGGGGGCAGCCCCACTTTGGAGGCAGGGACCTGCCAGATTCAGCCTTTGCCAACTTGGCGCCCTGCCGAAGGTCTGGACTACCACTCCCATGATCCAAAACATAGAATCATAGATTTTTCTAGAGTTGGAAGGGACCCTGAGGATCATCTAGTCCAACCCGTCTCGCGAGTATTGATTGGCAAAGGTTGAATTGGACTGCCTGGCCTGCGGTCCCTTGAGATGAATGGCCTGGCCTCTCCCCCACGGAGGGGAGCAGGGCTGGGGTCTCCTGGATTCTGCCTGGGGGCATCCAGCCCAGAGAGGCGTGAGGAAGGGGGGGCACTTCTGGACCACCCTCCTGGGCTCTGCACTTGTGCTTCAATTTGGCCCCGTGTGGCTCCAGCGCTGGCCTTGGGGGCCATTTCTTGTCTTGCACCTGCTTCCTCCCTGTCTCTGGTTTCGTGCTTCTAATTCCAACCCCCCCTTAAATACAGTCGTACCTTGGAAATTGAACAGAATCCGTACTGGAAGTCCGTTCGACTTCCTTTTTTAAAAAAAAAAAAAAAAATTATTTATAAATTTTTCAAATTTAACAATAAATAAATAAAAAAGAAACATTCCACTTGAATTATACATCCAAATCTAATCTTTCCACTTTCAGACTTCCTTCAGTCTATCTGGAAATTTTCATGTTTTCACAATTATTCACATTTCTTACATCTATATTGTTTTGTTTTTTTAACCAAATTAATCTTAACAATTATTATAAAACAATATTTCTTTCCATTATTGTCACAGAGCTTTTTGAAAACCTACAAATGTTAATTGACCTTCACATACATTCTTAATATGCTCTGTAAATTTACCCCAGTCCTCGGTAAATCTCTGGTCTCGGCGGTTCCGAATTCTCCCCGTTAGCTTGTCTAATTCTGCGTATTCCATCAACTTCATTCTCCATTCTTCTTTCGTTGGGATTTCTTCCTCTTTCCATTTTTGTGCCACCAAAATTCTTGCCGCTGTTACTGCATATAAAAACAACTTCTCATCCTTCTTTTTTATGTCATCTCCTAGTATTCCTAACAGAAAAGTTTCTGGTTTTTTAACAAAGGTATATTTCAACATTTTTTTCAATTCATTATAAATCATTTCCCAGAAACCTTTCATTTTTTTACATTCCCACCACATCGACTTCCAAAACATTCGGAAACCAAAGCGCTGTCCCCTTGCTTGGTTTGGGGCCCTGGGCTTCTTTCTGCTCCCTGCCTTGCATTCTTCCTTGGGATTCCAGCATCCTCCTCGGCTCCTGTGAAAGGATTCAGTTCTCGCTGAGCCGGCAGCAACAGCCTCTCTCCTGCCTCACTGCCCCTATTTGGAGCTTGCAGGAGGCTCCAGGAGAGGTCTGCCAAGCCCAGGCCCCCCGTGCCTCCTCTGCCCCCTCTCCCCCCATGCCAAATGCAGTGGGGGGGAATGGGAATTGTGGGTGGCAGGGCCCCATCACTGCCTCTTGCCCACGGGACTTTGACCCATCCCTGCTCAGCCAGAGGAACCTGGGGGCGTCTGTAGTCCTGGTTCTCCAGTTCTCTCCTCTTCAGGTCTGCCTGCTTCATCTTGAGGCGAGGAGTCCCACCAGTTCCTCCTTACTTTCTCTCATGAGGCTGGCACGGCTCTTCCAGTTCAGATACTTCAAGGGATGCTGCCCCAGCCTGCTGCTTCATTTTGCTCAGAATAATAATAATAATAGTTTATTATTTATACCCTGCCCATCTGGCTGGGTTTCCCCAGCCACTCTGGGCAGCTTCCAACTGAATATTAAAAACAATGCAGCGTCAGACATTAAAAACTTCCCTAAACAGGGCCACCTTCAGGTGTCTTTTAACAGTAAAATAGTTGTTTATTGCCTTGACATCTGGTGGGAGGGAGTTCCACAGGGCGGGTGCCACCACCGAGAAGGCCCTCTATCTGGTTCCCGGCAACCTCACTTCTCGCAGGGAGGGCACCACCAGAAGGCCCTCGGAGGAGGACCTCTGTGTCCAGGCTGAGGGTAGAGAAAGGGCTGCTGGGAGGACAGATGCCACAGGAGGAACAGGGCAGCACCTAAACCTGCCGTGCAAGGGAAGCAGAGCCCGGGAAAGTGGCCTCAGTAGCATCTCTCCCCCTCTTATTGCCAAGTGTTGCACAAGCCCCTGGGATTGCACAGATTCTTTTCCCACTCGCTCCTCCTTGGGGCGCTGGGCCTCCTGCTTTCCCTCTGCGGTCTGTGGTGGGGCTCATGGCTCCCACGCCCCTGCCCCCTCTTTCTCCCTCTATCTCCTGCTTGGCTCCTGCTTGCGGCGAGAGCAGGTTTGGCTCACCCAGTGGCCCGGCTTGTGGGATGCACCTGGGCCTGTTCGCTGGCTCCTCTCAGTCTCCTCTTTTCCAGGATAAACATACCCGGCTCTTTCAACTGTTCCTCATCAGGCTTGGCTTCTAGACCCCTTGATCATCTTGGTTGCCCCCTCTCCCCTGCACACCTCCCAGCTTCTCAATATCCTTCCTAAATTGTGGTGCCCAGAACCGAACACAGTATTCCAGGTGTGGTCTGACCAAGGCAGAATAGAACGGCCCTATAGCTTCCCTTGGTCAGGACACTAGACGTCTGTTGATGCAGCCTAGAATAGTATTAGCTCTTTTTGCTGCTGCATCACACTGTGGACTCACATTTCACTAAGACCCCAAGATCCTTCTCACATGTACTACAGCGGTACCTTGGTTCTCAAACACCTTGGTACTCAAACAACTTGGAAACCAAACACCTGGAAGTGAGTTTGCAAACTTTTTTCAGAAGCTGAACATGCTCAGTTTTGAATGTTACGCTTCCAATTTGAGTTCCACACTTCCGTTTTGAGTGTTACACTGAGGTCTGTCTGTTTTTAATATTTTACATTTTTGTGACTCTTTTTCACACTGTTTTTGTGACAGTGTGGAACCCAGTTTGGCTACTGATTGATTGTGTGACTGCAGCACAGTGGACGCTCAGGTTGCGAACATGATCCGTGCGGGATGCAAGTTCACAATCCGCAGCGTTCGCAACCCACAGCGGCGCGTCTGTGCATGCGCGAGTTGCAGTTCAGCGCTCCTGCGTATGTGCGACCTCTGAAACCCAGAAGTAACCCGTTCTGGTACTTCCGGGTTTCAGAGCATCCGTAACCTGAAAAAAACGCAACCTGAAGCATCTGTAACCTGAGGTATGACTGTACATGGTTTATTGCTTTCATTTTATGGACCAGTGGTCTTGTTAGAAAGTAAAATTCGTGGTAAATTGCTGTTTTGGGGGGTTGTTTTTAAAACTCTGGAATGGATTAATCCATTTTGCATTACTTTCTATGGGAAAGAGTGCCTTGGTTTTGGAATGCTTTGGTTTTGGAACAGACTTCTGGAATGGATTAAGTTTGAGAACCAAGGGACCAATGTACTGGCAAGTCAGGTGTCTCCCACCTTAACTAATAAATATTATTTGGTACTTGAGAGAATTGGATGATTGCACAATTAAGCATTATTTTTGTGCCCTTTGAGGAGCCATGTGGCAACGAGTGCATCTCTCACCTGGTCCTCTGTGTGCTTCTCCCAGGTCTTGAAGAAGGTGCTCTGCCAGAATCGAGGGCTTCTGGGGTCTCTGCCGCTGGCGGAGTGCCATGGGAGAAGGCTCCTGCTGCCATTGCTGCTCTTGGTTTGAAAGGTCCTGTGGAACTGGTGAGTTAGCAAGTCAAGTAACCTTTATTGGCATCACATAAGAATACATTCAGAATAGAGAGGCCCATGCGATCTCGTCGTCACCCCAACAGCACAGGCACCCATCAAAGGGCCAAAGGGGCGAGCAATCTGCCTCATCTCTGAGGGTTTCCAGCAAGGGCAGGATCCGACAAAAAACCAAAGAGAGGAACTTAGCTACGGTCTCGGTGAGCTCCTGGTCTCTCCCCTGTAATAAGAGGCGCATAACCTCCGTCTCTGGTTTCCATGTTGGAATACATAGATGGTCTAGAAATTGTTGGCGGAGACCATCATATGTTTTACAGTGAAGGGCCATGTGAGCGAGAGTTTGGTGAGTGAGCGAGAGAACAGCCTGCGGTTGCAGCACGATGCCGCCTTGCAGGGCGAGTCTCTGCTGAGCTTCCCACTGAGCAGGGACTGGGGACCCGTGGCCCTTCCAAGCACCGCAGCAACCAGCCAGCGGCAGGGGGTGGGAGGTGTCATTCAACAGCACCTGGGGGGGGGGCAACAGGGGTAGCCACCCTGGCCTCCTAGAAGAGACAAGCTTACAGTCCTAAGCAGTGCTAGAATTCCCCAGGCAGCAGGCGTGTTTCGCATCTGGTGCAGGTCCAATTGCAACTGTGTGGAGACCTCTGGATGCCAGGCTTGTGACTGACATCTCCACCAGGCTGGCCTCTCCAGCTTTCTTAGGCAGGTCAGCAAAAGAGCTTATTGGTTGCATATATGACCCACCTTTTTCTACAAGGGGTCCATGGTTCGCCCCCTCCTCAGTTAATCTCTACAACGTCCCTGCAAGGTTTGAAGAGGCTTTGACCGACTGCAAGTTCGTGAAGGAGTAGTCTTAGTCTGACCCTCTGGCTTCCTGGAGTCCTTCTGCTGTGGGGCAGCTCTGTCAATTAAGTAGGGAAATAAATAGGGGGGAAGCAAAATGTCCCTTAGAGAAGCATCTGAAATATTTTCCTTGAAGTGCGAATTTGTTTTCTTCTGGATCGTTTTACTGGATGTTTTATGTGTGTGTGTGTGTGTATGTGTGTGTGTGTGTGTGTGTGTGTGTGTAGTGTGTGTATATATATATACCCACCCACCCACACCCACACAAATATTTTTATTAATTTTCAACGTATCATTTCCAACAGTCATTTAATATTTCTTATCTTATACAATATTTTAGACTTCCGTCAACAACCTCTGAAGATTTTCCGTTCTTTAGCACTTATTCTGCATTTCTTAATTTCTTTATTACTTTTAATTTCTTCACAGTCTTCCTTGCAATATTTCATATAATCCTCCATACAGAACTTCTTGCAGTCCTACTATCGTAATCTGTTTATTACAATTGCTTTTCAAATAGTTCAAATATTTACTCCAATCTTCTAAGAATCTCTGATCCCGCACGTTTCGAATCCTTCCTGTTAATTTATCTAATTCTGCATAGTCCATTAATTTCATTTGCCATTATTCTTTAGTTGGCAATTCTTCTTGCTTCCATTTTTGTGCCAATAGTACTCTTGCTGCCATTATTGCATATAAAAACAGTTTATTATCCTGTCTTATTAATATCCTCTCCTACAATGCCAAGTAAAAAATGCTACTGGTTTTTTAATAAATGCACCGTATTTTTCGGTCTATAATACGCACCAGACCACAAGACGCACCTAGTTTTTGGAGGAGGAAAACAAGAAAAAAAATATTTAGGAGGGGAAAAGTGTGTCTTATAGAGCAAAAAATACGGTATATTTCAACATCTTTTTCATCTCATTATATATCATTTCCCAGAAGTTTTTCACTTTCTTACATTCCCACCACATGTGATAAAAAGTTCCTTCTTTTTCCGTTTTACTGGATGTTTTAATGTGTTGTAAACCACTTTGATTCCCCCCTTCAAAATATAAAGCAGTATAGAAATGAAATGATTAATGATGATGATGATGATTCTGTGTTTGTTCCTCCGCAGCCCCACTGCTGCTGCTGCTTCCGAGTTGCCCTGTTTGCCCGCGAGGACTTTGAGGAGGCCGGGAGGCAGAACTCGAGCCGCAGCCCGTGATGGTGGGAGCCATTCCCAGGCAGCCACGCCGCTTCTGGGGAGTGCCAGGGTGGAAGATCTCGCCTGCCGGCTACGCCAGCCACCGCCTGCTGCTGGAGGGGGAGCCCAGGGCGCCCAGGTGGAGGACGAGGGACCCTTTGCAGAGGGGTGAGGGCCCGGCTGCTTTGAGGAAGGCTTGCCCCCTCCCCATGGGGCACTTGGGCTAATGGGCTGCAGTGGGGGGTTCAGGACTTTGCTTCCGTGCCCCTTCGCCAAACAGCTCCTGCCCTGGAGAGCTGGAGAGCTTTCTCTACCTGGTCAGGTATGGCAAGGGCTGGAGGAGGAGACAGCACCACCTGTCCTGCGGACGTTGCCTTTTCCTAGGCATCCTGGCAGCATCTCTCCACTTTCTTGAGGCTGCGCATGAGTTCATGGGCCTTTTATTTTTGCGCTGCCCCTCACCCACCTTTTCTTCTCATTCCAGATGCGGCCATGAAGCACACTTCATAGCAGGGGCTTTCTCCAGGCTCCCGAACGCCCCGCGGCACTTTAGCACCCTTCCCTGCCCTATCGCACCCCATGCGGCACATCAATGCAGAGTCGGCCCTCCCCCAGGAGCGCAGTGCAGGCACCAGCCGGGAGGAGGAGCAGGAGGAAGAGGAGGAGGCGGAGGAGGAAGGGCCCCTCCCCTGGCGCCGCCACCGCGGGGTCCTGATGGGCTGCGCCCCCCCGGAGCTCGCCTGCCAGAAGGTCTACCAGGTCTCCATCTTCTCCCCACCAGCCGACTGCTCCCCACCTCCGGAACAGAGGGCCCCCGGGAGGCAGCCCATCAAGCGCCCCTGCCCAGAGCCCCAGCGGGGGCCGGAGGGGGCCGAGTGGGATGCCAAGAAGGGCCGCTGGGAGGAGGGGGACGACGACATTGAGGATGGGCTGCTGGTGGACGAGCTCTCCCTGGGGGGTGCTGCCCAGCACTTCTCCCACAGCGGCCTGCGGGTGGTGGAGCACCGCCCCGAGAGCAGCCCCTCCAGGGCACGAGGGGCCACCCCAGCACAGGCCCCGCACACCCCTTGCGACACTTTGCACACGGCGAAGAGAGGCTGCGCCCCCACCTCGCCGGACCCTGGCCCCGCCGGGGGGCAGGAGGAGAACGGGGGCCCCAGGGACCAGGGGCCCTCTGGCCCCAACCGCCTCCTGGGCCCTGGCTTGCACAACCTTGCACATCAGCCCCAGCTGGGGGACGTGCCCCTAGGGGCACCCGGAGGGCACCTAGAGCCTGGCACTCCGCCAGCCGCTCGAGGCTTGGATGCCAACGGGCTGGGCTCTGCCGAAAAGACTCCACACCCCGGCTGCGGGCTCCTTGGCGTAGGGGCCGGCTGCTGCCCGGCGAAGCGGAAGTTGCTGCCCTCCTCAGCGGAGGGGGCGGCTGAGGCGGGGGGCTCCGAGGACGAGGGGCGCCCCCCTGCCCGGAAGAAGAAGAAGAGGTCCTCACCTTGCCCCGCCGTGCCAGCCTCCTGCCGCAGCACCGATGCCAAGGGCGCCCCTTTCTGGAACCACCTGCTGCCGGTGGCCAAGGTGAGATTTAGCTTTGCTTTGTGGGGGGGGGGCTGGGTTAGGTGTGAGCTCCCCCCTTTGTGGGAGTCGGGGAGGAAGGTTGCAGCATTTTGGTAAAGGACCAAGCTTCTGTGGTATTGTTTATTATTTATTTCATATATTTTATATACAGTCGTACCTTGGTTCTTGGACGGAATCCGTTCCAGAAGTCCGTCCGACTTCCGAAAACATTTGAAAACCAAGGCACGGCTTCCGATTGGCTGCAGGACCTTCCTGCAGCCAATTGGAAGCTGTGGAATTCACGTCAGATGCTCGGGTTCCAAAGAACATTCGCAAACCGGAACACTCACTTCTGGGTTTGTGGCGTTTGGGAGCCAAAATGTTTGAGTCGCAAGGCATTCGTGAACCAAGGTACGAATGTATTTATTTTATACGCCAATCGGTCATAGGAAGAAACTTCAAAGTGGTTTATGGAAAAGATAGAACAATGAAAGGATCGCTGGGGAGATTTGCAACCGTGATTTGAAGCATGCAAAAAGTTAAATCCAGGATAGAATAGAGTAAAAAGATTGAAACCTACAAAATGTCACCAAGGAAATGTTGCGGACAATAGTTTGTCTCCCAGTGAGGAGGAGAGCCTCGTTTGGTTGTCTCTCAGTCTCTGCAAAGGATTTTCTCTGGCCCTTGCTTGCTATTCCTGAGTTGCGAAGACTGGAGACGTCAGCGGGTACCTAGAAATGTGAATGCTGGTCCTGAGGCGTCTTGTATTTGCAGCCTTTGGTGTAAAGTGAGTTTGGCCTTGCCGGACAAGTCAATTCAGTGTCTGCCCAGGTGAGGCCAGAGGGAAGGGAGAGAGAACCCTGTTTCACCCCCAAAAGCCTAGATCAGCTGGGTTTTGGCTCAAGAGCTCAAGTTAAAGCATTTTAGCTAAGGAAAAATAGGGATTTTGGTGCAGTTTCAAACTGCCTGCACAGTCAGTTTTGGGTTTGGGAAACCCATTCCTTCAGTTGGACTACAACTCCCATCATCCCTGAGCTCTGGCCTTGCTAGCTCGGGGTGATGGGAGTTGTAGTTCAACAACATCTGGGGACCTACAGGTGGAGAAAGGCTGGCCTGGACTAAGACAGGCTTCCTTTAACCTGCCAGCCTGTCTTGGGGGCTCCTTCCTTGCTCGAGGGGTTGGGGAGGCCATTGTGGTGGTTGTGGGGCCCGTGCCGAGGAGGGCAGGGGTGGGGGGCTGTGGTGGCGAAGCTCTGCAAGAGAGGAGACCCCCACACCCAGATGTGCGGAGGGAGGGAAGGGCCGTCTGCAGATGCCTGTTTTCCATCTGCCTCCAGCATGTGAAGTCTGAGCTCTGAGCCGAGGGTTGTGCCATGGGGCGTGAAGCCCTTTGGCACGAGGGATGCCCTGTGATGCCTCAGCCCCTGGAGGAGAGTGCTGGCCCCTGCCCTTTCCCCCTCTCTCTGCCACGGAGGTCACTGCCTGGTCACTGAGCATGTGACCCGCCGGCCTCTCTCTGGAAGAGCCCAGCCACTGGGTCTCTCCCTGGCATCTGCCCACCCCCAGGCTTGGCTCCCCTCTCCCGCCCACGGATGCCCACCTCCTCCAGGCACACCGGCTCCAGAGGACCCTCTCGGGGGGCACTTCCAGGAAGTCACTGCAGGGGCTTCTCCCCCCGAGAGAAGAGCAGGCAGGAAGGCTGAGCTGTTGCTGCAGGATGGGGGGAAAGGAACCCCACTGATGGGGGTCCTTTGGGGCTTGGTGGGCAGGCGGGGGGGGGTCCCAGGCAGGCATATGGAATAGAGGGTCAGGTGGCTCAGACCCCTCACCTCTGGGGCCTGTCCGTGTGGGGGAATGAGCGTGCGCATGCAGTTGCTGGGCTGGCTGCCTGCATGGCGGGTCTTGTGGGGCCCAGATGACGGTCGCTTTGTGGGATCTGCTTTTCGAGAGTTCGGTGCGACCGCATCTTACATGGTGGTTCAGTCCCAAGGCTCCTGGGGAGATGCAAAAACACGTCTCCTCCAGTTGCCTCAGAGCGTCAGCATCTCTACCCTTCTGGAGCCAGGGTTGCACCCCCTGCCCCCAGCTCAGTAGGGTTTTCCTGGCTCAAAAAGAGCCTTCCAGCTCTCTCCCCTTCTTGTGGCTTCACCAGTGGAATTCCAACCTGTTGGACTGCAAAGGCGGAGCTGTTATTGCATGAGTCAAATGTGCCCAAGTTGCCGTTGCTTTGCAGTTCGGACCGTGAGGCTCCTTTGTTGCACTTGGGGGTCCAGCCTCTAACCTCCCGCTTCCCCCTTGTGTCTCCTCACCCCCCACCCCAACCCCCCAGGGCTCGGCCACCAGCGGTTCTGCCAGCTGCCAGCTGAAGGCTGGGCTGCGCCTCAAACAGTAAGTGCCCCCCTGCGTTCCCTTTTGGCTCCCCCCACAGTCAGTGACCCCCCCCAGGTGGCTGCCCAGAATTGCTGGACTGGGAGGGGGGCTCTTGGGCCTTCCCTGTTTGGGTGCCTGGGCTGGCAGCCTTGCCCTTGTGCCCTTGGCTGTCTCCCTGGCAGAGGGAGGGATTGCTCTCCCCCCGGCTCTCTGGAGATGCTGCCTGGGAGCTTTGCTCTGGCAGGTCTCCGGGGTGGGCCGGGCGTGGGGGGCCTCTGCTCAAACTGACCCCCCCCGACCTTCTGCCCCCAACAGGAGACATCTGCGCAGCAGCCTGCCCAGGAGCCCAGCGGGCTGCAGGCCCCCCAGCGCCACCCCCTGGGCCACCACCTCCACCAGCCGCGCCCTGCTGGGGAACTTTGAGGTAACGGCAGCTGGGAGGCTCTGGGTGCGAGGGAGCGCTTCCTCTCGGGCGCCCGGGACTGAGGAGGGCAGAGAGGCGCCTCTTCCATGGGGAGACTGGCTCCGTCTGCCCCGGGGGGTGGGGCTGGAGGGGCAGGGGATGTTCACCCTTTATGTGGCCCTGGGAGAGCTGAGTCCTGGGCAAAGGGCACTCTGGACATGGAAACAGAGGGACCCAAGGGTCATCTAGTCCAACCCCTTCAATCCATGAATCTCAACTGAAGCATCTAGGACAGAGGGCCATCCAGGACATGTCCGCCCCCCTGCCCCCGCCCGTGTAAAGAGTTTTCAGCATGACGTGGCCCCTTTTGGCCTCTGTGATGGCCAGGCAAAGGGCTCCTAGACACCCTTTTCTGGCCTCCAGTGTGGATGCTGTCAAGAGCGGCTGTGCAATCCAGTCAGATGGTTGGGGTACCATTTTGATGATGATGATGATGATGCAAGTGCCTGAGCTGCTCTTGCTGTTTGCACTGGGGAGGGAAGGGATGAAGAGCCCTTTGCCCGCATGGCTGAATTGCATGATAAAAGGGGGGTTGGAGATGAGATGGGAGGCCCCTTTGTGTGTTGGGTGGGAGCCCATTCCCTTCCCCTGGCTGGCCCACCCACCCTCTTTCCTCCCTGCACAGGAGTCCATCCTGAAGGGTCGCTTCCCGCCGGCCGGCCGGATCGAGGGCTTCACGGCGGAGATTGGGGCCAGCGGCTCCTACTGCCCGCAGCATGCCACCCTCCCTGTGGAAGTCACCTATTTCGACATAGCGGAGCACAGCGCCCCTTCGCCCTTCCTGGTAGGCGCCCTGGGGGTGGGGAGGGGGCTTTGGGAAGGGACTTTGGGGGCTAGTGGCACGGCAGTGGCTGACTTCAGTGGACAGTGGACAGACCCACGGGGGCAATGGGGTGCATTGGCCACCCCTGGTTGGTCGTGAATGAACCTGGCTGGGAAACCCCATACATTCTATTTATTTATTTTTTTGTTTAAATTGTTATTAGATTTTTTATTTTTATCATGTTAACATTTCAAATCATCGAAATAAAAAAAACAAAACACATTTCCCAAAATCCCCCCCCCAACTTCCCTCAACTTCCTCTTCTGGTTTTATACATATTGACTTTTCCTCCTTGTTTTGTTATATCTTCATATAAGTTCTTTATATTAATTATTGTTATTTCTTATCATTTTAACATCGTCTGTATAAATTGTGTATTAAATCCCATACATTCTAGAAGACAAGACAAAACAATGGGTACACCTGGAGAGAGACATATTCTGACATACCCCCACCACAGCATATCCATTCCTCCGAAACAAACTAAGGAAATTCCCCACAACACTAAACAGGTTCACACAGACCACGCTTAAAGCCTGGAAGGAAGAAGCAGGCAAACTGTCCCCAACCCCTTCCCCACTAATTCCCCTGGCTTACCACCTGTTATTCCTCCATGCAGCACAAAACCTCCAGATAAAAACCTGGCAAGGCAAAGACTTCTACCGTATAGCAGACCTCTACAAAAATAACAAACCCACTTTGACATAAGAAGTACAAGACAAACTAGGGGCTAACACACCACCAATTACATGCCTCCTTAAAGAATCCAGTTGTAAAATTAGCATCAACTAGGCCCCTGACAACCTTCGAAAACTTCCTCCTTAACAACAAAGGGACATGGCAAACGGATGGCATCCACAATATACAAAATACTACTCCAAAATCCCACAAGCCCCTCCCCCCCATGACGCTATCAAAAAACAGTGGGAGGATGACACAGGCTATGAGATTAGCCTCACCCAAGGGACTAGAATGTGGTCTAAACGTCCCTTTGAATCCATCTCAGCTAAAAGAAAAGAACTCACTCTGAAAATCACATACAGGTGGTACCTAACACCAAGAAAACTAGCACTAATACAGCCAGGATCCTCACCAAAATGCCGAAGAGGGTGCACCTCCACAGGCACATACCTCCACATGTGGTGGGAGTGCCCCAATACCCAACTATTCTGGACAACAGCCATACGAGAAATATGTAAAATAACCAAGCAAGTATTAGAAATAACCCCAAAATTGGCCCTACTAAACACCATCCAAGAGAATAATGGCCACTCACACCACAAAGAGCTCATAACCCACCTACTTTCAGCAGCCAGAAACACCATAACCAGCCACTGGGGAGACCTGTCAGGAGTAAGCATGGACCAATGATACCAAATAGTATGGGAACCAGCCCTACTAGAAAAATTAACCAATAATCTGAAACTGACACGGGGACAAACAGAAGAAGACGCCTTTACCCCGGTATGGCTCCCCTTCATCACATACACAGCCCAACAAGACAACGACAAAAATCCACCAACTGCATTCAAATCAATCTGGCTAACCTGATCCAAAACACACACACACACACACCCCACTCACACATGAAAACAAATCTCACTACAGCCAACCAAAGACAACCAACCACCCCCTTGGCCACCCACAACCTCTCTCATCACCAAAGAAACACCACAAGTGAATAGTAAGGAGACCCACACAAGTGATGCTGACACAAAACCTCACACATACACTAAGTAGAATAGAAGCATTGCCGCCTGACCCCACCCCAAATACCATTCCCCTCTCTCCTTTTCTTCCTAACCTAATACTATATGCAACACGAATGTCTCGCAACAAATGAAACATCTGTAGAAAACACAACTTGAATAAAGAGACAACACACGTATTTTTGTAAACTAAGAAATCTTTAATCTATCTGTCTATCTATGGAAAGGTCTTAGCTGGTCCAGCGTTTCTGCTGTGGTCCAAGTGGCCACGAAATGCTCTGCACTGGCCGCTGCCCAGTGGAACTGCCCTTTCCATTGCCCACAGCGCCCCTCCCAGGGATTGTGGCTTCCCAGTCTGCAAAGTGAGCGTTATTCCACCTCCCTAACCTGGGTGCCCCTTCCCTGCCCCTCCTACCATCCTCTGAGCTCCCCTGAGGCCCTAACCTTCTCTCTCTGCTCCAGGGAGTCATTGATTTGGAATCCTTGGGGAAGAAGGGCTACAGCATCCCCAAAACGGGCACCATCCAAGTGGTGAGTTGCAGAGGTGGGCAGGTGGGCAGCTTGGCTCCTGAGCTGTGCATGCAAAGAGAGAGGGGAGCAGGGAGGTGGCCTAAGGTTTGGGGGTGGGGAGCCCAGAGACCCCTTGCGATGCCCCCCTCCGTGGGGCAGCTGCTCTCCCCCGCCTCCGTGACGGCCTCCGCTCTTGCAGACCTTATTCAACCCCAACAAGACGGTGGTGAAGATGTTCCTGGTGACCTACGACTTCCACGACATGCCCGCCAACCACGTCACCTTCCTGCGCCATCGCATCTTCCTGGTTCCCGTTGGCGAGGAGGTGGAGCAAGGCCCCAGCCCAGCCCAGAGCGAGGGGCCCAGAAGGGTCCTCTGCTACCTGATGCACCTGAGGTGAGGAGGGGCTGGCCGTGGGGCTGGCCGTCTGGGGTCCCTGGGCCCTTCCTGGGCCACCCTAGTCCTGTCCTGGCAGGACTATTTACACGCCCAAACACGAGACCCGCTTAGGGCTTTTGCTTCTGGGCCCAAGCATAGAATCTTAGAAGCGTAGCTTTGGGAGGGACCCTGAGGGTCATCCAGTCCACCCCCCAGCAGTGCAGGAATCCCAACTGGAAGGTTTAAGGTGATTTCTGAAAGTCCTACACAAAAAATAATACAAATGCAATGTGAGTGTTTTGGAAGTTCTGGCTTTATTTGGGGCTGCTGCCACCTCCATATTTGCATGGGGCTGTTTCCCCCAGTTGCCTTGGAGGTGGGGAGGCTGCTCCTTGCTCCCCCCCCCCGGCCACCCCAGGCATGGCAGCCAAATGGTGCCTGATCCTGGGAGTCTCTAGGGCAGGGGACAGCAATTTTTTTAAGCCACGGGCCGGTCCGCTATCCCTCAGACCTTGTGGCTGGCCGGAGGAGTGGCAAGGGGGTCCAGCCACTGCGCTTACCTTCCCAGGGGCGCAATCCGTAGTGCATTTCATCTCAGTGGGCTTGAGCGGTTCTTCAGGCACTGAACAAGTGGCCTTGAAATGATTGCGGCTTACTTGCGAGTAAGCGCGTCTTTAGGGCTCTTAGTGTCCGTGCATCCAGAGGCAGGGCAGGATGTGGCTATTTGCCGATATCTCCTGGCGGCGCAGGTGGGAGCTGGCAGGGAAGGGACTTCCAGAGGTGGCGAGGCAGGAGGAGCCAATGTCTGCCAACCAAACGCCGCTGAAGTAAACCAGGCACGGCGTTTAATTGGCAGAGACGTCCCGGCGCTGCGCCAAGGTAAATCAGGTGTGGCGATTGAGTGGCACAGCCGCCGCTGCCGCCTGGCCTCTTCCTCCCGTCACCATCACTGGGAGTCTCAGCTTCACGGCAGGTTCCGGCTTTGGGGCACGGGCCAGATTTACCACCCAGGTAGGCCTGATCCAGCCTGCGGGCCTTAGTTTGCTGACCCCTCCTGCTCTAGGGGAAAAGCTGTCTTGGGCAGTGACATTTTTGTGCCCCATTTTCCTTAAAAGATCACAAGGAAATGTATTTCACATATGTATGGCCACTTTAAGAAGAGTGACAGGGCTCCTCTAGCCCAGGCTCCTGTTCTCACAGTGGCCAACCAGATGCCCTAATGGGGAAACGGCAAGCAGGATTTGAGCACAAGAGATTCCAGAAACTGGAATTCGGAAGCATCACTGCCTGCAGCCATCGAGACAAAGTAGCCATTCCAATCCTCTTTTAAGGCTGTCCAAGTTGGTGGCCATCGCTGCTTCCTGTGGGAGGGAGTTCCGCAGTTTAACTCTGCACTGCATGAAGAAATTCTTTCTTGTTTCTAGCCTGAATCTTCCCACATGTCGCCTCATTGGAGATCCTGATTCTGTCGTGGCTTTTGTGTAGGGATACTTAATGCAGGAGCCAAGTGACCTCTCCTCTGCCTCCCCTTTCAGGAGAAGATGGTTTGCCCCAGCAGATCGAAGCTTAGCACACCATCCAGGCTGGGCCCAAGCACCTTTAAGTGCTGGATCTGACCCTTCTCCTGCAGACCGCCTCCCCCCACCACCCCATCAAAGCCGGTCCACTCGAGTGGATCGAATGCCATCTTGCTAAATCAGCTCTGTAGGCTCTCCTCTGCTCCCTGCCAATGTCTTACCCCACTTGGGCTATAGTGCCTTTGTTCCTCAAGCTAAGCAGTCTGCCCCCCCCTCAGATTCATAGGGGAGAGGGCTTTGGATGCCTACAAGCCAGGATGGCTCTGCTCTGCCTCCACAGCTGGAGGCAGCTGTGCTTCTGAATCCCAGTTGCTGGAAATCTCAGGCGGATTTCTCCTTGAGGAATCTGGTGATGCCGGACTAGATGGGCCCCTGGCCTGATCCAGCTGCAGGCTCTCCTTATGGTGTTCCAGGTTCCTAACCTCTGAACCGTGCCTCCTCCGCTTCCCAGGTTCCACAGCTCCAAGTCGGGGAAGATTTACCTGCACGACAACATCCGCCTGCTCTTTTCCCGCAAGTCGATTGAGATTGATTCGGGGATCCCCTACGAACTGAAGTCCTTCACCGAACTCCCGCGCAACCCCTGCTACTCCCCCCGAGCCTGAGGGAGGACAGATGGACGTGGGGAGAACCCCACCCGGAGCCAACAGGGCTTTGGCAGATGAAGAAGGAAGAGGAAGGGTCCTGAGTGCGAAAGATGAACTGGGCTCATAGTTTTTTTGTCTGCCTCAAGAGAGAGGCCTGCGCCCAGCCTGGATCTCAAATGCAGTGCTTCTAAGCTCTAGTTGCGGTGCCCTGTGTGGTTTGGCAGGGGGTGGGGGGCAGGGGGAACCGAAGGAAGGGGCTGGCCGAAGGAGGGGCAGGGTGGCGTTGAAACAGGGGTGGGGTGGGGAGAGACAAAGAGGGGCTGGGGCTCTGACATTAAGATTTGGGGCCATCTGAGTGGAGGGCAGGGTGAGACATATATATGTGTGTGTGTGTGTGTGTGTTGGAAGTACGAAGCACTGAAAGGGTCATGAGGGGCGGGGGGGAAGGAAGACGGAAGGTGCAGCCTTGACCATCCAGGCAGAGGCCTCCATCTGCTTCACGGGCCGCCACCTGAGCGGAAATGGCTCACATTGGCAAGCAGAGGATGGAGTTGCGGACGCGCTGGGGACGGTGGGAGCTCCCAGCTTTGCATTTGAACCTGCGAAGAGCAGCTGTGCGTGGTGGGGGGAGAAAGCAAGCCGTCATTTGCACCCCACGGGGCTTCCTTTGCGTTCCGGGATTCCTTCCTCCTGGGGGCAGGCTACACCCATGCTCTCCCCTACCTTTTGCCACATGCACGAGACTCGGCAGCCCCCGGATCTTGCCCAGCTGGCCGAGGGCTTGGCGCAGGCAGGAGACCCCGAAAGGGCCCGGCTCCTGGCATCACGACGCCTGGTCCGCCTGGGGGGTTTCCAAGAGCCAGAACGCAGGAGGGGCGTCTTGGGAGAAGCTGTGTTTTAAGGGTGGGGAGACAGTGAGTGTCTCTCGCTGCTGTGTCTCTGTGTCTTGAGCCGAGACCACCTCCCTGCCCATTCCATGCCCACCTCAGGTTGAAGACGTACACGGTGCCAAACTTGACGACGTTGCCATGGGTGGGTGGGGTGTAGAGGAGCCGAGTTGAAGTTGTTTTGGGACTCCTGCATGGCGGTTTCCCTGTATTGGGGTTTTTTGTTAGGGGGTTCTTGGGGGTGGGCTGGGGGTCAAAAATGCTGCCTTTGCAATCACCTTGAGGCCCCTGCCAGGGGGGTGGGAGGGGGTGGCGCAGGGGCGATTTGCACCATTTCACAAAGGAGAAAGGAAGCCTTGCTTCTGTGAAGGATTTTGGTCTTTGAGGAGCAGGAGGAGGAGAGGGCAACTTTGCCTCGCCCTCCGAGCTGCCCCTGCGTTGCGTCTCCTCCCACGTCCTGCTCCCGTGAAGAAACAGGAAGGAGGAGAGGAGAGGGGCAACCATTGTAGACACTTGAAAATATTTATATTGAAGAAGAAAAAAGATAGAAAGGACTGTACCAGATACTTTCTCTCTCTTTTTTTTTAAAGAAAATTCTATAAATGTGTGTTTGGAAATGGGAGTGTGTTTTCATTTTGTGCTTGCAGTACTCTCCGGCCTCCGTTTAACATCAAGAGGACCCTCCTCACAAGACCCCAAAGAGCGGTCCGGAGGCTGGGCGTCAGTCAGGCACTGGCCTGTTGTCTTCAGAGTAATCTCAGCAGTTGCCCCTGAATGGAACTTGCCCAAGATGAATCTTGTAGGGCGGTTCTTCCCATCTGCGCCAGGAGAAAGGGTATCTTTCACTCGTTTTCTGTTGGAGCCTTGGTGCAGCCCTGCTGGATCACAGCTTCCCGTTTCCTGCACTGGTCAATTTTCATCATCAACCACCAACTGCTGCTTCCGAGAAGCCCCACAAGCAGCCAAGGGCCCTCCCCTGCTTGTTTATAACTGGTATTCAGAGGTAGACTGCCTCTGTCCAAGGAGGCCCATCTAGCTATCCTAGCTATTAGCCATGGCTGCCTCTCCCTCTCTGCATCTGCCCTCCTCGTCCTCAAAAGATCACGAAGCCACAAAATCATGTAGAAAGGAACAGCTCTCCTTGGCAAGAAGGGCTTTTACCCTCGCCACAAGCTCGGCTCTGCCCTCGCCGGTCCTGCCCAATGTAGGTGCCACTGCTGAGAAGGCTGTGTTCCACACAGCAGCCTACTGCATGGAAGACCCAGAACAGGGTCTCCAAAGATCGCTTCAGTGCATATATGGTGTTGAATAGGAGATGGTCCTTCAGATATCCTGGTCCCAGACCATTAGAGCTTTAAATGTAAAAAACAGAACTTCAGCCTACTGCATTTTAGAACTCTTGCCTGACTACTGCACTCTGGGCCAGTTGCAATCTCCAAATACTTTTCAATGGCATCCCACACGTTAGAGTGAGTATAATCGCCTTTGAAATGCATCAATGCAGGAGAAGGTCGTCTTTGTCATTTTGCCCTGGCTTTCAAACTCCCTACCTAAGGACACCCACAATGACTCCTCTTTGGGGACCTTTTGCCATTGCACCAAAACCTTCCTTTTTTGGCAGGAATGTGACTACCGGAGCTAGATGTTGACAAGGCCCTTTGTGGCTCTGTCACACTAGTAGGGTAGCCAAAGGACCCTGACTAGTGGGGAAACGGGCATCACAGGCCTCAACTGCTCAGGCGTTTCTTTACACAGCTGCTTTTGTGTGCAGTAATAATCAGCTGAGAGCAAGGAGAGCCAATTTGGTGCCCTTCAAATGTTGCTGGATTACAGTTTCCATCAGAGGTAATAATAATAATAATAATTTTATTGTTTATACCCCGCCACTCTAGGTGGCTCCCAACTGAGAACTAAAAACAGCTCCTTCCCCCTCCTTTGGCAGAAATTCCTTGTTTTCAGGCCTGAGGGAGCAGTAGTAACTCCTTTGACTTCAGCCTGGCTTTCTGTGCATGGCGTATGATGCCCCCTCACAAATTACTCCAACTCTCAGGGGTCCTTTACCTTTTTAAAAAACAGGTTAGAAGATGGCCTTGCTGCCACAATTAATGGGGAACTCTTAACAAGGGAGACACCGAGGTTCCGTTGTTGTTCAACATTTTAAATAATAATATTTTTTATTTTTTTATATCCTGCTCACCTAGCTGGGTTGCCCCAGCCACTCTGGGCAGCTTGCAACACATAGAAAAACATGATAAAACATACGTTAAAACCTTCCCGATACAGGGCTGCCTTCAGATGTCTTCTAATTAAGAAAAATGAACAAAAGGAGATTCGGTTTACAAATGGCCTTGACGTACCATTAAGGGAAGGTGGGATTTCTTTCCTTGGGAGTTTCTAAGGAGATGTTGAACGGCCATCTGTCAGGGATGCCTTGGTTGTGATCCCTGCATTGCAGGGGGTTGGACTAGATGACCCCTGGGGTCCCTTCCAACTATACTATTCTGTAATGTTATTTCCAGCAAACACTCCTCAGGACAAAATCCTACCAAAGCAGCATGTTTCAAAATCATCACCCACACCATGTTACACAACAGGTGATGTTCCGCCTAAGTTTTGCTCCAGAGCAGACCTCATTTAATCGCCGGATGTGACTTTCATTCAGTCCATGAATTTCAGTGGGTCTTGCGTGCAACGAGCTTCATGGAGCAGCCCCCAGTACAGCAGATGGATGTGTCAGTGTTTGTAAAGAAAAGAAAGGGTTCTGACCTCCCTTTGTTGCCTCAGCCTGGTCCTCGGACCCTTGTCGGCATAAAAGAGCCCACGAGAAGAGTATCCTTGCAGAGGACTTTCTGCTTTTATTCTTAAAAGTCTTTCTGCAAAAGCGACTGACCAACTGTACACACATCAACACTACCAGCTTTCACCAACCAACCGACTAACCAACCCGACAACAAACTAACATTTCTCACTCTATATACACAACTGGTGCAGGCCGCTGACTCATGCTGAGCCAACTTTTTAAGCATTAAAGAAACAGCAGCCAATTTTAAGCCGTGACAGGATGCAGCAACAGGTTCGTTTATAAGTAGATAAAAATAATTGCATAATGTCCCCTTGTAAAACACCAGAGGACATCAAAGGGGGGGGGGAACCACTTAAAAAGGGATCTGCAGAACCCGAATGGAAAGGGCCGGTTCCTCCAGAACCTGTCAAGCCAAGTGGGTCGGGCTTGTTGGCCAGAGGTGGTGGTCTCCCACTGCAGGGGGGCCGAGGCAGGAGGGAGGGGGTCAAGAGGGGCCTGGGGATCTTGTTGGATCCCCTATTCGGACCTGAACTGTCTTGGACAGAGAATCAATAATAGAGACAGGGAGATCCAATGAACACACCTTTATTCAGCTGAGCAAAGAGGGCAAGCACATCCAAACAAAGGAGTGGAAATTTCCCACTGAGAAAAAGTTTTCCTTTCTTTATAAGCCTCCCCCCCCCCTCCCTCCCTGGCTGTACAGTGGAACCTCCGGTTGCGAACGTGATCCGTGCGGGGGGCACGTTCACAACCCGCAGCGCTGTGCATGTCCATGCCGTGATTCAGTGCTTCTGCGCATATGCAAAGCGCAGGAACCTGGAAATTACTCGTTCCGGTACTTATAGGTTCGGCACCGTCTGTAACCCGAAAACACGCAACCCGCAGCGTTTGCAACCCGAGGTATGACTGTACAGTGGTACCTCAGGTTAAGAACTTAATTTGTTCCGGAGGTCTGTTCTTAACTTGAAACTGTTCTTAACCTGAAGCACCACTTTAGCTAGTGGGGCCTCCTGCTGCCGCCTCGCCGCCAGAGCCCGATTTCTGTTCTTATCCTGAAGCACTATTTCTGGAGTCTGTAACCTGAAGCGTATGTAACCCAAGGTACCACTGTAATTAGACCAGCCTGACCTCAAGACCTTGAGTCGTCTTTTCTAGACACAGGAGACAAACTCCTTCACGCCTGTTCTAACAGAGGCCCTTTCTCTTTTACATTCCTTGGCTAGAACAAAGCTGATAAGGGCAGTTGGGCTGATTAATGGGCTTTCACAGGAAACAAAGCATAGGCCAGGGGTCAGCAAACTTTTTCAGCAGGGGGCCGGTCCACTGTCCCTCAGACCTTTTGAGGGGCCGGACTATATCTTTTTTTGGGGGGGGAACGAATGAATGCCTGTGCCCCACAAATAACCCAGAGATGCATTTTAAATAAAAGCACACATTAAAAACACCAGGCAGGCCCCACAAATAATGCCCCAGAGATGCATTTAGAATAAAAGGACACATTCTACTCATGTAAAAACACGCTGATTCCCAGGCCGTCCGTGGGCCGGATTAGAAGGCGATTGGGCCGGATCCGGCCCATGGGCCTTAGGTTGCCTATCCCTGGTCTAAGCTACTTCAAAGAGCAGAGAGCAGTGTTTGGGGCCATAAACTCTTGACAGATTCATTTGCAAGAGCCATGACAGAAACCAGCCTTCTTTTTAAACAGGCACAGGCAAACTTGGCCCCCGCCCGCCCGCCTCCTCCGTGAAAGTGCCCGGCCTCCCGTGGCAGGCAGTTCCGCAGGTGAACTGCTTCGCTCCCGCGCGGCCGGCCCTTTGTCCTCCCCGCCCAGCGAGGGAATCCACGTCCGGTTCCCGTTCGCAGCAGGCTCGGCGCCGCCGCCATGTGCGGGGCGAGAGCGAGGGACGGGGGGCGGGGGCGCTGCAGGCCGGCACAGTTCCTCGCCCCGTTTCTCCCTCCCCCGCCGGTGCCGCCGGTGTCGCACGGGAGCCGGCGCTGCGCGTGGGCCGCCCCTCTTTCTCGGTCCGGGCGGAAGGCTTTCGGGGCCGGACCGGCTTCCGGCGGCGTCGGCGCGTGCGCAGAGCGGGGCCGAGCGAGCGAGGCGGCGCGGCGAGGGAGATGCTGGCGCTGCGGGCGGCGCGGGGGGTCGCGCGGGGGCTGCTCCTCCGGGAGGTGGGCGAGGGGAAAAGGGGGTGGGGACCCCGGGAAAGGGGGGCGCCGCTGCTCCTGCCTCCGCTGCTTCCTCGGGGCAGAGACCCTGCCCTCCGTCCAGGGGCCCCCGAAGCCCTGCCCGGGGGGGGGGGCTGGAGTTTCATTCCCTTCATTTGATGCCTATTCTTCCCCTCTGGGATCTCCATGGATCTATTCCAGGCTTCCTCAACCTCGGCCCTCCAGATGTTTTGGGACTACAATTCCCATCATCCCTGACCACTGGTCCTCTTAGCCAGGGGGGATGGGAGTTGGCGGGCGGGGGCTGGACGGTGGGGTCTGTTTTGTATATGGCATAACTAACGCCGTCTTGCTTCTGTGCAAATTGCTTGCTGAATTAATCCTGGGTGCTTTTCAAACAGGCACAGGCAAACTTGGCCCTCCAGATGTTTTGGGACTACAACTCCCATCATCCCTGACCACTGAGCCTGTTAGCTAGGGATGATGGGAGTTGTAGTCCCAAAACATCTGGAGGGCCAAGGTTGAGGAAGCCTGATCTGTTCACTGGAGTTGGGCTGGAGGATCCTCAGGATCTCCAATAAAAGCACACAGGAGAGGCGTTGGAGGAGAGGTTTAGGAAAGGCCGCAGGTGGCGGGGGTGGGTGGGCTGGGGCAGGCGGGGCTGGGGGTTTCCTTCTCTGGAGCCGGTGGGAGTGGGGCAGCCAGAGGGGGCAAAGGTGGAGATTCCGTATCCCTCCCCCAACTCTGTGCCCCCTTGCTCTCCTTGAGGGAGGCATAGAGCAGTGGCCAGGGGGGCTAAGAAGGTGGTAGGTCTTAGGGGAAGGGTCCCGGCCGGTGTTGCTTTTCTAAACCCGCTTTTTGTTGTTTGTTTAGGGATGTAGCGGTTAGTGTCAGACTGTGGCCTGGCAAAGGTTCCCTTAAGACCTCTGGGGGTGACCTTGGGGCTTCCTCTCAGCCGCTTCCTCTCAGCCTAGCCTACCACACAGGGTTGGAGTGGGGATTAAACAGGAGGCGAAGTATATGCCACCTTGAGCCCCTTGGAGAAAATGGTGGGATAGAAAGGCAGGAATATTACCCGCCCTTCGCCCTAAGGTCCCAGGGTGGGTTGCAGCATTAAAACACAGTATTAAAAGCAATTGTGCCCAAACTTGCCTGAAGCTTTGGGGTGGGCACATGGACATACCTTTGTCTGCTTCCCTGTGTGCTCCTTGGTGTTTTCCCCCAACAGCTGGTGGAGTATTCTCTCTGCACACTCTCAGACTTTCCCCCCCAATGTCTTTGCAGAGCAGCAGGCGGCCGGTGCCCACCGTGTGGCTGGCCAGAGTGCCGCAGAGATGGTCCTCCAGCCTCCCTATGAACACAGTGATCCTCTTTGTGCCTCAGCAGGAAGCCTGGGTGGTGGAGCGGATGGGCAAGTTCCATCGCATCCTGGAGCCAGTAAGGAGCAGTCCTGCTTTCAGCAATCGGGGTTTGGGGTGAATCTGCAAAGGGCGATTTTTAAGGAACCAGTGGGGTGCGTGCTGGGTTTAATGGCAGTCCGGCTTACAAGTTTTCAGAGTTAGGGTGTCCTTGGCTTTCCGATGTAGAGAAATGGCCAAAAAACCCACAAGACTGCCAAAATGGAGGCCCCTCTTCTGAAGGAGGGAAAGGAAGGAAAAGAGGGAAGCAGAGTGTTTTGCCTGGCATTGGATGAAAGTAGAAAGTGCAGGTTGGGCTGGTAGCGGAGATTGAGGTCATTGTTAAGTAAAGTAAAGGGTCCTGTAGCACCTTTAAAGATAAACAAATGCTGACATTAGATTAGATGACACAGTTAGATATTTGCCACTTGATGGTTTCTCCAAGATATTAAAGGGACGCGGGTGGCGCAGTGGGTTAAACCACAGAGCCTAGGACTTGCTGGTCAGAAGGTTGGCGGTTCAAATCCCCGTGACTGGGTGAACTCCCGTTGCTCAGTCCCTGCTCCTGCCCACCTAGCAGTTCAAAAGCACATCCAAGTGCAAGTAGATCAATAGGTACCGCTCCGGCGGGAAGGTAAACGGCGTTTCTGTGCGCTGCTCTGGTTCACCAGAAGCGGCTTAGTCATGCTGGCCACATGACCCAGAAGCTGTACGCTGGCTCCCTCGGCCAGTAAAGCGAGATGAGGGCAGCAACCCCAGAGTTGGCCATAACTGGACCTAATGGTCAGGGGTCCCTTGACCTTTACCCAGACATTAAAAAAAGAAAGAAATAGCAAGTGCAGCCTTCCAGGGACAGTGTCTTGCACTGAAGTTCACTCTTCAGTGTTATTTTCCTGTCAAAAATACCCCCCCCCCAAGTTCAGCCTCGAAATGGCATCTTCAAAGGTTTTTAACAGGAAATGTACGTGGGATTGATCAGTTGCATCTATGTGAATAACTGGATATCTTTTGGGAAAGTAAGCAGTTTAAACAATTCCAAGCAAAAGCAGCACAGTATTAACTAAACAAAACTGAAGAGGTGAGTCTCGCAAAAATATTGTAAGTGTCAAAAGGGAGCATAAAGAGGTTTCTTTGGCATATGGAAAAAGCTGTATGGCAGATTCTAGATGCACTACTGTGAGGAGGGGATTCTACAACTGAGGGGCTACACAGAGAAAGCCTGTTCCCAGGTCACCATCTGTTGCACTTTTGAGGGTGATGGAACTACCATGAGAACTCCCTTTGCTGCACTTAACACCTGAGAAGGTTCACTGGGATGGAGGCAAGCTTTCAGATATTTGGCACCTAAGTCATTCAGGGCTTTAGACTGTAGTGTGAGCACCTTGAATTAATCCTGGGAACCAAACTGGCAAACAGTGAGGCTGTTTAAAAGAGGAGGCCTAGGAGCCTGGCCCAGGGACTGGTGGGAGCTTGAGTCATGCAAGAACTGGAGGGCCGCAGGGTCTGCAGCAGGGTCCCTGGTTTACAGCAGTGTAAAATGTAAGCTCAGCTTTCAGGTAATTCAGCAACCTGGAACAACTAGTTGCATGGAGAAAGAGGTGACTGTTCTGGAGAAATACTTTCCCCTCTGTTAACCCTTTTTGCCAGGGGCTGAACTTCCTCATCCCGCTTCTCGACCGCATCCGCTACGTGCAAAGCCTCAAGGAAATCGTCATCAATGTGCCAGAGCAGTCGGCTGTTACCCTTGGTGAGAAGATTTGGCTGGGGAGGCAAGGAGAGGAAGGGCCGGGCAGGGCTGAGTTGGGGGCCAGCCCTGGAGTGGGTAATTTGTGGCGTGGTCCATCTCTGTCTAGGCCAGCAAAACCTCCTTGCCAGTGCTGGATAACCCGGGTTCTCTAGTTTTCCTCTGCATAGTTACATGTGTAAACACAGAGCTTTGTCTGTCTGTGTTCATCCAAGGCCTTTGCAAATTGGTCTACCTCAGAAAGTATTGACTAGATGCCTGTAGAGCAATTGCCTGGTTCTTAACCCTTCTCCAAGCAAAGGGAGGCCTAGACTTTCTGTTCTCTGTGTTGGGAGGACCTTTGCTATTTGGTTGGGGAAACTCTTGCTTGTACCTGCACTTGCTTGAGCGTAGGTCTTTTGCTGCCTCCTTCCCCTGCTGTTGGGCCTTCTCTGTATCTTCATCGTGGGCCCTCTGCCTTGTTCTCATGAAATTGTTCCTTGTTTCCTTCCAGACAATGTCACCCTCCAGATCGATGGCGTCCTCTACTTGCGAGTCATGGACCCCTACAAGGTACTACCTTCCTGGAAACTGACTGTGGCCTAATCAAGCAAGGAGCCCCTCTGGGACACAGCAAAGGATTCCACTCCCATCTCGGCAGCTCTTGTAACCCTTGTGCATGTTTGGGGGTGCACAGCTGAGAGGGCAAGAAGGGGGGTGGCTGCTGAGCTTTCTGTCGTCTTCTGGGGCCAGGAGGGGGCGAGGCCTTTCCCTTTGTCCTTGGCCCTGGGAGTGTCAGGCAGCCAGTGCTGCCTTCCTGTTCCATCCTTCTGCCTCCTCCTTTTCCTCTCTAGGCCAGTTATGGAGTGGAGGACCCCGAATACGCCGTCACCCAGCTTGCCCAGACCACCATGAGGTCTGAGCTGGGCAAGCTCACCCTCGATAAAGTTTTTCGGGTGAGCCACGGGAAGCGGGGGGAGGTCTGGGGTGTGCATCTGGCACGGGGGGGTAGAAGTGGGCGGGCAAGAGCTCTGTGGCAGACCAGGGCTGTATAACAGGAGGGGCGGCAGACTGGGTTTCTGGGGGAGCTGCAGAGAAAGCTTGCAGGGTGTGGATATGGCATGATACAAGGAGGTTCAGGTGTGCTGCAGGTGCCCCGTGTGGCACGGCTTGGGTGAAGTGGGGGTGCTTGCCTCCTCTGAGGAATTTGGGGCACAGGCTTTGCTTCACCAGGTCCTCTGGCTGGTGAGAGCACCAGGCAGCGAGGGCTGGAGAACAGCCAGGCCTGGGAAAGGATCCACAGCTCGGTGGCTAAGCTCATACTTTGCCTGCAGGAGGTCCTGGGTTCAGCCACCAGCACCTCCAGTTGAAAAGGGTCAGGGGTGGAGAGGAAGGTCCTTCCCTGCCCAGGACTCTGGAGAGGTGTAGCTGCCGGTCAAAGCAGGCGGTGGCTGGCCTGGGGCAAAGCAGGCAGCTTCCTTTGCTGTCCCCCTCGCTGACCCCACATTTCCCCACTCAGGAGCGTGAGAACCTCAACGCCAGCATCGTGGACGCCATCAACCAGGCTTCAGACTACTGGGGCATCCGCTGCCTGCGCTATGAGATCAAGGACATCCACGTGCCCCCCCGCGTCAAGGAGTCCATGCAGATGCAGGTCAGCCCGGCCCTTGGAAGCCTCTCTGGGGGGCCAGGGGCCGGGGGCAGACTGCCATTCCCTCTGCCTCCTCCGCCCGTGGTCCAGCTTGCTTTCTCTGATCTGGCTGAGGACTGGGAACAGGACTCCGCAGTCTGTCCTGGCGATGCCTCTCAGCTGCATTTCCCTCTCCCTGGCGTGGGTACCGTCCTCGCAGGCTCTGGAACGCAGGACTTCTTTGCCTGTGATGTGGGAGCCATTGATCCTGGGAGCGGTGATCTCTGTGTGTCTTGGGGCTCCTCTTTAGGGTCACCCGGCTTTTCTGCCAGGAGGTTGGCAGGTCTCTCACCAAGCGGCGCTTTCCCTTCCAGGTGGAGGCCGAGAGACGCAAGCGGGCGACCGTGCTGGAGTCAGAAGGGACCCGGGAGTCGGCCATCAACGTGGCCGAGGGGAGGAAGCAAGCTCAGATCCTGGCCTCGGAGGCGGAGAAGGCCGAGCAGATCAACCAGGCTTCCGGTAACCTCGGGAGGCCTCTCCCGGTTAAAGGCCGAGAAGGGCAGGGAGACCTCTGAGGCTGCCTCCCTCCTCCTCTGCCCCATAACTCGGAGCCTCCAGTGCTGGTGCTTGTGGGAGGAATGAATGAGGGGCAGAAGGTGAAACGTGAGCAAAGGATAAATGTGCAGCGGGAAACAGCCGGGAGTCTCGGCCAAAGAGTGGAGGGCCCCCATTTGCGGCAGGCATGACGGTTCATCCCTGAAGGAGGATATCTGCCTTTAGATCTAGAAACCTGCTGTGAAATAGAGAGGTGGGATTTTGGGGGATGCTGCTTGTGCAAAGGATGCTAGATCCCGACCCACCAAAGGTGACATTGTTCCCCGTGGTCCAGCAGAACCCTGACCCATAGGAGGTGCCCCTTTGTCCTATTTCTGCTTGGCTATCACCCACTCCTTTGGAATCAGGGCTTCTTTCCAGGCGGTTTGGGGAGGTTGGCTCATTTCCTTCCCAGCTCCTACACCCGGGGAAGCATCTGGGGCCCAGGGGTGTCTGGAGTAATTGGGGAAGGGGTCCTGGTGAAAGGAAGTCACTGCACTGCTTGTGCTGTGAGCTGAGCCCATTTTTTACCGGGGGGATGGGTGGTTCATGTTCTTTGGGGCTCCCCTGAACCTGCCTGACAGCCCTTTGCTTCCTTTCCCAGGGGAGGCCAGTGCCATTCTGGTGAAGGCTCAGGCCAAAGCAGAAGCGATCCGAGTCGTGGCAGCTGCTCTGGCACAGCAGGTGATGGAGGGGGTGGTCTCATGGGAAGCACCTGCCTGGGGAGACCCCTTGGGAGGGAGTTTCCCAGCATGCGCTTGGTGTCAGCTTGGAGCGGCTCTCCTAAGGCCTTGCAGCCAACTTCTGGCTAAGTTGCCACCCTGGGCTCCTTTGGTGGAAGGAGATGTTCGAAGCCCCTTCTGAGCCTAAGAATAGCCTGCCTTGTTGTCTTTCGTCTGGGCAAGAGGAGATGGAAGTGCTTGGATTGCAAAGCAAACAGATAGGGACTTGATTTGGTCCTTCCTCATCCCTCAGAAATGGTGTCTTCTGTCACACTAGAAGTACTGTTCTTGGGGTACAGGGAGCGGGCAGGTGTGGAGGACTCCTTGGTCCTGAATGGAGTAACTGTGCCCCTAAAGGAGCAGGTGTGCAGCCTGGGAGTCATTTTGGACTCACAGCTGTCCATGGAGGCGCAGGTCAATTCTGTATCCTGGGGAGCTGTTTACCAGCTCCATCTGGAACGCAGGATGAGACTCTCCGTGTCCGCGGACTGTCTGGCCAGAGTGGTGCATGCTCTGGTTATCTCTCGCTTGGACTACTGCAATGCGCTCTACGTGGGGCTCCCTTTGAAGGTGACCCGGAAACTGCAATTAATCCAGAATGCGGCAGCTAGACTGGTCACCGAGACCATATAACACTGGTTCTGAAAGACCTACATTGGCTCCCAGTATGTTTCCGAGTATGTTTCCGAGCACAATTCAAAGTGTTGGTGCTGACCTTTAAAGCCCCAAACGGCCTCGGTCCAGTATACCTGAAGGAACATCTCCACCCCCATCGTTCAGCCCGGACACTGAGGTCCAGCTCCGAGGGTCTTCTGGTGATTCCCTCCCTGTAAGAAGCCAAGTTATAGGGAACCAGGCAGAAGGCCTTCTTGGTAGTGGCACCTGCCCTGTGGAACGCCCTCCCACCAGATGTCAAAGAGAACAACAGCTACCAGACTTTTAGAAGACATCTGAAGGCAGCCCTCTTTAGGGAAGCTTTTAATGTTTAACAGAGCACTGTATTTTAATACTTTGTTGGAAGCCGCCCTGAATGGCTGGGGAAACCCAGCCAGATGGGTGGGGTATAAATAATAAATTCTATTCTATTCAACGCCAAGCAAGCTGGGGGAGGAGAGCCCCATTCTGGGACATTTCTCTCCCTCTCTTCCTCCTCCCCTGGTCTTTCTTTCCTGCGTCTTTGGACCATCTCACTTCCTCTCCTCTCTCCCTCCCAGAACGGCAACAGTGCAGCTTCTCTCTCTGTGGCTGAGCAGTACGTGGCTGCCTTCTCCAAGCTGGCAAAAGAGTCCAACACCATTCTTCTGCCATCCAGCACGGGAGACATGTCCAGCATGGTTGCCCAGGTGAGTTTGGTGCGCAGACGGATGGATTGGGACCTGCTGGCACCAGGGGAGGGCAGGAGCTTGCAGGGCTGCAGGTCCAATAAGGAAGGAGATTTGGGTCAAAGAGCAAAAGATCCTTGTGTGCAGATGAAACAATAGCCGCTTAAGGCTTCTAAGGTTGCAAGAATTCAACCGTTTCCTTGTTGGCCAGGGGTTGGGGAGGGAGGAAGAGAGGAAGTATCTGGTGGGAGGAATGCCTCACTTCGGGTCAGGAGCCTCCATTAGGCATCTTGCAGCCTGATCCCATCAGAGATGGGCGCTTCTCACACCACATAACACCAGTCTTGAAAGACCTACATTGGCTCCCAGTATGTTTCCGAGCACAATTCAAAGTGTTGGTGATGACCTTGAAAGCCCTAAATGGCCTCAAAGGCCCAGTAAACCTGAAGGAGCGTCTCCACCCCCATCGTTCTGCCTGGACACTGAGGTCCAACTCCAAGGGCCTTCTGGCGGTTCCCTCATTGCGAGAAGCTAAGTTACAGGAAACTAGGCAGAGGGCCTTCTCAGAGGTGGTGCCCGCCCTGTGGAACGCCCTCCCACCAGATGTCAAAGGGAAGAACAACTACCAGACTTTTAGAAGACAACTGAAAGCAGCCCTGTTTAGGGAGGTTTTTAACGTTTAATAGGTTATTGTTTTTTAATATTCTGTTGGAAGCCGCCCAGAGTGGCTGGGGAAACCCAGCCAGTTGGGTGGGGTATAAATAATAAATTATTATTATTATTGTTGAAGCTGGTGCCCTTCAGGAGCCCAAACTCTGCCTATGATCTGGCTGTTTAGTGGAGCAGGGGCCTTGCAGTGCTGGAAAGCAATGATTGACTTCGGACCTGCAAGTTGAGCCTGCTTCTGATCTGACCCCCGGCATAACCGGTGTGTGGTCATCCACTCCTAGACTCCATTTCCCCATGGGGGAAGGCTAATATGGTGAGGTCCTCTTGCAGATTGCAAAACTGCCCACAGTCTGGGTTGCTGGGTAGAGTGAGGGCAGATCCTTCCAGCTACTTCTGTGTTGTGTGATCCATGCCATGTGCTGTGTTGAGGGGCTCTGACCTCTCCCTCCCTCCCTCTTTTCTCTCTCCAGGCAATGGGAATCTATGGCTCCCTGAGCAAACCCCAACCCACCAAGGCGGCCTCTGCAGAAGCCACAGCTCCCCCCGCCCTCCAGGCCCCTCCTCCGCCTCCGCCCCCAAGCATAGAGTACACTGAGCAGGAGCAGCAGCCGAGCGCCAGCTAACGGAGAAGCCCCCTGCCCCCCACCCTTGGACTCTTGTCCTTCCCCTCTTTGGATTATTTTCTGATTTGGATTTAATCATGTAATAAAAGGAGATGGCCGGGAACCAGCCGTCTCCCCTTGTTCTGGGGGGAACCTCTCTTGTCTCGGACTGGGATTTTCAACCACACCAGGATGAAGGCCCTGGGCTCATCGGCCCAAAATCCTGTGGAGGGCGCAAATAACCTGCAGAGGAACTTGGCCGGAAACTGTCCGTGCCCCATTGGCGCCCAGGAAGGGTTGGGGTGTTGTGAGGCTGAGGGCAGGTCCTCTCTCCACCTTAGCGGTTTCGGGACAAAGGGTCTTGGTTACTGTTCGCCAGCCTGCCCCTTTGGTCTGGAGCGGAATGTGTCCCCCTGAAGTAAAGGATATGAGGCAGGAGTTGGCAATGCAGGTGAGCTGCAAGCAAGCTGCCGGCTCCTTTTATTGACACAGTATGCAAACCCAGGCAGATACATTCTGGACTGTGACCTTTACACATCTTCCGGTCCCGAGATCGTGGGGTGGCACAAAGTTATTTTGGCACCTGTTTCCACCACATCATTTCCCCTTGCACAGTGTATGACAAAGGAGACAAAGGTCTCAGAGACAAAGGTCACAGAGAGGACACGGCAGACTACTGAGACCGCAAAAGGTTAGGCAGAGGGCAAAATGTTCAGACAGCTGTGGCCTTATCTGTGAGGGGAATGTGCTGCACAACCCAGCAATCAGTCCTACCCCCCCCCCTTGCCCTCGTTCTGCCCTCTCCTGTGCAGCATTGAGGGCAAGCTCTGCATGGCAGCTGGAGCTCCTCATCGCACCATGACCAGGTCCTGGCAGAGCACAGTCTGCTTGGGGAAGAGGCCTGTTGCTCAGTGGCAATCCTGCTGTGCCATTCTCTTTCCCTGGTGCCATCCAGTGGGCCGCATCCTGAGTGCTCTCTGCTATAGAATCTGCCATCCGTTCCCACCCAGGTATTCTAGCCGTGGTGGGGAATATCTGTTGGTGTGAGCTAGCCTTGAGGTTGGAGTGGACAAGAAGTGCCCAGTGAAAGTGTTGGGGGCTCTCAATGCACCATCACAAAAGGAAAACGGGGTTCAGCCCTTGTTGGCTCAGCTGGAGGTGAAGGGAGAGGCTGAGGGACACAAGAACTTCGCAGAGTGCTGAGCTGCCTGTTCTTAGGACGTCTTCTTGACTTCGGTATCTCTGAGCCCCTCTCCTGCACTACGTTTCCATCCTACTAGGAAATTTAAAAACGCCACAACACAAACAGCCACTAAAGCAATTGGGCCAAAATGTTAAATGCAAGCTCTATTGCTGAACCCAGTTTCAGTACATGGGTAGAATAAGGGGGACCTTTGAAGAGCAAAAGGGATGCGGGTGGCGCTGTGGGGTAAACCACAGAACCAAGGACTTGCCGATCAGCGGTTCGAATCCCCGCGATGGGGTGAGCTCCTGTTGCTCGGTCCCTGCTCCTGCCTACCTAGCAGTTCGAAAGCACGTCAAAGTGCAAGTGGATAAATAGGTAGCGCTCCAGCAGGAAGGTAAACGGCGCTTCCGTGTGCTGCTCTGGTTCGCCAGAAGCGGCTTAGTCATGCTGGCTACATGACCCAGAAGCTGTACTCCAGCTCCCTTGGCCAGTAAAGCAAGATGAGCTCTGCAACCCCAGAGTTGGCCACGACTGGACCTAATGGTCAGGGGTCCCTTTACCTTTTAACTTCCCTGAGCTGTCAAGTTGAATGGATACATTCAGGCACAATATTTGTAACATTTAACTTTAAAGATGTGCCCCCACCCCCCCCCAATTTCTGTAACAGGTAGAAACAGGAACAGCTAAAAAACGAGAAAGAAAACGCAGGAATAAAATCATTGAAGGGAAGCATAAAGCCAGGAGATTAAAACGGCAAAAGCAAGACATATTGTTGTCTTTTTTAAAGCAGAAAAGAACTCAAAGCACAAGGGGGGGGGGGTGAGCCTGGGCGGCACCTCCAGGCGCAGGAGCAGTCTACCAGCCTGGGAGGCCAGCCTGGCTCTTCCCGGCCGCGCGGGGGCGCCCTCCTGCCGCTCTGGCCCGCCTCTCGCTGGCCTCCGCTTCCGCCCTTTCCCGGAAGGGAGGCGGAAGGGCCGCCCTGGATCTCCCTCCGCCCTCCCACGCGCACCTGGCCGGCAGGTGGGGCCGGCGCAGCCCCGAACGGGCCTCTGGGGGGCCAGGCGGACGAGGAAGAGGAGGGCCCAGTCCGAGGAAGGGCGCGGCGGCGTCTGCCCCCCTCAGCAGGCAGGTGGGGGTCTCTCCCTCCTTCCGTGGGTCCCGGTTCGGGGGGAAGACAGAGGGGTGACCCCCCCCGGGCTGCCTGCCGGCGTCCCTTGGCCAAAGGCACCTGGCCCTCAGCATTCCGGGGGGGGCCTTATCCCCCGTTTCTCCCGCCCTGGCCTTCCTCCGGGGGGGGGGGCGTCGTCTCGCCGGGGAGGGCTTTGCCCTGGCAGCGACACCCGCAGCCCGGCCGAGCAGCTGGCAGGGGCAGCCCAAGGTCACCCCGCCGGCCCAGGGAGGGAGGGAGGGAGCCCCGGTCCCTCGCCCGCCCGGCGCCCTCAGCCGCCACGAAGCCCTTAAGCCAGCCCCCCCCCCCAACTCGGCCCTCCAGGTGTTTTGGGACTACACTTCCCAGCATCCCTGACCACTGGTCCTGTTAGCTAGGGATGATGGGAATTGTGGTCCCAAAAGAGCTGGAGGGCCGAGTTTGGGGAGGGGGCTGCCTTGGCTGTTGACGTAGAGCAGGCACGTCCAACTCCCTAGAGACTGCGATCTACTCCAAGGATGATAAAACTGGCAGTGATCTACCCATTGGCATTGCCCATCTTTGCTGAGCTTTTCTTTGGGGGGGGGGGGAGACCAGAGTTGTTGAACTTTCCTTAAGGGGAGAGGCCACAGTTGTTGAACTTTTTTTTAGGAACAATTGCCAAGAGGTGCTGAGCTTCTTTTAGAGGGGAGTGACCTCAGTTCTTCAGCTTTTGGGGGGAAGGATTGAACGGATTAGTTGAGCTTTTTTGGCAAAGGATTGCATGAAAACGATCACCCTGCACTTTGCAGCCCTAACAGCTACCACCACTATGCCACCAGTACAGGGATAATAAGCTTTCACAGCAGCACCAGCAGAGGGAATGGGACACAGCACCAGGTGCAGGGCGTGGCGTGAGCAACCGGCCCATCACTTTCTTAACTCCAGCAGACGACCTGGAACACTCCAGTGATCTACATCTCAATCACAGTTGACCAGTTGGACATTGCTGGCATAGAGCAATGCATCATTTATCTCATGTTTCGCCCAGGCGGTGATTTGTGTTATATTACGTCTTATGCAGGTCATACTGCTTGTTCCTACGAAAACACCGGTGAGACCGGTAGACTTTGAGCACCCAAGGGGTGTGAGGGGCACCCACTGCTCACCGGTCCTTTCTCCCCTCCCTGCAGGATGCAGAGAGTACCAGTGCTGCTCTTCCTCGCCTGGACCTGCTTCCTCTTCTTCTCGGCCATCGGACTCTTCACCAGCGGCTTCCTACTCATGCGTGTGGAGCTGGCCAACCGCAGCAGCTGCTCGGACCCCCTGGCCGCCTCCCTGCCAGGGGCCAGGGCCCCCCTCGGCTCCTGCTGGCTGCCAAGGCGCTTCCCCAAAGCCGTGCTGGTCATCATCGACGCCCTCAAGTTTGAGTTTGCCCAGTATGACCCCTCCAGGCGGGAGCCGCGGCCTTATGAGAACAAGCTGGGGTTCCTGCACCAGCTGGCCAGTCTGCAGCCCCTGCACGCCCGCCTCTTCCGCTTCCGGGCCGACCCTCCCACCACCACCATGCAGCGCATCAAGGGCATCACCACCGGCTCCCTGCCCACCTTCATTGACGCAGGCAGCAACTTCGCCTCCTACGCCATCCAGGAGGACAACTTGGTCTGGCAGCTGGCGCAGAACGGTGGGTGCCTCCAGAAGCGGGTGGTGAGGGCAGGCTCTTTGCAGAATGCTTTGCCTCTCTTCTTCAAGCTGTTGTGGACTAAGGGAAGTGCTTTCTTCACCTTCATTTCTTTCTTCCTTTTCCTCAGATGCACTCTTCTCCCTACTCTTTCATTTTTCTCTCGGGACTTAGCCTGCAAGTGCTAGTGACAAAATGGTTCCCTTTATGTGTAGACTTGCATCATGTGCTACTTCCTTGTAGGTTATGACTCGGTAGTTGAAAGCAGGCAGATTTATATTTGAGGTTGGGAAGAGGCGTCTGGCAAGTTCAGTTTTGCTCCACTTGGGATGGGGTTGCTTTGACCTGCCGAAAATGAGAGCCAGGGCCCTGGTCTCTGTGGTGTATATTGTGGTTTGAGGCAGTAGCTGGATCTGGCTTCTTGTCTTGAGGGGAAATGGCCTCCAAAGCGACTAGGCGGGGATGTTGTACAAAGGCAACTTGTTCCCTGTTATGTTTCAGAGTGACAGGTTACTCTGAAAAGACTGCTGCAGAAATACATGGGGAAATAAATTAGTACAAAACTGACAGTGAACTAAGTCTTGATGTGGTCTTATATATTCTGGGGACTTTTACCTTTGTGGCTTGATGATGCAGGCTGGAGGAAAAGTTCAGACAGGGATCTCTTTTTTGGCTACATACACTGAGCACCAGCTCAAATCAGCAGGGAGAACTCAAGAGGTTGCGGGGGTCTGTCTGTGCTGTGTTTGCTACCAAGGCAGAATGTGGGCATGAAATGTGTGGAATGGTGTGGGTCATTGTTGATCGTTTGTTTAACACATTTATAAATGGCTTAATATTTTTAAAAGAAATTTCTTAAGTGATGTACAATGTAGAAACTATAAACCAGCCTTTGTCAACCTTGGGTCCCCAGATGTTTTGGGACTACAACTCCTATCATTCCCAGCTAGCAAGGCCAGAGCTCAGGGATGATGGGAGTTGTAGTCCAACAACATCTGGGGACCCAAGGTTGAGAAACACTGCTATAAACAATATCCTTGCTGAAGCTCAAGAAAAGCAGGCTGTGGCTTTCAGTTCTTCCCATGTTCCCATATATATTTTTTTAGAAAACCCAAACTTTTGTCAGGTGGAAACTGCACCACTGCGTTATCGGCTCAAAGGGACTGATCTGTAGTGACTGTGTGATGCTGTTTCCCTGAGCTGGAGGAGAGCTGTGTGCATATCCCTCCTTGGCCTTGAAGGTTCTGGTTGGGTGGATCTGAGGACGAATTTCCTGAGCTCTCTAGAAAGGAACCAACAGAAACGGAACCTGGAGCTCCTGGGCTCCGCTGACTAGGTTTCAGCTCCCTAACTTGGTGACCTGCTGATTGCTGTGCTCTAAACACCCCTCTCTCACCCCCCCCTTTTGCAGGGAAAAGAGTGGTGTTCATGGGGGACGACACCTGGGATGGGCTCTTCCCCCAGGCCTTCCACCGCTCGTACTTCTTCCCTTCTTTCAACGTGAAGGATCTTCACACTGTAGATGATGGAATCCTGCAGCATTTGTATGAGACAGGTGAGCCGCTGTCTCGGGCCGGAGTTCTTGGCTCCCTTTCCAGGCCAGGCTGCTGGAGGAAACTCCAGGCGGAGCAGGCAGGGCTGCTTTGCAGCCGTGTGAGAGGCCTGCTGGGAGTGGCCTGCCCTCTGCCTGCCCTTTTTCTCACTCCATAACCTTGAAAGGCTCCAGGCTCTGGTGTGTCTCGAGTCCCCTTGTGCCAGCCAGAATCCTTGAGGGAGAGACCTTCTAAAGTAAATGGTTAAAGAGTTCTTCAAAATTGGTTTTTGCAAAAGGGGGGACACTGAACAATTAAAAGTCTGTTTTTAATGGGAAAACGCTTGTTTCAAAATGGATTGCCTTAACTTGAATTTATGTCAGCTTTAAAAAGGGAAGCAGGCTGCCTCCTCAAATTTCTGTTTTTGAAATGACTTGTTTTGCACTAAGCAGGGCTCTGCAAATTGCATGAATGGAATTTCTTCGCCCACAATGAAATCCTTTCCATGTGGATGTTTTTCCAATGAGAAGCCAGTCATCCTCCACCGGCCTTTGTCACCCCCTGCCCTCTGCTGGCAGCAAAGTCTAAAAAGTCTGCTGGCTTTTTGCCTGCCACTTATTGTCTCCTCCCTGTGTCTTCAAGGCCTGGCCCTGAGCACATCTGAAGGTGTGCATTGGGGGGGGAGGGGGAGAAATCTGCTCCTGCTCTTCCTCTCAGCCCTCAGCAAAGTGTGCCAGAGAAGAAAGAAACATTGGCTGCCCCTCAGAGCGGAAGGGGCAAGTCTTCATCCTTCTCTCCCCCCCCCTCTCTCCCTCTCTCTGTGGTGGCGCAGTCGATGGTGGCGAGTGGGAGTTGCTGATTGCCCACTTCTTGGGCGTGGATCACTGTGGCCATAAGCATGGACCAGACCATCCCGAAATGGCCAAGAAGCTCTCGCAGATGAATGACATGCTCAGGTGAGCTGGTTTCTCGGGTCATGTGGGCGCCCCTGGCTTCTCAGCAGCAGCCCATTGTGTGCCAAGGACTGAAGCAGAATGTACTGCCACTGAGCAGCAGCTGGGCCTTCCAGAGGAACGTGGCCAGTGCTGGGAGGGGCAGAAGTGGGAGTTCTCCTGCTTGTTTTATTCTCCTTCCTCTGCTTTGGGCTCCAGCTGCTTGGGGACCTCAAAGGTCTTTGGACGTTTGCACTATGTTAGGGGCCCCTTTGCCAACCTGGTGACTCTGCTGGGAGTTGTAGTTCAGAGCACCTGGAGGGCACCAGGTTGGTGACAACTATGTCAATGTCCCTTTAAACTTTAGCTTTTGAGCTCCATAGAGAGAGAGCTCTTGGCTGAGCCTCAGATTCAGACTCTGAAGGACCCCCTGGAGGCAGTTTGAACTGGAGCCACTTGGCCAAGGCTGCCCCAATCAGGATTTGAGCCTTGGCCCTCCCTGGAAGGGAAGCAGCTGGCCTTGAGCCCCAGGATCTGCACCCTGGAAGTTAAGTTGGTTTGCTGCAGGAGAGCATCCCAGGCTGTGAGTCAGAAAGTCCCCCGTCAAAGCTGCATTTGGGCTCAGGCACCCCTGAAGGTCCTGCCTAAGCAACATGGCTGGTGCCCACCCACTTTGTCTTGGGGGCATCCGCTGGCACAGGGAGGCGGCTGAAGTCCCGTGTTGTTGATGGACAGGTCACTGGTTGACCACCTGGCGAATGACACGCTGCTCCTGGTAGCAGGGGACCATGGCATGACGGGGACCGGGGACCACGGAGGAGACAGCGAAGAGGAGGTCAACGCAGCCCTCTTTGTGTACAGCAAAGCCCAGCTGTTCCAGAGCCCCCCGCCTCAGGTAAGCCAGGTGGAGGCGCTCTCTCTCTCTCTCTGTGGCCCTTCCCACAGGATCTTTCCCTTCCCATCTTTTGCATCTGGCCAGCCACTGTGAGAAAGGAGGCTGGACCAGATGGGGCATCAGCCAGACCCAGCAGCCTCTACATTGCGTTCTTAGGTGGCGGAGAGCTTGTTGCAACTGGTGCAAATAACCCCTTGGCCAATTGGCTTTGGAAAGGAGATTGGTGCTCTTTTTCAGGCTTGTTACCTTTTAGAGCTGAAGAGTGCGGTCATGGCTGCCTGCCAGCTTCTTTCTGGCTGGCTGGGTGGGGGAGAAGGCGGGAGGCTTTTGAGAAGGCAAAAGGCTTGTGCCTCAGTGGCTTGGCTTCCGTCGTGGATGCAGGAGCCCCAGGATCAATCCCCGATGGGGACGGGAGAGGCTCCTGCCTGGAGCCCTGGAGAGCCACTGCTGCCAGTCAGTGTAGACATAACTGAGCCAGAGGGACCCAATGGTCTGATTCTGTACCAGGCGGCTTCCTGTGCTCCTGGCGCTGCTTGCCTGCTGTGGGTGGGTGGGGTCCTGGGGTCCCCACCGGGTCCTGTTCTCCCTGCCACAGGAGCCCTTCAGCAGCCGGACCCCTTGCTTCCTCCCTCCCTCCAGGAGCCAGAGACTGTCCCGCAGGTGAACCTGGTCCCCACGCTGGCCCTGCTGCTGGGGGTGCCAGTGCCCTACAGCAACATCGGGGAAGTGATGGCTGAGCTGTTTGCTGCAGAGGGCGGCGCTGCCTCCTCGCTCCTCGCCCAGCTGGAGGCATACAGCATCAACGCCCGGCAGGTAAGAGGAGCTTGGCGGCCGGATCTTGAGGCGAAAGGCTCCTTAGAGTCCAGCCTCTCCCTCCCCCTTGAGTGTTCCTGCGCTCAGTGATGGAGACACTTGGCATTGCAGGTTGACCGCTTCCTGCGCTCCTACTCGCGGGCAGCCCAGGACATCTCGGTGGAGAAGCTGCGGTGGCTCCAGGACCTCTTCTCTGCTGCCGTGGAAGAGCACGAGCAGCTCTCCGCCCAGCCAGGGCCCCCTGCTCTGCCTCAGCTGGAGCACCTCCGGGGCCGCTTCCGGCGCTATCTGCAGGAGGCGAGGGCTGTCTGCGCGGGGTCCTGGGCCCGGTTCCACCCAGCCCGCATGCTGGCTGGCTGCGCCCTGCTGACGTCTTCCTGTGTGCTGTGCTACGTTGCCTCCAGAGTGGCCTCGGGCCTGAGCTTCTCCTATCGCCGCCTCCTCCTCTACCCCGTCCTCTGGGGTGTGGTGGGGGTGGCCCTGCCTGGCCTGGCTCACCTCCTCGGCTGGGCTGCTGTGGACCTTGTCCTGCTCTCCTCCTGGGGAGCGGCGGCCTCCCAGTGCGGCTTCTTCTGGCACTGCTGGGCCAAGCGGCCGTGGAGGAGCCATTCGGCCAGTGCTTGTTCTCCCTCTGCGGGCACCAGCCTGAGGCAGAGGCTGCGGGTATCGGGGCTGGGCCTGCACGGAGGCATCCTGCTGGCTCGCTGCGGCGCCATGCTCTCAGACAGCTTCGTGGTGGCCGAGGCGCAGGTGGCGCCCTTCCTGCTGGCCTCGCTGGTGCTGCTGCTGGTGCTGCGCCTGCACTGGGAGGGGCGGCTGGAGGGCGGCTCCCCCCCGGCCCTGCGGCTGCTGGGCCTGCTGGGCGTGGTCCTCGCCTGCGCCCGCCTCTCGGCGCTCTTCCGGCAGTGCCGCGAGGAGACCCCCTGCTGCCGCTCCTCGACGCTCCTGGCCCCGCTCTCCAGCCTGCAGGACCCGGGGGCCAAGAACTCCTGCTACCTCCTCTGCCTGGCCGTGCTGGCCTGCCTGGCCTGGGGCGTGCGCCGCTGGCTGCGCCACTACGGCAACCTCAACAGCCCCAGCGCCCCGGTGCTCTTTGTGCGCTGGGGCTTCCCGCTGCTGGCCGTCTGCGTGGGGGGCTACTGGGCCATCACCTCCGGGGCCGAGGAGGCCCTGGTCAAGCTTCACGCCTGGGTGCAGCTGGCCCTGGTGGCCTTCCCCCAGGGGATCTTCGGCCTGGTGCTGGTGGGGCTCCTGCTGGTCCTCTGGGACCCCGTCACCGTCTTTGTGCGCGACAGCCGGGAGCCGGCCGAGGCCCCCATCGTCTCGCCCAGCTCCCAGGCGGAGCTCCAGCACGTCATCCCCCAGCTCTACCGGCGGATGCAGCAGTCCCTGAAGAGCCGCCTGGACGAGGCCAAGTCGGGCGGCAGGGCCACGGTGGCCGCCTACGGGCTGGGCAGCGTCTACTCGGCCGCGCTCCTCATCTGCCTGGCCCTGCTGGGCTTCCTCTTCATGACGCTGCACAGCGAGCGGCTCAGCTTGGCCTTCCTGCTGCTCTTCCTCGAGGCCTTCGCGCTGCTCTGGATGCACGCCTGCGCCGTGGCGCTCTCCTCCTCCTCCTCCTCCTCCTCCTCGCAGGCTGGTGAGTAAGGGCACAGCCCTGGATCTCCACTCCTCCTGAGTCAGGGCTGTGGACAGTGTCCTCTTGCAGGAACGGCTTTGCTCTCAGAGAAATGGCAGAAGCTCAAAATGGCCCAGCTGTTAAGGCATAACGGTGCCCTAGGAATCTGCAGGGGAGGTCCCAGGGATGAGGGGAGCGGAAGGAGGCCACAGAAACTGCAAAGCAAGCAGTGTGGTGCAGGGGTTAGAGAGGCAGACTAGGACCTGGGAGACCAGGGATTCTGCTTGTGCAATGGGATGTTCCCCACCTCTCCATTGGATTTTGCATAAATGTGCAATTTAGAGTTTAGAATTTTGTTGTGTTGTTATCTTCTTCAGTGGGGCATGCAAACAGCTATTCTGAATACAGTAACCCTTTTTAAAAGGTGGGGTAGGGGGCACTGGGGACGTGTTTATGGACCTGAGGGGAGGGTGGTGGCCCCAAAACACTTGGGAACCTCTGGCAGGGGAGGGGGGAGTCTGGCCAGGCAAGTGGTAATCCTTGCACTGATGGGGTGGATTAGTTGAAGGTAATTCTGGTTCCCACTGCAGAAGCTCTGCCGCGTTGTGTCTCCAGGGGTTCCTTGCTGGCCCTGACGGTTCTCGTCCTCCCACCCCCAGATCCCTTTGTGGTGCCCTGGTACGCCCTCATCGCCTGGGCTCTTGCTGCTGCCCAGTTCTTCTATGCCACAGGCCACCAGCCAGTCTTCCCAGCCATCCACTGGAACGCAGCCTTTGTCGGCTTCCAGCAGGGGCATGAAACCAACCTGCTGCCGGCTCTCCTGGTCGGGGCCAACACCTTTGCCTCCCACATCCTCTTTGCAGGTGAGTCCGCTGCCTCCAGGAAAGGCCCCAGGGCTCTTTCTCTGAGCTTGCAACAGGCAGAGCGTGAATGGTGCTTGCTTTGGCCCCAGGTAAGTGGTTGCGGAGGGCGGCTTGGCAGAGGCTGCCTGCTCAGCACTAAGAGTTGGGTTTGGGTAGCAAATGAAGACACGGCATTGCTGGACTCTAGTTCCCAGCATTCAGCGTGGCCACTTTTTGGGGTGCTGGGAGTTGAGGTACAGCTGCCCCTGGAGAGACACGGCCTCCCCCCACTCCTGATCTACAGGCCCACAGCAGCTCCTGGAATATCGCCAGCATCTTGGCATGGGCAATAGGAGGGGGGGGGGTCCTCTGTTTATGGGGCCCTACCTGGGAAGAAAAGACTGGGATGCTTTTGCTTTTCAAGCGCTTCTCCCTAGCCTTGCCAGCAATGGGAGCTGCGATGAGGCAAGCACCCACACAGGGTTTTAGGCACCTGCTTAAAACTTATTTCAGAAAGCCTACCTAGAATTGTGCTTGCTTTGCATGTTTGCTGATTTCATCTGCATTTTATTGATGACTTTGCAGTCCTCAATGCAGCACGTGGAGAATTTTCTGATTAAGTGGTCTTTTTTTTCTTTCTAAATATATCAAACTAGGGAGGGTCTCCAACTTCCTCTGCACTGTCCTGAGGGCGTCAGAGAGTGGAGTCTGGTGGGACCTGGTTCCTGATCGCCTTTTTGGCTGAAGGGAGGGGGCATAATCCCCCCAGGCATTGCTTAGCACAGTGTTTTCCAAAGTGGGCAGTACTGGCGGGGGCGCTGGGGTTTCCTAAGGGGGGAGGCAAAGAGGTGTAAATGGCTACCAGACTTGGAAAAAGCTGATATCCTTGGATCAAGCTCATCAGTTTCGTTGAATTAATTAAACTGAATAGTTTTACTTGGATTCTGAATAAATTTGAAATTTTTGATTTTTTTGCATAATTTTAATTCAGTTTTCCATATTTCATTACATTTTCATTACACCAATCCATAACTTAAAGCATTTGAATAAATTTGTGATTAATTGTTACTGTTTTGAGTTGTATTGTGTTATTTTCTTCCTGTTCTGAATAATGCTTTTTATAGGCAGGGTAGCAGGTGCTGGGGCTGCGTTGATGGAACCAAGCGGGTGTGGAAGCACTGATTTAGAGGGATTGATCTTCTCGCCCCTTTCTTTCCTCTGGGTTCCATCAGCTGGTGGTCCCCGGCATTCTCTCCAGTGACCCCTCTCTCTTCCCCCTGCTTTCCTTGAGGTAGCCGGCTGCCCGTTGCTTCTGCTTTGGCCGTTTGTCTGTGAAATGCCCACCGCCTCCAAGGGCAAGAAGTCGAAGGCAGAACCTCCAGACAGGGAGGAGCAGATGATGGAGATGAGGCTCCGGGAAGCCCCAGAGAAGTTTTCAGCAGCGCTTCTGCAACTGGGGCTCAAGTACCTGCTTGTTCTGGGGGTTCAGGTATGTTCCTGGAAGCAAACACCGGGGGAGGCCTTTTTCTGCAAGCCAGAGAGAGGGAGAGAGAGGCGGCAATGGGGACTGGTGGGCTGTGCATGTGAGACTACAGTGAATGAACGCCAGGAGGTTTACCTGCAGCATGAACTCCTTTTCTTTCCTCAATAGATTCTGGCTTGTGTCTTGGCAGCGATCATCCTCAGAAGGCACCTTATGGTCTGGAAGGTGTTTGCCCCCAAGTAAGTTGGGCAAGTGTCCTGTGGCTCTGGAGCTCAGTCCCCTCCGTGTGCTGGCAGGGAAAGGGTTGGGTGTTTCAGAGCCCAGGGCTGCCGGGCAGAGTTGCAAGGCTGGGGAGGAAATGGGTGGTCTGCGTTAGGCGAGTTCTGTCGGCCGTAGGCTGCTCTCACTCTCTTTTTGTATTATTTTTTATTTTAAATATACAAATAAATACATAGTTAACAGACACATGTGTTAATAACCACTACACAAATCAAATAATATCAGACTTAATAACTTTACATCTCTACATATAAAAAAGAAACAAACAGAAGAAGAGGAAAAAGACAAAACAAAGACAGTGACAAAAACAATATAAGATTCTTCCATTCAATACTATTCGGTGTGATTCATTCCTATAGTAGTATTTCTCATATATTGATAGGCTGCTCTCACTCTTGATGTGCCTTCTCTATGCTGCCTCTGGCTTCTGAGAGCTTAGCAGAAGCTGTCCCTCCACCTTCATGGTCACCCTCCTGCTTTCTCTGCTTGTGAAGTATGACTCGCAGGGCTGGGCGATGCCTGGTTTTCAACATTGCGATATATCGCCAGCTAAACTTTGCGCTATGCTGATGTATCGCCATGTCTGAAATAAGGATGAAGCTACGTGTAGACATTGGCTGGCTTCACATTTTTTCCTGCATTGGGATTTTTGCCGGCTTTTTGCTTTTGTGATTTGCTGTACGAGAAACAGAAGCGCTGAGCCGGCAGTTGGCAGGGGCTGCAAGAATCGAGAGACACATTGGCCGGCTTCAGGGTTTCCCCCACTTTGTGGTTTTTGCATAGCACATGCACACATCGTGACTCGCAATATATTGCCAGGTCAAAAATTATGAAACCGGCATCATGATATGGACTTCAAAGCGGTTTTGGATGATATATCGCCTAGCCCTACCACCCAGCACAGAAATGAGTAGTTGACTTGCCCCTGAGTTAGGCCAGTTGCCCCTGTAGTGTCTTCACTAGCTCCCCCCCCCCCCAGTGTGCCCCTCTTCCCTCAAGGGTTAAATTTGGGGCCTTTCGCATGCAGAGCGCCTCCTGTGGAGCCTTTGTGGTACTTTCCTCACTGGGGCTTCTGTTCCGCTTCCAGGTTCCTCTTTGAAGCGCTGGGCTTCATGGTGAGCAGCGTCTTCCTCCTGCTGGGCATCGGCCTGGTGATGCGGGTGGACTGCGCCGTCAGCCTGTGGTTCAAGCAGCTCATCCTTGCTCAGTCCAGGTAGCACGAGAGGAAGAGGGACCTCCTGGCAAAGTGCCACCCCCCCCCCCCGCGACCGCAGAGAGAGCCTTGGGGAGATTCTCGCGCTGCCCACAACTCAGTGGGCTGAGCCAGCGTTCTCTCTGGTCTCCCCCACCTGGGTTTTCCTGCGGGGCTTGGAGCTCCATTTGTCAGTGACAAAGTGGGGGGGGGGGAGATGAGTCTTCAGCTTGGTGGCGGTCGCCGGGTCTTTTGTTTTGCAGAAAGAGCCTTCCCACGCTCCAAAGAGACGCCCTGATCTCACTTGCCACTCACAGCTTGTGGGTTGCCAGTGGATCACTGGGGAGTGGCCCTTTTGGTCTCTGAGTGGGGGGAAGAAGTGCAGAGGGAGTTGCCCCTTGTTTCCAAAGAGAACACTTATGGGCGTGTGCGGCTGAGATCCAGATCCGTGGGCATCTCTCTTGCGGCTGACTTCCTTGCTTCTCCTTGGTTCCTTTGCGAGTCTGGAGCAGCTGCACGTGGGGGGGGGGGAGGCTGTGGGCACCTCTTGGGAATGGCAGAAAGGGAAATCCATGGCCAGATTCTGGACCAGGAAAAAGCACCCTCTGAGCTGACTGCCAACGGATTCTTTGCCAACCGGAGGAAGGTCTTGCTTGGACTGCTCTTTGAGGAATAGATGCCGCTGTTGGCACATTCAGAAAGGCTTGATCGGTCTGTGATTTTCTCTCAAAGCCCTGTCGGTGCAGAAAAGTTTCTTCTCCTTCAAGAACCAAGGCTCCAGCAGGAACAGAACACCCTCCTGCTTGGTCAGAAGTTCTTTCGGGAACCTCAACTTTTTGGTGCTGAAGCCTAAGTCTCATTTCGTCTCTGAGACTTGGTTGTGTTTTGAGTTCCAGATTTCTGAATCTGGCCTTTTGAAGAAGAAAAAATTGGAGTTCCAGTTCTCCACAAGGTGAAATTTGACATGGCCGCTTGGCAGCCTCTGGCTGGGTGTTCTGGTAGTTTCCTGTGCTGGCTTTGCAACAAAGGAAGCTGCTCAGTCCATCCCAGGCAGTGTCGTCTGCTCAGACAGACACGCTTTCCACGGCCTCAGGTGGATCATCCTTCCTCATCACTTCTGCCCGAGTCTGCTACCTGAAGATCCCACCCCTACTGCATGCGAAGCATGTGCCTGTCCCACTGAGCCACGGCCTGCCTCCCTGCCCCTGCTTTTATGCCTGCAGTAGTGTTCTGTGTAACTCAGCGCCACTTCCGCATGGTGCCAGAACCCACCTCCCTGCTTCTCCTCCTCCTTTGGGGACAGACCCCTTGTTTTGGGCCTCATTGGCTGCTCTGGAGCATTGAGCCCAAAGGTCCCTTCCTTGAAGGGAAAGGCCATTTCCAGCCACGATTAGCCTGAACCTGCTGTGTGCTCAGGAGGAAGACGCAAGAAAGGCCCTCTTTATCCTTGGCTGCATCTCTTCCTCCCTTTGGGCTTGTTAGCAAAGGAGTCATCAAATGAATCTGCTCTGACTTTGTGCTCTTTTAATCCACTTTCTGTTTGTTGCTTCAGAATCCATGTTCTGTCAAGGTCTTGGCAGGCTGGATTCCTGCTCTGCCGCTTGGTCTCCCTTGAGAAGGTTGCTGGGTCTTGCTTTGGCTAAAACAGAAATGGGTTGCCTTTCAAAGACGTGGGTTGGTGGGGCTGCTTTCAGAGGATCTGCATGGGAAGAGGGGAGTTGTGTCCGGAGTCCCATTTTGAGTTTTCTGCAATGCCTTCAAGGAGTCAGCTTTGCACTGAGCTTTGCATTGAGGACCCCTTGGCCTGCTGGATGCTGCTTCCTTGTGATGGATGGATGGTGTAGCAGCAGCCTCAGCCAAGGGAACTCATCACAGTGAATGGACAGGCGCCTGGAAGCAGCTGAGCAGTTGTACCACTGAACACTGCAAGATTTTGCCGTGCTAAGACATCCCTGATCTTTGTTTTGCTCTGCCTTACCGTACCTCGGAAAACGAAGGACGCAACTCCCAATGTCAACACCTTCCTCTGATGTCTATTTTCATTGTCAGTTTTCTCGGCTGCTGCAGGGTATTTGAGCCACAGGAGTGATCCTAACGCTGCTATGCTTCTGTGTTCTTGTGTCATGGAAGATACATTCATTTTTATGGCAAGCTTACACAGTGCACAGGGAACGACTTCCATGAGGTGGTTGCAAAGGCTTGTGGTTGACATTCTTTACGTTGGGGCTGCTGCAGGCAAACAGGTGGGGCTGGTGGGGGGCCTGACCTTCTCCAGCCCCCTCAAACTCTATGCATTCTCTCTGGCTTTTCTTGCCCAGTAAAGCAATGCTAGCGAGACTTTCAGCCTTGCCTGCCAGCCCAGGTGCGTTTGCTGCTTCTCCCCCTCTACACAGAATTGGTGCCTTAAAAATCCTCATTAGCTGAAGCTTCCCTGAGACACTGGGATCTGGTCCTGAGAACCTGAGAGGCCAAGCCAGTACATTTTTCTGCCCCAAACTCAGCACAATCCAAGAGGTTTCTTCCTGGCATCTCTTGCCGTTTTGCAGATGTTTGGGGCTTAGCTTCAAATAGCACATGCCTGCTTCCTTGCAATCCCTGATCAGTCAGTATTCTTCATTGTCCCCTAAATAGCCCCAGCCGCCCAGTTTGTCAGTTCAGAGCACTTGCTCTGAAGTTTAGTACCCACCATTTCCATGCAGGGGCAGATCCAGGCTCATTAAACATGATTTGTTGCTCTCGTCGGCATCCTTCTCCATCCATGATTTCACAGCTGTTTGGTTTTAAATTACTCAAGGTTAACACTGTTGGCTTTAGCTTAAAAAGAACAGAAGTCGTACAAAGAGTTTCAGTGGTTACTTGTTACGACACACTACCTCCAGGATTGGGGCAGTAAAATGCCTCTGAATACCACTTGCTGGGGCATCACAATAGGCAAGGGCTCTAGATGGGCTCCCTTTGGCCTGATCTGGCGGCCAGGTTTTCCTTACATGGCACTGAAAGAGCCAGAATTTCTACAGGTGACGGAAATCTACTGTTCATCTACTGTTGGAGGGAACTGTGAGCTGCAAGCTGGAGGAGCCAGCTGATGAGATCTTGACACCCAGTCTCCTAAGGGACAGTTGCTTTTACTATGAATTATTATGTCAGAAAATCTGGGCTTCAAAATCAGAAGTGCTGCTTTTCAAAATGGGAAGGAATTACGTCCAGACATTTGAAACCATACATCAGGGCCTGTGCTCTTTCTTGGGCTATAAAAGCAAAAGAGAAATACTTCTGTGTTTTTATATCCTGGATTTTCTGGTGTTTGTTTCATAGTATATAGATAATTCTCCCTTAGAGGACCTGGGGGCTTTCTACCTGCAATTCTGCTGCTACATGCCACAATACTTGTTCCTTCTCTGTAAAATGCTCTGGTGTATTCTAGTGTTAAGGAAGCACCCACAAATAGCCAGCCCTGTGGGTTTTGTCCTCCCGACAGATATGTACAAATCACACTTAGCAGGTTGCCAGGAGTTTCTGTGGCTCAGACCAGGGACATCGCTAGTTCTGAGCTGGAGGCGGGCTTATTCCTGCCCATCCTGCACATGGTCACTTTATAGATTCCTAGCAGGTGCCATCCATACTAGAGTTCTCAGATCTGGAAGGGTAGCAGAAGACTGAGAGTAGTGATAAACCCTCCAGTGCCTTTATTTGGCCTGCTCCTGCCTCTGAGGGAGACCAGACCATGGTCTGTAGTCTCTCTCCGCTGGAACCATTATTGCCTTGGGCAAGTGTTTTCACCTTATGTGCCTCTCTATCCTGACGTGCAAAACTGGGTATACCCTGGCCTACCTCTTGGGGTATGTTTTATGGGAAGACCAAGAAAAGGAGTGGCTTTGCATAGAATAACTCTGCAGCTTCTTTTTCTTTCTGCAATAGGAAACCAAAACCCACGAGCAAGTAGTTCTGCATTGGTCCTTTTATGCTGAATAGTCATCCTGTTAACTTCCTTTGGGGAGGGTCAAAAGTAGGTGTTGGAAGTTTTTTTTAAGAAAAGGGTTTTCGGTGCACAAGGTTGAAAGGGGAGACGTGTGCCAGGGCTGGCTCTAAAACTGCTGTAAATAAAATGTATGATCCCAAACGATGGAAAATTGCCTCTTTGTCGAAGTAAACAAAGATCTGTACCTGGGTGGGGAGGAAGGAAGGAAGGTTGTGTGCGCATTCTAGTGATGAAAGAGGGGCCGATGAATTGGGGGGGGCTGCAAGTGAGCCTGAGACTAAACTGTGTTGGAGGATGGGGTGCGCAGGGGCCAAAGGAAGGAACATGCTGGGGTGGAAAAGGTAAGTTTTATTTGCCCCCCTGAGTCTGCAACAACTGTCTTATTACCTGTAAGGCACCTCTCAAAGTGGGCAGTGCCATCTTCTGCCAGCGTTCCCTTTTTGCAACCAGCTCTGAACCTTGTTGCTCCTGCAGTCCTCACTTTAGGGTGGGTTGTCTGACCAGTCAGAGCTGGACTCCATCTCCTACCATCTTCTAATTGTTGCCAATGCTGGGAGCCCCAAAACGGGAAGGCCACGCTTCCCACTCCTGCTGTGGGCAGTGTTTGGTGCTGCAGGTGCTGACCACATCAAGAGTGGAGTGGATCCCTACCAAACATAGGCCTGAAATATCTGAAAGATCACCTCCTTCTCTGCAGACACCCTCTTGGGCGTTCAGATAAGCCAAGAAGGCTACCTTGGCAGTTCCACCCTCCTCAGGAGTTCAGGGAGTGGCAGCTTCTAAGCTGCAGGATCCCCACAGATTTTGCACCTTCATTGGATGGTTTCTGTTGCCTGCAGAAGATGTACCACTTTAGTCTGGCCTTGACACCTATTCATAGAGATATCTCACCCTCTTCTCTTGACTCTAATTGGTTTGATCTGATTTAATTTGTTTCTATATTGCTGCAACAGGGACGCAAGTGGCGCTGTGGGTTAAACCACAGAGCCTAGGACTTGCTGATCAGAAGGTAGGCGGTTCAAATCCCCGCTCCTGTTGCTCGGTCCCAGCTCCTGCCCACCTAGCAGTTCGAAAGCACGTCAAAGTGCAAGTAGATAAATGGGTACCGCTCTGGCGGGAAGGTAAACGGCGTTTCCATGCGCTGCTCTGGTTCTCCAGAAGCAGCTTAGTCATGCTGGCCACATGACCCGGAAGCTGTACGCCGGCTCCCTCGGCCAATAAAGCGAGATGAGCGCCGCAACCCCAGTGTCGGTCGCGACTGGACCTAATGGTCAGGGGTCCCTTATATTGCTGCAACCAGCCCTGGGACTTAATGGTGAAGGTGGGTAAGAAATTATGTTCTTGGTATGTGTGTAAAACTAGGGGCTGGGGAAACCAGGTGTGTAGGGTATAAATAATAAATTATTATTATAAAAGATAATAAAAGGGAAAGCCCTGCTGCCTCACACCAAAGCAACACGTGGGGAGAGCTCCACTGCTGCATGCAGATCCTGTTTGTGGGATTCCCATAATGGGCATCTGGTTGGCTTGCTGGGAGAAGAGGATTCTGGGCTAAGCAGGTTCCTATGACCTGATTCTGCTGCAGGGTTCTTCCGGTGTTCCCCATAGCAGATATAGAACTGAGAACACCAGAAAAGCACTGAAGCTGCATCAGGCCAAAGGGAGCCCGCTTAGCCCAGAACCCTCTTCTCGAGTGGCCAGCTTCTATGTGAGGATCTTTCTGTGCTGTTTAATTTGAGCTGGGACTCTTAGGGCAGTTTTGGGGGTGAAAGGGGGAGGTTGGAGAATCATGCGCAGCACTTTGAGCTCTTTGGGAGAAAAGGGGGGAATATAATGAAAATGACACGGGATCCCCGGAACTGGAGCTGCTGGAGATCGAACCGGCGGCGCCTGGGCAGCCGCGCAACGAGACAGCAGGCGGCCTTGGAGACTTCGGATCGTCCCGCTCTTCGAGAGCTTTATGGGCCATCTCGGGTGCCGTAGCCGTCCCTGTTCAATTTTGCCGCCCGCGATTTAGCGTCACGGCAACCCGTCCGCTCGCCCAATGGGAGCCGCCAGCGCGCTGAGCGCGGCCAATAGAAACAGCGGGGGTGGGGCCTGTTTCCACGGCGGCGACGGCGGCGGCGAGGCCTTGCTCCATGGCTGGCGGCGGGAGCTGCTTGGACCTCTGGCGCGGCGAGAACGACGGGCTGGCGCGGCGCTGGCGGACGGTACCTCTTCCCGGCGGCCTCCCTTGAGCGACGCCCGACCGAGGGCCAAGGAAAAGCGGCTGCTCAGCTACGGCAGGCGGGGGCCCTTCAGGACCTGGGACTACAATTCCCATCAGGCCCCGCGAGCGCAGCCTCAGCCCCGCACCATAGACCTCCTGGCCGGGGCTGATGGGAGTTGTAGTCCAAGAGACCTGGAAGCCGAGGGAGCGAGCCGCTCTCCGCTGCTGGGCACGAGCGGGGCCCCTCCTGGGCTGGGGGCCACAAGCCCCTTTGGGGGGAGCGGCGGCAGGGCCCCCCTCAAACCCGGCGCTTCAATCCCTTCTCCGTGTTTTTATCATAATCTTGGCTATTACTGAAACACCACAAACACAATATAAGTTGATTGTTATTACTGAAACCTTTTTTAAAAAGAAATGTTTACATTTTATTTACTGTATTATTAGTTTCATTTTTAATACTCTTATTAAAAAAGATTCGTGCATTGCAAGGCCCTTGGGTCCCTCCCAACTCTACGCTTCTATCAATTTTGTATATAGTTTAGAAAACAATGAAACAAACACCATGGAAGAGAAATTGAGAAATATAGCATGAGCTGATAAAATTGAATATTTTATCTGTAAGCTGCATTGAGTCCCCGCCAGGAAAAAGGGTGGTGTGTGTATAACTAGATGATAATGATGATAATAATAAGCCTCAAGGTGGTTTGTAATCATACAGTTAAAATGTATGAAGAGCAGGCCCAATGGCCATTTAGGACAATGGCTTTTGTAGATTCATGCCAACCTGCATGCAAAGTCCACCATATTACTCCCACCCCCATTTTAAACTACATTGTTTTATGTTACCCAGCTGGAACATTCCATCAGCAATGACATTCCTATGGAAGTCTGTCGCAGGCATGAGAACATATGGTGGATAATGAGGTTTGTGGCGGTGATGTTAGGCTGCCTTGCCTGGCTTTAACCTGATGGAAATACATTTATTAATTAAAGCATTTTTACCCCACGGTTGTGCCAAAAAGACTCTCAGGGTGGAGTAGTATCAGTAATAATAAACAGCCCTTGGGCTGACAGAAGAAAAGGAGTCTGGTACAGTGTCTCTCTAGTGGTCCAGCTAGTTCTGTGTGAGATCTTACAAGTACAGTCGTACATTGGCTCCCGAATGCCTTGGGAGTCAAACGTTCCGGCTCCCAAACGATCGAAATCCAGAAGTGAGTGTTCTGGTTTTCGAACTTTTTTTTGGAAGCTGAACGTCCAGCATGGCTTCTGCTATTGTTTCCAGCGTGCCTGCAAAATCGGAAACCAATCGGAAGCTGCGCCTCAGTTTCCAAATGTTTCAGAAGTCAAATGGACTTCCAGAACAGATTCTGTTAGACTTCCAAGGTACGACTGTACTACCGTACTTTTGATTGTTGTGAGAGCCCCATCTTCTTGTAAATTGCCTTGCTCCTGTCCTAGAATCTGTTCATGGCCGTTGTTTCTGACCTCCTCTGGACCCTTCAAGCTCCCTCCTCCTCTTTTCTTGGCAGGTGACAAGTTCTCCAGGTCCTGACAGTTCAGTGGCACAAACGGCTCACGAGTGCCGGCTTGCCTTTACTAAGCTGCTGCAGAAGATCCAAGGTAGCAGTTCAGGGGAAAAAAAACCTTTATTGGTAGGCTGGAAAATGGGCAGTAGCCAGGCCCCCTCTGTGGCACAAGTGTGGGGCAGCTCATGGTGAAGTTCTGGGCTGACGTCTCCCTGATGAAACCGAAGCCAGCAGGACTTTGCAGCCATAAGAGGTTAAGCCTGGTTTCCTTCTGCATGTTTTATTTATCTATTCAATTTATATCCTGCACCTTCCTCCAAAGGACCCCCAGGCAATACAAACAGTACAATTAAAACTTCTAAAAAATACAACCCATTGAAAAGCAGTGTTCTATAAAAAGCAACCACCTACTCCTAAACCAATAATTTCAGAGTAGCCAGGGATAGAACCTTAAGCTATCAAATGCTTAAGGGGTAAACAGTGATGTTTTTTTTTAAAAAATTCTCCCTTTCTCCTAGAAGTTAATAGTGAAGGAGACAGAAGACCCTCACAAGGGAGGGCATCCCACAAATAGGGGACCGCCACCCAGAAGGCCCTGTCACAGGAAACCCCAGTGGCAGCACCACCAACAGGGCCACCCCAGCTGATTGTAAGGAATCTGGATTTCCTTGCTGCTTTGGTCTCTTCACGCGTTTCTGGCTGGTTTTTTTTGCCTTGGAGAGGGTGGTGAACAATCTCCCCCTCCACAAGTTAAGCTGAAAAATGGCTGGGGTAGTAGAGACTGCATTTGTTTCAGCCCGGCTGGATTGGTTCCCCACATTCTCAGTTCTCAAGAGAGGACTGTCCAGGTGACAGCAAGAGGAAAAGTATGATTTGCTTATTTAGCCCTTTATCTCTTGCTTTTCTTCCACCTTGAGAATCAAGGCAGTTCCCAGGTGGTCTCCCATCCAAACACTGGCCAGGCCCAGACCTGCTTAGCTTCAGCAAAAAGAGCTGCATCATTTGCTCCAAAGTGGAATGGGCTTCCTGTCTTGTGTGAACAGCTAGACTCTCACTCCCTGAACTCTGGCTGGCCATCCTTCCTTAACCTCACTGCTGCCAAGTCTGGAACCTGAAAGCGCCTGCCTGCCCTTCCTGACTTTGGGTGCTCAGATCCTGCATACCCCTTGAGTGCTGACCCCCAGCGACCATTGACATGGGGCCACCTGGTGAGTTCTTCAGGTGGATGGAAAGGTTCACCTTTGAATTATCTCTCCCTCTTGATTTGCAGGGCTTCCAGCTGCACTCCCAGCTCTGCCACTGGAGCTGGCTACCCTCTACAATTCCCTGGTGTTTGATATCTGCCTCTCCAGCAACTCTGGCGAGAAACTATTGGGAGTGATAGATCATGGGCTGAGCAGGGGTAAGAGAAATGTCTCCACGTGCTCTCCAAATGATGGGTGGTAGAATCAAAGTCATGAATAAATACATACCTGGATGTTTTTGCTGCTGGCCCTGTTTGTTTGAGGAAGTGGGATGCCGGAGTTGGAGGGGATTCTTCCTCTACTCCCAGGTGTTCCAAATCCATCTGTAACTCTGGATGGAGCCTGGTCTTTCTCTAAGTGCAAAGAATCCTACGATGCAGCACTTCTCTCCCCAACCCCACCTTTGGCTGAAAGTTATATCTATGGAGGTTTTCCTCTGTCTGTCTCTGCTAGTTCTAGAGGTGTGTGCAGTGTCTGGCCAAGGACTTGGCTCAGAGGACCGCTGGCAGAGGGTGCTCCAGGATGATACCCTTGAAGAACTGCAGGCCCCTCTGCATCGACTGGCTGTCCTGCAGGGGGTGCTGTGGCTTGCAGCAAACCGCCTCGCAACCGCGGAAGGCCTCTTTCAGCTTCTGAATGGCGCCAAGGTAGCTAACAGCAGCCTGGAGCTGCATAGCATCTGTATTGAGGCATTGCTCGCTCTTCCCTCCTAAGTGAAAGCTTTCCCCACCCTTTGCAAATGGGATGGCAGCTTGCAGTGCTGCAGCAGGTAGTTGGGCCTCTCATCAACCTCTACATGACCATTCAGCTTAAATTGTGGGGCTGCAAGGAGCTCTGATGAAAGACCTGGCATGCGCTGACTGTTCATTGGCCCTGGTTGAATCACACACCAGTAACCAGCCTGAGGGGCCATGGGCTGGGAAAGGAACAGCAAAAGGACAGGTGGGCTTCTGCAGTTCTGCCTGGTAAGCCCAGTTGCCTGCCTATAGTTTGAAGCAGGCATTCCCCTCTGCCTCCAGCCTCTCCTCTGACTCTCCCTGCTGCCAGCCTGGCTGGCATGTAGAGAATGGCACCACGTCCAGTCCTGGAGGCAGGATGCCTCTGAGGACCAGTTGCAGGGGAGCACAGATGGGGAGAGTCCTGCTTTTGGGCTTTCCAGAGGAGTCATCCGATTGGCCATGACAGTCACAGGATGCTGGACTAGGTGTGCCCCCTTTGGGTCTGATCCAGCAGAGTTGCCCTTCCGTTCTTCCAAGAAATTCGCTACTGTTGAAAGTGCTGCAGGACTCTTGACCATGAACCGTTATTCCTTTTTCAGAGCCTGAGGCCTCCTCCTTGCCATGGCCATCAGAACAACTTCCTTTCCCTGCTCCAGATGTGGCAGCCACCTGACATGGCAGAGTCTGACCCCCTCCTTGTGCAGAGTGTCCAAGAGTTGAAAGGCATCCTGTGGACTTCGGCTGCCTTTCTGCAAGGTGGGGCTGTGATTTCCCACTCTCCGCATGCCTGCTGCTTCTGTATGCCTTCTCTCTTTTGACCCGCACCTCGGCAGCTGCAGTTGCTTCTGCCAGGAAGCCACTTGCTAGGGAGGCAAAATCAGTCCGTCTGCAGGGTACTTGAGTCAGGAATTGAGTGTGCCAAGGCAGATTAAATGCTTTCCTCTGAGAAAGAGGAGGAGGATGTGGTTTTGGATTATAACAAAGCTATAGCACTCTCAGTTGCTCTTCTGGCTCGGATGTTAGATAGACTTGTTTTAATTGCTTTCCACTCTGTCTCAGGAGCAAAGTCTGGATAATAGAATTGTATAGGGGGGGGGTTCGTAGGCAGTCTAGACCAACCCCTTTTTCAGAGGGGGAAAACCAGAGCTCTAGAGCCCCCCCTCCCCACCAACGGATGGCTTTTCAGCCTCCTGTGAGGGAGAGCCCAGCACCCTCCAATATAATTGATTTTGTTGTTTAAATGTTCTTCCTGTTGAGCTTCTGCTAATGTTCAGTAACTGTAATAGCAACTTTAAGTCATATTTTTAAAAACCCTACAGCTCTGTGTAAGCCCAGTTATCACATACAAGTCCAAACAAAAGATGGGGGACCACGCTCTGTTCTGCTTTGGTCATGCAGCTCCTGGAGTTCCTTGTCAAATTCTACTCAGTAGGTGGGAACAGGTTTTCCTCTCTGTTCCAGGAGTTCAGGAACTGGAAGCCGGTGATCTCCCTGCCGCTGTTGCCCTTCTCCAAACAGCTGCTACGGGGCTGTGTTCCAGGCGCCGCCTTGCCCAGATCTTCACCTTAATGGGATGCTGTAACCTGAAAATGGTATGGGTGCATTGAGGGGGGAGAGGGTGGCAGGGTGGCACAGCTTGTGAACGCAGCACGTGGAAGGAAAGGGGGAAGGTGTTGCTATTAGGGCAAACCTGTGTCAATATGCCCCTGAAGTGTGGGGCCTCCAGCGGTTCTGAGAGCCGCAGCAGAAAGTGCCATGTTGGTCTAAGTTCTCTTTCCCCCTTACCAGGGGGTGCTCTGCCTTGCCACCCCCCTATTGGGGCTTCTTTTAAGCACTGCTAATGCCAGAGAGCTAGGAATTTGGCTTATTAAGCAGGAAAGGCCTAAAATTATGTATTTATAACATGCATTTGTCACTTATTACAAAAACATCTCAGAGCAACTCATAGTGATAAAAAGCATACATGGTAGAACATTTAAAATTCTGCGCGTTAAAAATAAGAATTAAAAATTTTAAACTAAAAGGTAATACTTCAAAAGAGCCAGGTGGGTAGAATTTCTCATGCTGCAGTATTCTTGAGATAAAACATAGGCATTGCAAATGTTTTCTTGCCAAGCAGTAATGATGTTAAAATATTGAGAAATATTTTCGTGAAATATCCTTTAATAAATAATGTTAAACATTGTATTTAGTAAATTAGGGTTACTAATACCACTCTTGGTGTGCAACGAGATAAAACGTGATGAAATACAGTAGGTACAAATGCTAAAAGCAATAAAAGCATTTCTGCGATTATACAATGGGGGGGGGCTTAACCCTCAACCTGTGATCAGAAACCAGCTTTTCACAGATCTCTAGAACAACAAATGCACAAGCAGAGAATTATGGGAGTTCTGCTACGCACCTTTGTTTATTGGAAGGTTACAGCAAAGCACCTTTGGATCTCGGCGCTTCATATTACATCTGCTCCTCTGTGTTCCAGGACAAGCCACAGATGGCAATTCAGTACCTGAAACGAGCCCTGCAGGTGGATTTCACCTTCCTCCCTGCCCTGTACCAAGCATCCCTGTTGTACCACCACCTGGGGCTTCTGGAGGCTGAGCTGGAGGTCCTGGTGCTGCTGTATCAGGTGTGTCTCAGGTTTTCCTATCCCTGCATGACGATGCCCAGGGGCTGCATTGGCACTGCAACTGCTCTGCCTAAGAAGAACTGGCTGCGCTTCTGGCTTGCTCCCCTCCCTACTTGACAGCTGAGGGAGCCAACTGGCCAGGAGGTCTGTCCGGTCGCTGTAGATACCTGCCTGCCCTTCTCAAGGTCCAATATCCGCTCATAAAGAAGGGCAGGAGGAGTTAGCCAATGCAGATCTTTCCTTGGATGCACTATTCCACTCTGTCTGATGCCCAACAGTGTTGATTCACCCATGGGCGGAGGAAGGAGGGCAGTGGGGGCCCTTTGCCCCAGGTGTCATCAGTGAAGGGGGTGACATTCGGCATCCCACCTGCCTGTGACTCCCAAGCCTACTCTAAGCCGTCGGGCGAAGGGGCAGAGCTGTGCCGCCTTGCCTGCGGCCTTTCCCCCTTTGTTTTGACAGCTCAGGGGAGGCTTAGGAGTCATGGGTGGGCATTGCACTGTTGCCCCCTTCTCCCAGGCTCCTCCCCCCAAGAAGCAGGTCGTCATGGGCGGCTTGCTCCACCCCCCCATGGGTGTCTTGCCCCGAGATGCTCGCCGCGGTGCCCCTCTGGGATGCTTGCCCCGCCCAGGGTGCACACAGCATGTTGTGCCGCTCCAGGTGCTGGAGCAGCTAGCTCTGCCTCTGAAGTCACCAATGTTCCCATTTCCTCCGCTCTCCCTGCCTCAGGCTCTGGATGGTCCTGCACAGGTAACGGCAGAGCTTGCTAGTCCATGTTCCCTGATTCAAATGGAGCTGCTCACCTGCGCATCACAACTGAGCAGCATCTTTGTCAAGAACTGTCCATCAGATGTGAAATATTTGCTGGCACAAAGGAACCTCCAGGCAGGGAGGTGAGTGCCCCCCCTTCCTGTTACTTAAATCTCCCTGGTTGCTCACTTGAGGTGGGGAGGGAATTGTTGGCTTCAGTTTTCTCCAGGGAGAACTTTCCTGAGGCATCTCAAATTACTAACAGGAGACTCCTGCTGGAAGGAAATTGCTCATCAGCTCACTTTGAATGAGGGCAGGGAGCTGTCTTTAGGAGGCCCATGGGATGTCCTTGTAGGTCCTTGCAGCTCCTGTTGTTTATTTTCATTTATTTATCAGATTCCTTATCCACTGTTAGGGCCCAGGGAAGGTTACAAGCATACAGTATTCAATTATAAAAACAGATGAAACAATCACAATGATAGAAACAAGTAAAACCATTCCAGAGCAGTATAAATATGGCAAAAACAACAACCCCAAACAAAAACACCTTAACTGCCAGGTGCCAAGCTAAAGAGGGGGAGAGGGTATTTCAGATATTGGGGGGTGTCATTTAAGGCTTTAAATACTAATATGAGCACCTTGGATTAGGCGTGGAAGCAAACTGTTTTCTTTTCTCCTGCAGGGTGAGTGAGGCAGTGGAGCACTACCTGGACCTCTTGGCTCTGTTCCAGGAAGGGCCTCTTCACCAGGTTGGCACCTTGCAGCTATTTTATCTTCATGCCATCTGCTGGTTTTTGTGCGGAGGAATGTGCAAGCCTCCCTCTCTCAACAATAGCAGAGAATGGGCTAACAATGAATCAAATCACAAACGTAGCAAGTAGCATGGAAGTCCACTTAAACAGCTCCATAAAGAAGCACGATAAATGCAATCATCCCCCAAATCCTGGCATAAATGCATGGGGTTTATACAGCTAAAGGTTTAAATAGTTCTCCAACTGGAGCTTGACAGACTGTTTTACATTTGCTTTTTGAATTGTGCTTCCTAATCTGCAAGGGCTTGGCAACGCTTCTTGCTCTTCCAATGTGTTGCATGTGTGCAGTCATCGAGAGGAAGATTTCAGTTACTGGGGGCAGAGGGCGGTGGTGGTGGTATTCCGCCTTCTGAAGGTCAGCAGCAGCAGCATCTTGAACAGTCTCTCAAAGATAACAGGAAGCCAGTGCCAGAGGCGTCCCAGGGAGATGAGTGCAATGTTTTGCAGTCTTCAAGGGCACACGGAGGTCATGGTGGCCATTCAGCCTTGAGGTGATGCTTCTCCTTGTGTGCAAATGACTTTGAAGACTTAATCTTGTGTCCTTTCACCGTAACCCTCTGGGTAAGTCAGTGCTGACTTGCCCAAATACACCCAGTGACCCCAGCATCTTTCTGGGGCAGCCATAGCCAAGGAGACTCTTGTCAGCAACAATAAAGAAGTGAGGGATTGCCCCCCCCCAGTCTTTCTCATGTTTCAGTTGCTATCCTGGCTTCCATGTTGGCTTCAGCAGCCAATGGTGGCCTGAGACATTTGCACCCGCGCCTGCCCAATTTCTCTAGCACTCTTGGCTCTCAAGCAGTGTTTGCTGTACTCCCTGTGCTGTGTTCCTTGTTGTGGACCCAGCACCTTCTGATCCTTGGGTGGGGCCCTCCTCCTCCTCCTCCTCCTCTGCAGGTGTCTCTGTGTGGTGAGCTGGCCTTGCCCAGGATCCCCGAGGTCTTCTTAGAGGCCGCCTCTGCCCTGGGAGAGGTGGCCAGGCATCGAGATGCCATTGCGGTGTGTGAAGAGGTGGCAACCCGGATGAGTGGACTGATCCCCGAGAGGCTGCCAATTGAGCTGGACCTGTGGGCTGCAGAGGACCTCCCGGGGCCTGCTGGGTCCTCACTGACAAATTCTGCTGGCAGCCTCATAAAGCGGAAGAGGGAGAGCCTGCTCTGCGTCCTTTGGCGAGCAGCTGCCTATTTGATCCAGGGCTTGGCATGGGCTGGGCTAGGAGAAGCCAAGGAAGCCATAAGCCACTTGAGCAGGTAATCAGGCTCCCGGTTTGTGATCCAGGGAAGGTGGTTCTGAGTGCCTCACCCTGTCCGTCCCTTAATTGGATGCTAGGAGAGCATTCTCTTGCAGCCATTCAAAGGGAACTGGCCTTGTGAGACAGGATGGCATATTAGATGCAACACTGGATATTCATGGATGTGTCCCATTAAGGAAGGCTGTGTCTACCTTGGTACTTAAAACTTCCGTGTTCTGCCCCAGGACCCCAGATCCTGCAGCTCAAAGGAACAACTGCATGCCTCCTTGTTTGGTTCTGCTTGCCATGGAGTCTGCTAAGGAGCTGCAGGGAGTGTTGAAAGTCCTGCTTCCACCCCTGAGCTTCTCTTTGCAGCCTTGAAATGAGAAACCGGCCCCAGGGTCCAGTTTCTGTGCTTGTTTTTTTCTTTTTTCTTTTCTTTTTTTCCCAGTTTCTGTGCTTGTGTGGTCTGGTTGCATGCAGGCCAAAACCCACCAGCATGCCCATAAGTGCTTGTTCCCCCTTCTGTCAGGAAAACTGAGTAGATACCTGAATGGACCCTCAAATTCTCTTGACTCAGGCTTTCATCTGAGAGCCCTAAGATGATTGTGCTTTGCTCCTTCCCCAACAGGTGTCTTAATGATCTTCTGAGAGTTCGTTTTGTGACCACAGGTATGGATCGGGATGCTTACCGCCAGTTTCTGTCTGCCTTCCTCTTGGCTGGAGTGATTTCTGGAGCTGGGGAAAGCCCTTTTGTAGGGCTAGAGCTAACCTACTGCTGCCCAAGGTGGGAATGGTCTAGGAGAGTCCTCACCTCTCGTTTAATCATGCCACGAGTCCAGACTGGTCCTTGTGTGACATCACAAGTTGATGTCCAGCCACTTGGCACGAGAGGTTTCTGCTTCCATTTTCTTTCTCTTGACCCCCCACCCCCTGCATGTGGGAGCAAGAGTAGACTGCAGAAAGGGCAGCAGGCAGGGAGAGAACAGGGCTAGAGAATTGGCTTTGTTTCTGTTGACCTCTCTGGCTCATGGCTGGGAGAGCAAAACCCAAGGGCAACGGTCTTCTTTCTCTACCAGGCAGCAATAGCAGCACTGGAAAGGAGGCAGAGCAGATGGGGCTGTCAGAAGCAAAGATGCTTCCCCAAATCAGGCAGCTGGCCCTGACTGGACGAGGGATCCAGTTCCTGCATCTGGGGCGGAATAAAGAGGCTTTGGCGGATTTCCAACACAGCTTGCTTGTCTGTCCAGGTACCCACAGCCAGGAATCCTTTGCCTATGGGAGGGGCCTGGCCTCCAGTCAGTCTAGTGGTTAAAGGAGTGGGTGGGGAGGCTCGAGTAATTTTCAGAGCATGCAAAATAAATTATGCAGAGTAAGTATTTAGATATATGCTTAGGCAACTTCTGTAAAGTAGGAGACAGAATTTGGAGCTCTTTGGGGCAGACTAAATGCAGGCCCTTTTTGCCCTTGGTGGAGGGGAGGGCGTGGAGCAAGGTGGTGGGGGACAAGGGTCCACTCAGCAAGATCCAGTGTGGGGAGGGCAGGGGCATGTTGGGATTTCTCCTGGGGTCCCCAGCGGCCCTGAGGCCAGCTCTGGTCATGCTGCTTCCTTTGTGCTTTACAGACTGGCCCTCTGCTAACTTGTACCTTACGCACACCCTCTGGAAGCTGGACCGAAGGCAGGAGGCAGCTGCCCACTGGCAGAAGCTCCATGTGGACGCTGCAGGCTTGGAGGAAGAGGCGGAAAGGTGCGTGCATGCCGCTGAATCCTGTCCCTGCCCCCTGAACAGAGGATGAGGGAGTGCAGTATTGCATGTGGGAGGAGGCCATCCAGGTTCCCTCTCTGCTCCTGCGACTTTCCACCCCTACATACACCTGACCAAGGATGCTCAGGCTGCAGGGGGGGGGGGCCTTGGTCTCTTGGCTGCTTGCAACACTTTGGGCATCTCTTCCCTCTTGCCCTTGGCACTGGTCACCATAGACCATGCTCTCCTCCTACCCTCGGTCATCGTAACCTGCCCATCTCTGCTTTAGCAACCACTGACACCGATTTCTCCCCTCCCTCCTTATGTTTCAGATCGTTCCCGATATACCTGCAGCCATGCCTGAGGCAGACAAAGTTTCCTCACGCAGAATCACTTGCCAAGAATGTGGGAAACTTCCTTGCGGGGAGCAGCCAGGGACTCTAGAGCTGCTGCTGCTCCTGCCTCTCCTCTCCTCTGCCCTTGCCAGGCCCTTCTTCCAGACAGCTTCCTCAGCGGATTTTCCAGGGCTCTGCTTTGCCTTTGGGAAGGAGAGTGTTTCAGTTGCAGTCACCAAAGACAAGTGATGACAGTGACCCTCATCCTAGTGGAAAGGATGTGGGGGTTTTGCAGAAGCTCCACGTCTTTGCTCCTGTATGATTCAGTTATTTTTGAGATTACGTCCTTAGTGGAAGGAGGAAGCAAGCAAAGAGGGGTGACTCTAGTCCAGGTATTTGTAAAACGAAGCCCCACAGTATTGTGAAAATCTTCAGTTGCTCTTTTCTTTGCTGCAGATTTGGGAGGAAGGGGTGGGGAGGGGGCGCTTTCTTGACTGGCACCAAAACAATCCATTCCTGAGGTAGAAGCAAGCTTAGCTCTGTCCTCTTGCTGCCTCTTCCTTTGTGCTTATCCTTTATGCCCAGGGCTCCATCAGTCATGTTGCTTGGCATTTACGAGAGAGAGAATTGCAAACATAGCACCATGTGGTAACAGCACACAGATGGGTTTGTGGTGTCTCCATTTTGGTCTGTGGGCACAATTGTGGGCTTTCCTGTTCATCTGATTCTGGGCAGCTTCTCTTTTCAAGCTGTATTGGGGCGGCCCAAAAGCTGTTGGCTGACACAGAGGTTTGCTTCCCTTTTGAAAGATGTGTTGGATAAGCTATTTTCTTCCATTTGCCTGATCATCATACAGGGTACTTAAGAATTTATAAAGCCTGTATTTCTTTTTAATGACTCATCTCTTGATTATCAAAATGTCTCTTGTGAAATCTTTAGTTCTAAATTATTTGAAGAGGGCCGTGGAGGGGATGAAGTCTGAAGCAATGCCTGCTGTGAGTGGTATTCAGCAAAGTAGTACTCTGGGTAAATGGACCCAATTGAAGTCTGTTTCGTTAAATCTCGATGAGTCTAATTTTGAGTAAAATTTAGTTGAATACTATCCTGTGTTTTTCATCTAATGAGGGAATGAGGCCCTAGGAGTCCTGGAAAGATAGCTGTTGGGTCAGTCAAACTGAAAGTACCAACTCTCCCTCTAATGAGTAGTGACTATCTACCTGCTAACATGCGGGACACTGCGGTCTAAACCACAGAGCCTAAGGCTTGCCGATCAAAAGGTCGGCGGTTCGAATCCCCGCGACGGGGTGAGCTCCTGTTGCTCGGTCCCTGCTCCTGCCCACCTAGCAGTTCGAAAGCACGAAGTCCAAGTAGATAAATAGGTACCGCTCCGGCAGGAAGGTAAATGGCGTTTCCGTGTGCTGCTCTGGTTCGCCAGAAGCGGCTCAGTCCTGCTGGCCACATGACCCGGAAGCTGTACGCCGCCTCCCTCGGCCAATAAAGTGAGATGAGCGCCGCAACCCCAGAGTTGGCCACGACTGGACCTAATGGTCAGGGGTTCCTTTACCTTTTACCTGCTAACTGCTAACTGGAGGGACCAAAGAGCAGTTGGCCCTGGCCCTGGGAATGCAGAAAAGGGCCTCACTCTTCCCACATCTCTCTGCTAAGTTTCAGAAGTGATGTAGCAGCCTTCATATGGAGGAATGGTTGGAAGCAGAGCTGTTATGTTTCATTGGGGGGGGGGAATTGTCATTTATTGTTAATAAAAATCAGACAACCCCTTTTAGACTTTTTGTGTGGAAATGAAAATTTGAGACGCTGGGTGGCAGGGTAGCTCCGCACCCAGATTTTAGCCGTAACAATAGAATCAGAGAACTGTAGAGTTGGAAGGGACCTCAAGGGTCATCCAGCCCAACCCCCTGCAATGCAGGAATGTGGGTCTGAAGATTGGGGAACAGCTGGATGTCATCTTAGGGTGAATGTATTTTATGTAACTGATAAGACGGAAAATCAGAATTCCTTTTTATCCCCTTCCCCTTTACCCCCCCCCCCTTTTATATTCCCTCTTCATTTTTTTCTCTTGTTTTGTATGGTGTCCTCTCCTCCGGGACATTATTGGGATTATACACACAAGGTGATGGATGGTTGGTGAAGGACTCTGAGAGGCAGGGAAGGGAAGAAGTCCCAGAGTGGGAGGCTGGGGGAAGAAAGGGAAGTTCCGAGGTGAGATGTGGAAGGGTCCACCCCTTTCTGCATTAAGAACTATACAGTGGTACCTCGGGTTACAGATGCTTCAGGTTACAGTCTCCGCTAACCCAGAAATAGTGCTTCAGGTTAAGAACTTTGCTTCGGGATGAGAACAGAAATCGTGCTCCGGCTGTGTGGCGGCAGCAGGAGGCCCCATTAGCTAAAGTGGTGCTTCAGGTTAAGAACAGTTTCAGGTTAAGAATGGACCTCCAGAACGAATTAAGTTCTTAACCTGAGGTACCACTGTATTTAAGAAAGGACTCTGCATTTTCCTTTCTCTGATTTTATTTAGCTTAGTTTTTTAGTATATTCTAAATAAAATTTTATGGGGGGGGACAACAACAACGGTGGAACGGGCTGCCTCTGAAGGTGGTGGGCATTTTTAAAGCGGAGGTTGGACAGCCATCTGTCAGAGACGCCGTAGCCGGGATTCCTGCATTGCAGGGCGCTGGGCCAGATAACCCTCTGCGACCCTGAGGTTCCAGGATCCCACGCAGCAGCAGAAACCCTGGCGTGGGGGAGACGCCGCGGCGCTGTGGCTGCAGCGGGTGAGCGCGCAGGAGAGCGAGCCGCTCCCGGCTTCTCTGCCGCAGCTCCGAGCCTCCCCTCCTGGCCGCCCTGCGCCAAAGCAGCCCCGCCCGCCCAGCAGCAGCGCCTCTCCCTGCGGCGCGCTCTGCACATTCTCAGAAGCCCTCTCTCCCCAGCCCCGCCTTCCCCTTTATGACGTCACGCGCCCCAGCAAGCCGAGGGCGGGAAATCCCCTTCCGGGGCCACGCAGCTCCGCGCCGAGCCTGCGCAGAGAGTCCGCGGGGCGCGCGCTCTCCCATTGGCTGCTCCGCCACGCCAATCATCTACTTGTCACGTTGCGACTGGCTGCAGCGCGCCCGTCGCTCTCGGGGCTCCACCCAATCCGGGCTGCGTTGCCAGGCAGAAAAGGAATCCGGGCGGCGCTCCCCCCCTTTATTCCCCCCTCCCTTTCGCATCGAGGGATTTTTCCGATTGGTCCGCCCGTCCCCGACGGAATGCGCTACCCGGATGACCCCCCCTTCCTCCAACCTCCGGGTCCGGCAGCTTTGCGGCTTTTTTTTCCCGCCCCTCCTTCGGATTGGCCGAGCGGGGCCGGTTTCCTTTTTTCCGATTGGCCGCCGCGGCACCTGTTGCCAGGCAGAGCGCGGCCTAGCACGCCGGGCGGAGCGTCACTCCCGATGAGTCGGCGTTGATCCGTGAGGGGAAAGCGAGCGAGCGAGCCAGGAGAGAGCCAGCAGAGAGAGCGAGCGAGCGAGCGCGGCGCCCAGGCCGAGCCACCCTTCGAGACCGCAGCAGCCGAGCCTTGCCGCCATGGCCTCGGGAGCCGAGTGAGTCTCACACGGGGGGGGGAGGGAAGAGACCCGCCTGACAGGAGGACCCCCCCCCCGGGCCGCCGCCGGAGGAAGGCCTCGCCGCCTCCCTCGCTCCCTCACCCGGCCATACGAGGCCTGGAACGGGGGGCGGGCGGCGGATTGAGGAGAGAGAGAAAAGCCCCCCCCGCTTCCCCCTCCCTCAGGCGCCGCCATTTCTCCCCCCCCCCGTGGCCTCTCCCCCAAAGCCTTTTAGCCTTGAGGGGAGGGGGCGCCATCATTTCCTCGAGGGGAGGGGGCGCCGGCTCCTTCCTGGCCTCCCCCCCCATTGAGGGGGTCTTTCTGGGGGGGTCCGGGGGGGCGTGATGCCCCCGGGCGCCGGGGGGGGGGACGGAGCCGGAGGGAGGCGGCGCTTCCTTCTCCGAGAGGCCACTTCCTGCTCCGCCACTTCTGCCGAGTCACCCGCCGCTGGGAGGGAAGAGAGAGAGGCCGCTTGGCCGGGCCGGGGGGCTCCCTTCCCCGGCGGATCCAGCGCCGCCTCCCCCCGCCAGGCGGCTCCAGGGCTGCGGCGGAAGGAGGGCCGCCCTGGCTGGATCTGCCGGTCCAGGGGGCGTCGCCGGGCATCTTCTGAACGTGGCTCCCGAAGGGTTGCTGAATCACGGAGGAGGGGCAGGAAGGGGGCCTCCCCAGAAAGGAGAATACTAGCAGCAAGGAGTCCTTGGGGCTCCAATGATCTTTCGCTTCACATAAGAACCAAGCCTCTTTAATAAGAAACGAGGGCCTTTAGATTCACACTCGTCAGATATGGGCGAGGGGTCCCTTCTCCAACATGCTGTCAAGTTGCAGGCCAGATGCTTCTATGGTTCTCGATGGATCCTCAGGCCACACTGGCGAGAATGCTTCGCCCGCTGAACCCCGAGGCTCTTGGGCAGCTGCTCTCTTTCTCCCCAGTGCATAACAGCAGGGTAACTGGCCTTGCTGCCATTAGGTACTTTCAAGCCAAGTCCCCTCTCACGTGGCTGGCTCAGTAAGAGTATGTGCTCAAGTTGCTCACCCCTCCCATTGTTCCGAGGGAGAATTGTGGCTGCTAAACTTGCACCTGCTCCGCCTAGAAAAACACACTGCCTCGTGGGATTTTCTCGCTAGTAAGCAAGGTAGCATGCTGGTGTGCTTCAGTAGGAATTCTTAGCTGTGGCAGCCATCTTGTCATATGGAAGCCACAAAGCATTGGTCATGTGATACCAGCTAGAGAAGGACTCCTTGGGTTCACCACTTCCTGGTCTTAACTCTCAAGTGAACAAGGAATGGAAATAAAACCAATTTGCACATCACTTGCTGATTAGGCTCTTCCATTTTGGCTTGAGCTCCACTGGCTATTAGAGGGAAACATGTTAGGACCAACAAGCTGGTCTTATGCTGTTGGTAGAGTAACTAAATGCTTAGGATAATTTTAAAAATTTCTGTCTTAAAGAGCTCTCTACGGCTATGCTGGGAGAAGTGAGAACCAGTCATGGTTAAGTGACAACAGAAATGGCATTTCACAAAACATTTGTCACCTTGCAAAAATGTACTGTCCGTTTTTTGGGGTTGGGGGAGATTTCCTGCAATATGAATAGCAATTGCCAATCAACAAGAAGGTCTGGAAGCATTGTTTTCTTATTTGGCATGATGTCACAACAACTAATTGACTTTGTGGGGTTGGTACAAAGCCTGCTCTGAGCAAACTGCTTCATGCCCCCACTCTGATTTGGCTTTCTGATGTTATGCAGCAAAAAACCTCATGCCCTTTTAAAAACAGGAATCCTGAAGCAGCTGCTGGGAAGTGGGGTGGTGGGACAGTCCAACAATAGCCAAAGTTGTTTCTTACTATTGGCCCATCTAGCTCAGTATTGAGCTGACTGGCAGCAGCTCTTTAGGCTTTCAAGCATGAAGTCGTCTCAGCCTTACCTGGAGATGTCGGGGATTGAATCTGGGTATTTTGTGCTCCTATGAACTATGGTCCCTTTTCACATCCTAAAAACACACTTGTATGAAAACAGCACTCTCTTTAACAATAGAAGTCTTGTTCCTTCTTCTAATTCTGCTACATAAAAAAAATATTTATGGCTGGAATAGATAAGTTTGGGGGCACTGAGTTCACAAGAACTTAACTAATCAGTATTGGAATTAATTTTGCATCACTGGGTGCTTCTCAACTTGGCAAACATTGTGGGGTGAAAGGAGCCTTGCCAGCAACTTCCTTTTTAAAACCTTGTAAAGTATGTCTGGATGACTTTGCATGAGAGCAGGAAGATAATTGGCAGGTAGGTAGACTGTTGAGTATTTTCTTCCTAAGGAATTCCCTGGTTTCCAGTCAAAAGTACAAGTATTGGTTCATCTACTTAAACAATACAGGCCTCGAAATAAATGAATCTTAACAGTTTTTAGCTTTTTTCTTAACTAATAGTAAACAGACAGCTGAACCCTTTCCTACTAGCTTTGTTGCCTAGAAAATTTCCTGAACCTTCACAAATTATTATTTGCAAATCTAGGCTTCATCTTCCTTTTGTTGGCTGAAGCTGATTTGTTTTTCTTTTAACCTGGTTGTTCTCAGGTGACATGGTTGAGGCAAGACCAGCTGCTTGAAATTCACAAGTGTCTTTGCTGAGATCCTTCCTTCTATTTTTAATGCAGTTACAGCAGCTTGGAAGAACCAACTTTCCGGTTAGCTGTGAAACAACAGATCTCTTCCTCCATAGTCTGCTTGCAGTTAAAATTCCAAATGAAGTGTCTTCTGTGGTAGAGCTAACTGGTCCCTTGGCTTTCTAGTATTTCCTCTAGCCAAGTATCTTCCTGAAGATCTGTCAGGAATCTTGATGGCCTGGTTCTAAGAAAGTAGTAGCCACCGTGCTGTTATTTGAAACTTCATTGCCACAATGCTTGCTTATTCACCTTTGTGTTTTCTTCGGTTTTCAGTTTTTGGATGTTCTGTTGGAGGACCGTCTTCCACTGGAAGTGCCCTAGATTGGTACAGCCAACTGTGGATAAATATTAATTTTTTTCCAATAGCCCACAGTAAATGAACTGAAAAACATTAGAAGAGTGCAGTTAGAGTACTTAAATGTTACCCCAAAACAGATTCAATACTTTACATCAAAATTAGTTTACTGGAATTAAACTTTTTAAGATGTGCAGACTAATTATGTTTCAAGATATGCCCGCTCATTTAAGCTATTCCCTTTCATTATTTAGAGGTAATAAAACTTGAAGGCACTGAAAACTGTTTAACGTACCTGAGAAGCTGGGCTTTCCAGGGGTATGCAACGGCGGGTAGGGGGAATCGATTACAACCTTTTTAGGCCTGACTGATACTTAATCCATTCCAGTTGCTTAGTTTGAATTGCATTATTTCTATTCATCATATGACTGACAATTTTATGAAGCAACTTGTGTCTAATAATGGCACGTTCCCCGCCAAAATATGATGGTGGAGAAAACCCCCCACATTGCATTACTTGACTGCATCACACTTGAGCACATTAGGTTGCCTGAACAATATCTGGCTTCTCTCTAGTTCTAGAGAGTTGGTCCCAGGCTCCATCTCACCCTCCTCCAAGTTTCGGTTTGCTGGTACCATAACAGTTGTTCTTCATCTTAGTTGTCAGCCTTAACTGGTGTAAACGCATCTGTATTTCCTCAGTTGAAGGCAGATTTAGGGGGGTTGGCTTGGTGTCCTATTTGGCATCCTGCAAAGCATCTACCAGTCACTTCCAGTAGGCTCACTCATTTCACACTATCCTGTCATGAGTTTCTTAGGAGTTTTCTTCTTTTAGTCTTTGCCTATAAGTATATCTGCCAGGGAACAAAATACTTGAACTCCCATTTTCATACCATTCATGTATTTTCTGCTTCAACTTTGCAAAAGAAACGATCAGTTTCACTTTCGTTTTTGGCAATATAAAGCTATGTGTCAGTTTCCAGCTTAAGGGTGGAACTGATGAGCTAATGAAACTTATCTAGGCCTCCTTCAGTTCAACACATTCTCAGACTTGTGTTGAAGTTCTTGCTTAGTTTTTTTAAAAACAACCCTTGGACAATTTGGACTGCAAACTGGATATTGTAAGAGACTCTTCAGTGATTCTGCCTCTTCCTAGTGGAAGTGTTTGTAGAGCAGCAAGTGATGGGATAGGGCTGCTCTTCATCTTCTTAGAACCTTTCCTGTGTGATCCTTCAGGGCTCTAGGTTATCAAGTCTTTGATTTTGCTCTGTATCTGGCCAGGGAGGTTGCCTGCAGGTGATGGTAAAGGGGACTTGTGGCAGTTTTGACTGACAGGGTTTATGACCCACCAAGGCTTAATCGATGGGGTCCAACTTCCCCAACTGTCAACCTTGAAATGTTCGTGGGACCCTTTCTGTGCCTGTACTTTGGGGTTGTTAGGGAGCTTGATGTAGCAGTGTTATTGCTGCAGCAGCTGCACTTCCAGGGCGCAAGTCAGGTGCTGGTTTTAGCTCACAGAACCTTAAATGGTTTGAGCAATTAATCTGTGTTGAATTTTGACCTCCATGTGGGAAATGAAATGTTGAGGGCTTACAGAAGGACTCTGGCTATTGTACACCCTTTAGTTCCTCCCCTCTCTTAGTGTTCCGATTCAGGCTAAGCTTGGGCATCTTCTGGGAAGTGTACTCAAACATTTTGACATAATAAGTGTCAAGATTTGCCTAGGGACTGTCACTTAATGGGGGGGCTCTTTGTATGTGGGTTGTTTGCCACATTGCTTTCTTTCTTTTTTCTCAATGGTAAGTGGTTTCTGAATGCTTCTGATCTATAACTGCTCAGTAGAAAACAGAGTAGAGGGCACTGTGGGACAAAACACCTTGCACTCTCATTTTTGTTTTGACTTTTGTTGCATAGAATGTTGAACTTGCTTTTCAACTAAGGTTTGCTTAAGAGAAAATGTAACAAAGAAGCATAGAATGCAAATGGTTGAACAAGGGTGTGGCTCCGTCTCCTATGCTCCCAACAACTCTTGTCTTCTCTTATTACAGTTCCAAAGCTGACGACTTGTCAACTGCAATTCTCAAGCAGAAGAACAGGCCCAATCGGCTAATTGTTGATGAAGCAATCAACGAGGACAACAGTGTTGTGTCACTGTCACAGGTGTGTTCAACATATCAATAGAGAGCGATATCACTGATATGTGCAATTTGTTGGTGACTCTTTGACTGACACAGAATGGAGGAAGCAGTCTCTGAACAGGCTATTTGTATTGCCTATTCTGACTTAGTGGCTCAGTGGGTTTTCAGGAAGAGGCTTTACATCATATCCAACACCCCCACACAGTTACAACCAGGTACCTGTGGGTTTCCCCAACAGGACACTCTTTCTCATAAATTTGCCTTTATTCTGCCTTGTATCCCTTCTGCTGATTAATATTTTGTTCTTAACTGGATGCTTTTATCAAACTAGTACATTACCAGTTGTAGTCAATTTCAGATCAGCAGAATTAATATACCGATTTGTTCTTCAAATTCAGTTGGGGACCTGCTTTCTCACACTTTCTTTTTTCAGGCCAAAATGGATGAATTGCAGCTGTTTAGGGGAGATACAGTCCTGCTGAAAGGGAAGAAGAGGAGAGAGGCAGTGTGCATCGTCCTGTCTGATGACACCTGCTCTGATGAGAAAATCCGCATGAACAGGGTTGTTCGCAACAATCTGAGGGTGCGCCTTGGAGACGTGATCAGGTGAGGTCTGCATGTCCTGTTAAACACACAGAGTTAATTTGGTCAGTAAGCCTGTAGCTAATATGTGGAAAGAGTTCTTCCCAGCACGCTGCCTTGTGTTGGTTATTGTTGCCTGTTGGTAAAGGGAATTGTCAACATTAGTGGCATTGGTGTGGACTTGTTTATGTATTGATGGGTTAAATTAAAAACTTAATCAAGGGGAGCTTGATTAATAGCTTAATCTGACACAGTTGTTACCTAGAATAAAGAGAGTTGAACAGGAAAACTGCCGAGAAGCTAACTTCTGTGTTCCCTGCTAAGAGGAAGGGAGCATGTGTTCAGGCTAGGAAATCACATGAAATGGCATGCTTTGAATAGTCTGACCTATGGAGACACTTACTCCATTTGGGAGTAAATAATGTCCCCTTTAAATCGACATTGCAAAACAAATTGCCTCACCCCAAAACAAATTGCCTGCTGAAGCTACCCCATATTCTTACCTCATTAAACCTGTGTACCTATGTAAAAGTGGAGTCTCTGGAATTCTTTTTATCATGAGTTCTGGGGTTCTTATTATCATAATGTTCTTCACTTGGAAAAAATTATGTCAATATTGACTTATTTCTATAAATTATGCTGAATTTGAGAGAGCTGTAGAGTTTGAAGCATTTTGTTCCAGTCCTTTTGCAGAGGGTGGGGGAGAGAAGGAAATTGGAAGAAAAAGTCCGAAGAGCTGGAGGCCAGGGTGGGGTGGGGTGGGGCAGAAAAACCAATTGACTAGGAAGCTGCCTTATTCCGAGACAGACAGCTGGACCATGTAACTCTTTATTAAGTGATCTGGTGAGCAGTTCTACAGGGTTTTGGGTGGGGGCCTCTCCCAGCCCTACCTGGAGATACTCAGTCTTGACCTTCTACATGCAGAGCAGACGGTGTACCCCTGAGCTAGGGCCCTTCCCAGATGGAAGGGGAAATGACAGGGACGGTCTGTAGCTGAGTGATTCGGCATCTGCTTTGCGTGCAGAAGGTCCCAGGTTCAGTCACCAGCATCTCCAGGTTGGGCTGAGAAAGATTCCCTGCCTGAAACTCCGGAGAGCTGTTGCTAGTCAATGTAGACAATACCAAGCTAGATGTCCCCTTGTCCTGACTGGATGAGAGAGATTCCTATGTTCCTAAGTCCCCCATCGAAAAGTTGGAAATGAATAGGACGTCTGAAGGAAGTGAAAAGGTAGCTGACTGCCCTGTCCTTTTCATTGAGACTGGGAAGTTGTTTGTTGTAGATGTTTCTAGTTCGCAAATTGGGGGCCACTTGAGGGTCACAAAGGCACATTCATTCTTTTCAGCATCCAGCCTTGTCCAGATGTGAAGTATGGCAAGCGCATCCATGTGCTGCCCATTGATGACACAGTGGAAGGGATCACAGGGAACCTGTTTGAGGTGTACCTCAAGCCATACTTCCTGGAAGCATACAGACCCATCAGAAAAGGTAAGGACACCTGGCACTAAACCAGTAGAGAAGCTGCTGTGGAGAATACTTTAGACAAGCTTTCTTCAACCTGCTGTCATCCACGTTTATTATTTTATTAATTGTATTTTTATGCCACAGTTTTAGTCCAAGACTATAAACTTTTATTTGGGTTGCTTGTGAGCTGGTGTCTTTGACCAAATTTTCCCAGTTCTCTTTTGCCCCAAATGAAAGTCTGTGGCTTCCTGCCATGTGCAGTGAACAGTGGTGTTGCAGAAACTGCCTCTAGACCATTATTTGCTGTTTGAAACAGCTGTCAGCGTCTAAGCCGTAAGTCTAGAGGGTCTTTTGATTGTGAAGCATTGAGAAGTAGCCAAGAGCAGAGGGGACTTGTTTTGAGCTTTTCTGGTGTGTAGCCAACTTTACAATTCTGTAGGCCCTATTCAGTCAAGTGAGGCGAGACCGTGCAGTTCTGCCCCCCTCCCCCCTGGGAGTAGTGGTCAGGCTGGCTTGCCATTTCTCCTAGTAGCAACATCTGCCATTCCTATTCCCTTTGGGGAAGTTCCCAGAGCTACTAGTGCCACTGTGACTTTGTCCTAAACTGTGAGTCTATAGTAAAGGAAGCATCTCCTCTGGAAACCTCCAGCTGCTCCCTCAGTTCTGAGCTTTCTTAAGTAGAGGGATGGGGAACCCTTACAACTCTTGAGAGTACTTGTTCTGGAGGTGGGTGGTGTCTTGACCCTCATTAACATGCTGATAATTTCAGGGGACATCTTCCTTGTGCGCGGAGGGATGCGTGCAGTCGAGTTCAAAGTGGTGGAGACAGACCCCAGCCCATACTGCATAGTAGCTCCAGACACCGTGATTCACTGTGAGGGAGAGCCTATCAAACGAGAGGTGAGTTGAGCAGGCCTCTTCCACAGCTCTCATTCTGTGACTTAGAGTGGGCCGTAAGTGGTGTGGTGGGGAAACAAAGTTGAGGATTAAAAGCGCTGTCTGCTATTTGGTTCTTGGGGGAAAGTCCCCCTCTGGGAAGGGAGGCAGAGCTGTTGCATACCAAAGCAGCCATGTGCTATGTTCCTGTCACAGGAATTTCCCATTCCCAGCTAAAGTGGTTATTGTAGCTTTGGCACATGTTCCTATGATGGATGAACTGGACAAGGCTGTAGACTGAGATCACTTCCTTGGGTGCTATACCACCCAAATGGGTATCTGGAATAGTGACCGCCTGGTTTTTAACATATTGTCTGTTAGGAGGAAAAGAAAATGTTTGATAACATAGAATAAGGGCCATGTTGGAAATTATTATTATTATTATTATTATTATTATTATTATATTATTATTATTTGTATACCACCATTCATCTGAAGATCCCTTGGCAGTTAACAACAGGAAAGTACAAAATGAGGGGGGGAAATACATAATAAAACAAATATAAATACACCCTCCCCTTGCACAAACCCATTTAAAAAGCCATAAAATGTTAATCAGCTGAACGCCTGTTGAAGAGAGAGGTTTTCGCCTGGTGCCTAAAGATATGTAATGAAGGCACTAGGCAAATCTCCCTGGGGAGAGCATTCCACAAATGGAGAGCCACCACATGCTGCCACCCTCCGGACCTCTCGTGGAGGAGGCACGTGAAGAAGGGCCTCCAGGGTCTGAGTTCATATGTAGAGAAGCAGTCCTTGAGGTATTGTGGTCCTGAGCCACAACTAAGCACTCATCCAACTTGACTGGATCTTGGTCCTTGAGTCCTTTTATGAGCTAGCTCATAAAAATATAGTATGCTTGGGACTTAGCATTTCTGAATTTATCTGAAATAGTTGTCTTGACCATGAGGTCCTCAGTGCATTTATTCTCTGTCCCTTGAAAACATGCCAGGATGAAGAGGAGTCCCTGAATGAAGTGGGCTATGATGACATTGGAGGCTGTCGAAAGCAGTTGGCTCAGATCAAGGAAATGGTTGAGCTGCCTCTCCGGCACCCTGCTCTCTTTAAGGCTATTGGTGTGAAGGTGAGTATCTGACCCCACTCATGACGGGTTGGACTCTGTGTGGGTAGCAAACATGTCCTGCAGGTGCTGCTTCTGCTCAGGTGTGCATGTACTAATGAATGCTAGAGCCCTGCTTCAAGAGTGCTCTGATATCATGCGCTGGTGTATTTCTATACAGTGGTACCTCGCAAGACGAATGCCTCGTAAGACAAAAAACTCGCAAGACGAAAGAGTTTTTCGTTTTTTGAGTTGCTTTGCAAGACGAAAACGTCTTGCAAGTTTGTTTCCTTTTTCTTAAAACCGTTAATACCCAGGGAATCCGTGCTTCGCAAGACGAAAAATTTGCAAGACGAAAAAACTTGCAGAATGAATTAATTTCGTCTTGCGAGGCACCACTGTATTTAATAAAATCTGTATATAGCTTGATTGTTGAAAATCTCAAAAGTACTTTACGAATAGAATAAAATAACAAAAATATTAGTAAAAGCAGCAATTTAAAGCTTTCAAATCGTCATTAAAATCAGCAATAATCTAAAGACAGATTAAAATGCATGTAAATATTCTGCATATGTTGGTAGGCTTGTCCAAACAGAAATGTTTTTAGCAAGCACCAGAAGAACACAATGAAGGTGAAAATTGAGGCAGCATCTTCATTGCCACCTGCCCACCCAGGCAAATATGAGTGCCACCTTCTATCACTGTATATGACTGGGAGATCAGGGCCACAGATAGTAAACTGGGTATATGCACATCCCACACTGTCAGAAGGAAGATTATAAATCCACTCCCAACTCTTCTCCCCCTGCCGCTCACTCAGGGGGCAAGAGGGAACCCCAGCAAACCAAACTTCCCCTCAACCAGGCTCTCACCCTGGGAGAGGGATGCAGGACTCTTCCATAATGTTTGGCCTACAATTCTGTATCATGGGGATGGGGGTGTTCACCTGTCTCTGTGGCTCCTGAAATGGTGGTGAATCCCTTTGGCATCATCTCCTGCCTGTATTCACCCAGCCAGCAATCAAGCAGTGCCCCATGTGACAGTCAGCACAGTCAGGCAGATAACCATGCAGGTCAAACAGAGTGCTGCAGTGAAAGCCCACACACTTGCCGACTGGGAGAGCAGACCAGGCACGGACCAGGATGGTGCAAACCAGCCCTTCCTTGCTTAGTCCTCTGTGGTGTACATAGGTGCCGAGTGTGTGGGGCTGTGGGAGCTCCAGCCCCCACAACATTCCCCGTGACAGGACTGGCCACAGATGTTTGTGCCGGGAGGCATGCGGTCTGACATCAGCATGCGTGCTGATGTGTACATGTGATGTCACGTGCACACTCCAGCGGGTGTGCCAATGTCGGACTCACGTGTGCCTGTGGCGTGCACGGCCCAAGGCACCCACGGTCCTAGGGCCAAGCTGGCGGTGTATGGTACTGGTTGATCCCAGACTGCACAGATACTTTCTGGATAGCACTACAGGTCTTTACCAGAATTTGGATTTAACCCTCAAATGCTAAGCGACGTATCTGACTTTCTCTAGCCTCCCCGTGGAATCTTGCTGTATGGTCCACCGGGTACTGGGAAGACCTTGATTGCCCGAGCAGTGGCTAATGAGACTGGAGCTTTCTTCTTCCTCATCAACGGTGAGTGCCTGGGAGCAGCTTCATGGTTTTTGTTTTATTTATCCAAGTTTATATAGTGTTTGATAAAGCCTCAAATTGGTTTACAAAAAACCCCATTAAAATTACCAATAAAAGACATTTAAAATGGGTATTTAATTAAAATCAACAGTAAGCTAAAACAGATTAAAGCACATGTAGCTTCTGCATGCCTGGATAGGTTTTCCTTTGTGTTTTAAGCCAGTTTTGGAAAAGTGTAGTGAAGGCACCCACATTATTATTATTATTATTATTATTATTATTATTATTATTATTAAAATTTGTATATCGTCCTTATACCCACAGATCTGAGGGTGGTTCACAACATAAAATCATAATATAAAAAACACATAATACATAATAAAAATGAAAAGAAAGACAATGCAATAATCCTCCTGGTCCATAAGCAGGGAGTTGCAAAGGCTAGATGCTGCCACGCTAAAAAGTTCTGTTTACTTGCAACTGTGGAATGAGTCTGATGTGGCATTGATGACAGTGACAGTTCCACAGAGTGAAGTGGTTGAGTGGGCTCCTCTAGGTAAGGTAATCCTCAAGTAAACTGGTCCCAAAACTGTTCCGGGCTCTATGCCTTGAACTTGTTCTTGTAGCAGATTGGTAACCAGTGCTGATCTCTGAGCAGAGATGTTATATGCTAACAGGGTCTTACTCCTATCAGCAGCTGTGCTACAGCTTTCCAAACTAACTACAGCTTCTGGATCAGTTGCAAGAGAAGCCCATCATAAAGTGCATTAAAGTCACCATGTCTGAGTTGCTGTGGTCATGTTCACCTTTACATTGACTCCTTCAGCTGTATGGCTAGCTTGATATTGATTAAAAGGCAATGAGGTGGAGAGCAAGTAGAGGCTGTTTTAAAAATGTCTTTCCTTGTGGACAAGACCTTTCACAAGAGTTAAATTCTCGGTATGGAGGATTCCTTGCTAAAATTACATCTCAGTTTCAGTATTTGTATCTTCTTTCTCTGTTGGATGAGATTGCATCATATTGTGTATTGCTGCCAGGGGACTTTGGGCAGTTTTTGGTATACTTGTGCTTCCTAGCCGGCTTGCAGTGATGTGCAGCTCCCTTTCCTCCTGGATCATCATGGTGGTTGCCCATGAGCAGGGGAGCAGAGCCCCACCCTGCTGTGCTCTCCTTCTATAGAGCTGTTTCCCTCCACCTTTTGATATTAGTACCAAAGGGAGTTCTGTAAAATCCTGGATGAAGGCCAGAAGAGCACTGCATTGAGCACATGCTTCTCAGTCTAGGAACTGACACAGACTCTTCAGTTATTAGGTGACCACAAAGTAACCTAAATAAATAGCAAATGTTATCCATGCAACTGACAATGTAGGGCAACAGCTCAAAATTACAATGTAGGCAGTAAATAAAATATAACAATATATCAAAATGCACCACTTTAACAGAGAACGTAGTACTAAACTCTTGGAAACAGCTGCCCATTTTCAGTTATAAGATCTCAACTCAGCCTTGCTTCAGGGGAGGATCCTTATTCTTCCCTTGGGTGCCGGGTGTTTATGAAAGGCTTTGCCAAACTCAGTTGTCAATAGAGAACCTGTCTCCTTGGAAACCTCACTTGCCCCTTGAGGAGCCTAAAGGAAGTACTTTGATCTATGCAGTGCAATTTCAGGTGAATAGAAAGTGGTGAGTCTACAGTGGTACCTCGGGTTACATATGCTTAAGATTACAGACGCTTCAGGTTACAGACTCCACTAACCCAGAAATAGTGCTTCAGGTTAAGAAGTTTGCTTCAGGATGAGAACAGAAATCGTGCTCTGGCGGTGCGGTGGGAGCAAGAGGCCCCCATGAGCTAAAGTGGTGCTTCAGGTTAAGAACAGTTTCAGGTTAAGTACGGACCTCCGGAACGAATTAAGTACTTAACCAGAGGTATCACTGTACTCTCTATTTTTGAATCGAAAATAGCTGCATCAGTCTGCAGAGGTTCATTGGCTCAGTTCACACACAGCATTCAGCCAATCCATGACTTGGCATGTGTGTGCAGGCTCCCGGAGAGGAGATGGCAGCCACTTTGTCCCTCTGGTCTGCTGCTGCATTTTTGTGAGTTGAACCATGGCTTGGCTTATCATCTTGTCTTGTTTCAGACAAACCACAAGCAGTAAAAGAAGAATAGACCTTGGTTACAGCTTGTGGCATGTCTGGAGTGAGACAAACTATGAGCTTAGGTTTATAGGACATGCCAATCCAATGCATGGCTTAGCTCACAGCAGGGCGGCACCAGCAGCATGACTGGGAGAGGAGCTGAGCAGCCATGATCTTTCCTCCAGGAACCTACATTCTTGCACATTCACACTAAGCCATAGTTGCATGTTGATGGAGTCATGGAAAGGCAGAGAGGAGAAATGGAAAGCCAGGATACGGAGCAGATGGAGTAGTTCCCAGACTGGCAGTTTGGGGCTGCCACTGTTGATCGGCTCAGGTGTTGGGTTGGAAAGGAGTTTGAGTGCCCCGTGGACAGTGTTACGGACAAACTGTCCAGCTGGGGTGACGAGTCAAATAATATCACACCACAGATGGGAAAAGAAAAGGTTTATTCAGACTGCAGTCAGAAGATACAGGGGAAGTCCAGTTCCAAATCACGTACAAAGGTTACACAGCAGGGATCACACAGATTTATACATTTCAAATGCGTTGGTTCCAACTTGGTCACCTGGCTAAGGGAATGGTGGCATGTTTGGGGATTTCTCTAGCTTGTTCTGCTGATTATTAACTTGGTCAGTACCACGGTTAGAAACTGATGTATGAAAGATAGGCGCTAAAGGGCACCTTAAACCAAGGTTATGGGCGCAACAACAGAATGTCTATGTGCCCCTTTTTTAAACAAGAATACAAAGCTGAAAATGAATGAATTGCAGCTAAGATACTATGTTCATTTTTCACATGGTCTAGCCCTTCCCCTGCCCATCCCCCTAATATTCTTAAGAGGGTCTTCTCCAGTCTTCAGAGAGTAGCTGGCAGTGGGGAGGCAGAAAAAGGTCCTCCTTTCCTTCCTTCTGCAGTTTGGCCCAAATCGTAGGCCCAGTACTGCACCCACAGCTAGAAACTGCTCGCACTAATGAAATTCCCTGTTACAAAATGCACCTAGAACAATGGGAGTGTCGAACGTTGGTCATAGAAAAGGACATGGTCACGAGATAGGGGAGTTTGGTTCCAGCAGCCTTCTGAAAGCTTTTGCTGACCACGGCAATGTATTGCTTACAGGAGATTAGTCAGGAGGGTGAAAAAGTAACAGACAAATCAAAAGTTTTGGCTCATCCCCATTCAAACTGGGTTAAAAGGTTACTGGGAAGGCCAAAACCAATATAGCTTGCTTGCTTCTAGCTAATTTCTGAAGCCAAAGCTAAAGTCCGCTGTATGTAGAAAGATGGGGTCTCTTGCCTGATATATGAGATGAAGCTGGGGTCTCTTTGGTTTTCCTCTTCTCAGGATCCTACCAGCAGTGCTGCTTTAAATAGGACTGTGACTTGGGTTTGTCACTTGCGACTGCTGTCACCTTCTTCCTCTTTAAGTAACATGCTGCCATTTTTCCACAGGGCCTGAGATTATGAGCAAGTTGGCGGGTGAGTCGGAGAGCAACCTGCGGAAGGCCTTTGAGGAAGCGGAGAAGAATGCTCCGGCAATCATCTTCATTGATGAGCTGGATGCCATTGCTCCAAAAAGAGAGAAGGTGAGTCTTCTGTTGATGGAGCTCAGTTCTGTGGCTACAGCACTTTGAGAAGGGATGCTTGAGCAAGTGGTGAGTGATAGGCTGGGGCGCAGGTGGCGCTTGGCTGTCCCAAGGCATGTTGAAGGCCCTCAGTCTGGACTTAAGCTCTCCGAACGTTCTGTCTCCTGCAATCAGGTATTGTAAGAAAGCTTAGCGTTCTTATGAGTTGCATGGCAGAGGAGCTACACTTCATTGCTGGGCCTAGTTAGGTTTTCTGCTTCGTAAACGGACCTTCTGAGAGGAGGGCTAGGCAGCACACCTACCCATTCTGGATGATGATGATGATGGTGATGATAGGAATTCTTGCCACAGTAGTAATAGTAATTTATTACTTGTTCCCTTCCCATCTGACTGGTTTTCCCAGCCACTTTGGGCAGCTTGTAACAGAAAGGAGTTAGTGTTGGGTTGCCAGCATCTTCCTCCAGTTTGCATTATGCATCTCGTAGGTCCTGAACTGAAGTCTGCATTTGATCCCATGTTTGCCCTAGAATTACTACTTGGGCTGGATTATCTTACTACTTGGTTGTTAAGCTTGCTTTTTGTGGCCAGGGGAAAGGGTGGCTTGTGGTGAAGCTGTACCCCGACTTGTGCCTTGGGATCGGGCGCTTTCCTAGCAGATCTTCATACTATTGGCTGTTCTCTCCACAGACACATGGTGAAGTAGAACGGCGCATTGTGTCTCAGTTGCTGACACTTATGGATGGCCTGAAGCAGCGAGCGCATGTGATTGTAATGGCTGCTACCAACAGACCCAACAGCATTGATCCAGCACTCCGGCGATTTGGTAACTAGGCTTGTTCTTTTGTGAGGGTGTTACAGTGTGGTAGATGTTGGCTCAATACTTAGAATAGTCTGTGGGTAACTTAAGTACTAGAGCAGATCTGCACAAAGCATGGATATGGTGCAGTTTCCTTTATTAGTATTTTTAGCCCCTGGGAGAAATTTCAGGTTTGCGCAGGTTGTAAACTCCCAGTGCCACTTAAAACGGAAAGCTGTGTACTGTACGTGTGCAAATCACAGTGCTCCTTTGCTCAGACTTTCACATGATAGTGAGGGTACAGACATGGTGACAGGAGAGGAATCGTAGCATTGTAGAATTGTCAAGTTGGAAAGGACCCTGAGGGTCATCTAGTCCAACCCCCTGCAATGCAGGAGTATGCAGCTGTCCCGTATGGGGATTGAACCTGCAACCTTGGTGTTATCAGCACCATGCTCTAACCAACACACACACAGAGAGAGAGCACTTCCTGGTGGGCACCTTTCAAACAGACATTGCTTGATAGCAGAGAGCTGATTGGCCCACCATCCAACTGAGACTCTGGCCTAGTTCGTATATGCAGCAGAAATGAATAAAAAAAACCCCATTTCCTGGATTGTACCACCTCCAGCTGCACCTGGGGATTTTCATGTGTGAATGCTGCTATGTGGAAAAACAGCATGTTAAGGAAGGCTAAACTTGACCCTTTAAAAAACAAAACTAGCCTTCCTCTGATAAATATGAGAGGATGTGGAAGGCAGGATAAGTAATACTGACCCCATTAACCCTCTCTTTAAAATGTATGTAATTGTTTGGGACAGGGTGTCTGTGAAGTGTTAAGGGCAGCTAATTTAACAAGCTGGATCAAATAACTTTCTTTTTCTTTATTTTTTACTGAAAGAGACCTCTTTTCTTACCTTGGTTTTAAAACACATATACTCTGAAATTGAGTGGAGTTTCTTTTCTAGTCAATATTCGTACAAACACAGCCTGAAAGCTCACTGCTGAGATAAAGCTGCTTCTCTTGTTAAACATCATCTTGTTACCTTGTGGGGAATGTCCATTAACTGTCGTGTTTCCCTGAGGTCTTTTTAACACCCAGTGCTCCCATTTTGCTGTTCTGCGGCATGTGGGCTTGGCCTTGGTGGCCTTTGTGCATGGGGGAGTGACGTAAGTACAGAAGCAAATGTCAGTGTTGTTTTTGGTGCCCCGCAGGTCGCTTTGATAGGGAGGTGGACATTGGCATTCCTGATGCTACTGGCCGCCTGGAGATCTTGCAGATTCACACCAAGAACATGAAGCTGGCTGATGATGTTGATCTGGAACAGGTTCGTTGGTTTCTTTTCTTGCCCCCATGTGATAAGGCTCACAAGCGTCATGATCTTTGGGGTCTTCTTGAGTGACTGGAGCAGCTGGGTTCCTTTTCCTCAAGGAACTGCGGCTTGGAGCGCCTGCTTACTCCTGCTTCTCCTTCCCTTTCTTCAGGTGGCTAATGAGACCCACGGCCATGTGGGTGCAGACTTGGCTGCTTTGTGCTCAGAGGCAGCTCTTCAGGCCATCCGGAAGAAGATGGATCTCATTGACCTTGAGGATGAGACCATTGATGCTGAAGTGATGAACTCGTTGGCTGTGACCATGGATGACTTCAGGGTAAGGGGGATGCGTCCGTGTCTTCTCTCTCTGGGCGTGGGGGATCATGTCGGCAAATTGTGCGTGTGTCAATGAACCACCTCTTTCCATCTCTCCTTGCAGTGGGCCCTGAGCCAGAGCAACCCCTCAGCCCTGCGCGAGACAGTGGTAGAAGTGCCACAAGTTACTTGGCAAGACATTGGAGGCTTGGAAGACGTCAAGCGAGAACTGCAGGAGCTTGTACAGGTGAGGCTGTTGATGTCAGACTCATAGTTACCATCATTAGACCAAGCTAAGGGCCTAGTCATAGGCAGCAGCATTGGTTATCAGTCACTCTTTTGCATAGGAAAATATAAATTGTTCTTTAAATATAAATGGATGCTACATTGGCAGGATGTGGGGAGGAGGAGCGGGATAACCAGATGTTCTTTGAACTTCTACTGTTTCTTGGTTAAAAGTGTAGGAGGTAGTCCTGACTAAGGGCTCCACATAGCTCTTGCACACCCTTCAGTTACTGAACAGGGAGGCCCCACTGGCACATAAGCCTTCTCTGTTCTCTTGGCTGTTGAAGTGTATCTTGCTTGAATGGTTCTGTTTCTAATGCCTGCCAAGTCTTTTTACAAAACTCAGAGCCCTGTAGGTTTAGGGCCACATACTTGCCAGGGAACGTGGCTTATGTACTTTCTCTGCATTTATAAACGCAGCTGGCGATGTTCCTTTAGGATCCTGGGGGTAGTTCTCTCATGGCTGACTTCAGAACAGAAGATCTCACTTTCTCTGAGCTTTTAAGCTGGATTGTTTTCAGTCACAGCATTACTTGTATGTCATTTATGTTTGGCACCATATGGCTGCTCCAGTGTAAGCATCAGTTATATAATTTTGGGTCGTGCGTTTGTGGTGAGATTAACGACCATGACGCCATAAAATCCTCAATCTGCCGACCCCTAGGCCTTTTTACCAGGGTCACCAGCTTGTGCTCATCCAGTAGGTGAGGGGATGCCGGCTTATACTCCCGGGCTATTCTATAAGAAGTAGCAGCAGCAGCATGTGTGAGGAAAGAACAGACGTCCAATTGTGAGCGGATGTTGGACCTCTGCCTCTCTGTGGCTCAGTGAAGCATTGCTTGCTACTACAGAGCCCTTCCCAAGTGCTCCACGGCCACACAGTGTGGCCAGGCCCTGAGCTCAGGATGTTCTCTCCTCCCTTCCCTTTAACCTTGTGGGGCTGATACTGATCTTCTTCCTTCCACAGTATCCAGTAGAGCATCCTGACAAATTCCTTAAGTTTGGCATGACCCCCTCCAAAGGGGTGTTGTTCTATGGGCCTCCTGGCTGTGGAAAGACCCTGCTGGCCAAAGCCATTGCCAACGAATGCCAGGCCAACTTCATCTCTATTAAGGGTCCAGAACTGCTCACCATGTGGTTTGGAGAGTCCGAGGCCAACGTGCGGGAGATCTTTGACAAGGTACAGCTCTCCCTGCTGGATTTTCCCTGCAGGGTGGCCCCTTTTCACACTGGCATTTCCATGCTAGGTCTGGTGAGTTGGTTTCCTAGCGCTTGCATGTTTGAGGTCTGACCGAGCATCCTTCCTCCACGCAGGCCCGCCAAGCAGCTCCCTGTGTGCTGTTCTTTGATGAGCTGGACTCCATTGCAAAGGCCCGTGGTGGGAACATAGGGGACGGTGGTGGCGCCGCAGACAGAGTCATCAACCAGATCCTAACAGAGATGGACGGCATGTCAACCAAAAAGAACGTTTTCATCATTGGCGCCACTAACCGGCCGGACATCATTGATCCCGCCATCCTGCGCCCTGGGCGCCTGGACCAGCTGATCTACATCCCACTGCCTGATGAGAAGTCTCGCGTGGCCATTCTCAAGGCCAACCTGAGGAAATCGCCTGTGGCCAAGGCAGGTTTTGGGCTGACAGGAATGCTGTGGGGGGTGGGGTACAGATAAATGTCACTTTTTGTGTCTGCAGAGAACTTGGGAGTCCTGCAGAGATCAGAGGTCATGACTTGGACCATGACGCAACTTTATTTAGCCTTCTGAGGCCCCACCAGTTTTTAATCAAGATGCATTGAAATATTTGCTTGCCCATTCTTCATGGTGCACAATTCAAAGTGTTGGTGCTGACCTTGAAAGCCCTAAACGGCCTCGGTCCAGTATACCTGAAGGAGCATCTCCACCCCCACCATTCTGCCCAGACGCTGAGGTCCAGCACCGAGGGCCTTCTGGCGGTTCCCTCATTGCGAGAAGCAAAGCTACAGGGAACCAGGCAGAGGGCCTTCTCGGTAGTGGCGCCCGCCCTGTGGAACGCTCTCCCATCAGATGTCAAAGCGATAAATAACTACCTGACATTCAGAAGACATCTTAAGGCAGCCCTGTTCAGGGAAGTTTTTAATATGTGATATTTTAGTGTATTTTTGGTTTCTATGGAAGCCGCCCAGAGTGGCTGGGGAGGCCCAGCCAGATGGGCGGGGTATAAATAATAAATTATATTATTATTATTATTATTATTATTATTATTATTATTGGAAAAGAAAATGTATTTGCTTTAGAGTGAAGGGTGGGATATCATTTTAAAAATAAAACAAAAATTTTCACCTTCTCACAGTTCATAGAATCTTAAGAGTTGGAAGGTACCCAAGGGTCATCTAGTCCAACCCCCTGCCTGACAACTGATTAAAGCTACTTTGTTCTGACAACATTTGCCTTACTAGGCAGTTGATTTGTGTTTTATGTAGTAAACCTCATTTTAAAATGTATGTTTTTATCTGCTGCGCCTGCTTTTTTGTTGCTGTTGTTTTACGTAGTTTTATTTCCTTTTATGCGGTGCTTTTGTTTTTCCTTGCTGTCATACACTGCCCTGCATGATGGAAATGCATTGGAATAGCAGGGGATAAGTTGGCTTTATAAATGAATGTGGGACCTCCCGTGTTTCCTCAGGACGTGGACCTGGATTTTCTGGCTAAGATGACCAATGGCTTTTCAGGAGCCGATTTAACCGAAATTTGCCAGCGGGCCTGTAAGCTGGCCATCCGGGAGTCGATTGAGAATGAGATCAGGCGGGAGAGGGAGCGGCAGACCAACCCTTCTGCCATGGTGAGTGTCTTTGGACTTGTGGTGGATAATAACTCTTGGGGTGGGAAGGGGGGGTTGACTGTGGCTGTTGGTGGCACCTTGTGCTCCTAACTGTGACTTTGCCGGTTTAGGAAGTGGAGGAGGATGACCCAGTCCCTGAGATCCGGCGTGATCACTTTGAGGAGGCCATGCGCTTCGCCCGCCGCTCAGTCAGCGACAACGATATCCGCAAATATGAGATGTTTGCACAGACCCTTCAGCAGAGCCGCGGCTTTGGTAGCTTCAGGTGAGCAGAGCATCTTGGTGTGTACTTTGTGTCCTCCCTCTTAGTAGCTCTTCATATTACATGGGACTTCATTTATGACCCTGGGTTTTTGGAGAGGTCCAAAAGAGGTCCACCACAGCTGGTGTCAAAAATGTGCAACTTCTGCTTCTGTGGTGTACAGAGCTGCTTTTCCTACTGGGCCTTTGCATGGTACCTGCTGTCAGAAAAACCTATCTTGCCATGAGAGCTTACAGTTCCCATCAGACGGGACGAGGAATGCAGTGATTGCCATCACTACTCGTGTTTCCCCAGTATGAGGTGTTGGGTCCCCCCCCCCAATCAATATGGTATTTGCAGCTTTTGGTAGAGTATGTTTATGAGAATCCGTGAATTAATTTTATTATTATTATTTATTATTATTTATTATTATTATTAACCAAAATGGCATGACTGTTGTGCAGGTTTAATCTGCTTGGTACTTAGAGTTTAGTGAGAGGGGACTGGATCTGTTTCTAGATCTCTTCCCTCTGTAGCCCAGCACTGCTGCCGTATCCCCTCCCTGTTACTACCCAGGATCTCTGTCATCCTGAGGTGTCCCTTGTGGCTCTGTGCCTTCACGACAGAGTGAAGGGCCTGCATGGAATTGAGCAGAGGGGGAACCCATTTGTGTGGCTCCTCCTTGCACAGAAAGGTGTAAAATGGGATGAAGCATACAGGACATGTGATGTCTTGACGCTTGGCCAGAAACCCAGAGGGCTCTGAGAGGGCACTTTGAGGTAGGGCGTCTGCCATGCATTTCTGTGCCACAGCAAAGGTGGGGAACTGGATCTGGCCAGAGGGCCAGACCCAGAAGTGGCCAGCTGTCTGGGGGCCACTTTGACAGGTCAGATAATTTGAGACTTTTGAGCCACAGCTGCGAAGGGAGAACTGGTCATGGGGAAGAAGGTGGCTGTGGCTTACCCCAAACAGCCTTGATGGCCTCCTGCTCTGTGGAAGGTATTCAACAGCTGCTCTTCTCTGGCTGTTCCTTGCAGATTCCCATCAGGTAACCAGGGTGGTGCCGGACCCAGCCAGGGCACCGGAGGCGCCGGAGGTGGGAACGTATACAGTGAAGACAACGATGACGACCTCTATGGTTAAAGTGCTGCCAGAGCGGACCAAACTGCAGAGCAGGCCGTGTTGTACAGGGCGATTCCAATGGTCAGTGGACTCCTGGCTTCTTCATTCCTTGGTCAGACCCATGTAGCTGCGTGCCAGACTCTGTCAGCAGGAGTCTGTTGCTGCTGCTGCAAATGCAATGTTGGTTGGGAGGCAGGTGGGCGGGCAGTTGAGGAACTGACTACACTTCTGGGAAATTTCTGTTCTAGTTTTATGGCAGAATCAGCAGCTTTAGCAACGGGTACAATAGCCTGTAAAAACAAAAAGTTTAAAAGTTTAAAACCCACAAAAATAAATTAAAAAAAATCCCATAAGTTCAAGTTGGCATTGGTCTTCCTTCCTTCCTTCCTGTTGGTCATTTTTCTGCTGCTTTGGCCATCCGGGCTCTTGGCAAAGCTGCCTGTGCAGTTGCAGGACAGCAGGACTCCTAGTGCTTTTAACAGTCAGTTTCTACAGGACTTCCAGGGATTCTTTTAGTAGAAAATATTTAAAGTTTGCCAGGAGTGGAGGCTCATGCCTGATAATAGTGTTTCTGTAAGCAGAGGTGGTACTTTAGGGTCACAAGAGGAAGGGGATGTGCTTGAAGGAAAAGGCTTTGCTCACCTGTGGGAGGGAGGTGTTAGTGCCACCCTGAAGGTCAGGCGTTCTCTGTGCCCCAACTGGGGTTTGCTCCATGAACTTCATCTCTGCAGCTTGTGTCATCTTCTTGGTTGCAGGGTTTATGATCTCCATTAGGACTTAATAGTGTTACAAACTCTGTGGTTTGCACCAAGCCTACAGTTTTCACATGGAATCTGACAGTTCTAGGGATCTTTTGATGTTAAGACCGGGGTGCATCCTGGAGTTTTGCACCCCAATAGTTGACAAAGAAAGATAAAGCAAAAATAAAGGTACTGGATCAGAAAAGGGACTTTGTAAACGACACACAAACAGGCTCAGTTTAAAACGAGTGCAAGAGTTATTCTTTCAAGCATGCCATAGGGGGAAAATGTGGATGTGGTCCGATAAAGGGACAAGGGGGTATTGGTGGTGATGGTACTTGCTTGTTAGAAAGAGATGGGGAAGTTGTCCAGGGAGGATGGGGAGAGATTTTATAGGGCTTTGGTAAAGTTCTTGGGTAAAACCAAAGGAAGGCAGATGGGACAGATAAAGAAGGGGGAAGAAAGAGGGACCTGTTTGGGTTAAAACAGCAGTTGTGCCAGGAGGGGGGATAGTGAGGATTTTGCCAGCTGATGGGTTTGCCAGATATAAAAGATTCAACACCTGTCCTTGTTGTGTGTGGTGGGGATTTGGTGGGCTGGAGTTGTGGGTACCTCTTCAGCAGCAAATGGGATAGATGGGAGGATGGAGGGAGAACCAGGAGCTTGTTGGCTCACAGCTCTTTGACGGCTGCACTAACTCTTAAGAGGTTTGAAACTTTGCTTTTGAAGGGGCTGAATTATTGGGGCATAATCAGTGCAGGGTGTTCCTTCAGTTCTGTGGGAACAAAGACAATAGAACACATTTACCCAACGTACTTCACTTAACTTCCATAATACTGGCCCTGTGGCTGACTTTTGAGGCATGAATCAGTAGGACCACCTGTGTAGAACTTAAACGTGTTCTGGGAGAGCTTGAATAGGAGAAGCTTCCAGTGGATTGTACCCTACAAGGCATAGAACCGCAAAACAAAAGTTGGTGATGAAATGATCCTAACAATCTGCACATAAACAACCTTTCAATGTTGGAATACTGAGAAAAGGGCCTCACTTTCATAGAACACAATTTCGGAGCAGGAGCAGCTTGCAATTAATAAGCTGTTGGGCCTGCCCTCTTATTATCTTCATGTTCACCGTTTTTGTCATTTGTGGCTGAATTCCACCCCCAGACCAATTATTACAATTTCAGGAACTCTGTTTGCTTGTGTCCTTCTTGGAATATGGCTCTGTTTTTTGTTTGTGTTTACAATGGTTCTTTCTCTGAAGAAATTCAGGGGTTGAAGTAGAGGTTCTTTCCCTTTTTACTTATCCTTCTGTGTTGGCACCACAAGCTAGAAGTATGTTAGAGACACCCCCTTCAACTTAACGATGCCTCATCAGAGGTAGGCATCAGTATGCCTTGTGGGTAAGAAGAAGAGTTAGTCAAAAGTCTGCACCAAGAGCTAGCATCTGGTGGGGACCTGGGCTGGATGGAAGGGATTTCTCTTTCTTCACCAAGTGCCAGCTCTAGCTCATCATGGTGGTCGGAAACACTATCACTGCTAGATGCAGTCCTAGGCTAGTTCATCAGCATTTAAAGCTGCACTTTTGGATTCTGATTCACATGCTAACTTTAGAGGTGGTTTGGGGGCTGGTTATTTTGAACCAGAGCAGATTACATTGCATACAGATCCACGTTAGCCCTGTGAAGTACCTGTTTTGCCCCTTTCCCCAACCACTTCTGTAAATGGCACTCACGTAAGGCTCCCTCTCAAAGTGATTAGATAGATACTCTATAGCACAGCCTTTGCACATAGACTTTTTCATTCCCAAATCCACATCTGACAAGACACAGCTATGTGTACATTCAGTGTTACCTTGGGAGCTAATACAGTTAATGCATATATTTATTTACCCTGTTCTTCAGCTGACAAGCGGTTCCCAAAGTTGCTTACCAGTACAAGAGTCCCTGCCCTCAGGCTTACTGACTAAAAGTTGTGACACAAAAGCTTGCATCGGTTCCTCTACACAAATCCATGGTTTGACTGCACTGTCCACAGTTCTGGTTGCCACATCTCAGAAGAGTTGCTGTAAAGCTGGAAAATGTGCATAAAAGGGTGACCAAAATGATCGAGGGGCAGAAGAAACAACCTCAGGAAAGCTTACAACAATTGTGGCTTTTCAGTTTAGAAGAAAAGTAAAAACTGGGAACAACAAGATGGAGGTGTGTCTCATAGGGTAGGCATGTCCAACCAATAGGTCGCGATCTACCGGTAGATCTCCAGCTGATCCTGGTAGATTGCGGGACCCTTATCAATTGTGGGATTAAATAAAGTTTGCTGAAAGTTAACAAAAGCTGAAGAAGTCTGGGCTCAAGAACTCTGGGCAATCCTCCGCAAAAAAAGCTCAAGAACTCTGGGCAGTCTACCCACCCCACGCATGCTCTTCCTCCCTCCAAAGACAATGTGTAGATCACTGCCAGTTTTCTTATACATACTGGGAATAAATCAGTCTCTTGGGAGTTGCACATGCCTGTCATAGGGGAATGGGATTAGGGTGAGGCGGAGCCTCATATAATACCTGAGAGCATCCAGTTAAACTGAAAGATTTGCTCTTTTTTAACACAGGGCAGAGTTAATGAAATTTTCTGCCACTTGCAACAAAACACAATTGCAATATCAGAACCTGAATGCAGGTTGCACAGCTGTTGTTGCCTTCGTCTCCTCCTTGTGAGATGCCAGTTAGGACATTTGGTTGGCTGCTGTGAGAACAGGATGCTAGGCTAGAGGGAACCCCTTGAAGCCTGATCTACCAAGGCCACTCTTTAGTTTAAATATATAACTAACTTAGTGTTTGGGTGTTCTTTTTTATAGAGGCTCATCCATGAGTGTTCCTACAGATGGGCACTACAGGACATCACATGAAAGAGCTAAACTAACCTATTTGATAAACCTCTCCTTCAGGATGACTTGTGACATGTTTTGTGGCTCTCACCTCTGTGTCCTCTTTGTGATATTGGGCACAATTGCCATTTGGAACCTTGGGCAAAAGACATCTTGCTTCTGTGTTCAAGCCAGACATTTCTGAGTAGAGAACTGGCTGTGTTGCTTATCAAATCAGCAGGATAGAAATCATTAGCAATTCCAAGTAACACCTCACTGTGACTTACTTTGAGCTGCTGTGAGAGAAGCTGGTTGTAATTTTGGGGTCAGATTAAAGGCAGAAAAAGAACTGCTGCTCTTGGGACCCCTCTTCCAGCTTTGATAAAGAATAGTATTATCTATTTGTTTTTCTCAGCAACCCAGTTCCCAGTTTTGCATTCAGAGTGTTCAGGTTCAAAAGCCACTTTCTCTGGTTTTTACTCTTGAAAATAAGCAATCTTTTTTCCGGACTTTGGTTGCTATAGGAATATGGGAATCTTCCGTTAACACTCCCTTAATTGGCTCAGCCAATGCTATTTTTGTCCTGCGCTTCCACCCCTTTTCACTCCATGGAACTGAGGAGCTATTCAAAGGGAAACTGAAGTTGGAGATCTTTAGCCTTGTGGGCTAGTGGTTTGCATGGAAGCTCTCCCCAAGAGCAAAAGGAAAGAGCCATTTGTTTTCTGAAATTACATAGGAAAGCTGGCTGCTAGAACATTTTATTTATTGTGAGTAGGATTAAGGCTCAAGCAAGCACCTGTTTTACCTCATTTGTGCTGATCTAACTCAATTCTCAATGGTTCCAAAACAAGCAAAAACAAAATTTCAAGCACAGAGAAATAATGTTAATAAAATTTACTCAGAACCTGCCTCCAGGGTGTTCTTAAGCCTGATTGCTTTTGCTAGGCAGGCCTCACATTAGCACGTCCTCCAAGAAATGTGCTACAACTCAAAAGGTTCTACTCCTGTCTGCTGGGACACTTGTATCATACTTGAATGAATGAGCATTAAGAGCGTCACACTGGGACCTGGGAGACCAGGGTTCAAATCCCCATTCGGCCATGAAGCTCACTGGGCGAGACCTTGGGCCAGTCACTTGAACGAAGCTACCACATTTCACCAAGAGAGGTGCGTACTTCAGATCTTCTCTAGACCATGGCAACATGGTTGTTCTGTAACCTCAGCACTTAGAAATCTGCAGGAAAGGTCAAGGATATATAAGGATACACACTTCGGTTTTTTCTCTTAAGCTGCATCCCAGTTTCTGCTGCTCAGCCTGGAGGGGACAGCCCTCCGCTTTCCAAAAGTCTTGTCCAAAGTTTGCTTCTCACCTCTGCTTGAGAGACTCCCATCAGATACTTTCAAGCTTTTTTCCAGGCTACAAAAGCTTAGTGTGTGAAAGAAAAGTGGGAAGGGGCAGGAGAGAAAAGCTAACTGAGGATTTTCTAATTGATGAATTAATGTGCTTTCTCTGGGGGGCCCATTCAACACTCTCTTTCCAGGTAAGACCAAGAGCCTTTGGGTAAAATGAGTAACATGCTGGGGCGCTCCTGCCTACACGCATTGCAGGGGATTGGACTAGATGCCCCTTTGGGGTCCCTTCCAACTCTACAATTCCTTGATTCTTCAAAAAGCAGCTGAGCAGAGAATAAAAGCTCCAGCATCTTCTTTAATAAAACACAAGTTGATAGAACACAAGTCTGGTACTACATGATACAGCGAGGGAGGCAGATTCCCCAGAGGGCTTCCTTTCTCTCTCCCTCCCTCCCTCCCTCCCACCCACCCAGGCACAAGACAGGCCTGTGCAAAAAATAGTGCCAGGAGTATCTGTGTTCTCTTTAATGCAAGTCCCTGCCACCAATTCCCATTGAGAGTTCCTGCCATCCAAGACCTGCTCAGATGGACCCTCCCTGTAAAATGTGTCCCAATTCCCCTTAAATCCTTTTTGTTTCCATGCTAGCGCAAGTGTCCCTTTGCTTAAACCGATTGTGTGAAGGGATTAGCAATTGACGGGGTGGGCAGCCATGCATTTGTGGCTGCGTTTGTGCAGAGAAATGCAGGGCTTTGAGGGAGAGTGCAAATCAAGTGTGCATCAAGGAGATGTGCAAATCTCATTCTGAATTGGACATTAAGACAAGAATTTTCTTTTAGCAGCCAGTGCTTAACAGATAAAATACACAATAAATAAATAAACACACACACAAAATAAATTAAGTTAAAAACTTGGGCGGGCCTTTCTGTGGAAAGGGCTGGGTGTGTATGAGAGCCACTGGCCCACAACCCACCCGCTGCCGCTGCCCTGGGCTAGAGCCAGTATTGCTTGTTGTGAATGGGAGGCAGCTGCCGACTGAGCTGGTCTTCTCTCTTGTAGGTGGGGTCATAATAGTCCCACTCAAACAGCCGACCCAACAGGGGTGTTCCTGGACTTGCTTCACAATCTGACAAGATCCTCACAGAGACACCTGCAAAAGACAGGTGGGAGGGGAGAAGAAGCCACTCAGATACTAGCCAAACATGCCGGCAGCCCTGCTAATTTAGCTACCGTTATGGCTGCTTTGTTCCCCAATTGTTGTGGGTCCTTATGTAGCCAAAACAGGCCGATTCCCACACAGGAGAAAAGCATCCGCAGGCTTTTGCGGGGGGCGGGGGGCTCCCAAGGTTTGCAGGACCAAAAAAAAAAAACAGAAAAACTTTCAGGGTGCTCCCCCCCCCCCGCCATGCCAATGAGGACTTAGCAATGAGGGGGGACAATGTCGCCTGGGATGGATTGTCCTCTAAAAGAACCTAACAGATCCCGCTTCCAGTTTCACACTGAATGCCAAAGAGACGAGTGCCTGTCTTTGCTGCTTGGGAGGGGGGAGAATTCTGAAGAGAGAAAATGACATCATGCTGCCAAATCACAGCTTTGCTCAAATTCCTGGATTTTCCCATTGCTTTATGTGGGCAATTCTCGCTTTGATTCTGGGAGAGGAAGAAAAGGGGCCTAAACTTCGACTCTCCAGGAACTGGAAGCTGGCCATATTCCGTGAATCATTCCATGTTACGGTTGAGTGCTTTTGAGCCATTGAATGTTGGAGGTGGAAACAATGGAGGGGTGGGGGGCCCCATCTCCCTATCCTGAACTCTCTCCCCACCCAGAAATATTTAATGGCTTGAGTGCTGGTACCTAGCCCCAATTCTCCTTTAAGAGCAGCAGGGCAAGTTTCCTGAAAATGCCCAGGATGCATCCACTTGATTGAAAGGAGAGCAGCAAGAGATGATCTGTGTGCTTCATGAGCCCTACATTATTCGACAGGAACCAAGTCTCCCAATATGCTGGAAGGCAGCACCAGCAGAGGGCCACGGGCCTGGCTTGAAGCATTTTATCCTGCCATTACACACCGGCAAGGACCGTTTGTGCCTGCTGATCTCGAAATAAAAAATGGTGCCTGGGAGGAAAATGACCAGGAAGAATAAGAGGATTGAACAGGACATGGGAGGGAGGGACGTGGGAGCTGGATCAACTGGGAATGCCAAAGGTGGAAAAGAAGCTATTGGAAACTGGGCATCAGTCAGCTGCTCAAGGAAGTGATGGCACCAGCGCTGCAAGGCTAACATCCTGCCCAGCACCTGTAATATCACTGTAGCAGTCAAGTACAGCATTTCCTGTTTGCCCAGGGTGGACACGCAGGGATGTTACTCCAGCCAGGAGGACTTCCTGTCACACCTGTCTGGAGCATCCTTCCTCTGCGTGTGACCAGGTAGATGAGTGTGACCCTAGGAGACCCCATAAAAGGGCCAGTCATGCAGCCATCTTTCTCTTGTTGCCATTTCTTCTCTTGACGCTGTTCTCTTGATGTTCTTTGGCTGTCTGCTGGCTCTCAGCCAGCAGCACATGGGCTCAATCCCCATATGGGATAAACTCACACGCTCTTCTGTAATCACAAGCTAAAGCCTGCCTTCAGGATCATACTCTGAACTGAATGTAAGTAAACTTCTTATCATTGCTTTTCAAGAAGACTGCTGTGTCCTTATTGTTTTAAAAGGGAATAAAGGGGAATTTACCAGGAACAATCCAATCTGGACAAGTCAGACTGAATTGCTTAACTCAAGAGATTCAAACGAATCTAACAGCTAGCTTCCTGCTATGTACAAGGGAATGTGCTCTGCTACTAGCTCACTAGCATGAGTGAGGAAGGATAATATTTAATCAATATATCCTCTCCTGCTATCCACAACATTCCCACGGCAGCAGGGTCTCCCCAGGCTCAGTCCATTGAACTCAGACTAGAGGATACCTCTGAATATCAGCTGCTGGGACCACAGGAGAGGAGAGGGCTCTTTTCTTTGGGTTCAGCTCATGGGGTTTCTCTGGCCTGATCCAGCAACTCATCTTATGTACTTATTTCTTGCCCTGTCTTTGTTGGAGAGGGAACAACTTTGCCCTTCCCCGGGCAATATTCACCCCGTTTCCTGCAGCTGGCTCTCCTGGGACGAGAGTTTTATCCTCCCCTCAAATTCCTTTCCTGCTCACCACCAGCCACCTTCTTTCACCCAAGGTGCCCAGGGCTGAACACAACAGAATCTAACCCCCACTGGGCAGCCCCCACTCCCAGGCCTGAGGTGTCGGCACTCACTCACCAGCACTGGCACCAAAGTCCGAGTCCAGGCCTGGTCCTTGAGAGGCTGTGAAGTTTGCAGAGTTGAGCTGCGCCCTCTGGTCCTCGCATCGGATGCTGCTGCCGTGCTCAAAAGGCACCGCTTGTGGGTGGGTGGCAGACGCTGACCTGCTACTGCGGCAAACCTTGTTCTGGGTGCTGGTGTGGCAGCGGCTGAATGTGCTATCTGGGATACCCTGAAAACCAAACAGAGTGATTCCAAATGAAGAGTTCAGCTCAGTGATAGGGAATCTGCCTTGCATGCAGAAAGACCCTCGTCTGAAACCCTGGAGAGCAGCTGCCATCCGTGTAGACAGTACTGTGCTAGATAAACCCAGGCCTGACTCCATCTTCTCTGGAGAAGACAGAGGGTCCATTTTGTGCCTTGCCCTATGGTTACCATTATGCCATAAAGCCTACACAAGCAAGGCCACTAGATTCCAAGAGGGCAAGTCCAGTGCTGGAGGAGGGCTCTATGAGCTTCTAGAAATGGGAAACTGTTAGTGGCAAGGGGGAAAAAACAGGTATAAAAGGAGAATTACTGGATGCCAAGATCCAGGTTTGGGGCAAGTACTCTGTGGTGGAAGAACCCCCAACAGAGATTTAAAACCACAAATTATGCAGCAAAGAAAAGCATGGAAATAGCCTATGTTAGACCTTTGAAATATTCCCTAAGTTCCTTCCAAAGTTCCCCTCTTCCTCTAGTGTAGAAAAAGACTACACATTTGAGAAGTTAATAAATGGTTTACTTACAAACTCTCAGTAAAACTTGGTTTCGTTACAGAGTTGAAAGTCCTAAATGATTGGTAAAGGAACTCAAGAGAGGCTTGTGAGAGCCATGTGGTCTGAGCTTGGGGCAACTCACATGTTGGGTGAGGCAGCCTCCTCAGATGGCTCTCCTCAAGCAGCAGTACACCTGTTCTGCCACTCAGCTCCACCACTGGTCTCTCTAACTTCTAGGGCAGGGATCTGCAACCTGCGGCTCCGGAGCCGCATGTGGCTCTTTTACACCTTTGCCGCGGCTCCGGGGCAGATACTAGCGAGGGGAGGAGGCGCGTTGTGCGCCCCGACACTCGCCACTGTGGCGGGCGCTGTACTGGCTGTGACGTCGCATGGGGGCGGTGCATGCGTTAGTCACGCACTGTCCCGACGTCACCTTCCCACCCGCCCGCCCGCTACATTGTAGGGGGCATGTATGCTGGTCACTGCATTGAAAGGGGGCATGTACGCTGGTCACTGTTTTGAAGGGGAGTGAAGAACACACACACAAAAAGGTAACTTGTTAATTTAACGTTTATTTATATGAGGAGGAGTAATTCTGAGGGGTCAAACAAAGAAATAATTTTTTAAAAGTGACAAAAAAGTTATTTTTATAATGACGAGTTTTGCGGCTCCCAGTTTTTTTTTTCTTCGGAAACGGGTCCAAGTGGCTCTTTTTGTCTTAAAGGTTGCAGACCCCTGTTCTAGGGGCAGATAGAGACTGGTGGTAAAGTTCTGCAGAATGCCTCACCTCCTGCCAAGTTGGTGAGAGGGGTGGCGTTCTGCCTAAAGCTAGGCTGATGGGGAGATCTCCCATTTCTGGCAATGTGGTTGGTGGAGCTTAGCCCCAGCTTCTGCTGAAAGGAGGTGCTGATGCAAAGCCCTGCTGCCCGGCTAGAATCTTGCTTTGTTTTAAAGGGAAAGAGCATCGCTCCCTGGAAGAGCATACAATTCCCATGCAGGGCATCTCGACAGCATGTCCAGGCAGGGAAAAGAGAGAGAGAGAGAGAGAGAGAGAGAGAGAGAGAGAGAGAGAGAGAGAGCTGCTGGAATAATGCTGTAGATGGACCCACTTTCTACCATATGTGGTGGATGTGCAAGATAACGAGCATTCCGGGAAATGATATAAAATGAGTTGAAAAAAATGTTTAAGATAACTTTTGTGAAAAACCCAGAAGCTTTTTTATTAGGAATTATAGGTGAAGAGATACCAAAGGAGCAGAAAAGACTATTCATGGATGCAACGACAGCTGTGATGATGCTTTTTGCCCAGAGATGGAAGGAAGATAAACTCCTAACCAGAGAAGAATGGATAATCAAGATGATAGACTACGCCAAAATGGTAAAATTGACCGGGAGGATCAGAAACCAAGAAGATAAGAAATTTAACAAAGAATGGGGGGGGAAATTATAGGTTATCTTCAAGAACACTTTAAATATTTAAAAACGTTCGCAGGATTGTCATAAAACTTGTAACAATTCTATGGTTAAAATTGGAAATTTGAAGAAAAATTGGGTAACATTATAAGATACAGCACATAAAGATTTACAATGGAACCCACAGAGGGGTGGAGGAAGTCCAAGGATTCAGGGGATCCTATGTATGCATAAAAATTTATTGTATTTGAATGTGAATAATACTTGTAAAAGGTAAAGGTAAAGGGACCCCTGACCATTAGGTCCAGTCGTGGCTGACTCGGGTTGCGGCGCTCATCTCGCTTTATTGGCCGAGGGAGCCGGCGTACAGCTTCCGGGTCATGTGGCCAGCAGGACTAAGCCGCTTCTGGCCAACCAGAGCAGCGCACAGAAACACCGTTTACCTTCCCGCCAGAGTGGTACCTGTTTATCTACTTGCACTTTGACATGCTCTCGAACTGCTAGGTTGTCAGGAGCAGGGACCAAGCCACGGGAGCTCACCCCATGGCAGGGATTCAAACCGCCGAACTTCTGACCGGCAAGTCCTAGGCTCTGTGGTTTAACCCACAGCGCCACCCGCGTCCAAAAATACTTGTAAACATACTTGTAAAACTTAATAAAAAAAAGAAAAATCTCTCCAAGCAGTTTACAAAAGATAAAAGATAAAACACCTTCCTCGGGGAGAGAGGAAGAACAGCAGCCCCCAAGCAATGTTTGCCACTCGCCCCCCCCCCATTAGCTCAACCGCTTACTTACCCCAGTCCCTGAGCCACTCTCGGGAGTGTTGGGGGGCACCAAGATGGGCTGCTTGTCCTGGTCACTGGAGGAGGAAACGGTTCCCCGGGACGCCCCATTCCCCGGGTGGCCCCTCAGCGGAGCTTGGCTGCTGCGATGGGGCCTGGGCGTCCCCCTAGACCGAGACCCCGAGGATGCAGCCGCCCTCCCGCTGCAGGACAAGGGGAGCGGGAAGGCACGGGGGGCCCCGGGACCCTCAGCTGGCTGCAGGAGCTGCTGCAGGACGACCCTGCCGTTGCCATCCTGCCTCAGCACAGCGCTGCCCGAGACCACCTGGAAGAGCCGGGGGGAAGCCGGGGGGGCCTGGCCCAGCTCCCGCCTCCCCACCCTTCGGCAGGTGGGTCTCCAGCCCAGCAAGAGCAGGAGGTTCAGGAGGAAGAGGAGGAGAAGGCAGGGGATGAGCAAGCCCACCAGCAGGCGGAGGGTGGGCTGCAAGGCGCGCGCCTGCTCCTCCACACCCGCCGGGGGATCCATTCTGGCCCGTTAAATGTGGGCAGGCTGAGGATGGGGCTTAAGCGCGCGCAGCTGGGCCGCCGAGCCTGCTCCGGCTCACAACCCGAATGGGATTCAGGTGCTGAGGGAGGCTGGGAAAGGGACGCGCCGCTTCTGCAAAAGGGATCTCAGCTGCCTTCTGCGTTGCAGCTGAGGACGCCCGGAAGGGAAACCGCAAAAAAAGTTGGGCCCTTTGGTAACCTAATGTGGGCCCGATCCTGTGCATGTTTACTCAAAGGTAAAAAGCCCGTTGAATTCAATTGGCCACATTCCAAAGGAACTTGGCGCACGGCTGCAGCCTGCGAGCCTCACCCAAGTTGCGTACTTTGGCGCTTCGTCCTATCCGCACTGGCCTGGGGAACCGAAGAGCCTGGCCTGAGATCCCCAATGATGATGATGATGATGATAAATTTATAATTTATACCCCGCCATCTGGCTGGGTGGCTTCCAGCAAAATGACTGACCTTCAGAGACATAACTGCCTCTGACAGTGGAGGGGTAAATAGCCATCCTGGCTGGCGGCCGACGGGAGTCTTATCCTCTTCCATAAATTCATCTAGTCCTCTTTTAAAGTCAGCCGAGTCTTGTGGGAGGGAGTTCCGCAGTTTAACTCTGCACTGCGTGAAGGACTTTCTTTTCTCCGTCCTGAATCTTCCAGCAATCGGCTTCCCCGGATGTCCACGAACTTCTAGTGCTATGGGAACTTTTCTGCGCCTGCTTTCTCCACGCAACGCCTAATCCTGAAGCCTTCTGTCATGCCGCCGCTTCCTGGCTTTTTCTCTAAGCTAAAATCTTCATCTGTTGATTGCTGGGGATGAAGCTGCTGCTGAAAGCACAGGGTTTTTCTCTGGTCAATTGGTCACTAAACACGCTGGGTGTGTGAATCTACACTGCTGCAAACTTCCCTAACAGCGTGAGACTCTATGCACGCTCACTTGGAAGCAAGTTCCGCCCAGGTTCGCAAGGTTCAAGAGCCCAGTCCAGGGGGCAGATGGCTGCTTTTCCTTGCTACCGCTGTGCGCAATGGTTGTGTGGGGCAGAAGAGGCCAGGGTCCATGCATCTTTAAGAGTGAAGGCTAGGGAGGGTCCCCAAGGTCTCCCCGGTGCGCAAAGGGGCCGCGTTCTTGGGCAGCGATACTCCAGCCACGCGGCAGGGGGCGCTCTCCCATCGCTCAGAGGCTGGCAGGGCTCCCAGATGGTCCCGATGGGACACGTGCACTTTACTCTCTGGGTGTCTCGGCTTCCCTGACCTGACTGGCATGTGCCCTCCAAACCCTGTGCTTGGAATACCCTCTTATTAACACCTGTCCCATCTTTGCCTGTCTCCAAACAGCCCCCAGCCCGACCCGTTTCCTTTTCCAGCACCACATCCCTCCCCCGTTAAGGATGCTCGTGCCAGAACTTGCTCCTAAGCCCAATGCGCGGCTGAGCTGTCCTTTGGGGCGGGGCGGTGCTCTTTCCCTCCCCCTTTCCCCTGAGTCCTGATCCAGACTTCTGGTTTATTTATTTATGGCATTTCAACCCCACCTTTTCCTGCGAGGAGCTCAAGGTGGCCCAAAGAGTTCTCCCCTTCTTCGTTCAATCCTCACAACAGCCCAGTGAGGAAGGTTAGGCTAAGATTCAGGGACCAGCCACCAAGGCTACCCTGGTGGCTAAGTGACGATCTGAACCCTGGTCCTTCAGGTCCGAGTCAGGCACTCTAACCCCTGCACCACGCTGCCTCTCATTGGATTGTGCTTGGGACTGTGAGCCCGTGACCAGAGGTGGTGCCTGCTGCTCCTGATGGATTCATCCAGAGCGAAAGCTTGCAATGTATAGGTTGAGAGACCCGAGTTTCCTTTCTTTGCATTGCAGCGGGTTGGGCTAGATGACCCTTGGGGTCCCTTCCTATAATTCTATGGTCCTATGAAGAGTGTGTGCCCTCCCTGTGGCTCATCCCGTCCATGGCTGGTGCTCTCCTTTCCTTCAGGAGGGTCTCTCTCTTTCTCCAGCCGTTTGTGGCCTGGCCGGGCCTTTGGTTTGCTTGGCACCCTCTCCCTGATGGCAGCAGCACGTGAGCACGTGGCCCTGATTGTCCCCCAGAGCGGTGCCATCTGGGACGTCGGCAAAGATGCCGGCAGGGCGGCAGAAGCACCGTCTGCTGTTTCGGCGCGGAGACTGGCTGTGCCGCCAGGAGTCAGCTGACGCAGCTTCCATGTTCCCAGAACAGCCTGGGCAGGCAGCAGGAAGTGGCAGAACTGCCAGAACCCAGCGAGGGACAAGGAGTCTGGCTTCTCTCAGGGGGACCAAAACACCGGGGAGTCACTGGCAGCCCTGGCTTCCTAAGCACCATTGAGCAGGGGGCCCAGGAGCCGTGGAAGTGAATGGCCATCAGTTCTTCTGCATGTAACACATGGCTAAACTAGGGAACTCTCCCACAGGAGGCAAGAATGGCCAAGAATCTAGATAGCTTTAAAAGAGGAGTGGGCAGGGAAGAGAGGCCTTTTCTAGGATCTTTAGCCACTGTGCCCAGAGTAAGGTAAAAGGTAAAGGGACCCCTGACCATTAGGTCCAGTCGCAGCGGCGCTCATCTCGCTTTATTGGCCAAGGGAGCCGGTGTACAGCTTCCGGGTCATGTGGCCAGCAGGACTAAGCCGCTTCTGGTGAACCAGAGCAGCGCACGGAAATGCCGTTTACTTCCCGCTGGAGTGGTACCTATTTATCTACTTGCACTTTGACATGCTTTTGAGCTGCTAGGCTGGCAGGAGCAGGGACCGAGCAATGGGAGCTTACCCCGTCGCGGGGATTCGAACCGCCGACCTTCTGATCGGCAAGTCCTAGGCTCTGTGGCTTAACTCACAGCGCCACCTGTGTCCCTGTGCCCAGAGTAGTCTTGGCAATTTACAGCTGAAAACACTGCCAGCAGTAAGATAAGAGAAGAAGGGAAGTCATTGATGTAAAATGAGTATTTTAAATTGTAAAACAGAAAACATAATAAAAATTATATACAAAATAAGAAACAAAAAACCCCCCATGGCAGTCAATGGCCGGTCAGGTTTGTAGGCTGGGAGAAGCTCTTCTGCCCAACTGAGAAGTTGCAAATGTTGCCCTCTCTTCAAAGTTGGATGTAATGAGGTGGGTGATTATTATTATTATTATTATTATTATTATTATTATTAATTACATACTGCAACATAAAAGTGCAATATAAAAAAACACAAAATACATAATAAAAAGAAGAACAGCAACAAACCAATAATTTCTCCCTTCCCAGAGGCATAGCCAGAATTTATTGGGGGGGCAGGCTTTATGTTGGGGGGGCAGAGCTGAATTATCTGGGACACAATCAGTCAGTTACTTAAATATGTTTATTTATTTACCTGATTTGGGGGGGGCAGCTGCAACCCCCCAGCTACGCCCCGGCCCCTCCAGCAACACATTGGAAGGAGCGTCTGATGTGAATCAGCCCAAGGCCTGGATGAAGAGGAACGTTTTCACCTGGTGCCTAAAGGTGTATAAGGCAGGCGGCAGGTGAGCCTCCCTGGGGAGAGCATCCCACAAGTGGGGCCTTGAGGCGTGGGGCACCTGGAGTCCTTCTCTTCCGTCCCTTTAGCAGCCCGAGCCGCTTTGCTGCCCAAGCCAAAGGACAAGATGGTGCCCCCCCAACTTTGTGCACAAAATCTGACTGGACTGGGAGCTGAATCTAGGCTAGCAGACCCCACGGCCGACATTCCTAGGCAATTTCTGCCTCCCAAGGCAGCAACCCCCCCGTCTCACGGAAGGGCCATTCCTGCTCTCATGGTGGCCTTGCCGTGGGCAAAGCAGGGGGCAGGGCTCCTTTCCCAAACCTGCTTCTGCCCCCTTTGAGCCCCAGCTGAACGTGATGGGGCTCCTCTCCCTGCTCCCCCAAGCCGCCTTCGGGGTCAGGAGGAAAGAGGAGGCCTCCTTGTCCTCTGAACCCAGTTCCTGTGTTGTGGAAGGCAGGCGAGAGCAGAGGATGCCCACCTCACCCCTTCCCCACATCCCTAGAACTTCTTCCAGGAGGGGGGGGCGCCATTGGTGATGCCTGCCCCTCATTCGAGACTCCCCATTTTCTCTGAAGGACAGCAAAAGGGAACGCTCCCCAGGGTGTTCTTGGTGCCACAGCTAAGCCTTGGAATAAGTGATCAAGACCTCTGGGCATGCACAGAGTGCCTTTCTTTTTGGTCATATCTAAGTTAAGGGCAGGGACGGGGCTGGCGCTGTGGGTTAAACCACAGAGCATAGGACTTGCCGATCAGAAGGTCAGCGGTTCGAATCCCCGCGACGGGGTGAGCTCCCGTTGCTCGGTCCCTGCTCCTGCCAACCTAGCAGTTCGAAAGCACGTCAAACTGCAAGTAGATAAATAGGTACCGCTCTGGCGGAAAGGTAAACGCTGTTTCCGTGCGCTGCTCTGGTTCGCCAGAAGCGGCTTAGTCCTGCTGGCCACATGACCCGGAAGCTGTACGCCGGCTCCCTCGGCCAATAATGTGAGAGGAGCACTGCAACCCCAGAGTCGGCCACAAGTGGACCTAATGGTCAGGGGTCCTTTAGGTTAAGGGCAGAAGTATCCTGGTAGACAGGAGACGGGTTCGAAAGGGAAATTTCTGCCCTTGAAAGGCCTTCCGGGGACGCCACGCAGCCTTGCTGGCAGCATCGGAGACCCAGACGGCGATGGCGCTGCGTCCCTGGGGAGGGCGCCTTGGCACCCTTCAGCTGTGATGTCTGTGCCACCAGCTTCCGCCACCCACTTGCTGCCAGCCCCTGCTGACTTGACGGGGAGCCGCGCGCTGCCAGACACCCCCTCCCGCTTTGTGCAAGCACACAAATACACAATCCCCCGCCTGACTGCAGCTGAGGCTGGCAAGCCGCATGCCTGGCTCAGGAACTGGAGGGGGGTGCAGCAGCTTTCTAGCCCCCCCCCAGGTGGTGGAAGGGGGCAGTGAGGGACATGAGCAGCTTGGACGGTGACTTGTCCTTTGTGGAAGGAGGCCTGGGAGAAAACAGGCCTGGCTCACGGTGGGAGTTGGTGGGAGGGACCCTGGTGTTGGCCTTGCCCCGAGCAAAGAAAGCGGGTGATCACCTGACTCACAAGCAGGCCTCTCCCCAGTTTGGCTGGCATGGTTCAGCGGGCAAAAATCGGCGGGCAATCCAGGAGTGTGTGTGTAACTGGCCCAGGCAATGGCACTGATCATGCCTGTTGCTTTCGGCCGGCAAATCGCAGGGGCCACAGTGGGCCCAGAAAACAACCTTATGGAATCACCGAATAGTAGAATCGGAAGGGACAACCTAGGGTCATCTAGTCTGACCCCCTGCAATGCAGGAATTACACTGAAGGCATGGCAGATGGCCGGCCAAGCTCTGTTTATGGTGAGCCAAACCATTGCTCCATCTAGTTCACCAACACACGGAAACCCACAGAGTGTTATGAGTTGTGGGGGGTTAATTGGGGAAAATGAGCTGAGTCCCCTCCAGTTCTTGGGGTCCTGTACTCAGGGAGGGTGAGGAGCATGCAGAACTGGTCAGATGAGCTCCTTTGTAAGACTGGGACCTCAGCAAGCGCATGCTCACACCATGCGCACACACCGTGCAATGTGCTCACGTCATGCGTGCTCACTGCACAACACGCTGATGTCATTTGTGTGTGCCACCCGACATGCTGGCATCATTTGTGCCTGTTGCGCAATGTGCTGCTGTGTCATACGCATGCCTGGGCATGTGACCTGAGTGTGGCATGAGGTGTGAGTGACGTGAGCACATCGCATGGAGTACGAACACGGCGTGCACACATCGCTGCAGAATACGGAGGTGCCCCGGCCCTGTTCTTGAAAATTGGGGGTGGGGGGCTTGGCCCCTCAGCCCAACCCAGATGGCGCTCCTGACCTCAGCTGGCCACCGAGGTGTCTCCGTCAGCATCACAGAAGAATGAGCCCCATTGCAGGAGCTACAACCAAGGGCTGGGCCCCCCAGCCTGATTGTGGGGGGCTTTCCTCCACCCCCTCACATGGCTGCTCACTGCTCAGTGGTAGAATGGATCACTGCCCAGTGTGGGAACAGCCTCTGCCAGACCCTCAACAGCCCATGTCTTTTAGTTCCCAATGCATCTTGGGAAGGGGTGCTGGGTGGAGGGGGCGCAGGTGGCATTGGTGCCCCGGGGGGGAGAATTTCTGCTTGGGGAGCCTCTTTGGAGATGGGCAGCCGCAGAGCGTCTGTGTTGATGGAAGAGGGGGGGACACCTGTGGATCAGGTCTGCGGTCTGGGAGCTCAGTGGTGTCTGGGGGTGGTGTGGGGGCTGGCAGGCTGTAAATAAGCATCCAGGCAAGCGTGGGAATTGTTCTAGGTGAAAAGTGAGATGTGTCTCTCTCCCCCCCCCCCCGCCATCGCCATGAAAGGCAATGTGTGTCCTCCCACTCAACAGTCGCCGTTGTCGCTGTGCAGGTGGGAAACTTGCCAGGAGCTGGGCTGGAAACCCTCTTGGTGGCAGGAAGGATGTGATGTCATCTTCCCAAGGGAGCCAGAGGCCTCACTCTGCCTGCAGAAGATGGCAGACCCTCCAAGTGTGTTCCTATTTCTGATCTGACTCTGGAATGTCCCGCTTTTCCTTAGGACGTCCCTATTTTCATGGAGAAATGTTGGAAGGTTAAGCAACCCCCAAGCAAAAGAGATAAGTAGCTATGCAGCCTTTAAAAGACATCTGTAGGCAGCCCTGTAGAGGGAAGTTTTTAAATGTGTTGTTGTTTAGTCGTGTCTGACTCTTTGTGACCCCCTGGACCAGAGCACGCCAAGCACTCCTGTCTTCCACTGCCTCCTGCAGTTTGTTCAAACTCATGCTGGTAGCTTCAAGATCACTGTCCAACCATCTCGTCCTCTGTCGTCCCCTTCTCCTTGGGCCCTCCATCTTTCCCAACATCAGGGTCTTTTCCAGGGAGTCTTCTCTTCTCATGAGGTGGCCAAAGTCTTGGAGCCTCAGCTTCAGGATCTGTCCTTCCAGTGAGCCCTCAGGGCTGATTTCCTTCAGAATGGAGAGGTTGGATCTTCTTGCAGTCCATGGGACTCTCAAGAGTCTCCTCCAGCACCAGAATTCAAAAGCATCCATTCTTCGGCGATCAGCCTTCTTTATGGTCCAGCTCTCACTTCCATATATCACTACTGGGAAAACCATAGCTTGAACTATACAGACCTTTAAATGTGTAGTCTTTTAATATCTTTTTCTATCTGTTGGAAGCCACCCAGAGTGGCTGGGGCAACCCAGTCTGGTGAGCGAGGTATAAATAATAATAAAATCATCACCATCATCATTGAGTAAAAGGTAAAGGTAAAGGTACCCCTGCCCGTACGGGCCAGTCTTGCCAGACTCTGGGGTTGTGCGCCCATCTCACTCAAGAGGCCAGGGGCCAGCGCTGTCCGAAGACACTTCCGGGTCACGTGGCCAGCGTGACGAAGCTGCTCTGGCGAGCCAGAGCTGCACACGGAAACACCGTTTACCTTCCCGCTAGAAAGCGGTCCCTATTTATCTACTTGCACCCAAGGGTGCTTTCGAACTGCTAGGTTGGCAGGCGCTGGGACCGAGCAACAGGAGCGCACCCCGCCGCGGGGATTCGAACCGCCGACCTTTCGATCGGCAAGCCCTAGGCGCTGAGGCTTTTACCCACAGCGCCACCCGCGTAGGACGTCCCTATTTTCATCAGAGAAATGTTGGAGGGCATGAGGTGTGTGGAGGGGGGAGTTGGGTCACGCCCCCAGGGATTCTGGACCATCTCATGCTCCCAGGGTGTGGGGATGTGATAACGTGCAAAGAGGCAGCTGGATCAAGCCAACAGGGACCAATCTATTCACAGAACCCCAGGACCACGGAACTGTATCTCCCAAGGGCTCCTGTTGCCCCAGCAACAGCCAGGGAACACCAGGGCCAGCCCAGCCCCAAGGTCACTCAGGGAAATATGGTCCCACATGAAAACTGTCCACTTCCCTACCAGCCTCTTAACTCCTCTGATGGAACCATCGTCTCTTGCAAAGGCACTCAAGTGTTCTTCCGACCTGCAAGGCAGGAACAAGAAGCCACAGAGAGTCCTTTACACCAACCAGGGACCCTACATAAAAGCTAAACAAGCTATAGCTTAGGGCCTTACTCTCTTGGGGCCGCCCAAAAAATTTAAAGGAAAAAAACAACCCTGGATGTACATTTAATAAAATGCATATTTTATTATGTGCAAATGGCTTTAGATGCCTTACCATAGATAAATTACGGTATAGCATATATTCAACACAAAAAACAGCGACAATTTGTTGTTGACAAAGGACAGCTGGACATAGAAAGGGCCCCATCACCAGCTCAGGGCCTTATCAAACCTAAACCCAGCCCTGGACCCTCCAGATGTGTGTGGACTGCCACTGCCCTTACCCACGGCCAGCACAGCCCATGATTCTGCGGCTCACGGGAGTTGCAGTCCAAGTCTTCTGGAGGGCGCCAGGTTGGGGGAGCCTGTTTTCTTATCGCAATTTCCGTAACAAAATGTGTGGGCTCAGAAGCAGGCTGAGCTACATGAGCTTCAGGTGACCCCTTTCCCCTTTCTTTGTGGTGGGTGGGCAAGCATCACCATGACCAACTCCCAGTTTCTGCATTCTTTCACACACACCTAAAAAGGAGGTTGCGTGTGAACAGCCACAGGCATGTTCCAAGTGTGCATCGCTTGTGGCAGGGCTGCGTTGCCATGGCTACCGTACCCTTGGCAACCAGATTTGCTGGTGCTTGGCAACTAGAGGCCGGGAGTGGCTGCCTTTCTGCCTTCCAAGGCTGGGGAGTACCAAGTGCTCCTGAATGGGCAGGAGTTGCCCCCCCCCACTGCTGCCTCTCTCTCTCTCCTCCCCCTGCCCCAAATCTTGCTTCCCGCTCTGCCCACTTTAGGCGATGCGCCGGGGGCGTCGGAAGTTATACAATGCTGCAAGATGCTCCCACCAGCCGACGCAGCCAGCAGTGTGGGGGCGAGAGACCCTGCGAGTGAATCCCGTGACGTGGCGAACGGCTTCTCCCCACTCGCAGCCATGCGCTGCCACACGCCCCCTCGCTGACGCGCCCGCCCACCCACTGGCACACCTTTCCCTGCGAGAGAGAGGGATCCGCTCGATGTCACACGGCTGACGGGAGTGAATGGCCTCATTCATGCAGTCGCTCTGGAGACCCAGCAGACGTCAGCGCACCATGCACGGGCATATGACAGCCACCGCTCGGGGCTGCGGGAACCTGGGCTCTGTGCACACTCGTGCATCCCTTGCACGTAAGGAGAGCCTGCTGGATCACCCAGTCCAGCATCCTGTTCTCACAGTGATCTACCCACAAGCAGGATTTGAGCACCAGAGGCCTCTCCCCTCCCGCAGCTTCCAGCGACTGGTATTTGCAAACTGGCTGCAGCTGTGGAGAGCAGGGCTTAGCCACTGTGGCCAGGAGCAACCCATAGCTCCCTCCTCCTTCTCCATGAATTTGTCTGATCCTCTTTTAAAGCCATCCAGGTCTTTGGCCATCACTGCTTCCAGTGGCAGTGAGTTCCATTGTCTGCACTGCGTGAAAAAGCACTTTCTTTTATCTGTCCTGAATCCACTCAGCTGGTGGATGTTCCCAAGTTCGAGCTTCAGGGGAGAGGGAGGGAAGCTTTTCTCTATGCGCTTCCTCAATGCCATGATGATGTCACAAATTTATTTCCTGTGGCCTCACTTTTTCTCTAAGCTGAAAAGCCCCCAAGACCCTCCTTGCCCAGTTTAGAGAGGTGTTCCCTAATCTACCTGCTCACCCTTTTCTGTGCTGGCTGGATCTTGTGGGAACTATAGACCAAAACATCTGGAGGGCACCAGATTGGTGAAGGGGCTGGCCTAGCAGGACAGAAGATGCCCCCTGCTTGCTCAGACTGGGGTGCCTCCAGCTCAGCATCTTTCTCCCAGTGCCAGCGCTGGCTAGCCAGAGGCCTCCACATAGCCCCAAAGCAGGCAGGTGCCCAGACCCTGTGTGACCCCAGAGAAGCTGACCCAGTGGAGACCAGCAGCCAGGATGGCCTCGGGCCAGGGGTGCTGGGATCTGTAGTTTGGCTATATCTGGGGGAGCCCCAGTTTGGGGGAGGCTTCCCCAGAGAGACACATTCCTCTGCATCTCTTTGGGAGGCCTCTTGACTGTCTCTGGTGCGGTCCTTTAAGGATAACCCATTGCTTCCTCGCATCCGTTACCTGAGGATATTCCTGCCCTTTTCCGATGTGATTCACCGCCGAGATCTCTCTCCTTCTCGCCATGAGTCACACGTGTTTCCCCTAAACAGAAATGTATGTTTACCTCACCTGCCCCGGCACGAAACAGATACCACCAACTTCTGGGTGCATCAGGGAGGGGGAACCTGTGGTTCTCCAGATGTGGAGGGGGGACTTCAATCCCACCTTCCTGCTGACCACTAGACATGCTGGCTGGAGAGAGCTGGGATTGCAACCCAGGAGTGTGCCAGTGTCCCCATCCTTGGTCTGCATAGCATGACTATCTATGCCTGCCTTCTCCTGGGTAACTTTGCTAGCCCAGGTAACCACCCTGCTGATTGGGGGCAAGTACATCATGTTGATAGGGACGCAGGTGGCGCTGTGGGTTAAACCACAGAGCCTAGGCCTTGCCAATCAGAAGGTTGGCGGTTCGAATACCCGCGACGGGGTGAGCTCCCGTTGCTCTGTCCCTGCTCCTGCCCACCTAGCAGTTCAAAAGCACGTCAAAGTGCAAGTAGATAAATGGGTACCGCTCCGGCGGGAAGGTAAACAGTGTTTCCGTGCAATGCTGCTCTGGTTCGCCAGGCTTAGCCATGCTGGCCACATGACCCAGAAGCTGTACACCGGCTCCCTCAGCCAATAAAGCAAGATGAGTGCCGCAACCCCAGAGTCGGCCACAACTGGACCTAATGGTCAGGGGTCCCTTCACCTTTTTACTTCATGTTGAATAAACGAAGTCAATCACTGCGACGGCATAGCTGAGCCCTAAGGCTGTATGGAGTAGGGGAAACGTGGTCCTTTTGCAATCTTGTGAGGTATCTGGCATGCATTTGTTTTCCTGAGGTGCAGAAGAGCACCCCAGGACTGGGAGAAGCAATCAGCATTTCTAGAGTTCTGCAAAAAACTGCCTGTCCCATCTGGGCTCAGAGGCAGACGCTTGCCTCCTTGAATACTGTACTGCTGTGTGCTGTTGGGCTTGTGTCCTGCCTGCACCATTCCCAGAGGTGCCTGGTTGGCCACTGCAGAACTGAGGAGTTGGAAGGGGGCCTGAGGAGCAGAATCCATCCATTGCTCCACAGTTCCTTAGGAGAATTTATTCCTTAGGAGATAACTAAGGGCACATCTGGACTGCGAGTGTTTCGTAAGAGGGAATGCAAGCACACCCTGGGAAATACAGGTTTGTGGAGTTAAAATGGAGTTAAAAGTTCTGCTGCCCCCAGGCTTGATAAACTAATCAGACTGTTTGCAGTTTGGAAAGTGATGAGGATGGGCATTGGAAAAGGTGGGATGACGGAGTGATCAATGGGGAAAACGAATGAACAGCTTGCAAGCAACTCAGTGTGAATGCAGGACGAACCCTCATTGTTGAGCACCTCTCTTCCTGCCACAGGCAAATCAGGATGAATGCTCCATAAAGAACAGATACAATCTAGCCTTTATGCAAGCAATTCAGGGCCTTGGGAAGAGTTCCAAGTTTCACTCTGTTGTTTTTAATTCTGGGAATCGCCGGAGAGAAGCCCACAAGAGCTCCCTTTGCAGTCCCACCCACCCCAGTGAGCGTTGGCCTCCCAGATCAGGGTCAGGGCTCGACAGGAGCAGGTTCTGATGATGGTGATTAGCTTTTCCAGCTGCTCAAGAGGCAGCCCAGCACCTGCAAGACTCTTCGCTGCCTTCTCCTCCCAGCAGCAGCCAAACCTGCAATTTGGCCTGTCACTTCTCAAGCCACAAAGAAAGGGCTGCTCCGCTTGCTGTGTCCCTGACTTGGCTCGCTCCTTCTTCCCCGAAACCAGTTTCTGTTCTTAGTAACCTTGCAGGGTCATTTCAGGTCAATTGCCCAATTCCCAGAAGAATGACTTTGCTGTGTTTCTGGCCTGCAATAACCTCAACCAAGAAATCTGGAATGAACTTTCCCCCTCCAGCCCTGGACAGATCTCTGGAGAAGTGAACTTTTCTACCAAAGTTTTTGAGCCTGCTTCTCCGGGCTTGTTTCTTATGCCTTTCCAAGTCAAATAAGGCTGTGCACAAACTTTGGTTTACTCTGAAAAGAGGATTAAACAAAACCTATCCTGCATCCATCCTCTTGTTTCTTACAAAAAAAGCATTGCATTTTGAATGGGTTTCCCCAAACCAGCTTTGATCGAGATTGAGAAAGAGAAGGACTCTGCTGCATTTCGTATGTCGGTCATATGCATGCAGCCTGTTTCCTTGGGATGAGAGAGGAGTGTCTTTGCAATATTGGCTTTATTTACAAACAGGCAAGTGCGGCCTGCTGGAAGCAAATAGGTTATAGAAGAGACAGTCCTAAAAATAGGCAGCCAATCCCCAGAGAGCAAGGCAGACATCTCTAGGAGACCCAGCAAGGGAACTTGAAGGCAGCAGACAGAAACCCTCGCGCTTGCTTCCTCTGTTTTCTCCAGCCAAGCCTTCCCCAACTGGGTGCCCTCCCATCACCCTTTTGAGGCCACAGATTAAACATTCGCCACCAGCCTGGCCTGGTTGCCAGCCATCTGCCTAGCAAAGGAAGGGCAGGTCAGAGGCCTTAACAGCATTGCTGACAGTGGTACCTCGGGTTAAGAACTTTATTTGTTCCAGAGGTCTGTTCTTAACCTGAAACTGTTCTTAACCTGAAGCACCCCTTTAGCTAATGGGGCCTCCCGCTGCTGCCGCACAATTTCTGTTCTCATCCTGAAGTAAAGTACTTAACCCAAGGTACTATTTCTGGGTTAGCGGAGTCTGTAACCTGAAGTATCTGTAACCTGAAGCGTCTGTAACCTGAAGCGTCTGTAACCCGAGGTACCACTGTATATTAGAGCATAAGAAGAGCTTGTGCTGGATCAGACCAATGTCCCTTGGCACAAAAATGGAAGCAAGAAGAATTACCGACAAAATAAGAATGGTGGATATAATTAATGGACTATGCAGAATTAGATAAATTAACAGGAAGGATTCGAAACCTGCGGGACCAGAGATTCTTAGAAGACTGGAGTAAATATATGAAAAGCAATTGTAATGAACAGTAGGACTGCAAGAAGTTCTGTAAGGAGGACTATTTGAAATATTACAGGAAAGACTATAAAGAAAATTATTAGTTAATGATAATTAAGAGTAACAAAGAAATTAAGAAATGCAGAATAAGTGATAAAGAATGGAAAATCATCAGAGGTGGTTGATGGAAGTCTAAAAATATTGTATAAGATAAGAAGTTATGTTAAATGATTGTTGGAAATGATATGTAAAAAAACCAATAAAAATGTATATATATAAAAAGGATCAGACCAATGTCCTATCTAGTCCCGCATCATATTCTCACAGTGGCTGAACAGTTGCCTGTGGGAAACCAGCAAGCAGGATTTGAACTCAAGACCAATCTCCCCTCCCGTGGTTTCTGGCAGCTGGTATTCAGAAGCATTGCTGCCTCCAACTGCAGAGGCAGAGCAGAGCTACTGTGACTAGTAAAGGTAAAGGTAAAGGTACCCCTGCCCGTACGGGCCAGTCTTGCCAGACTCTGGGGTTGTGCGCCCATCTCACTTAAGAGGCCAGGGGCCAGCGCTGTCCGAAGACACTTCCGGGTCACGTGGCCAGCGTGACATCGCTGCTCTGGCGAGCCAGAGCCGCACACGGAAACGCCGTTTACCTTCCCGCTGGTAAGCGGTCCCTATTTATCTACTTGCACCCGGGGGTGCTTTCGAACTGCTAGGTTGGCAGGCGCTGGGACCGAGCAGCGGTAGCGCACCCCGCCGCAGGGATTCGAACCGCCGACCTTTCGATCGGCAAGCCCTAGGCGCTGAGGCTTTAACCCACAGCGCCACCTGTGTCTGTGACTAGAAGCCATCAATAACCCTCTCCTCCATTAATTTGTCTAATTGGAATCATCAAATCTTAGAGTTGGAAGGGACCCTGGGGGGTCATCTAGACCAGCCCCTGCAAGGCAGGAATCTCAGCTCTAGCATCCATGACAGATGGTCAGGCAACCTCTCCTTAAAAGCCTCCAAGGAAGGAGAGTCCACAGCCTTCCAAGGGAGACCGTTCCAATTGTCCTTTAAAGAGATCCAAGAGATCCAAAGAGAGCCATAGCTGCCCCTGCAGGAGTGAGTTCCATAGTTCAACTCCCTGCTGTGGGAAGAAAGGCTTTCTTTTAAGATCAGGAGTTGCAGAAGAGGAGAGTTAGTGGCCCCAAGGACTCCTTCAGGCTGGTCAAGCAGCCTGTTGACCAGGCACATCGTTTTTCTTAGGCAAACTATGGGTGATGTGTTGCCATGGGAACAACTGTAAATGGTCAGACAACTGCTTCTTGATAGGGGAAATTTCCCAGAACGTTCTGAACAAGAGAAAGTAATCAGAGAAGGTTCAGATTTAGGATGCTATCATCTCACTGTCCCTGTGTGAAGGAGAGTCAGGCAGGGAAGAGGGGGGGAGCTCTTGGACCTCCACCATTCCTGACCATTGGCCATGCTGGCTGCTGAGAGCCTGAGAACTTTTGGAGGGTCTCAGGATTCCTTTCCCTTAAGCTTCCTCCCCTGAGGCCTCCGTATTTGTGAATGAATGCAGATATTACAAAATGCCAATGAGACTCGAGTGGCAGAGGGCCTTTTCAGTAGTGGCACCCTCCCTGTGGAACGCCCTCCCTTCAGATGTCAAGGAAATAATGTATGAAATATGTAATAAGATGTCTCATTACATATGCTAATCATATGCATACTATCCCTTGCTTTTTCCTGTAGGACTAATTGCAGTCATTAACAGTCGTCAATATATATATATAAAATTGTCCAGTAGCACCTTAGAGACCAACTAAGTTTGTTCTGGGTCTAAGCTTTCGTGTGCATGCACACTTCTTCAGATACCACGAAAGCTTATACCTAGAACAAAATTAAGGTAAAGGTAAAGGTACCCCTGCCCGTACGGGCCAGTCTTGCCAGACTCTGGGGTTGTGCGCCCATCTCACTTAAGAGGCCAGGGGCCAGCGCTGTCCGGAGACACTTCCGGGTCACGTGGCCAGTGTGACATCGCTGCTCTGGCGAGCCAGAGCCGCACACGGAAACGCCGTTTACCTTCCCGCTGGTAAGCGGTCCCTATTTATCTACTTGCACCCGGGGGTGCTTTCGAACTGCTAGGTTGGCAGGCGCTGGGACCGAGCAGCGGGAGCGCACCCCGCTGCAGGGATTCGAACCGCTGACCTTTCAATCGGCAAGCCCTAGGCGCTGAGGCTTTAACCCACAGCGCCACCCGCGTCCCTAGAACAAAATTAGTTGGTCTCTAAGGTGCTACTGAACAATTTTTTAATTTATTTCGACTGCGTCAGACCAACATGGCTACCTACCTGAATCTACAGCTGAGAAAGTGTGCAATATAAGCCACAGCTTCAAATTCACCTAGTCCTAAATCGCAATTCTCATGCCACAATTTACAATAATAAAATCGTAGAGTTGGAAGAGACACCAAAGGGTTATCAAGTCCAACGCCCTACAGTGTAAAAACTGCAGCTCAAGAATCCCTGACGGATGGGCACCCAACCTCTACTTTAAAACCTCCATCGAAGGAGAGGCCATCACCCTCTGAGGCCATAGAATCATAGAACTGTAGAGTTGGAAGGGAACCCCAAAGGCCATCCAGCCGGACACCTGCAATGCAGGAATCTCAGCTAAAACATCCAGGACAGATGGCTATCCAACCTCTTTTTGAAAACCTCGGAAGAAGGAGAGTCCACCACCTTCCGAGGTGGTTTGTTCCCCAGAAAGTCCTTCTGACCGCGACTTCTCCTATGACTTTTCCCAGGCTCACGTTCCCTGCTCCTCCTCAAAACGACACGTGTCTGCGGCTGCCCTGCCCCATTTGGAGGCTCTTCCAGCCCAATTACCTCCAATTGCTCTCATTAACTAGCAGGCCTCACCCAGCCTGGGGAAAGCAGCCCTGCTCAGGCATTACTCAGCGCAGAAGCAGCTGGTCGGATCAGGGCGCGCACGTTACGCCTCTGGCGGCGGCATCCTGTTTTTCGCCGGCATGGAAGGAAACGGGAGCCCCCCAGGGAGGAAGAAAGGGGGAAGCGTTTCAAGGGAACGTGGGGAACATCTGCAAGCGCGAGATGGAGCCTCTGGTGGGCGCTTTCCGGGTGCCCGTTAGCCCTTTCAGTGAGCGCCCGTGCGCCAGGAGAGAGGTGTGGCTGGCACACTGAGAGCAAGCTGGAGGGGTCAACGGGAGAGGAAGCAATGGGCTGTGCTGCTTCCCGGGGAAACTTGCCTGGCTGGCAAGGCGGTGAATGACTTTTGCATAACACAAGCGGGGGGAGAAACCACCCAGCTGGCAGCCGCGGCGCGCCAGGCGGAGAACCGGCTCAGGTTGAAATGGGGATAGCGTTCATTAACGCCGCCTCCGCTTGGCAAGAGTGGAAGCAGCCTGGAAACAAAAAACAGAAAAAGGGAGGGGGATTCTGCGAAGCAACCGGAGGACGAAGTAATCCGTAGCTTTCTGAGCAGAAGAACACCAGAGGAGCCGGTTCAGTGGCTACGTGGGGCCGCATCCTGCTCTCCCAGTGGCCCAACAGGTGCCCAGACTGGAAGCCCGCAGGCGGAATTCGAGCGCCAGATTCATCTCCCTTCCTGCGGTTTCCAGCGACTGGGATCCAGAAGCAGGGCTGCCTCTGACCATTAGGGCAAAGCGTAACCATTGTGGGTAGTGCCACAAATTGATAGTCCTTTCCTCCGGGAAAAGCGTTCTTCTCCCTTGCAGAAGAAGATCTTGCTGGATCAGGGCAACTGCCCATCTGCTTCAGTATCCTGATCAAACATTTCTCTGATGAAAATATGGACGTCCTGATGATGATGATGATGATGATAATAATAATAATAATAATAATAATAATAATAATAATAATAATAATAATAATAATAATAATGTATTATTTATACCCCACCCATCTGGCTGGGTTTCCCCAGCCACTCTGGGCAGCTCCCAAGAGAATATTAAAAACATGATAAAAGATCAAACATTAAAAACTTCCCTATGCAGGGCTGCCTTCTGATGTCTTCTAAAAGTCAGATAGTTGGATATTTCCTTGACATCTGATGGGAGGGTGTTCCAACAGGATGGGCGCCACCACCAAGAAGGCCCTCTGCCTGGTTCCCTGTAACTTGGCTTCTTGCAACGAGGGAACCACCAGAAGGCCCTCAGAGCTGGACCTCAGTGTCCAGGCAGAACGATGGGGGTGGAGATGCTCTTTCAGGTGTACTGGACCGAGGCCATTTAGGGCTTTAAAGGTCAGCACCAACACTTTGAACTGTGCTTGGAAATGTACTGGGAGCCAATGAAGATCTTTCAGGACCAGTGTTACATGGTCTTGGTGGCCACTCCCAGTCACCAGTCTAGCTGCCGCATTCTGGATTAGTTGCAGTTTCCGGATCACCTTCCAAGGTAGCGCCTAAGGAAAATTGAGACATTACAGGGTCATATCAGAAACCAGGGTGGCTTCTGTAAATCCAGGACTGTCCTTGGAAAATAGGGACACTTGGAGGATCTGCTGTTGTCATAGCAGACAACCTATGCCCCCAAGGGAAAGCAGCAAGCAGGATTCGAACTCAAGATTCATCTCCCTTTCCGTGGTTTCCAGAGACTGGGATTCAGAAGCACCACTGCCTCTGACCGTGGAAGCAAAGCCATTGTTGCTCGTAGCCATTGATAGCTCTCTCCTTCTTTATGGATTTGCCCAATCCTCTTTTAAAGCCATCAAAGTTGGTGGCCATGGCTGCCTCCAGTGGTGGGCAGTTCCACGGTTTAACAAAAGGTGTTGATGGTGGCTGCCACCTTGGATGACTTTAAAAGAGGGTGGCCACTGTGAGATTAGGGCGCTGGTCTATATGGGCCACTGGCCTGATCCAGCAAGCTATATTTATGTTCTCGTGCAGGAGTGCATTTTTTGGGGATAAACATTGGTTCCATGAACCAGGCTTTACATTTCCCCCCACTTTGGAAGGGGTGCTGTGTGGGGTTGCAGGCGGAGGGGCCGGTGGAGAGTTGGTTGTGCCACTGGTGTGCCTGGACAGCTCCAGCCAGCCAGCAAGCCAGGCTTCTCTCGACCTGAAACCTCAGCCAGAGAGCAAGGATTCTCACCAGTGTCAGGAAAATTGCGCCACTGGCAATCTGTGAAGGTGAGAGCAGGACTTGATTGCAGAATAGAAGTCTGTGGCGGGACTCAAATGCCTGCTCAGGGTCTAAATGTGGCCCTCTGTGTCTGGCCCCTGGAAGTCTCCCCTGCCCACCCCAGTCTTCTCCTCTCTTTAGGGAAGGCTCCTGAAATCCTCTGCTTTCAGCCTGAAATCCCAGCCTTCTTTCTGAATGGAAATCCAGCCAGCCTGCCTTGCCTGAATGGAGCCGAGTCCCCCTGCTGGGCTGCTCCTTATTGAGAACATTTGGGCCTCGCCCCCCCCCCCCCTATTGACTTCCTCAATGGATTTCAGTCCAGGGCGAAGGGGCTGAGCAGCACAGAACTGCATGTCACCATGGACCAAAGCATCCTTCAAGCGGTTGCCATGGAGACTGGATTAGGCCACCCCTTCTCTGGGTGCAGCAGCCTTTTTGGAGACTTGGGCGGATCCAGTGGCAGGTTCCAACCGAGATGACTCAAGGATCCCAGCTGATAATCCAGGGAAAATATTTACCTTGCCGGCTCCAAGAGGAGCCCATCCCATAAATACTCCCTGTCAGCAAGATGAGAGGATTCCTTGATGGCACTTGCTCACATCCTGTAGGTGGCAAATAGCCAGCCTCTCTTCCCCGACGTCATCCTGAAGGAGGGCTGTCATCCTCTCCAGGGTGCCTGCCTGCCTGGTGACAATGAGAGCCGTGGGGCCACCCCTTTGGGCAATGGGGAGGCCCCACAGAGCAGCTGGGAAGTGGAGCCCAGAGGCCATGTGACAGGGGAGGGCCAGGGGAGGAGGAGAGGCGGTGATTATGTACCTGGGCACAGAGGGTGGCAGAAGGGCATCGGGAGGTGAGAGCCACATCTAGGAAAGATCTTGGAGAGCCAAAATCCCCCCTGAAAAAAGAGGTCTCAAAGAGGACGGGGACCCCCCCGAATGCACTAAATTGAGTGGGAGAGGAATCGGCAGACCCACCACAAAAGAAGCAGGAAGAGGACTTACTTGTGAGTTTGGAGGGGTTTTTAAGCAGCTAAAGTTTGCCAGTGGGGATTCGGGGAGATTTTCGTGTGCAAGGCTGCAACTTTTGCAGAGGGTGCCCATCTGTGTGTGGAAGGGTTGCAGTGTTTGGCCACTGGTGCTTCTCTTCTGAGGGCTCCTGCCACAGACTACATCCCTTGTGTCTGTGAAGGATCTTGCAGTTGGGTCCTAATGGGTTAAGTCTCCGGGAACGTTGCCCTGGACTTGCCCAAGTGAATTTGAAGATTCTGCCAGTTGGTGTGTCTGCATATCACTGCCATTGTTCTTGTTGTTAAGCTTATATGTCACTTTCTTTATTCAGTGCATATATATCCCACCTTTACCCTCCAAGGAGCTCAAGGTGACTTACATGATTGGTCCCCTCCTCTTTTAATCCACACAACAACCCTGTGAGGTAGGTTAGGCTGAGAGGCAGCCACTGGCCCCAGATCACCCAGCGAGCTTCATGGCCCAGTGGGAATTTGAACCCTGGTTTCCTGGGTCCTAGTCTTTCATTCTAGTCACTACACCACACTGGCTCTCCTTACAGAGCAATGTGGGGAAACAAGATAAGTCCCTGCCCCAAAGAGCTTGCAGTTTCATTTATTATAAAGAGGGTGTCTTTCTAGCTTGGACACTGAAGGGATTGACTGAGGCCCTTCTTGTGGGTGCCTCACACAGCTTTTGGCGTGGTGGAACCCACACTTCGGAACGAGATCCTCTTCAAAATGAAAGACTGGATTACTGCAATGCATTCTCTGTGGGGCTTCCCTCCTGCTTGGGCTGAAGGCTGTGGCTGGTGCAGAATGCTGCAGCAGAATTGCTGACAAGAGCCAGCCCTGTGTCTGCTGCTGAGCCTGTACCGTTCCCTGCCTGAACAAATTTCTCTGTCTTCCTTCCAAGTAACAGCCCCTGCCTGTGTGCATTGAATAGTAGATGGGACAGTCAGGCTCTGCTGGGGATAAACAGCAACGGAGAGCGAGTTGTGCTTTCACATTTCATGGTGTCTGGCTGGGCACTCTTGGACACAGAATGCTGGAGCAAAATTTCGGAATGGTGAATTTATTGGTTCTGGGTGCCGTCCAGTCTTAGGTTGGAATTAGGGTAGAACCTGGACTAGGAACTGGAGTGTAGCTGTGGTGATCTAATGCTTAGACCACTTTCACACTTGTCAACGGAGGTGATTTTTGCAGGTGTCTGCAGTATAAACATAGCATTAATACAGGCTAGCATGTACATTCAATTTTTTAAAAAGAAAAACACGCTTCATTTCTGCTTTCCGTCACACATTAGCAATCCTCTGAAATAGCATGGAAGTCTCTGAGCAAAAGTGTTGCCTCGGAAGATGGTCCATCATTCTGCAAGCGCTGTGAGCAAGTCTCTTAAAACTCTGTTTACAGAGCGGAGATAATGCTCATCACTTGGGAATGATCTGTGTCACGGTCACCCTCATCACCACATAGACAGGGCAAGGAAAACATCTCCGGAACGGCAGGCATCTATGTGTACACAACATGCAAGCACCACCCTTTCCCAGCCTTGTCTTGGAGTTGCTGGCAGAACGATGAGCAAATTCCGAGGAGCTCGATGAACATCAACGGGGTCCAGAAATTGTGTGGATTTCTCTCTAAGGCAGGAGGCATCCTCAGAGAGATGAGGTGCTCTCTGGAGTAGCTGCTCCCCTGGGATGGCCCTGCTTCCCCTTAAGGCTACCAGAAGCCCATGTCTGAGCATATTCTGGGATGGGCAGAGCATCCTGCATGATGCAATCCCTTCTGTTTCAACTCTCTTTCTGCCTGGGTGCACAGGTCTGACGAGCTCTGCCAAGTCTATTCTTGTTGCCCAGTGTAAAAACTTGGGACTGCTGGGCATCCCGTCTGTTGTTCTGCTAGCCTCACCCTGCCCTCTGCCAAAATCCCAGGGTAAGATCCAGGCGTTCGCTACTTCCTGTGGGAAAGCCAGATTCTTGTAGATTCTGGCTGAGTGGATTCTGAAGCCTTTTTGTGCCGGGAGCTGAACGGCCTCTGCATCCTTAACTTTCAGGATAGACATAACACAGCACACAGTTCGTGTCCACAAGAGGCAGGGATGGCCTTAAAAGAGGATTAGACAAATTCATGGAGGAGGGGAGGGTGATTAATGGCTGCGCTTCACTGTCAGAGGCAGTGTGGAGGCTCTGAATGGCATTGCTCGGAACCACAGGTCAGGAGGGTGCTGTTGCACCCAATTTCCGCTTGTCGGTTCCCCATTGAGGCATCACTTGGCCCCTGTGAGAAGAGGATACAGGTGTTGATTGACATTTGGCCCAATCCTTCCCACTCCTCTTTATGTCCTTATGCTGTCCTGCTAAAGGTGATCTGTTACATAAGGATTTGAAAGGAACGACGTCAAGGCAGACTTTCAAAACGGGCCATTTTTCATTCATCCCCGGCAGAATAATGCACCCTCTTCTATTGAATGTTTATGTAGCAATAAAGGGGAAGAGAAATAAAGGGGAAGAGGTTTATTACGGCACAATAGACTACTATGACTAGAGTCCACATCACCAGATGCGTGGAGTGTTGGTCTCATTCTGAGTTGGAAGGTGAGAGAATGGTAAACAATGGGACATAATAGCAGATAAGTACAGCCTGTGACCCTTCAATTACAGGCTAGACCTATGCAAATTAAGCAGTGACCTGCAGTAATTGGTGGCGGAACAACTGTATTTGCTGCTAAGCAAATTAACACCTAAAGCGGGACAGGAAGCCATTATTTTCCTTCAGTCCCCAATGAACAGAATCACACTTGCTTATTTGCTCCAATTCAGCTCCAATTTGCTCCGTCACTCTGCTGCATGAAGGCAACTTTCCAGGCAGCAGCAGGATGTCTAGGGAGATGGAAACATTCTGAATTTGTGTCTGTTGCTTCTTTGTCCTTTGTAGAATGCAAGAAGGCAGGAAGCAGGGGTGGTCACCAGCCTAAGGTAAAGGTAAAGGGACCCCTGACCATTAGGTCCAGTCATGGCCGACTCTGGGGTTGTGGTGCTCATCTCGCTTTACTGGCCGAGGGAGCCGGAGTACAGCTTCTGGGTCATGTGGCCAGCAGGACTAAGCCGCTTCTGGCAAACCAGAGCAGCAGCGCATGGAAACGCCGTTTACCTTCCCACCAGAGTGGTACCTATTTATCTACTTGCACTTGACTTGCTTTTGAACTGCTAGGTTGGCAGGAGCAGGGACTGAGCAACGGGCGCTCACCCCGTTGAGGGGATTCGAACTGCTGACCTTCTGATTGGCAAGTCCTAGGCTCTGTGGTTTAACAGCCTAGGCAGCTTCAAAAGAGGATGAGACAAATTCATGGAGGATCAGGGGGCTATCAGGGGCTACTAGCCACAATGGCTATGCACTGCATCCACAGTCAGAGGCAGTGATGCGTCTTCCGAATACTAGTTTCTAGGAACTGCAGGAGCGGAGAGGGCTGCTCTTGTGCTCAAATGCTGCTTGTGGGATTCTATGCAATTGTTAAAAATAAAGGGATGACTTCTGCTCCATCCTGGCGTTCCTTTGACCCAAGAGGCAGGTGGCGCAGGCTGCCTTGGCTCTTCTAAACTCGCCCGTTCAAAGAGGCACAGCTCTTTTGGGTTACATGGAAGGGAGAGCAAGAGGCAAAGACTGCCACAGACGGCTGTTGCCAAGGTCAAAGCTGGCACCAAGATCAGGTCGCAGCCCAGGGCATCGGCCACAATGGCTTGGCTGCAATCCTAGGGCCTCTCTGGGGTGCCTCCTTACCCGACATTCAGCCACAGGTCGTTGAAGCCAAAGGAGCAGCTTAGGGGAGGCTTTTACACTGGCCCATCCGAACATCCTTCTGTTTTGCCATTGCTTTGCTGTTACAGAGTGGAAAGCCAGTGTGGCATAGTGGTTAGAGCACAGGAACAGGTCCTGAGAGAGACAAGGGTTCGAATCCATACACTTGCCCATAAAACTCACTGGGGTGCCTTTGTGGGTGTGTACCACTACCTTGACCTTGCCAACAAAGGTCCGTATAGTTAAAGCTATGGTTTTCCCAGTAATGATGTGTGGAAGTGAAAGCTGGACCACAAAGAAGGCTGATCACGGAAGAATTGATGCTTTTGAATTCTGGTGCTGGAGGAGACTCTGGAGAGTCCCATGGACTGCAAGAAGATCAGACCTCTCCATTCTGAGGGAAACCAGCCCTGAGTGCTCACTGGAAGGACAGATCCTGAAGCTGAGGCTCCAAGACTTTGGCCACCTCATGAGAAGAGAAGACTCCCTGGAAAAGACCCTGATGCTGGCAAAGATGGAGGGCGCAAGGAGAAGGGGACGAGAGAGGACGAGATGGTGGGACAGTGTTCTCGAAGCTGCCAGCATGAGTTGGACCAAACTGCGGGAGGTCACGAAGAGGCAGACACAACTAAACAACCACCACTACCTCGCAGGGCTCTTGTGGGGATTAAATGAGGGGCGTGTTGGGGAAACGTGCACGCCGCCTGAAACTCCTTGGAGCAAACAACCTGCTGTATAAATGCAGCTAAGGACCCGAGCTGCCCTGCGGAGATCCACTCTCAGCAGCAGGAGTTCCGGGACTGGCACGGGACGGAAAGGACGAAGCCTTTGCAGGCGCAAACTTCACGAATGCATCGTGCAAGGGTCGCGGGGGCCAGGGCGGCTTCCTCGCGAGTAAGCGGCATGCGAGGCCACGATCCCGCGCCAGCTCGCCTCCGGAGGCCAGGCTCGTGCGGAGCCCCGGTCGGGCGAGGAGGCCGCCGGGCCGGGCAGCATTTACTCGCGTGCAGCGGCGCCCCACGTGGCGCCCCGCCCGCCCGGTGGGCGTGGCCTCCCGCCGGAGGCTCCCTGGTTGGAGCGCTCCCCATTGTGACGTCACGGGGCTTCCAGAAGCCTCCCGCGCGCTTCTCTTTGCGCCGGGAGGCGGGGCCCAAACCGGCACGCGAGGCAGCTCCGGCCAATGGCGAGGGCGCACGCGGAGGGGGCCGCTCCCCGGTCTGCTAGAGACCAATGACAGAAGAGAATGGGTGTGACTGGCTGGCAGCGCGGCCAATCGAGAGAGCGAGCCTGAGGGAGGCTGAGGGAGGGGAGCGGGGGCGGGGCGGGGCGGAGGGGGCGGAGCTTCCCCCCTCGTTCTCCAAGGGGAGCGGCGTCTCGTCGGGATGGGCAGCGGGCGGGGCCAATAGGCGCGCGAGGGCGGCGCAGGAGCGGGCCGTTGCTAGGCAGGGGCGGGCGCCCGGTCCCGCGCGCCAGAGGGCCCGGCCGAGGGAGGCGGGCGGGACGGGACGGGACGGAGGTGAGTCTCGCTCGCTCGGAGGGGGAGGCGGAGGAAGGGGGACGCGGCGGGGCCCTCCGGGGCGAGGGGCGAGGAGCAGGGGGCGGGGCTTTGGCTCTGGCCCCGCCCCCTCAACGCCCCCTGGAAAAGGCTAGTGGGCTCCCCCCCCCGGGGTAGATATGGGGGGGGGGCTGGAACTCGACCCCCTTCCTTGGGCCGGTGGGGGGACACACGCGGATAATGCCCCCAGGGACTTGTCGCCCCCTCCCCACTTTCCCAGGCCGGGCTCCAATTACTGGTTGGGGGGGGTCTCCTGGGGGGGGGATGTCGCTCCCCCCAGCCCAGCTAAACGGACATGATGCCCAGGGACGTCTCCTCCGCTTCCCATTCGGGGCGCTTCCCCTGCCCCCCCAGTCCCAGCTGCGAAGTGGGGCAGAGCCCCCCCTCGCCAGGGGTGTCGGTCGGGCCTTTGCCCGCTGCCAGGAGGGGCGAGAGTTGACTTCCCTGCTGCGGGGGAGGGGAGTGGGGAGGAGAGGACGACCCTCCCCTACCTCGAGCAGGGCACTTGGGGGGTCTCCTGGGGGGGCCCTGGGGATGTCGTCCCCCCAGCCCAGCCAAACTCCCCCCTCCTCCTCTTCCACCCTGTCTGTCCTGACATGATGCCTCTGGACATCCCCTCCACTTCCCAGTCCCAGCTGCAAAGTGGGGCAGAGCCCCTCAACCTCTTCAGGGGCATCTGGAGTGCCAGCTGCCAGGAGGGGCGAGAGTTGACTTCCCTGCTGTGGGTGCGGGGGGGGGTGGAGGAGTGGGGAGGGGTCTGGAGGCGGCCGCTGCTGCCGGCTCCCTCTCCCCTGGCGCTGCTGCCTGTGTGGGCACCGGGTGGGCATGGCTGGCGATGATTCACCCGGAGTGTAATCATGACATTTCTGCACGCTGACTCCCTGCCGTCTTTGTCGTCGTCGCTGGCGGCGCTGGAAGGGTCCCTCTGCCCGCCCGAGCCAGCGCACGGCATTCCTGCCTTGCCTGCCTGCCTGCCTGCCTGCGGGTGCCTGTGCGCGCTCCAGCCCTCGCTCGCTCCCGCACACTCTGCGCGCCTTGACCAAACTTGGGCTTTGAGCGCTGCTGCTGCTGCCACCACCACTACGAGTGACTCCCTCCGCTGATATGCCAGCAATTCTGCTCTTCTGGAGCCGCGTGGAGAGGTACCCGCTTTCTCTTCTCCGGATTGGGACTCCGCTCTCCCTGCCCAGCCTCAGGCAGGGGATGCGGAAGAACACCCCCCTCCCTGGGGGTCCGACACCAGCTGCATCCCTTCGGGGTCGGGGCCAGGCAGCTGTGCCTGCCTCTGGTTCGGTGGTGGGTGAAATGCCCCATTGTTTAGGGGGCAGAGGAGCCGCTGCCAGCTCTGGGGACATCTGGTCCCCTGGTCCGGTCTGGGCTTCTCTGGAATCTCAGGGGACGGCTGTGGATTGTTTGAGAAGGACCATTGTGTGGCTGTTGTTTGCCTTTTTTTTTGTCTGCCTGCAAAATCCGGCTGGGGTGGGGTTGGGGACTCTGAAGCGGACCAGGTGATCGGGGAGTGTGACCGGGAGGGATCCCTGGACGGGGATCTCTCGGGCTCTTCCTTGTGGCTGCTGCTGCTGGGGCTTCGGATGGACGTCCAGCGGCAGCGTGGCTTTTGGAGCAGAGCGGCTCCCGGGTCGTCCCCAGCTGCCTCTTTGCTCAGCGGTGAGGTCTCCTGCTTACTTGCGCTCACTTGGGCGCCAGAGTTTCAGGAAGTAGAGTGACTGCATGCACAGGTGTTAGTTAGACTCGGGAGTCAGCATGGGGCTGGTGCTTTTGACATGTGCTTCGGGGATGGATGCTGTAGGGCTGCGGATGCTGAACTTCACTCAGCGCCAAGCAAGAGTCACTTTCCTTGGCGTTCTCTGACACTGGTGGACCTCGCAGGGACGGCGTTAGCTTTGAGCCGGTTGTCTCTTGTGTGGAAGCCTTGAAGTATGCATTTTTTTGGGGGGGGGAGAGGGTTTTTGAGAGGCGGCCTGTCTCCCCACTTAGGCTTAAGAATTTGGCACCTTCTTCTCAAACGCCGGTTCATTGAAGATGCCAAGCCGACTCCTGATGACTCTGGGGGCTGAGTTGGCCACCCATTCCCTGCCCTGTTCTGTCCTGCATGGGGAAGGATCGCCAACAGGCTGTCCGGTGTGGGGCTGTGCACCTGCTGCTCAGTCTCCGAGGATGAGCAGAAGGGCGAGAGACCCCCCCCCCCTCAGCTGGGCAGGAAGGCTGGTAAGGTCTGCTTTTCAGTCTGAGAAACCAATTAGAGGAGGAATCCTGACTGTGGAGTGATTTCATTGAGCATTTTCTGTGGCAAGCGGTGAGGGAGGGGGCTGCGGGAAAGCGCAGAAGGGAAGCTTCTGGGAGGCTGCTGCCTTGTGAACCGCCGCTGCTCCCCAAATTCCCTCTGTGGGGAAGTCTTTCGCCCTCTTCCTGAACAGCTGGCTTGGAGTCCAGGTGTGCGCGGTGGGTCCAGGTGCGCTGTCCGGCTTGGCCTCTCTTCCTCCTGGCTCTGGGGAGGGGGCTGCTTTTGGAGCCTGGCTGCCGTGGTGAAGGTGCCTCTGCCTCCATTCGTGGGCAACTCTTTCAGCGGCGGCTGCATCTTGGAGCTCCAGGCCCCGCAAGCCATGTTCCGGATCAAGCTGGAGCCTTTAAAAATGAGCGCCTGGGCTATGAATGTGTTTGTGAAGTTTCGGTAAGTGGCTGGCCGCCCTGCCTTGCCTGCTTGCGTTTGCCACGCTTGGGTGGTGGTCTGTCTGCTGGCATCCATCTTTGTCTCGTGTGCGGCGTCTGGCATCTGCTGTGGAGGGCGATGGATGGGGAGCTTGAGGAGGACAGCCTGTGCCTCTCTTCTGTCTCTCTCTCTCCCCCATCACTCCCTTTGCTGGAGGATCAGAGGGGCTGACGTCTCCCTGGCCGCCTGACCCAGCTCTGACATTGCCCAGGGTGGGGGCAGGATGAGGGGCTGGACATGCATATTGATTGTGCTTCAGAGGGAGCAGATGCTTAGTGGGTGGTCTTGGGGGTCCGGATCCCTTTGCAAAGGGGCTGGGCGGGGGTCGCCTTGCATTTCCCCTTTGGCTTCCAGCAGAGACTGAGTCCAGTCTTTTGTGTGTGGATTTATCTGTGGGAAAGGGCTGGTGTGTGTGGTTTTGTGTGCGTCTTGGGGGGGGACTGGGCTCCTGCCCCCCTTCCGCTCGAGTAGGGCTGTGCTGCCCAGGGATTCCTGAGAATCACGCTCAGGCTTGCACTGCTGAAACTGTGCATCTGTCTCCAGGTGGCAGGGAGGGGGTTATCCAGGCACCGAGTCGTGTTTTACCAAAATCTGTGTGGGGTGCTGCTCCGAGAGGATGGTGGAGCCGCACGGTGACCTATGAGGCTTGGCAGTCTTCCCTGCGGCTTGACGTCAGGCAGCCCCCACGCAGAGAAGATCTCTCCGCTCTTGTGGTGCCTGTCGGAGGGGGGGCCCTTCCACACGCCCTTCTTGGCCCTGCTGGGTCACTGCTGAGGCTGGGGGGAGTCTCTCCTCGCTTCCCTGCCACCCCTCCTTCCTGCATTGCAGGGGCTGGGCTCCATATCCCTTAAGGGTCCCGCCTGAGTCTGCGGTTCCTTCTGCAGCCCCCCCCTTTCCACCAGTGGAAGCCCAGGTGGTTTGTAGTTCAGAGGAGAAAGAGGAAGGGGACTCTATCGTCCCGGCCCTCCTGCCCCTGTTCTTGTCCCCTGCCCCATCCAGGTTTGCCCAAGGGGGCTTTGCCCCACTGTGCCCTATGAACCTGTGCCCCTGGCTCTCCTGCAGCGCCACAGGGGGGGCGTTGGATCTCACCCACTGCTCTTTAACCCAACTCCCAGGGGTTGCTTATGCAGGCGGGCCGCTCAGAGGCAACCTGCGCATGGCTGCTTAGTGAGCCACAGGCCCCTGTGGTCCAAAGTGGAGCTGGGCTCTTGGAGGCTCCCTCTCCAGAGAAGACGTAGAAGTGTAGAGCTGGAAGGGACCCCAAGGCTCATCCAGTCCAACCCCCTGCGGTGGTCAGGAATCCTGGCCAAGAAAGGTTGTGCTGAATTTAATTCTGCAAGCGGACACCATCCTAGACCGGCTGGGAGCAAGGAGATGCTCTCCCCTTAGAGCCTAAGTCTATGCCTTTCTTCCTGGCCCCTGGTGGTGGGCCGGGGCCTCATTCCCGTGGGTGAAGTCCCTGTCGAGTTGCCATGCCAAGCCCCCGAGACTTGGGCAGGGAACGTTGGCTCCAGCAGCAGCTTGTAACTGTCGCTGCCGCGGATTCCGCGTTCCTTTCTGCCAGTGTGTTCCAGAGCTGCCACCTGCCGCCAGGTGAGCTGCTTGGCCTGGGAATGCCCTCCCTCCCGATGCAGCCTGGCATTTCAAGCCCACCTCCCGTGGGCCGCCTTGTGCGCCTGCCCCCTCCCTCCGTGATCCCTGCGTCTCTAACAATAGAAACTCCCACCATGATGAGTGGGGCTGAGGAGCCCCGTCAGCGCTGCCCCCACCTGCTGGAGCCTTATTTCCAGCTAGTGATCTCACTAATTAACAGAGGGAATTGGCTGCTTCTGTGTCAGCCACTCTCTTTCTGTCTCCCGGCTTACCCTTCAGAAGATGCTTCTCCGGGAAAGGGCTGAGCGTGATGTGGGGGGGTGCTCTGGGCGCCATGTGTCAGCAGCCGTGGGGCTGGCGGTGGAGGGGGCACCCACAGTGGGCCCTTGACCTTCTGCCCGGCAGAGAAGGAGGGCCTCAGCCGTGCAGATGCAGAAGGGGGCGTCTTAAGGGCTTTGCTTGGCCAGAGGGGTCTGCAACTGTGACGTCAGAGGCAGCGTTGGTGTCGTGGTTGAACTGTGGGACGAGGGCCCGGGAGAGACCAGGGTTCGAATCCCCACTCCGCGGGGTGACCTTGGGGGCTGGTCGTTACCTCTCGGCCTGGCCCACCTTGCAGGGCTGTGGTGGGGATTAAACGAGCAAAGGGAGATAAATATATGGGGAACTTTGGGGCCTTGCAGGAGTATGCTGGCTGATGACCGTGACCCTGTCCTTCTGTATCCCAGAGCAAAGTGGCTGCAGGTGTTTCATCCTGTGACCCCAGGTGCCGCTGGAGCCTCTTGGAGGAACTTGGGACAGGCGAGCGCTTGGTTGCTTTGTCAGAGAAATATTTTTGGTCCACCGGGGTCGGGTGGGGAGAGAGGAAGGAGGGCACTGCTGGTGTTTGGGAGACTGGGGGGAGGAACTCCCCCAAGAAGCCCCAAGGAGCTTGGCAGGGTGGGAGGCCATGAGCGGAGCAGGTAACAGGGAGGCGGGGGCCGAATGGGAGAGTTTCTTTCCTGCTACGGCCTCACGTGTGACCTTCACAGAGCTGTTCAGTTTTTTGGAGGAGGTTGTTTCCGTGCTGTGTGTGTGAATCTCTTGGCAGACATCCAGTCGATGGTTGCTAGGGCTGGAACGGGTGCAGTCTCGGTGAAAAGACTCCTGCTTTTGTGTTTGTGTGTGTGCAATCTATATATATATATATAAATGTAATATAGGGAAGACTGTGAACTTCATCAGTCTAGCAATTGAGTGGGAAGGGGGTGCTTTAGCATTTCCTGACAAAATTCCCCCTCAGTTCCCCCCTGCTTATGCAAAGGTCACTGGGGACCAGTTCTGACTGGGAAATTTGCAGGTGGGGTAGTGGCTGAACAGCTCCTCCTGCACCTGCCTGAGACTCTTGCATTTTGGGTGGGGAATTGCCCAGAGATGGTTCTGGCCTGGCATCTTATTCGGAGGTCAGGGTGTGATGTGGGCGTTCCAGGCCCTGGGATGAGAGGGACAGGCAGGGAGGGTGTTGTGCGCATGTTGGTGAGAGAGCCCTTGAGGTTCATCAGAGTTCTGCAAACAGCGGAAAGAGAGGGCAGTTAGCAACAGGAAGCTGGATCCCTGCCTGAATTCTGAAGTTCTGCAAAGGAAGGAATTTGGAGTCTTGGACTTCCTTTTGTGAAGGATTTTGTCTGCTCTAGCGCCTGAAAACCAAGAGGACTGGGCTGGATGTGGGTCTGAGACCTTTGCGTGGGGTGGACAGCAAGAAGCTGACCAGCTCTGGCAAAGAGAGACCACCGTCCCTTAGATCTGACATGCCCCCTTGCTTGCCTGGGTGTGTCCTCTCTGCGTTCCTGGTCACTTCCTCTGGCTTCCCTCTGCAAATCGCAGGCTCTCCTCTCGCTTCGGCGCTTACTTTTAAAAATAACTCCCCCCCCCGCCCCCCATTGCAAGATGTCTCTGTCTAACAGCTTCATCCTCTGCCGTCTTTCCGCTGGTACATGGTGGGAACGTGTCCCCGCGTGAACTCCCAGTGCTGTATTGTTCTAAAAAGTTCTTTTAAGGCAATCTGCAAAAGCACAGAAGGGAGAGAGAAAAGCTGGGGGGAGGAATCCTTCCTTGGCTAATTAACCTCTCGTTCTGCTTCGTTATGAAGCCTGCTTTGAACACATTCCTCTGCCCCCTTCCACGCTGCCCCTTGCTCTGGCAGCCCTGCCTCCTTCCTCCCCTTTTTGGGAACGCTGAGACCGGCCAGGCGCTCGGAAGGGCCACCTGCCGCCTCGCTGGCCGCACGCTGCCCTCGACATACGCACGGCAGCTGCTTTTCCGCTGTCTGGTCCAAGGGCCGCCAGTTCTGTCCTTCCCAAGGCTCCTTCCCTGCACACCTATTTGTGGCCTGGCAGAACCGGCCGCCCTCTCCAGTTACAGCGTCACGTGGTGCTGCCTCCAAATAACAACACTGACCACCCCTCTCGCTCCCTCTGCATTCTGCCCCTGGGAATTGTGCAGCAGGAGGGTGAGTCAACCTCCGTAAAAATCCCTCCCCCATCCCAAACCGCTGACAGATCCACAGGGGCAGCGGCAGGCAGAGCTCTGAGAGGCCTCCCCCAGGACTCGGCCTGGACGTTGGGGCGCTAGAACCTCCAATCCCCCCCCCCCCGGTAGCGCAGGTTGGTGCTGAGCTAGCGGGCAGTCGTGTGGACTGACTGACCGGGGCTGGAGGGGGTGTGTTGGAACCGTTCAGTGGTCAGCCTGGAGTCCTTTCTGACGCCCCCTCTCCCTCTCTCTCCTCTCCCACCCCAGGAATAAAGAGTCTGCGGCGGCGGCCGGGACGGTCTCCACCACCAACATGGGGAAGGACTACTACAAAGCGCTGGGGATCCAGTCCGGAGCCAACGAAGACGAGATCAAGAAGGCCTATCGGAAGATGGCCTTAAAGTACCACCCGGACAAGAACAAGGACCCCAACGCGGAGGAGAAGTTCAAGGAGATTGCCGAGGCCTACGATGTGCTGAGCGACCCCAAGAAGCGGGCCGTCTATGACCAGTACGGGGAAGAAGGTAAGCCGGGTCTCTTGGCTGGCCAGTGACCTTGCGGTTTATTTGGGTGGGTGGGTGGGTTTAGGCCTGCCTCCTGGCCACGGCCCCTCCCTGCCTAGCTGCAGGCTTGCAGGGCTCAAGACACCCAAATCCAGCCTCTGGCCTGATGTGCCGGAGAGAGTGTCTTCCTTGCTTCCCTGTGATAACCTTTGAAGGGCACCTGTGGAGGCACCTCCCTCACCTGAGCGGCAAAGGCGGCTAAGTGGGGAGGAAAGCCCCCTTGTGGGCCTGGGTTGTGGGAAAAGCTGACGGCAGCTCCCTGGAGAAACTGGCGCTTTTAATGGCACTGCTTGCAAGGACTTGGTTCCTCCCGGCGTGTGTGGAAATGCACTGGCACCGTGATCTGTGGGTGCAAACATCTTCCCTGTGGCATAATTGAGGCTTGGCTCATGCCTTCTCCTTCTCCTCCGCTTCCTTTTCAGTACATGCTGCCGTGTGTGAGTGAGAGAGAGAGAGAGAGCCTTTCCCAATTTTAGTAATAGCTCCTTGTTTCATAAGCAAACCCAGGCTGTTGGCAGGGAACATGTCAGGTTCTGCAGGAGGAAGGGAACTGCTGGGAATAGCAGCGGTGTTAATCAGCCGGTCCTGCCCGGGACTTGCTGAGCAGAAGGTCTCAGATAAACAACCTCCAGCAGAGTTTATCCAAATTCCGGCCTGGAAATGCATGTTCTTTGATGGGAACAAGTTACACGGATTGGGTGCATTTGCTCTATGTGAATCTAGCTTCTGGAGTATAGTTTGCAAACAAATTTGGAGGGGCAGCAGGGGACGTTTGGCAGGGGACATGGAAACGGGTTGGGGGGCTCCTGGGGGTGGGCCAGCAGCTGGTGCCCTGACTTCTTGGGGCCTTCTGCTGGCTCCTTCCCTCTCTCCTCCACCTCCTTGCAGTTACGCAGTTTCTCTGCCAACTTAAGGGCTAGTCTTCTTTTTTTAACGTGTGACCAAAGAGCGGCGAGGGGCCGGAGGAAGATGGGATGCTCTCCCGGGGAAGCTTTGAGATGCCAGAAGGAGCATCTGGCTTCCAGCTTTGGTCTGGAAATAAAAGCCGGGATCTGGCAGGTGTTCTCTGCCGCCTCCTGCGACTTGGGTGTGTGTCTCACGAGGTCACCGTTGTGATTGACAACGTGAAATTGCTGTAATTTCAGCTAAAAGCTGCCATTCTCTTTCCTGAGGGAAGAAGTGAAGTCCTTAGAAGAACCCGGCGCCCCATTTAGATGCTTTCTCTCTGGGATCCAGTGGTTATGGGATTAAAGTGAAAGCTCTGGCTGCTAAGGAGGGAGGGAGGGGCAGGTCCTCTGGGAGGCCAGAGAGCTCTCTTGGCCACGCTCCGTCCTCTTCCCTGGTGGGGCCAGAGCTGTGGAGATGCTGCACTAGAAGGTCTTGCTATTAAAAGCTTTGCAGCTGCAGGCTGGCTGCTAAATGGGGACCCAGAAAGTGCTGGCCTGGCTCTGCTCCTCTTTGCAGCCTCTCAAGCTCCCTGCTCTCTCCCCAAGTTCTGGGCTCCTGGCACTCCTGTCTCCCCAGGGCCGTTTGTCTTGCCGCCTGATCTCCTGTTGGGCTTGGAAGCATCCTGCTCACACTCTGTTCTTGCAGTAACCCTTCCTCATCTTGTGGCTTAGAGGGGAGGAAGCTCCCCTGCCTGCACACTTTATGAATCATGGAATTGCAGAGTTGGAAGGGACCCCGAGGGTCATCTAGCCCAACCCCCTGCTATATTATTATTATTATTATTATTATTAATAATAATAATAATAATAATAATAATAATAATTTTATTTATACCCCGCCCATCTGGCTGGGTTCCCCCAGCCACTCTGGGCGGCTTCCAACAGAATATTAAAATACAATAATCTATTAAACTTTAAAAGCTATTCAGGAATCTCAGCATCCCCGACAGGCGGCCACCCAACCTCTGCTTAAACACCTCCAACAAAGGAGAATCCACCACCTCCCACAGGAGTCTGTCCCACTGTCTAGCAGCTCTTACCGCCAGACAGATGCTGCTCCAGATGTTTAGTCAGAATCTCCTTCCTTGTAACTGGCTTTGTGCTGAAGTACCAAATTATGCCAGCTGGAATCTCAGTTTCCCTGATTCTCAGCTGGGTTCCTTGCAGTGCAAACCCTTGCCAAGATGTGTGGTCTGGTTAGGCCATGGGGAACGGGGGTGTATTGAAGGCCCTTTAATGGGGTACAGAAGCTCTTTGCTGAAAGGCAAAGAACCAGCGCCCTGGGGTCTGGTACAGCTTCAGGGTCCTGCCCTGTTGGGTTCCTGGCCCTGTCAATGGGGAACCTGTGAAGATGCTGCTGGATGAGGCCAGTGGCCCATCTCGCCCAGCCTCCTGTTGTCACTGGGACCAACCAGATGCCCAGATGAGAAACCCACAAGCAGGACCCGCGCATAAGAGCCCTCTCCTCTCCCGCAGCCTCCAGCAGAGCTCCCTCCTCCCCTGCCCCTCCAGACTTCCCTCAGCTCCTCTCTCTGGTTTCTCAGCACATGCTATTCTCTGCATATTATAAAATTGTAAAGATCCTTAATTTACCGTATCTATCTGTATATTACCAATAAAAAGTTAGTGAATGTTTATTCAAAACCTGCCAAGGAGCCCAGTTCATTTTGTTGTTTCTTTAAATACTTTGTAAAAGGTTCCCATTCTTCTTTAAAGTCACAGTTGTCCTTACCACATAGTTCGTGTGTCAGTTTTGCCAATTCCGCAGAGTCCATCATTTCTCTTGCCACAGTTCTTTGGTGGGGATTTCCTCGTTTTTCCATCCTTGTGCTATTAAGACTCTTGAATGGCCCACCTATTCCAGCATCCTGTTCTCACAGGGCCGCAAGAGCTCCTCTCCTCTCCTGAGCAGAGCTGTCCTGGCTAGGAGACATCAAATGTGTGCCCAGGTTCTTGGCCAGCCAATTCAGGCTGCCCCATCCTGCTTCTCTTAGTGAATTTGTTCTGTTTGTAGCACTCCTTTCCAGAGCACCCGCCTGACTGTCCCTCCCGCTTTCTCTCTGGTTCTATTTCAGGGCTCAAAACCGGTGGTGGCTCATCGGGCACCTCTGGGAACACCTTCCACTACACCTTCCACGGAGACCCTCATGCCACCTTCGCCTCCTTCTTTGGAGGCTCCAACCCCTTCGACATCTTCTTCACCAGCGGCCGCTCCCGGGTCTTCAACGGCTTCGACCATGACGACATGGACATCGACGATGACGACGGCGGTGACCCCTTCAGTGCCTTTGGCCGGTTCGGCTTCAACGGGCTCAACGGCGTCCACCGCCGCCACCCGGAGCCCATCCACATGCGCCGGAAGGTGCAGGATCCGCCCGTGGTCCACGAGCTCAAGGTGTCCCTGGAGGAGATCTACCACGGCGCCACCAAGCGCATGAAGATCACCCGCCGGCGGCTGAACCCGGACGGCCGGACCATGCGGACAGAGGACAAGATCCTGAACATCGTCATCAAGCGCGGCTGGAAGGAGGGCACCAAGATCACCTTCCCCAAGGAAGGAGACGCCACTCCAGACAACATCCCCGCCGACATCGTCTTCATCCTGAAGGACAAGCCGCACTCACTCTTCCGGAGGGACGGGACAAACATCATCTACACAGCCATGATCAGTCTGAAAGAGGTGCGTCCGCGGGCCGAGGAGGGCGGGGTAGGGGCTCTGCGCGTCCCCCGTGGGGCTGCTGGGGCTGCAGACAAGAGGTTGGCGCAGGAAGGCAGGGGCTGGGGGCAACCCTGCTGTTTGCTTCCCCACTCTGTCCTGGCAAAGGCTGCCTTTTGCGGGGGGAGCCCCTTTCCTGCATTATCCAGGATTTTGGAGGGTGCAGTTCCTTCGGGATAAAGGGAGCCTTGGCAGCAAGGGCTGTTTGACAGCGCAGCTGGGAAAGTGGTGGGCTTTCCTTCACGGGACCCCTTCTCCTGGTATGTCCTTACGGTCTTCAAACAAAAACACCTTGGAGGTCCTAGGCCACAGGGAGGTTGGGCTGGCCTCAACCAGAGCCAGGGCTTTTTCGGCCATGACTCCAATCTGGTGGAACGCGCTGTCACAAGAGACTAGGGCCCTGCGGGACGGAGCTGTTCCACCAGGCCTTTGGCCAGGCCACAGTCTGACCCCCTCCTTTGGTAATCCTCACAGAACTCTAGCCCAATGGTTGCCATTGATTTGATTTGAACTGATTTTGTAATGAACTGATTTTAGAATGTTGTATTATTTTACTGTTGTTAGCCGCTCAGAGCCCAGCTTCAGGCAGGATATAAATAAAATTTTATTATTATTATTATTTTCAAGCAGAGGGCGGAAGGCCTTCCGCCAGGGATTTGCCGGCTGCGATTCCAACATTGCTGGGGTGGGCTGGATGACCCTTGAGGTCCCTTCCAGCCCGACAATTCAGTGATATGTGGTGAAGCAACATGACTTCTCGGGAGGAAGCTTGATGCCCTGAGGGGTGCAGGCAGGCAGGCAGGCTGGCATCTGTGAAGCTTCCCAAAGAAAGAGGATAGCCTACCCTAGAAGGGGTTGAGGAACCCCTGCATTGCTGAGGGTTGGACTAGATGAGCTTTGGGGGTCTCTTCCAACTCTTTTAGTTCTATGATTCCATGATTCCCGCAGAGGCAGACTCCAGTAGGCCTGGGCAAAGAGAGGCAGAGCGAGGGCAAGCCTTCCAGATGCTGCTTCCTCCAAAATCAGGAGATGAAATGAAATTGAGACATGTAGAAAGTTCCTCGATTCTCCCCTTTGTTTGAAAGATGCTGCAAGGTCGCAGCCGTTAAAGGAAACGATAAGATTGACTTGTTTACCGCCTGCCCACAGAACGGGCCTTTGTCTGAAGGAAACAAATAAAATAAGCCTTTTGTTACAAGTCTACCCTCCTCTCCCGATTCCCCGGCTTGTGTGCAGTTCAGTCTTTGCACAACCTTTGAATCTGACTGAGCCTTGTGCTGGGTGCGCCTCTGGAGAGAGACGGAGGGCAAGTTAGGGGAAGGCAGGATTCCTCTGGCGCTCGAGAGGGGGTGGGGAGGGGGCTCAAGAGGATCCCAATGGATCCCCTGAGTCTTCACCTTTCCCCCCTCTCTCCCACCAACACCAAATTCTTCCACGCTCTCACCCTTCCCAAACAATTGCATTGGCACACAAGCTCCTGCCTTTTACGCTGCATCAGTGCTTCCCAAACTCGGGTCTCCACCTGGTGTGGGACTACAACTCCCGTCACCCCTGACCACTGGTTCTGCTAGCTAGGGATGATGGGAGTTGTAGTCCCACACCAGGTGGAGACCCGGGTTTGGGAAGCACTGTGCAGCACACAGGAAATACATTGAAGAAGCTGGCGTAGGGATCAGGCTGTGATGGTGGGATTGGGTCACAGCCGTTGGCTCATGGAGTGGCCTTGGGCACCTCCCTCCCTCCCGGCTTAAGCTGCCTTGCAGGGTTGTCAGGAAGGTGAGTGCCCTCGCTTGGAGAGGCTGGGAGAGAGAAGGAAGACTTTCTGCAAGTCTGGGGGGGGGGCTGAACTGCATAGCAAAGCCTCTGGCTCCACCTGCAGCATCTCCCTGGCCTGGAAGTCATCTAGCACTCTGCACGGTGTCAAGTGATCTTCAGCCTCCCTATGGCATGAAAGGGGCTTTCCAAGGAAGCTGCCCCCCTCCCCTCTTGCTCAGCGGCAGAGCTGGACTGGCTTGCCTGAGGGCTTCAAGCTTGTCTGGTCTTCTCCCCCCACAATCTCTCCCATTCCTAGTCCTTCAGCTGGCCTTCCTCCTCCAGCTTTTCCTCTTTGGCTGGGAGCCAGTCAGGGCCATTTGGGTATCTGCTGTGAAATCTCTCGCCTTCGTGCTCAGGCGTGTGGATTTTCCCGGAGATACTGTGGGCTGGAACAAATTTATCCATTCCTAAAAGTCTGCGGGTGGCTCCTTGGGAAAGGGGCGGAGCTGGAGACACAGTGACTTCCAAGCCGAAACACTGATAATTCTGGGCTGGTGTTGGGGGTGTGGGGCCCTGGGATACGTCTCTCTGGACTCACAGACCTGAGGGAGAGCTTTAAATGGATCTGAACAGGATAGAATGGGGCTGGAAACAAATAAGGCAGCTGCATTTCTTTCTCCGCCTAATAATAATAATAATATTTTATTTATACCCTGCCCATCTGGCTGGGTTTCCCAGCCACCCTGGGCAGCTTCCAACAAAATATTAAAATACAATAACCTATTAAACATTGCCATATGCAGCCTGGGGCAGTGCCAGCCAGATACAAGGTGCCACCAGGACCAGGTGATCTGAGCAAGCTGACCTGGTCTCTTGTCGCAGCAGCCAGGCTTACGTGGAGGAAGGTGGGACGGGACTCCTTCTCAATGCAGCATCTCGCTCTTATTTCATCCTTTGAGCGCAACATCTGTCTCCCAGGAAGGAGGCTGCATAAAAGCAAGCGCATTGCTTGTTGTTAAACTGTGGAACTCACTTCCACTGGAGGCAGGTATGTTCTGAAGGCTGCCTTAAGGCCACGACTTCATGTCCCTAGGTAGGAGTTGCCTCTGATGTACCTGGGGAAGCCTAGCAGACCTGCAGAGTCTCTGGGGAGACAGAGCAGCCCGGAACCTCAAGCCTTGCTGCTCAGGGTCTCCTCGGGAGAGAGGCAAAGGGCAGCCAGTTTTATGTTCCCTGCTGTACAATTATCGTATTTTTCACTCTATAAGAAGCACTTTTTCCCTCCTAAAAAGTAAGGGGAAATGTGTGTGCGTCTTATAGGGTGAATGCAAGCTGTGCGGCTAAGCCAGAAGCCAGAACAGTGAGAGGGATCACTGCGCAGCACTCCCTCTCACTGTTCTAGCTTCTGGCTTAGCCCCTCAGTCCCTTCCCCCACCTCCTGGAAAAGCCCCCAGGAGCCGTGCTCCCTTTAAAGAGCCGTGCGGAGTGTGTGTGTGGTGCTTGGGGGCTTTTCCCCGTGAAAGGCAGCGCTGAGCAGAGTCTGGGATGCATACAGGCTCTGCTCAGCGCTCCCTTTAAAGAATATTTTTTTTTCTTGCATTCCCCCTCTGAAAACTAGGTGCGTCTTATGAAGCGAAAAATACGATATGGGGGATAGGGAGAGACAGGAGGGTGCCGAAGGGAGCGCCCTGCCATCTTCCTCTTTCCCCACACAGGTCAGGGTCAGGGCAGATCCTTTGGCCGCTATCTTTCTGCGTTGGCGGGTAAAAATAGCCCTGGTTGAGGCGGCCTGTCTCTGCTGCCTCCGCCCTTCCAGACCATTATCCTTGAAGCTGGCAGGAGAGGATCCTCGAAAGTTTTAACTTCCTGGAAGTAGCATGCACCCCCCCCAGGACTGAAAGCTGAAGCTGCCCCCTCCCGTGACTCTTGCTTTCATGAGCTTTGGAGGCCGCTGGCTGCCAACCGGGCAAAGGCCGCTGTGTGTGCAACAGCTGAGCAGGCACTGGAAGTCACGGCCGCCCCCCCTCCAGTTCTGGTTCCCTTGCTGGGGATTAAGCCGTAAAGCCTGTCTAAATTTAGCCTGTGCTGGCTCATTCGCTCGGGCTCTGTGCAGGTTGCAGGCTGGAATTTCATAATTCTGCCCCCCAAGATGTTTCCTTTTCTGATCCTTTGGGGTGGAGTTCAGGGGCGACATAATAGAAGTGTTCTGAAAGAAAGTGCATTTTGTAAAAAAGCAGATATTGTGTGCACCTGGCGGCTGTTCCCTGAGCCTGCCTAAAATAAAGTTGTGCTGCTTTTTATTATCTGAGTCTTGATATCTATTTTGCATTGTTTTAATTTTCTAAGCATTTAATCTTCTCTCTGTTTCTTGGTGTTTGCACGTCACCCGTACTGCTTCGAATTGTGCATGAGCAACGCTTCTCCTCCTGGTTGCAAGCCCTGCGCCTGGCCTAACCCTGCCTTCTCCTTCTCTTGCAGGCCTTGTGCGGCTGCACCGTCAACATTCCGACCGTGGACGGGCGCGTCATCCCGCTGCCCTGCAACGACATCATCAAGCCGGGCACCGTGAAGAGACTGCGTGGCGAGGGGCTGCCCTTCCCCAAGGTGCCCACCCAGCGCGGGGACTTGATCGTAGAGTTCAAAGTCCGCTTCCCGGACAGAATAGCCCCCCAGACCCGGCAGATCCTCAAGCAGCACCTCCCCTGCTCTTAGGGCCCCCCTCCGGGCTGGACGGCCCCCCGGCCTCTCTGCCAGGCCGGCCACCTTGCCTTCCGAGCAGCAATACTTCACGCACGGGTGCTGCGGTCCACTCGACCTTCGCGATGCACGGGGAGGGGGAAGGGCCCCCGGCTGCCCACCCACGTCCTCCTTTTCCAAGAGACGCTCTGGCCTGGCTTGTGTGCACGACCCGGCTGGCACCCACCCACCTGCTCTCTCCCCCTCTCCCTCCCTCTTGAGCCTGGCACAAGCCTCAAGACCCCTCTCGCCGCTCCTGGAGGGTTTCTACCGGGCAGTTTGACAAGCAGCCGGCTGGCGGAAGCACCCGGTACGTGGCTACCCCCAATCCACTCCGGTGTAAATAGGACCCGGACTTTTCTCCTGCTTCCTGCGGACGGTCTGAGGACCTCTCTAAGCGACTCTGTGCTCTGGCTGCCGCTGGACAATGTGCCAAGGAGCTGTCCGATCCTGCCTTGCAGAAGCAGGGCCCGTCCACACCTGGACTGGGCCCCCACGGTGCCATTCCTCCGTCGCTGTGTGCCTCCGCGTGGAACGGAGAAGGCCTGCTCCTGCCCTCTGCTCTCGCGCCACCTTCGCTTTGGAGCCCATGCGACGTCTGGGCTCTGCGGAGCCAGGCCAAGCTCACCTGCCTATGTGGCTCTTCCCGCCGGCACACCAACCTGCCGCGTTTGCCACAGAGCTCGAGACCTGCTTGGCGGCTCCTGGTTTTTTTGGGGTTTTTTTACGCTTAATAGAAACTTTGCAAGGGTTGCTTTCTACTGTCCAGTGTGGTTCATCTGAGCGCTCCCTTTTTTTTGCGGGGGCCGGGGATGGGAGAAAGGCACAAGCTACGTAGGCCTCAAGGTTCAGAGCTAGGGTTCGAGGGGGTGTACGTGTGTGTGTCTAGGGGCACGGGGGTGCCATTTTTCAGGGAGATCCGGAAGGGCCAGGCCAGCGTGGGGAAGAGGAGGAGAGTCGCCGGGAGACCTGCTTGTGTGGTGCTTTATTTTAGAGGCTGCATTTTAAAAAACTTTTCAGAGGGACATTTTCAGAGAAGCGTTTCTTATCCTCTCCAGCTGAGACCTTGCTCCACCCGCAGGGAAGGGAAGTGGGCTTGGCTTCCAAAGGGTTTTGACGCTGTTTTGCAAAAGCACCCTTTCTCTTGCCCCCTCCGTAACCCCCCCCCCCGTCAAAACGTGGTGCCAAAACCTTGGGATCCCTGACTTCCGTTTCGCCTGTCTAGAAGCCGCTTTCTCTGACTTGAAACGGGGGCGCCTGCCTGGACTGCCCACAGCAGTGCCCTGGGGGGGTAAGGTTGGCAGCGAGCAGAGTGACCGCCCGCTTCAGCCTGGCTTTTTTCCTGAGCTGACCCTCGACTTGCCCTGTGGTCGGGCGGAGACTCTGGACGCAGCACAGCGGCTGCTGCTGCTTCCTGTATAGCTGTACAGAACCTCACACTTTGGGTCCTTTTAATGTGCAATTTTTCTCTCCGAGGAGATTAAAACTGTTAACACAGTGTTGAACTTACCAACCAGTTTGAATGGTTAAGACGATGCCTTTCTTTGCCCCCCCCAACGTGTGTGTGTGTTTTTTAAAACAAATACAAAAAAACTCAGGCTGCTGGTGGAGGTTGGCAGGGCTGGCGGGTGAGAGCGGGGCTGGGAGGAGCGCCTCTGGGGTTTTTCTCCGTTTCAGGGAGACCCCGAGTGGTTTTATAGCAGTTTTTTTGTATTTCTTTATTCTTTTGTAATGTCCCGTATTAATATTTAAAGAAAATAAAGTATTTTAAAAATAGCTTCTTTGTGTTCCTTTGCGTTACTGCGCCTGCCGCCGAGGGATGGTGAAAGCTGCCTTGTCCTCGCAGCATTTCTGCGCCGGGAGACCTCTCTCTGCCCGGCTCCGCTTCTCCTTAAAGAACCGGAGAGTCACTGAGTTGGTCTGGCTAGTCTGATCACACTCTAAGATGGAGTCTTCCGGGTCACGCAGGTCCAGGACTCTTCAGGCTGGTCCTTAAAACCAGATGTATCTGCCCGGGTATGGAGCTAACACCCAGCAATTAATATTTGCAGACTTTTTCAGCAAGTTGAGGGAAGGTTGCAATGTATTTTTTGCTGCATTAATTGCAAACATGTCACAGAGCAAGTGTTGAAGTTACATACAGCTTGTCTGAGACCGGAGTAGTGAATGCAAAGATACTTGATTGAAAAAGGCCCTGCTGTTTTCGTTGAGCGCAGGGGAAACTAACCTCTCTCTCTCTCTCTCTCTCTCTCTCTCTCTCTCTCTCTCTCTCTCTCTCTCACACACACACACACACACACACACAATTTTTATTAGATTTTAAAATTTTACAATTTAGAATATTCATTTAGACAACCTTAAAATATCAGTGACTTCCCTTCTTCTCTTTCCATGGTTCGTTTTGCATAACATAAATCCCTGCATATTTTATATGAACTAAACCAGGGGTCAGCAAACTTTTTCAGCAGGGGGCCGGTCCTCTGTCCCTCAGACCATGTGGTGGGCCAGACTATATTTTTTCGAAGGGGAAAAAAAGAACAAATTCCTAAGCCCCACAAATAACCCAGAGATGCATTTTAAAGAAAAGCACATATTCTACTCATGCAAAAACACCAGGCAGGCCCCACAAATAACCCAGAGATGCATTTTAAATAAAAGGACACATTCTACTCATGTAAAAACATGCTGATTCCTTGACCTTCCGCAAACCGGATTTAGAAGACGATTGGGCCGGATCCGGCCCCCAGGCCTTAGTTTGCCTACCCATGAACTAAACCATTCAGTATTCCATTATTACTTCCATCGAAACTTATTTACACTGTTGAATTTATCTTAATGCTGCCAATGTTTTCAAGTGTACACAATTTCCCCCCATATATTCAGTAAACATTTTCCAATCTTCTTTAAAGAAATGTTCTTCTGGTTCTCTTATTCTATAAGTTAGATCTGCAAGCTGCGCATACTCCATCAGTTTAAGTTGCCATTCTTGTCACCTTTCAGGTGATGTTGGGCTATAAACTTCCCATCAGCTCTGACCACAGAGACCAGAGAGAGATGATGGGAATTGTAGTCCAGGAAGACTGCCTCCACCCCGAAAGGTTTTCAAAGCGCCAGAATGTTTTAATGTGCCCAATCTGCGTTTGGGAATCAAGACATTCCTTCGCTGAGACCCGTGCTCTTCATGCCACAACCAGGCGAGAGACACACACACACACACACACACACACAGAGAGAGAGAGAGAGAGAGAGAGAGAGAGAGAGAGAGAGAGAGCTTTCTGTCTTGGATTTCTGCAGAGGAGAAAGCGACCGAAGCCTTTCCTTGTTCACTCTGCCTCTGAGGTCCCTCTGCCACCCAAGAACGATTTGTAGCCTAGACTACAGTGACCTATATATGCAAAGCTTTAAAGGATGGTAATTCGGAGTTCAAAATCAGGCTATGCGTGCTGGCTTTTCCACACAGATCCTTTGCATCCTTTGAAGTATTTTTGAATAGATTTGTCTCTTGCCTTCTGCTACGGCTGCTGAGTGGCCTTTAATGTGTGCTTTCCAATTTAATCTTCCCACCTCTGGGATCTTCCCAGAGGGACCCACAGTCTTCCCTGCCACCCACCCACAGTGCTGTTGTTCTGTGGATTAGCTAACCTGATTATTTCCCTTCTTACTAAAAAGGTGGCACCAGTTAACTTGGCAGTGATTTGTTTTTTTAATGCGTGTACTTATCAGAAGTGCAGATGATGATGAGTTCACATCTTGGAAGAGCCTGACGCTGCATTCTGATGTGCACAATTAGCCCTGCTTACTTAATCTTAACGCGGGTGGCGCTGTGGGTTAAACCACTGAGCCTAGGGCTTGCTGATCAGTGTCAGTATATGAGAGGGGCCAGCCTCTGTGGAGGGGGCTTGCAAACCAACAATCAGAAGGTTGGCATTTTGAATCCCCGCAATGACGGGGTGAGCTCCCGTTGCTCAGTCCCTGCTCCTGCCAACCTAGCAGTTCAAAAGCACGTCAAGTAGATGAATAGGTACTGCTCTGGCGGGAAGGTAAACGGCGTTTCCGTGCGCTGCTCTGGTTTGCCAGAAGTGGCTTAGTCCTGCTGGCCACATGACCCGGAAGCTGTACGCTGGCTCCCTCGGCCAGTAAAGCAAGATGAGCGCCGCAACCCCAGAGTCGGCCACGACTGGTCCTAATGGTCAGGGGTCCCTTTACCTTTATTTAATCTAAGGATCTAAGTGGCTTGCTACGGAAAAATCTAGGTGTGAGGATGCTCAGTCACCCATCTCGTCCAGCTGAGCCCTTGGGTCCCTGCGAAATAAAGGAAGGAGTCCAGCCACCAACCGGAGCAAATAGCTGTAGACCAAAGTTTATTGCGCAACAGGCTCAAAGAGGAATTTTGAACCCCGAGGATGGGGAGACAAGGACTTTTAAAAGTTTCTATCTTATCCCAGCATACAGTTCATTAAGCATCATCACTACATCATTGCTACATAAGAAAAGGGGAGGGATATACACGATTAACATAGGAGGAATGTGTTGGGGCAACAGGCGGATACAGGATATGTATTGGGAAGTACATTCTAAGCACCTGCTACAAAGGGATAATAGAGCTTTGGTTTTCATAGACTGCCACCTGGGCAAGTCCGGAGGAGTGCCTTTGCCCAGTGATTGACACCTATGAGTACTTTCCTGTGAGTAGGTGACCTCCCGCTTGAGGGATTATGGCGGGGACCAAGTGGTTCCAAGTCTTTGGCCAATGAAGCAAATTGGCAGTGGAATGAAGGAAACTGGCAAAGGAGTTGATTTTACATGATTTTTGAAACTAGGTAACTTCCCTGAGCTGTCAAGTCGAAAGGATACATTTATGCACGATATTTCTAACATTTAACAACTTTAAAGATGTGCGCCCCCCCCCCGGTAATTTCCGTAACAGGTCTATCCAGTTCTTACTGGAGGCACCCTGTTCTCTGGGAAACCTGCGTTATAAGAAAAACACTGCTCCTTTTCCCTTATAGGGTATCCAAGAGCCTGTATAGAGTCCTTAAATATCCTATCAGAAGGAGAAAACAACAGAGGCCAACCAGAGAATATTGAGAAGAAAAGTGGCTAGTAAGCCTGATCTTTATTAACTGTTGCAACAGGGTGCTCCCCTCACACGCAGGAAAGGAGGAAGAACCCAGAACAATGGCACGCAAGACCTTATATAGACTTTTGAAATTGCCCACCCTGTAGCCCAAGACCACCCCCCAAAACATCTTACATACATCACAGAAAGAGGCGGCCTCCAGGAGAAATCCTGTCTGCCAGGATACCTGATAATGGTCGCTGGTTGCATTACCTGGGCAGCCTGGCCGTTCTTTTGTGATGGTAAATACTTTTAGTTTCTGAATCCAGGTCACAGGCTCACCCTATTCCTACACAAATAGACCCTTAAGACAGGTAAGCAAAAGACAATGGAGAGGCTTTCCCATTCCCTCCCTCCTTGCAGAGAAACATTTGAGGTCACTGGGAGAGTCAAACTGGTTTGGGAGAGTCAAAATGGCTTCAGGATTGCTCTCCTGTACTATTTCAGACACGTGGCTTATATACACTCATACATCGGGTTACAGCAGCTTCAGCTTGCGGACGGCCAAAACCCAGAAGTACTGGAACAGGTTACTTCCGGGTTTCGGCGGTCGTGCATGCGCAGAAGCGCTAAATTGTGCTTTGTGCATGCGCAGAAGTGCCGAATCGCAACCTGCGTGTGCGCAGATGCGGGTTGCAAACGCTGCGGGTTGCGAATGTGCATCCTGCACGGATCACGTTCGCAACCCAAGAGTCCACTGCACTTATGTATGTGTTTGCCTTATACATTTATGAACATTTGATTTATATATTTGAGACTTTAGAATTTTTATGACACTTGCAAACAGCCTTTGAAGACTTGTTCCATAGTTAAGTGTAGAATGAAAGAAGTCCAGACCAGGGCGATTTTGGGAAGGCGCCTTCCAATTCTGTGATTCTCTGCGGAGGCACAGGGCAGTGGCCTTGCAAGGCCAGCTGTGCGGAGGTTTCCTGGAGGGGGCGCTCCTTCAATGGGGGCGCTGCTTGGGGAAGACCTGAAGGATGCTGTCAGTGTTTCCTCGGATGCCATGGAAGGTCTGTGCCCCTGAGGATTGCAACTGATGCAGATTCTCTGCCCCCCCCCCAGTTTTGCGTTGCAGCAAAGGCTCCAGATGGGCTCTGTGGGGGGGGGGGAGAGTTGCTTTCTTTTGGGGCGGCCCGCCATCTGGTGGCTGCAGAGGGGAATGACGTGAGCACCCCACATGCAAAATGAACAGTCTGCCCCCCCCCATTTTATTGGGGAAGTATAAAAGCAGTGACAAACCTAGACAGCATCTTAAAAAGCAGAGACATCACCTTGACAACAAAGGTCCGCATAGTTCAAGCTATGGTTTTCCCAGTAGTGATGTATGGAAGTGAGAGCTGGACCATAAAGAAGACTGAGTACCCGAAGAATGGATGCTTTTGAATTCTGGTGCTGGAGGAGACTCTTGAGAGTCCCATGGACTGCAAGAAGATCAAACCTCTCCATTCTGAAGGAAATCAGCCCTGAGTGCTCCCTGGAAGGACAGATCCTGAAGCTGAGGCTCCAAGACTTTGGCCACCTCATGAGAAGAGAAGACTCCCTGGAAAAGACCCTGATGTTGGGAAAGATGGAGGGCACAAGGAGAAGGGGACGACAGAGGACGAGATGGTGGGACAGTGTTCTTGAAGCTACCAGCATGAGTTTGACCAAACTGCGGAAGGGCCTGGCGTGCTCCAGTCCAGGGGGTCACGAAGAGGCAGACATGACTAAATGACTAAACAACAACAAAGTACACTTGAGCAATAATAAAGAGTGATAACAACACAATGTCTCTTCACACAGCCAGGTGTCCACAGGAAGAAAAATGTGAAGTTTCAACAACAGCATTATGTGGAAAACTTATGGTACACTTACAGCTCCATCTGGCAACTGGTGGGGGACATAGCAAAATGATGATATTGCATCTGCAGAGTCTGTAATAAACGGTTAGGATAACCAAATGTCTAATGCTGCTTTTGGAAGATGATCTGTTTGTCTATGATCATTGGCACAAAAGCTGGGTTTTTTAAAAAAATATCCTCATATCACCCCCCTCTAAAAGCTAATGTCCCTTTGCTGGCAGTCATTCCAGGGGCAGCCCACTGTGTTGCTCCCCTTGGCCTTTTAATATTTATTATTATTATTTTCATTTTTATCCCACTTTATATTTTTAAGGTGGGGGAAAAATCCTCAAAGGGGTTTACAATTGCATCAAATAAACATTCCAAAGCGAAACATTGCTGCAGAAGGTCACCTATGAAATATACATTCAAAGCAACATAACTAGCAGGAAACTAAAATATTATCTTAAAGATTTCATAAATAAAACATTACCAATGGAGGTCTATAGGATACACATTGAAAACAGCATAATTGGGAAGAGAATATTTTAAGCTGTTTCAGCCCAGGGAGCCTCCAGTCAAGCCGGCCTCCACCTCTTCTGCCCAGGTGGGGGTTGTTCCTGCAGGTAAGTAGATGCTCAGCTCACCTTGGAGGTCTAACAAGGACTGTGGGGCAGGTGCAGAGGACAAGCACCTCTCCTCCACCCCCACCTTCTGTTTGCACAAATTCTTTTAATACAGTTTTTAATTAGATTTTGTGTTTTACAATTTAGAATATTCATTTAAACAACCTTAAAATATCAGTTCCACAGAATCCTTTCACAGTCTAAAACAAGGATGATCCACTGTCCTGTGATATCATTTACGAGTTTGTACTACTGATGAAGCCCAAGACGGTGAAATGAGGCTAATATTCCGGAAATCCTTGTCTTAGATTCTGTGAAAGAATTCTGTGGAACTGCAACAACCTTTCGTGTGGATTGTTGGACTCTAGGAACAGACAGGTGGAACAGACACTTATATATGTATGGACCTTATGCATAAACTGATTAGAGAATGAACGGATCCACTTGGTCTTCTACTTTTTTCGTTGAACTTTGAGTTACTTCTGTTGAAATCTACAATTCAACACAATGAATAGTATATATTATTTTTTTCCAAACGTACAGCCGGTTACGTCTTGTGTGTTTATTGAATATGCTTGGATGACTCAGCTGGGCGCCAGGTGGGGTTAATCTCTGCTCAGGGAGTTCCCCTGGTTGCAGGTGGGCGGGGCCAGGGTTTAAAGCTCCCTCTGGAGGGGTGGGGGCATTGCAAGGGGGAAACCAGGGGGCAGAGCTGGGGAAGGACCGGGGCCTGGAAGGTATATGCTCTCTGCTACGGGAGGCTTAGGGTGGAGGAGGCGTTGGGCGTTGGGGGGGGGGGCTCGGCCACCTGGCTTGCTTGCAGAGGGTGATGGCTTGACTGGTCCTCTTCCTCCCCCAATTAGTTGGTCTCCAATTAGCAGACAATTGAAATGAGCATTGTGCTTACTATTTGCACTGGTGCAAATTGGAAGCGAACCCCTCCGTGATTATAACTGTAACCCCCTTTTTGTAGGTGCAACTCCCCCCCCCAAGGGCTAAATCCATTTAAATTTTTGGACTTGAGGATGCCTTTGTTGTGTGAGAAAGAGAGTTGGGGGAGAGGATTTAAAGGAGGGAGGGAGTCTTGGCTGGTCTCTTTTCTTTCTTTCTTAAATACATTTTTATTGGTTTTTTTACACATCATTTTCAACCATCATTTAACATACTGTAACTTCTTATCTTATACAATTTTTTATTATATCCATCAACAACCTCTGATGATTTTCCGTTCTTTATCACTTATTCTGCATTTCTTAATTTCTCTATTACTCTTAATTGTCTTTAACTAATTCTCTTCATAGTCTTTCTTGCAATATTCTGAATAGTCCTCCTTACAGAACTTCTTGCAGTCCTACTAGCGTCATCTGTTCATGGCTGGTCTCTCGTCACCTGACTTCCACCTCCAAGTCTGGGCTCTTTAGGCAAGATCTGCCTGCTCCATGCTGGGCTTCTGGGCTCATTTATTCGCTTTGCATTTATACCCCACTTTTCCTCCCAGGAGCTCAGGGTGGGCAGCCTCTTTATCCTCCCCCCTCCCCATTTATCCTCAAAACAGTCCTGTGAGGGGGCTTAGGCTGAGGGGCAGCCACTGGCCCCCAAGGTCACCCAGTGAGTTTTATAGCCCAATGGGGAGTTGAGTTCGGGTCTCTCCAGGGTCTGAGTCGGACTCGCTGACCTTGACTCTGGGATGTTGTAGCTGCTTGGAAAGAAGCTTCTTGCTCTCTCAAAGTCTTCCAGCTCAGAAATATAGAGCGGGGAGGGACCTCAAGGGCTCATCTTGCAATGCAAGAATCGGGATTCTTTTCTGGTGGGGAATCTTAAAAATATGTTTTTGGGTGTGAGGAATTCAAATCTCCGGTTATTTTTGCGACTGGACAAGACTATGATAAAGAAACACATAAAATGCTTTCAGAAAAGCAAAGCATTTTAATTTTCTGAAAAAGCCAGGTAATGCTTAATAATAATAATGAGTAATAATAATAATTTTTATATAGAACATAACCACAGGAACTTGGCAATCATTTTTACCGATTTCTTTGCAATTTCACGCCCATTTTACTCACCAAGCAAACCTCAATTACGTTAATTTAACCAAACCACCTTTTGAATTCCCAAGTCATCTTAAAACTTTTCAGAGCCCCTCATTTTTGGAATTTGAAAGTTTAAAAATTCAGCATGCTGAGCAGCCTTGTGGGTTGGACAGAAAGGGCCATTGGCCCATTTTGCAGCCTCAGAAGTTGACCTTCGTTCTGCCACTGCTGCAAGGAAGTATTGCTCAGTGGGCGGGTGCTTATTTGAACGAGACCCCCCCCCCCCGGTGTGTGTCTTCTGCTGCTACTCTTTGCTGTGCCTCCGCGCAGGACAACCAGGGCAGGCGGCTCTTATGGCTGGTGATGCCAAAGGATGCCGCCAGGTGCAATCTTGGTCTTCCAGCTGTCTCTTGCTTCTTGAGTTTCCTGACAGTGCACCTGGGCCTTTAGCGGCTGCACAGAAGGCAGGAACTCAGCAGGCAAAGTTTCTCCGTCTCCGCATCTCCTAAATGCTGTGGAAAGCTGCACCTGTTGAATTCCTGGCTGTTAATGCAGCCGCTGTAAAGGGTGCAGTGGGAACCAGGAGAGATAGCGGAAGAATGTGCCTGTGTTGAGGGGCGGCAGTCTGGTACAGCTGGGGTTCTGTGTCGTTGAGAGAGGGAGGATTCTAGAAACAGAAGGCTCATGGAATCCTAGAGCTGGAAGGGACCTAAAGGGGCATCTAGACCAACCCCCTGCAATGCAGGAATCACAGCGAAGATCTCCTTGGCAGCTTTGCTAGTGGGAAGCAATTTACTTTGGTGGTAGAGGCCCAACTTTGCATGGAGCTGATCCCAGAGTCACTCTCAAACCATTTCCTTAACAGTGTGATGAAAGAGGTTTCCTTCTGATATTATTATTTTATATATATATGTGTGTGTGTGTGTGTGTGTATTTGGGGGGGGGGCATGAGGGAGGTTGATATTGGGCTAGTTGGGCAATGTGGCCTGACTCCCAAGCTTTGCTGTACATCATGTATTTTTTGTGAGGCAGTGTGTGTGTGTGTGTGTGTGTGCTTTCTGTTAATGCGGGTGAGAATAGCTCTTGGAATTTGCAGGTTGAACCATACCTCTTGAATGGGGGGCATCTCTAATAAAAATTCTTCAATTATTGGACTGTAACCCTAGGTTTTCAGAAACAGTTGTTCTTGCACCTCTAGGGTGGTGGCTGATTTGATGCTCCTTCATTCAGTTGCTCCCCTCACCTGACACACCTGATCCATTAGTATCATTGGGCTAGTCCGGTGGAACTCTTTGCCACTGGAGATTCAGCAGGTACCTTCTGTGTCAACTTTGAAACACCTGCTGAAAACTTTTTAGTACCTTCAGAAAATAAAGAACGCACCCTTCCACAATGGTTAATTTTTTTTAAAAAAAACCTTTTTATATGGTTTTATTGCTGTAAACTGCAATTTTTTCAATGACGCAGCAGTAGACTAGCATTTTGTAAAATGCAGGTTCTCATTCAGTGCCTCACCCAAAGGCCCATGCCCATCTCTCACCCTGTCTTTGCTCCCTTCCCTCCCCTATATAGGAGTTGGCAGCTGTGGGCACAGAGAAGATGTGGAACCCCCCGCTCCAGATCCTGGTCTCGGGTTCAGAGCAGTCTGGGAAGTCCACCCTCATCGGCCACCTTCTCTACAAATGTGGGCATCTTAAAGCAGAAACTATGGAGACCCTCTGGAAACAGGTATCTCCTTCCTAATTATTAAGTTCGTGGCTTGCCTTTCTGCCAAATGATGCTCAAGGTGGCTCAAAGCAAGGAAAATGCAAAGTATTTTCACATGCCACCCCTGTCTCCGAGTGGTGAGAGACCCCAGGAGCTGCAGGTGCTTCAGAATCTCTGGATATCTGTACAACCTGAGCGTAAGATGGAGGGCTTCATGGCCCCAACAGCCCCGGTAGATCTTGCTTCTCCATTAATCGCAGCTTTGGGTCCAGTGTAGAGCAAGCAGGTCACTGGGTCTCCTTCTTCAAGCCCTTGCCCAGCTTCCAGCTCACCTGGCAGCCAGGTGAGCAGGGTGGAGAAATGCCCCCTCCCCCAATCAGCCTGGAAGGTCCCATCACTGGTCGCTGTTCCTGTAACCTACCTCATTCTTTTGGGATGCCGATGAGGACATTTCAGTAGCCAGCTAAGGTCATGGTCTTGCAAAGGAACTTGTCTGACTAGTTCTGAAATAAAAGCTTAGATTCTCCCTGGGTACGGGACCCCCAAGAACTGGAATGGACTCGGGGCATCATCCAGACTGAAACCCCTCCCCAAAACACCCAACAATACAGTGGTACCTCGGGTTAAGAACTTAATTCATTCCGGAGGTCCGTTCTTAACCTGAAACTGTTCTTAACCTGAAGCACCACTTTAGCTAATGGGGCCTCCCTCTGCTGCTGCATCGTCGGAGCACAATTTCTGTTCTCATCCTGAAGCAAAGTTCTTAACCCGAGGTACTATTTCTGGCTTAGCGGAGTCTGTAACCTGAAGCGTACGTAGCCCAAAGCGTCTGTAACCCGAGGTACCACTGTATTTTCCATTAAAATGGCATAAAATCAGTGTAAATGACATCATATAGGCAGTGCCAATAAAACATGTCAATGAATAAAGTGTTAACTTGGATACTGCTTGGCATACCTAACTGCTGTTAAACTGGGGTGGGGGTGTGTCCGCTGTATGCCCCCCCCGCCTGGGATTTTCTGCCACCTCTGTCTCCTTTGCAGAAGGTGGAGCAAGGCAAGTCGTACAGGCAGTTGCTGGAGACCCTCCAGCACGTTCAGAAAAGCGGTGAAACTCCCGGGAGGCGGAACTACAAGAGCCCCAAGTATGAGGTTGCCATTGCAGACCCCCCAAGTCGTGTAGGGATGTACCGCAGCTGCTCCTTGCAAGGCCAGGAAAAGGTGAGAGTCTCTGCTCCTCAGCAGCTAAGGGGGCAGGTGAGGTTTCATGCCAAAGGTTGTGTCCTGTGCATGCAGTAAATGTGTTGACGGGAAGGGGCTGGGTGTCAAATTCTTCCTCCTCCTCACTCTCAGTTTTGCCCTTTTAAAGCTCAGCAGGAAGAAGAGGGGGGGGGGCATAAAACAAGAATTCCTTGGCTCTGCCAGCCGCTTACTCTGGCACCACCTTCTGTCCACCTCCTTGTCTTCTGTCCTGCCAGTTCCAGTGGGTACCAGCCACCACCGTCTTGTCAAATCTTTGGGCTCTTCCTTGGCCTGGACCTTCTCAATCAGGGGCCGGCAACCTAAGGCCCGGGGGCCAGATCCAGCCCAATCGCCTTCTAAATCCGGCCCACGGATGGTCCAGGAATCAGCATGTTTTTACATAAGTAGAATGTGTGTTTTTCTTTAAAATGCATCTCTGGGGTATTTGTGGGGCTCTAGGTCAAGACCACCCCCAGAAACATCATGCATACATTACAGAAAGGAGGGGTTGAGGGAGGAGTTGTGGTGGTAACCTGAGTGTCCTGTCACCTGCCTGGTTCCCTTCTCCTCCTCCCCATGAGTCATTTTCTGAAGACAAAAGGTAGTCGCAGTTTCCTGCCCCCTGAGGGAAGATCTGATCATTGTCCTTTGTTCCAGTCCATGCTGAATCCACTCCCATATGCAAGTTCTTTGTGATCTTGATTGTCTTCTGTCTAGGACCATCAGGGTTGGCATAGCAACTGGGCAGGGCTCCTGTGGATGTGCTGGGATGGTGAAGGGATTATGGCTGCCCTGCATCAAACCTTCCCCATTTTGTAGTCCTTCCTTCATGGAGTAAAATAAAAGTGGAACAGTGCAAATCCGATGTATGGTTGATTTTCTATGAATTCATAACAGAAGTATATAGTGTGTGAGTGTGCCTGAAGTTTGTACAAACTGAATGATTGGGGGGGGGTTTCCTGCTACACCTGCTCGCTGCGCTAAACTGGTGCAGCGTGGTGTGGGGACTTTCTTCTGCGGTGCCGGAAATTGCATCTGCGCAGGTGCTGGAAATGGCAGGCGCACGTGTGATCCAGCCCACAGAGGGATCTCTGCTGGAGTGAACCGGCCCAGGCGAGGTAAACCTTGCGGACCCCTGTTCTAAATGAATCTCCGCCCCCGCAACACCCTCTGATGCAGTAGGGTCATTCCCACAGGAGGCAGTGACAGCAATTTAACATGAATTTTATTATCTAATGAGACCATTGATCCATAAAATGAAAGCAATAAACAATGTACTGCAGTCACACAATCAATCAGTAGCTGAACTGGGTTCCACACAGTCACAGAAACAAAACGAAAAAGAGCCGCAAAAATGCAAAATAGCAAAAACAGACCGACCTCAGAATAACACTCAGAATGGAAACATGGCACTCAAAACGGAGCACGTTCAGCTTCTGAAAAAAGTTCACAAACCGGAACACTTACTTCCGAGTTTGCAGTGTTTGGGTTCCAAGTTGTTTAAGTACCAAGGCATTTGAGAAGCAAGGGACCACTGTAAGCGCTTGCATCCAAGGGGCCGTGGGGGCTTCATCCCCTACAATAAAGCCCCATGAAGGGAGGGGGCTCTGTTGCCTGAATCCTGCTTGCAAGTCTCCCATGGAGGCCTCTGCTTGGCCGTTGTGAGTAGAGGCTGCTGGGCTAGAGAGCCATCTTCTGATGTTCTTATGGAAGACCCTTCCCTGGCAGAAAGTCAGGGCCAGGTGACTGAGAGTTTTGACGGCCTTTTCTTTCCTCCTCTCCCTCCCTCAGGTGGACTGCCTGCTGTTTGTGATCTCTGCAGAGAAGAGGGACTTTGAAAAGCGTTGGCACATGACCAAGAAGCAGATCCTGGTAGCCAGCAAGCAAGTGAAGCAGCTCGTGGTGTGTGTCAACAAGATGGACTCTTCCACGCCGGAGCCTTACAGCTGCGACCGCTACAAAGACATCGTTGGGAAAGTGTGGGACTGGCTCTGGGCGTGGCACAGGGACCCCGGTAGGGTGCTCTTTCTCCCCATCTCAGCCCTCTATGGGGACAACCTGCAGGAGCCCAGCCTCAAGGTAGGCAACCCATCTCTCGGGGAAACTGAGGGTAGCAGATGCCATAATGCAGCTGGGAGGAACACCCAGCTACCTAAATCAGGGCTTCAGATTCTGGTTCAGGCATCAGTTGCAGGACCAAGAGGGATCAAGATCCGTAGAGCCATTTTTAAGGGGTTATTTCCCATAGTGGTTCAGACAACCAGCTGACCCAGTCCTGCCAATCAGAAGCCGGGCCATGCTGGTCAGATAGAGGAAGTGGGGAGGTGGGTATCTCAGGTAGAAATTGCTAAGGGATTTCTCAATCTCCCTGACGGATGGACTTAATCAGTAATCCATGGACTCGACTTCTTCGTTAACCGGGCCGGCACTATAATGGGCCAAGGTGAGGCGGGTGCCTTAGTTTGCAGAATTGGAGGAGGGGCAGTTTTGGTTCAGCGGATGCAAGGTTGCTCCGGAAGTTGAACTGGGCAAGAATCTGAGAGCCGGGGGGTCTGTCTGGGTCTCTCCTTTGCAGATGACCTGGTTCTGCAGGTGGGAGTTCCTCAGGGAGAGAGGAGGACTGGTCAAAGGCACCAATTTGCAGCAGTTCTTGGACGCCGTCCCCGCGTGCTATCTCAAACCGGACCTCCTGTATACTCCTTTAGGTGGGTAGAACTCTTGAACTTGAGGGGTTTTTTGTCTTAACATTTATTGATAGATAAATTCAAAGATATACAGAAATGCATACCCATTACAAAGTCTCTTTTTATAACATGCTGAGATAAAACAGATACTTAATCTAGAAAAGAGCAAAGTCTGGAGGAAGAAAATGCAAGAAAAGGAGAAATCTAAAGAAGGAGCAAGCAAGAGAAAAGGAAAGAAAGAAAAAAACGGAAGAAAAATAGAGTAGAATAAAAGGACTCCCGGCTCTCTGCTGCTACAGATGATATTCATTCTTTAAGCTCCAACCATTCTGTCTTCTCTAAAGCAATATTTTTTTTCAATCTTCAAATCCAGATATTACAAGTTCATTTTCTCTTTCATGCAAAAAGTCCTTTTGGGAAGGCTGGAGGGACCAAGGAGCCCTGGGGTCAGATGGTTCTCCTTGACACGGGTGCAGAAGGATGCTGTGGGAGAAAAAGGACATGACGGTTGCCTGTCAAAGATGCTTTAGCTGTGATTCCTGCATTTCCGGGGTTTGGACTTGATGGAGATGGATTGAGGATTAAGTCTGTAAATCAAAATTCAAGCATTCTATCCCATCTGTGTGGGGAAAATATGAAGGGCTTTTTAGCAGAGTAAACACACTTGCGTGCTTTTGCAGCTTACTGGAAGCTAGGAATTAGGCAATTGCACCTTTTATCCCTGTTTATTTGTGTTCTGCTGATGTTTTCTCTCTCTGTTCCTGTTGCTAAGAATGAACCTTACGTTTTAGTAAAAACATAAATGTTTACTTACATTTTAATGCAGACAGCAAATATATCCAAGTAGTATGCAAGTAAAATAGTTTTTAGTTACAAAATACAAAACTAGTTTCCAAAATGGAGCCTGGTCTTTGAGCATGACCTTAACAGATTGCACCAGACTGGGTGCAAGCTAACAATGAATTTTAACAGGGATGGATGTAAGGTCCTTCCCTTAGCAGGAAGAACCAGATGTACAAATATACAATGGGCAAAACCTGATTTATTAGTAATAGATGTGAAAAGGATCTAGGTGTCTTAGTGGACTACAAGCTTAACATGAGTTCACAGTGTGGTGCAGCAGCAAAAAAAGCTAATGCTATTCTAGGCTGCATCAACAGAAGTCTAGTTCTGATCAAGGGAAGTAATAATATTCTGCCTTGGTCAGACCACACCTGGAGTCCTGTGCCCAATTCTGGGCACCACAATTTAAGAAGGATGTTGACAAGCTGGCAGGTGCGCAGAGGAGGGAGACCAAGATGGTCAAGGGTCTGGAAACCAAGTCTTATGAGGAACGGTTGAAGGAGCTGAGGAGGTTTAGCCTGCAAAAGAGGATATTGAGAGGAGGTATAAGAGCCATCTTCAAATATCTCAAGGGCTGCCACATGGAAGTTGGAGCAAGTTTGTTTTCTCATGTTCTGGAGGGTAGGATTCGAACCAATAGCTCCAAGTTGCAAGAAAGGAGATTCTGACTAAACATCAGGAAGAACTTTCTGACAGTATGAGCTATTTGACAGTGGAATGGTCTCCCTTGGGAGGTTGTGGATTCTCCTCCATTGGAGGTTTTTAAGCAGAGCTTGGATGGCCATCTGTCATGGATACTTTAGCTGAGATTCCTGCCTTGCAGAGGGTTGGACTAGATGTCCCTTGGGGTCCCTTCCAACTCTACATTTCTATGATTACATCTGCTCACATTGCTTACTTGAAAGGAAGAGAGAGACTGGGGCAAGAAGGAAGGAGAAAAGATGGAGATCCTTTGCCCTACATTCTACCACAAGACGATATATCACCACGTAGACTTGCCTTGCTTAGGAATGGGGGAACTCAAAGTGTCTTAGCCCCTCCATATGCTTATTTAGCAAATATAATGTTCATTTTGACTGCAGATTATCCCACTCTGGGTACCTCCCAACTCTACAATTCTATGGTTCTGTGAATGTTTTGTAGAATGGACCGAGAAGGAAGAGAAGATTCTCCTGAGGACATGGAGGAGTCTCTCCTCCCAGGCACCAGACCACGTCCCCAGCCCTTCTATGATGTCCACGGCTCTCAGGCAGGCAGGAGTCTGGCGCTCTGCAGAGCAGTGTCGCAGCAAGGTGGATGCCCTCCTGAGGCGCTACATGGCCGACGTGCTCCAGGGAGGAATCGACTGCTCCCCTTTCTACTGGGAACTGCATGACATCCTGGGATATGATGTCTCCACGGCGGCCTTTCAATTGCGGCGATTTAAGCAGGAACTGGTGCCAACAGCAAATGCCCCCACTGCACCTGACCTGGGTTGGGCTGAAGATGTGTTTGTCCTTCTGGGGCCTTCTGGTCAAGGAGCACTTGCCATCCCAAAGGAGGGGGAGAAAGAAAAAGAGCTTGTCATCCCTGGGCCTTCTGGTCAAGAAGAACCTGTCGCTTCAGAGGAAGCACAACTTGTCTGTCCTGGGCATTTTGATCAAGGAGAGCCTGTTGTCCCAGAGGAGGGAGAGGAAGCAGAACATGTCCATCCAGGGCCTTCTGGTCAAGCAGAGCCTGTTGTCCCAGAGGAGGGAGAGGAAGCAGAACTTGTCCATCCAGGGCCTTCTGGTCAAGGAGAGCCTGTTGTCCCAGAGGAGGGAGAAGAAGCAGAACATGTCCATCCAGGGCCTTCTGGTCAAGGAGAGCCTGTTGTCCCAGAGGATGGAGAAGAAGAAGAACTTGTCCATCCAGGGCCTTCTGGTCAAGAAGAACCTGTCGCTCCAGAGGAAGCACAACTTCTCCGTCCTGGGCACTTTGATCAAGGAGAGCCTGTTGTCCCAGAGGAGGGAGAGGAAGCAGAACTTGCCCACCCAGGGCCTTCTGGTCAAGGAGAGCCTGTTGTCCCAGAAGAGAGAGAGGAAGCAGAACTTGTCCATCCAGGGCCTTCTGGTCAAGGAGGGCGTCTTGTCCCAGAGGTGGCACAACATCTTGTCGATGTGGGTATCCTTTCTCAAGAACAGGTTGCCAACTTGGTCCGCCTGTTCTCTCAAGGAAAGCCTGCCACCCTCCCGGAAGAGGGAGGAGCCCTCCCTGGGTTTTCTGGACAAGGTGAGCCCATCATCCTAGGAGAGGAAGTAGGGGAGCTTGTCATCCCAGGACCACCTGGCAGCTGAAAATTTTGGAATGGGGAGTGAGTGGGCTCTTCTAAAGGAGGAGCTAGTCAGAGGGACCCCTGCCTCCTTGGAGACCAGGCCTTGGGAGCCTGAGGGACTTCAGGCAATTTCCCTTGTCACCCATGACCACGCTGGCTGGAACTGAAAGAGTTGGGATTCCCACAATATCTGGAGGGCTGCAGATGTTCTCCACCCCTGGTCTAGATGTTCAAAACTTGGAGGTTGGGACAGGGTGACCTTGGGGCTGGAGGCACAAGGGAGCATCAAGCATGTAGGACCAGTTGTGATGGTGCAGGGGGGGGGGGGGTTGGTTGAAACCTGTGGGTGCACAGCTGACTTACGGAGTCACTTGCCTTGTCGGAAGCTGCTAACCCCCTCCCTCTCTCTCTTTCTCAGGACAGGACTCTTACTCAGAGACCAAAAGCACCCCTGAGCGAAGAGCCCTTGATACCCCTGACTCTGCAGAACCACCTCTGTGCCCTAGGCCCCCCAAAAGCCCCAGAAATAACCCCCACTCTGGGCACTTGGGGAAGAGCTCTGGATACAAATTGTGTCCTGATCCTTCAAGAACCACCATATATGAGCTGCCTCCTCGATTTTTAAGGAGATTCAAACCTAACCCCCACCCTAGACCCTCGACCAGCAGTTCTGGACAAGATCCGTGCCCTGGGACCTCCGGGAACTCGAGACCTGACCCCCACCCTGGACCCTCGACCAGCAGTTCTGGACAAGATCCGTGCCCTGGGACCTCCGGGAACTCGAGACCTGACTCCCACCCTGGACCCTCGACCAGCAATTCTGGACAAGATCCGTGGCCTGGGACCTCTGGGAACTCGAGTCCTGACTCCTACCCTGGACCCTCGACCAGCAATTCTGGACAAGATCTGTGCCCTGGGACCTCTGGGAACTCGAGTCCTGACTCCTACCCTGGACCCTTGACCAGCAATTGTGGACAAGATCCGTGCCCTGGGACCTCTGGGAACTCGAGTCCTGACTCCTACCCTGGACCCTTGACCAGCAATTCTGGACAAGATCCGTGGCCTGGGACCTCTGGGAACTCGAGTCCTGACTCCTACCCTGGACCCTTGACCAGCAATTCTGGACAAGATCCGTGCCCTGGGACCTCTGGGAACTCGAGTCCTGACTCCTACCCTGGACCCTCGACCAGCAATTCTGGACAAGATCCGTGCCCTGGGACCTCTGGGAACTCGAGTCCTGACTCCTACCCTGGACCCTCGACCAGCAATTCTGGACAAGATCCGTGCCCTGGGACCTCTGGGAACTCGAGTCCTGACTCCTACCCTGGACCCTTGACCAGCAGTTCTGGACAAGATCCGTGCCCTGGGACCTCTGGGAACTCGAGACCTGACTCCCACCCTGGACCCTCGACCAGCAGTTCTGGACAAGATCCGTGCCCTGGGACCTTGAGGAACTCCACACCTGACCCCCACCCTGGACCCTTGACCAGCAGCTCCAGACTTGAGCTGCACCCCATACCCTCAAGAAGCTCCAGACACAATCTACCGGGTGCTGGGCCGGAGAGGAGGCCAAGTTCTGCAATCCCTCTCAGTTCCCCAGCGTCTAGGAGCGACACAAGAGTTTCACTAGAGGAAAAGGAGCTTGTGTTGATGGAGGAAGACCCTCGCAACCCTGGTGTTCCAAGGGGTTCCTGGGGGAACCTAATTGGCCCCCCGTTCTTGCTGTGCCCCACCCATGGGCTCCCAGTGCTGCTTCCTTCCCCATACCCCTTCCCATACCCCCTTCCTCCAGCCCCGTTGCAGCAAGGGCCACGCTTCCCCGGGCCAGATCCTGTGTACCAGCTGCCGCTGCTTGGTGAGCCTTCCTGGGCCCCTGTCTCCAACGCCATGTCTTCCCATTCGCAGCCCCCTCCTGCCTCCTGGGACCCCCTCATGCAGCAGGCCCAGTCTCCCCCTTCCTCCTCTCCCTTCCAGCAACCCCCTGCCCAAGCCATGCCGTTCATCTCACAGCCTTTCGTGCCTCTAGATTCCTTCCATGCTCCGCCGGGGCCCCAAGGGCACTTCCCACCCCCACCTTATGCGCCAGCCCCCCAGGCCTTTCCGAACCCGTGGCCCCAGACCCCATACCATGCCCAGGACTTTTCTGGGGCCCATGCCAGGTCAGGGCCATTGCCACTCCACTCCCTCCCATGGCATGGCACTCCTGCATCTCCCCTGGGCATCAGAATCGTCCTCCAGCCGGCTTCTGGGCCACCGAGGTTTCCTTCCGCAATGGAAGCCTCTGCCACAGCCATCCGAGCCAGAGAGCTTCCTGCCCCCACCTGTCAAAGCACCCCCCTTGCGTCCTCGTCCACCCTCCCTGGCAGGGCCTGATCCTGATGGCGTTGAGGCACCATCCTCTGCTGCTTCTCTGGCTCCGAAGCCCACGTCCCAACCTGGGAGCCCCTCGTCGTCGCCCCCCCCAGGCCCAGCCGTAGACCCCTCGTCAGCCTCCACTCCTTAGCACTGGCCCTTTGCCTCCTTTATAATCCTGCGTGGCCCCCAGTGGGGCTGGGGATCAGGTTATCAGGCTTCCTCCCCCTCCTTCCTTGCCCTCCGGCTCCCCACCCCAGCTTCCAGGACCTCCATCCCAACCTGGGAGCCCTGGGTCCCCGACCTCCCGGCATCCCCCTAGACTTTTGAAAGCGCTCCCTCCCCTGGCCCCAATCTTACCTCCTGTGTCACCCTTCCCACTGCCATCTGTTCCTGGTGCTCCAGACTCCCTGGGCAACAGGCCCCCACCTCTAGCTGCCACCCCCCACCCCCAAGGTGCCCCCAGGCCGGCCACTGCGTCTCTGCATGAGAGTCTGGTGCCCATGTCCCCACCGGGTCACACTCCACTGTCCCCACCGAAGCCACGGAGCCCTTTCCCCACCTCCCCTTCCTCTCCTCTCTAAGCACAGATTTCTTTTGGTTGGCAGCCCAGGCCAGGGAGGCAGCAGAGCCTTTCCTTCCTTTCCTGTCCCTCTAAGGAGCCAAGCCCTGAGCAGGCTCCCATCTCCCCTTCACTCCCATCTCCCGCACACTGCCTGGGCCTCTTGAGCAAAGGTCTCCCGGCCTCCTTGTCCTTTAGCTGCCTCTTGGTGGGAGCCCTTTGGCCTTTCCCCACTGCTGGGCCAGCCTGGGAGCTTATGGGGCAGGGGTCAGACCCCTTGGTGGTTCCCTCTCATCCCATGACCTGGATGGGTCCATGGGAGGTGATGGGATGTTTTAACCTTTCAGCATGAACCAAGCCTCTTCCAGGCGATGTTCTTGCTTTTTAACCAGTTGCAACAATAAACAACCTTTTATTCTAATCATGCTTCTTGGAATCGTTTCCTCCCTCCAGGTAGCTCTGGGGAAACATCCTGAGCCATGAGAGAGTCATGTTAAATGCCGATTTCCGAGAGGCAAGAGACCTCAAAGGTTCCAGGCACCTGCCCAGGTTAGGTTTTCTTGCAATAAAGGTCAACAGAGACGGGGGTGTCTTCAGTATATATGGTTTTTGTTGGGATGTGAATAGATGTGAGGAGAGAATATATTTATTAGATATCATCCATCCTTCTTCACCTTTGTGAGTTCAGCAGAGTTGCATCCCTTTGCAGTTTAAAAGGGAAGCTTAGATAGGCTACTTTTAGTTTAAGTAATCCAGGATTCTCCTGATATTCCCCCCTTTTCAACAATATTCACAAAGGTAAAAAGAACATTTGCTCACTTGGAATACTTGCTGAAGAGCAACAAATTCAGCATCTTTGCTCAGGCAGGCTTCAAATGGTAGTTCGGTTACAAAGGCACACCAAAGTCTAGCTTAAAATGTAGGCAGAGCGTGGAGCTCAGACTTGGCAGATGTTCTCATGTTGCTGGCAGCATGGAAAGAGTGTGTGTTCCTAGGAAGGTAGGAGAATACTGTATCTACAGCTTTGCCCTCTGCCTGTCAGGGCACAGTGGGAGTCTCTGAGTTCCCTCTTGCAAATTTGCAGGAAAACTCTGAACTTCAGCTCCTATCATGTGCCTGTCTAGCAAAACATGAATGGTTGGTTTGACTGCATTTTAAATATTGCACTTTTATTTACACACATATACAACCTGAGCATAAGAGGGAGGAGTTCACAGGATCCACACCCCAACAGATATTAGTCAGTTTTGGATCCAGCATAGAGCAAGCAGGTCTGCGGGTCTCCAGCTTCCAGCTCAGCCCCCTCCCACTTTTGTTCTCCTATCTAGCAGCTGCAGAGCGGAGGGGAAGAGCTGCCCATTCATTCTGTGTCACAGAGCAATCTTTTGGATTATGCTGGTTGTGGTGCTTAACATTTGTTAAAACTGTTGGGATACTGCTGGGGAGATGGGGGCATCAGGCAGGCCCAGCTGGCTCAAGCCACCGGCCGGCAGCCGGATGATCACTGGTCTCCCTTGGAACAGCATCGCCAGCGACATGAGCCTCAGATACGTTTAGAGACCCGTGCACACTCAGTCAGCAGAGTGTGGAAATCTTCTCCAAGCAGAAGAGGCGGACAGAGACATGTGTAAGCAGCATTTTATTCAGCAGCAGGAACAAAGGAAAAAACATGTCTGTTTCCCTTCGTCTCCAGCAAAAACAGCTAAAAGCAAAAGCAATATACAAACGGAAGTTCCCAGCAGACTGTGCTGGAAGTAAACAGGCATGTGACACACAACAGTCATGCCTGTACCCTTTTAAGATGGAACAGAACTATATCCTAACAAAAACTACATTTTTGTTCCCTCCCTGCCTCCAATAAGTTACATGATTCATCCATTTCGCTTCCCCCAATAAGCCTGCAAGGTGGGTTAGAGAGTGACTGACTAGCCCAGGTTCATGTAGTGAGTGGAAATCCAAATTCCTGCATTTTTGTGCGTGACAATACCTTCTGCATGTGGCCACTAGATGGTACTTTATCACCACTAGATGGTGGCCTTTTGCGTAAAGTGCTGCACATTATGGCACCAGCCTAAGGGAACAAAATAATCATGTTGCTTAGAGGAAATGAACAAAAAGTGCCCCTAGGTGCTGTGCAGGAAGGAAAATAAGCAGGACTTTAGCTGAAGGCTCTGTTTATTAAGAGAGAGAACGAGAGGGAGAGGAGGGGAGATTGGGGTGGAGAAGAGACCACATATTAGCTGAGAGGCAAGGCGTTTAAAACAAAATCGGCTGCATGCAGGAAAGAGAAGTCAAATAGAACATCTGGAGAGGCACTTGCAAGAGAGTTCTGGGGGGGGGGGTTCAGGGATGGAGGTTCCCCCCAAATTGCCAATTGGTCAGACTGTATTCAGCAATACATTATGGGAGGAAGTCCAAGGAATTGGATAGAGCATTTCCATTAGGACACAGACTGTATAGGCAAAGTATCCATTCTCCAGCTGCTCCTCCTTTACCCAACCATCTCCTGCCACCCCAATGCTGCACCATCTCTCATCCAGCCACAGTCCATGAAACGCAACTGACTCAGCCCCCTTTTGCTGCGTGTCTCAGAACCCTCCTTGCATCTTATCCGGAGTTGCCTTTTCAGCCGTCAGGCTCCTCTGGATCTTGAGCTGGTTCTTACAAGTCTGGAGATCCAGAGGTTGCATTCTGGAGCAGGTGACATTGGCCTCACTTTACAACAGACCTAAGAAAAATCCCACCGCAGGCTGGCTTCTCCCCCCACCAGATGTTTCGGTCTCCAGCACCTATCAGGTCCAGCCAGGTCAGATGGAATAAGATTGGTAGGTCAAAACATCTGGAGGAGACCCAGCTGGGAGAAGTCCGTTCTAAGTGGGGTTTTTTTGCACTGGGGCAAAAGAGGCCAAGCAGACGGGAGAGGAGAGCCAAGGGAGGGGAGGCTGAGTCCCCAGAGGATGCTACCTTCTAGCCCAGGACTGGCAACACTGGCTGGCAGCCATGGCTCTCCAGCATTGCAGGGAAGGTGTCTCTTCCTGCCTCTGTCTGGCGAGGCTGAGGACTGAACCTGGGACATCAGTCATGGATGCTTTAGCGGAGGTTCCTCATTGCAGGGGGTTGGACTGGATGTCCCTCAGGGTCCCTCCTGTAATAAACAAAATCTGCCCTTATTCCCTTATGGAGGACACAAGAGCCCTTATAGAGTCCTTTGTAGGTTCTCCATCAGTAGGAGAAAATAACAGAGGCCAACCAGAGAATATTGAGAAGCAAAGCTGCTAGTAAGCCTGATCTTTATTGAACTGTTGCAACAGGGTGCTCCCCTCACACGCAGGAGAAGGAGGAGGAACCCAGAACCAAAGTGTGCCTGCCCGTATATAGACATTTTAAATTGCCCGCCCTGGAGTCCAAGACCACCCCTCCATACATCATACATACATCACAGAAGGGGTGTAACCCAAGACCACCCACCACAAACATCATACCTACATCACAGAAAAGGTGGTCTACAACAGAAATTTGAATGTTGTTGTTTTTCCTGTCTGCCAGGTTATCTGATAATGCCTTATCTGATTGCCTTTCCTGGTAGTCTGGCCATTCCTTTGAGATGGTGATTTCCCAATTCCTGAGACAATGGGAAGGTTCCCTCACCCCCTCCCTCCTTGCAGAGAAAACATTTGGTCAGTTTGGGAGTCAAAATGGTTTCAGGGCAGTCTTCCTGTGCTGCTCCAGACGTGTGGTCCACATATCTATGTGTGTGCCTGGTTGGTACATATATGAATGTTTATAATATATATAAGACCTTAATTTTTTATTTCACTCCCAGCCCTACAATTCTACGATTCTGCATGCAGAGCAGGTGCTCCCCGCTCTGAGAGGGCAGAGGCGCTTGTTAGATGAATGGGAGGCCTGCAGTGGAGAACAGAGACAAAGCAAGAATAAAGCTTAGGAGTGTTTAAATTCATTAGCATGAAACAATAGCGGGAAAGGTGAGCGGAAGTACGGAGGTGTAACCAGATTAATGCACAGAGAATTAAGTGAGAAGATGAGAAGCGATAATCGGTTGGAGCTGAGCAAGAGGAATACGATTAAGCAGGATATTACCATAGTCAACAAGAGAGAGTGATTGTGTAGGACTAGGTAACAAAGGAGACGTTTCAGAAACATGGCACACAGGATGGGTGCAGGGAGGAGAGAGGCATGTTGCTCTCGCAGCAAAAGTGACAAAAAGGAGGCTCATTGCGCCTCTAAAACCAGCAAATGCATCATGGCATAAGCTGGTTCCCAAAGTGGGCGGAACCACCCATTGGGGGGTGAAGTGGGATTACAGGTGTGTGTGTGTGGGGGGGGACACGCTAAGAGGTGAGGGTGGCAGGGGGTGGCAGGGGTCACCAGAGGTGTCCATGACTATTGGACTGAAAAGCCGGCATCACTGAGTTGAGTTCATCAGTTTTGTTAAATTAATTAGACTGAACGGTTTTAATTGGATTTTGAATCAATATGCAATTAATTGTTACTGCTTTGGGTTTTATTGCCTTATTATCTTGCTCAGTGGGTCATGCAAACTGCTCTTCTGAATAAAGCTTTTTAATAGGGTACGGTGCAAAGCATGGGGGATGAATCTATAGGCCCATGGGGAGGGGCCCCTGGAAAAGTTTGGGGACCACTGAGCCAGAGGCTGTTTCCTCACACCCCCACAGGCCACAAAAGCTTGTGCTGCTATAAGTGAGTTAGTCCTGAAGCTGCCACAAGACGTTTCCTCCCCCTCAAACTGTACGTAACGTTATAGGCACGATATTGCTCTGAAATCAAGCAAATGTTGACATGGGGAACCTTTGCCACTTGAGTGAGCTTTCATCCCAGTCACCAAAGGCAGAGCGGAGACCTCTGCCGCTATCCGAAAGGAGAAAGAGGCCCACATCTCGACCAATAACCCCTTGGCAGGTCAGTTGTTCTCCAAAACCTAATCCCTGGTGTTCTGCATTCCTCTGGAAAAACCACTTTCTGAATTGCAAAGCCATGCATTCAGGCTAGAATCTGCTCAGTACTGCTTCTGCTGGATGTTAATTTTTACGTTCCTTCTCCAGACATCTGCTGCAAAGTCTTTTTCTAGCTGGGGGAGCTGCCCTATATTATCCTGCCTCTCTGAAGTGCCTTCTCACAAAGGTCGCTGTTGAAATATTGACGCATCTTCTGCAGCGCTTGAGAGTCCCTGGCGGGCCGTGATGGACGAGGCTGCCTTCCTGGTGCCCTCAATGGTCGGGCTTCTTGATCGAAGGCTTTGGTGCCGGCCGGTCAAACCAGAAGCTCCCTTTCAGTCCTGAGTAGTGCTCCCCCCCCGGGGTACGCATACCCCGAAACATTTTGTGAATCTAAGTTTGGCCTCATTGCAGGGTGGTATTTCAATATGAGTAGGAAAATGAGAGCACCCCTAAACATTTTCCTTTTTTAAGAACAAAAGCCCTGGTCCTGAGCACGTGACATGGGATGTCAGGGAAGAAATCTGGTTTCCCGGTGGAAGAAGGGGAGCCGACCGAGCTGTTTCCAGCTCCGGCTGTGCCTGAATTCGATATAGCCAAACAAAAACACCAGATGAGGGTGGCTCCCAAGGGCCACATGAAGATGGTCAGAGGGCCTCATTCGAAGTTCTCAGCTTTCCCATGCTTGCTTTGGGTGCTCTCCACCCTTGCAGCAGGAGGGGTTGTGGGCCAGTCCTGCTGTTAGGCAGCTGCCTCAGGTGGCAGATGCTGAGATGGTGTGTGTGTGTGTGCGCTCGCTTGCTCGCTCGCAACCTGTCCTGCACCCCCAGCCAGCCACCCATGTCCCACCACCCGCCTTGAAGTAATATTCAACTCATCCACTTCCAGAACCATTCCCAGCTCTGTCTGCTGGCAGAGAGGGGAGTGTCAAGTTCTTTGTGGACACAGGCTGGCATTGCACATGCATGTTCCTCACCAGAGGATGACGGCGACGACATGAATGTGTGAATGAATCATGACAATGCCACCGCCTCAGACAGAGCTTCCCTGGCACCCATCATCACCTCAGACGCAAGGAGGCTGCCCCATGGGGGCCAGTTCACACATTCGGCTGTGAGTCATCAAGCGATGAGCAATGGCGTGGGACGCACATTGATGCGGTGGTGCAGAGCTGCCGTCGGGAGGATGGTGGTCAGGAGCTGGCAAAAAGCTTTGGAGGGAGTCTGAAGGTGGGACCCATTGTGGAAGATCCTTGAGGGGGAAATCACATCAGTCTGGACTGGAGTGGGGTGCATATTCTGCTCCCATGGGCAGAGGTCACAATTGCACCGTGTGTCTGTCCATGTCTCAACGTCAGAGTTGCCTAGCACCAGGTGTAAGGATTGCATGTGAGAATCACAGACCTGCATGCAAACCGCACACACTTCAGAACAATGGTTCTCTATCTCCTCCAAATATCAGTGTCCAAAATGTTAGCTTTCAAGTTTACCCTCCGATGCCAAGTTTCTAGGCCTCATGGCAAGGAGATGAGACTGAAAAGATATTGGGCCATGATGAGTGAAATCCCAGAAGCTGGAGGAGGGAGGGGGGGAGGGAGGGAGAGGATTTTTGGTGGTGGGTCAAAGTTTTGGGTGGCTCCTACCCCACCCAGCCCCACCAGAATAAATTGTGCAAAAAACCCCTGGCTTAATGGTTCAACCCCCAGAATAACATTGCAAAAATCAGGAAAAACTATGCAAAAACCAAACGTGCTCAATGTACATCATTTATTCAGATCACAGAATTTGGGTTTCCTTGGTACAGAACTGAGCAGGAGCAGTGGGAGGGCAAAGGAAGAGAGAGGAGTCTAGACTTCCTGCAGTCCTGCTCATGGGTTTACTCATCTTTGCAGAGTCCTCTGAAAAAGGCCCCCTAAAGATTATGGAACGAGTTTAAGAAACAAGTTCTGTGCAACTTGAGAGCTGTACATCTGCACTGCACATGTTTGGCTGGTCCTTTGGCTTTGACCAATATGGCTACCTCTCTGGGATGCATTATGTGCAACATGGCCGATTCCTATCCTAAGGTGAGGCCATCCCCTCCAGTTGACCTGGCCTGCTCTGGCTCGGGGAGGCTCTGCTGGGCAACCGTGGCAAAGTCTGAGTTGCCACCTTCTGTTCCGTCAAGTGCAGAGGGGCCTCCTCTGCAGCCACTCCCTGTGGGAGACCCTCTCTCCCAATACTGGAACCCAACGGGGGCTCTCCATTCAACAAAACTGGAGGGCGTTGAGTTCAGACAAGAAAGACTTCTTCACACAACACAAAAGTTAAACCATGGATTTGGCTACCACAAGATGCAGCAATGGCCGCCCACTTGGGTGGCCTTGAAAGCAGGCTGAGCAAATGAATGGAGGATAAGGCAATTGATGGCCACCAGTCCTGATAGTTCCCCACCCTGTATATAGATCACCTCCAGGATTAGAAGCCATCAGCCTCTGTCCCTTCCGCTGGGCTTCCTGTAATGGGCATCTGGTTGGTCGCTATGGGAGGACGATGTGGGACTAGATGGGGCCCCTTTGGCTTGATCCAGCTGCAGCCAGCCGCTCTTCTGAAGATGGAAGGGAGAGAGGCAGACACCTTGAGGGGTTTCATGCCCCTGGCCATGTCTGGGTGCTGGGGGGATTCAGGTGAGTTGGCCTGGGACAACAGGAACGTGAGAGGGGCATCACCAAAATACAGGGCAGATGCTCATCGCAAAAGGATGGGAAATCCTGGCCACTGTGCGTGTTGGATAAGTGGGTGCAGTTGCTTTGGCAGAGGGTGAAAGAGGGTGGGATGGGGGCCAAGGCTGACCAGCTGTCTTGCTTTCCCCAAGGTACAGCACATTTCTCCAAGTGGGTGGGGAGACTGGGTTGGTTTAAAGCCCTTGCAAGACCGCTCCCCAGAGGGGGGAGGTCTCTCCCAGGCTCCTTCCTGGCGCTATTCAGCCATTGCTCTTCCGCTGTAATCTACAAGCCATGTTGTGTTCTTGCTGCAAGTCTCTGCCCATGCTAGTAAGCCTGACTTGGCTGCTGTGTGAAGGGGTGGGGAAGGGCCAGGTCACCTGACCAGCCACTGAAGTGCAATGCACACTGGCTCTCACTTGGCAGGGATCCAGCAGGACCCTTCTTCCGGTCTTGCACGGCCAAGGATTGAGGCCGAGTTAAATAGGAACAGCCAACAGTGAGTCAACAACATGATGCAGCAGCAGAAAAAGCGAATGCTGTTCTAGGCTGCATCTACAGAAGTCTAGTGTTCAGGTCAAGGGAAGTCCCTGTCCTATTCTGCCTCGGTCAGATCAGGCCACCCCTGGAGTCCTGTGTCCAACTCTGGGCACCACAATTTAAGAAGGATGTTGACAAGCTGGAAGGTATGTAGAGCAGGGCAACCAAGGTGATTAAGGGTCTGGAAACCAGGCCTGATGAGGAATGGTTGAAGGAGCTGGGTATGTTTAGCCTGGAAAAGAGGAGACTGAGAGGAAACAGGATAGTCATCTTCAAATATCTCAAGGGCTGTCACATGGAGGATGGAGCAAGCTTGTTTTCTCCTGGTCTGGAGGGGAGGACCAGAACGGATGGAATCAAGAGACAGGAAAGGAGATTCCGACTCAACATCAGGAAGCCCACTCCTTGACAGTGGAGTGGGCTTCCTCAGGAGGTGATGGAAGCTCCTTCATTGGAGGTAAAAGCAGAGGACAGGGCAGGATGGTCTCTTGTAAGGTTTCCCCAGAGGCCACTAGCTGCTCTAAGTTAATGGAGTACAAGAGCGGAAAATACATGGAGGCTCCACCTGCCTTCTGTTCTTACTTACAACCCCTCTGGGGAGCAGGCGCAACCTGCCAGCTTCCTCCCTCTTCATCTTAGAGTTGCCCCTGTAGAACTGGAATCAGTCACCTCTGGCACCACCTGTCTTCCTGCGTCCTGCCCTACCAGTCCCAATGGGCACCAATGGGCATCGCCGCTAGATGGACCCTCAGCCTGATGGACCCATATCCCAGGTGGTTCATGTATTCTTCACTCTGTTCTCCAGGCTGAGCTATCGGGAGCCTTCATGGGAGTAGAAACCACTCAAAAAAGGACAGGGGAAGCATGTTCAGCCTTGGCCAGAAGGTAGCTTCTCCCTGTTCTGCTGAAGTGTGCACCCTCTTCCTGGGGTCATCTCCTAGAGATGCAGAAATAGGTCTTTGTGGAATTCCCCTTGCAGGGTTCCAGGTCCTTAGGAGCCAGGATCCACAGCAGTGTCTGTAAATATGACAATTTGGCAGGGTGGTGCTGGACAAAGAGTGGAGATTTGGGTCTGGCAAATGATTCTATTTTGTAGCGATGAGCTAGTGCTCTGTCTAGCTAGCACTTCCATTTGCAGTTTGCAAAGGCCACTACTGAGAGGTGAAAGGGCAAGATCCTGCAGGCAGCCCATGAGCTTGGCACTCTCTCAGCTCCGCAAGGGCCAAGTTGTCATTTCCAGTTTCTCTCATTTTCTCGTTTTTCCAATCTTCAGTTTGGTTCGACACATTTCAAGAGAAGTTTGAGAATTGTTGACTTTCAGGCGTCCTCATGAAATTTCATCAGCATCAGCCTGCCTGCGCATATTACGTGGCTGGAGAACTGCATGGCAAAAATTCAGAGAAGTGTGAATTTGGAGGAACAGCTGTCTTTTGATTCCTCATATTGTCTAGGAAAGCCAGGCAAGTTCAACTGAACAGGAACTGAACAGATTTCCTCCCTCCCTATTGAAAAATGAGTGTTTCCTCTGCCTGTAGCTGGTTCCTCCCCTCCCCTTGCAATAGCTAATAACAAACTAGAATGCAACAGGGGACTTTGTGGGGGGTTGGTTTGGATGACCCTTGGGGGTCCCAAGCCTACAATTCTATGATTCTGTGATTTCTTGACCAGGAGCCCAATGCTGAGGCTTTCATTTTGTCACTGGCCATTCAGGAAGGTGCTGAGAGGAGCAGATGCCCAGGAACCCTGGAACCTGGCTGCGATGCACAAGCTCTTTGGCCGTGCCTGCTGGATAATGAGAAGGCTGAGGAACACTTGAGTTTTCTTTTGGCTCTAAGCAGGAGCTGCGAGGTGCAGCTGGAGGATCTGAACTGTTTTATGAACTGGCCAACCTGGAAGTGCAATGTCTGCATTTTAAACCGATTGATAAAAAGGGGGTGTCCCTGCCCAATGATGCAGCCAGGGTCCTGCCTATAGGTCTCTGTGGGTGTGTGGGGAGTGATTCAGAGGAGGGAGTGAGGGGAGGGAAGTGATGGGCAAAGGGGCCAAATGCTTTGCCCTCCATCATCACCAATCTCCTGGCTGTTTTCTGGCTTCTGTCGTTTGGCTGCTCCAGCAATCAAGAAGTTTTGCCCGTGTCAATCCAGATGGCTTGGCAGGATCGTGGAGACTTTCCTGCTCTTCCCAGGAGGGCAAGTCTGTTTGTCTCTGACCGCCTCCCCCCTTGCCAAGCGTGCCCCTATGCCAATGGCTTCAGGTGGATGGCAGGGCTGTTGGGCCGGGCAGCGAGGATGTAGATGGTGCTCTCTCGCAGGAAAGCAGGCCAGTTGATGGTCCGGCTGTGAAGGAAAGAGAGGGAGGGAAAAGCTTAGCAGGATGGAGCCCCCAACAGATGCCGGCCCAAGAGCAAGGCTTAGCCTTCCCCTGGCCTGGAACCTCTGGCAGTTCTCAAAGACAGCTCCCAGAAGAAATTTAAAGAATATTAGCTAAGTATTGTGATACAAGATACTTATAAAAATCTTGGAAGTAACAAATAGGCTTAGGGGTAGAATAAGAATATGTGGCAGTAAATATTAAGGATTAGAATATTAATAAAAGAGAGGAGGATAGTAAATGAAAGGAGTGAATATTATTAGAAATATGAATTTGGAGAACTGCTATACAGGGGTTATAATGAAATTCTGATAGAGGAGATTTGAGGAAGTCAGCTATCATGAGAATTAGAGATTTTAAGTAAGAATTTTGTTTTGTGTGCTTTTCTTTCCCCCTTTTTTCTTGTTGTGTGTTTTGTAATGTTTTCTTTTTTTCTATGTGATAAATATGGAAACCAATAATTTTTTCCCATATAGCATGGCTATATGATGCCGGAGATGATGGGAGTTGTAGTCCAACATACTTGCCAGGCATGGGGAAGGCTGAGCCAGCGGCTTGGCTGGCACAGAATGAAAAGGAGCTTGGGCATGAGGCAGCCCAGCAAGCCAGCTTGCCCCCCAGGGCGGAGAGTCCAGTGCTGACCTCCTAGAGAAAGCCAAAGCCACGATTGCGTGACGTAACTGGTGTGGGGCAAGGGGTCCTGCCCCCTTGGCTGTGAAGCTCACTGGGTGGCCCTGGGCCACTCACTGCCTCTCAGCCTTACCTACCTCCCAGGGTTGTTGTGGGGGGATTCTGTGAGGGTGGTGGGGAGTTTCCCTTCGACAAAGTGCAGGATCATGGCAATGAAAATAATGAATAGAGTTGGGGCAATGACAGAACCCTGTTTAACACCTGATCCCACTGTGGATGGGTCACTTTGAGAGCCATTGTTATCTGTGCTAGAATTGGTCTCCATGGTCACTTACGGACTCATTGTTAAATCCGTGTTTATGGAAGACAATCTTATTGGCTATGAGTGATCGCAGAAGAAGAAGAGGAAGAAGGAGGAGGAGGAGGAGGAGAAAAATGTGAGGATGGGGAGAACCATGTCTGCCCCACCTTGAGCTCCTTGGAGGAAAAGGTGGGGCAGAAAGACAATATAATAATAATAATAATAATAATAATAATAATAATAATAATAATAATGAAATCCCCCAGCAACGTGGGGCACCTTAAGCTCCCTGGGGAGGGAGATGTGTGGCCACTGGCTTCTCAGCCAGCCCTTGTCTCCCCTCCTCTTTTTCCTCTTCCCATTTCCTCCCCGCCCCCATCATCCCAGTCCCGCCTTCCCCCTCTCCCTTGACTCTGGTCTCAGCAAGCAGAGAGTTGCTATTAAATTACTCTTCCACTTTCACCCACTTTCCCTTCAGAGGGTTCAAGGTGGCACACGCGGTTCTCTGCCTTCCCATCTGACCCTCACGACAACCCTGAGAGGTAGGCAGGGTGAGAGGTGGTGCCTGGCCCAAGTGAGCCAGCGTTATGTGGCTGAATGGTGATTCGAACCCTGGTCTCTCCCAGGTTCTGTACTCATAGAATCAATCATAGGATTAGGTTGGAAGGGACTCTGAGGATCATCTAGTCCAACCCCTTGCAATGCAGGAATGTGCAGCTGACCCGTATGGGGATTGAACCCGCAATGTTGATGTCATCAGCTCCAGGCTCTAAGCACCTGAGCTACTCTAACCATTAGACCACACAGTCTTATTGTACTTGACTACCTCGCCCTACTCCAGGGAGGAGCGGTTCTTGAGAGTCAAGTTTGCTTGCCCATCCATCTGTCAAGGGCCTGGGGAGCAGCCAGAGATGCCTGCCTTTGCTCTTATGCCAATCTGCTCCAGGCCTGAGTGACAGTACGTTGGCAGGCAGGCCTGGCGAGAGACACGGCGATGGCAGAACCAGGCAGATGGCTGGAGAAACGTGTCGTTGCAGGATGGCTTCCATCTCATTTTGGATCCCACCAAGGCCTCGGCTCACAAGCAGCCCCCCTCCCAGCTGCGCTTCTCCCTCTCGCCCACCACTCCCCACCCGAACCGGGAGTCATCTCCCCCCAAACTGGAAGGATGCTTAGGGTTTGCCTTGCTGCCAACAGTCGCCATGGAAACCCGGGAGCCTGAGCGTGGCTCCTAATGAGGCAGAGCGATATTGCAAGTGTTGGCACATCTCTCCAACATTTAGGAAAGTCAGGAGTGACATTACGTCGGTGGAAACTGAGGCAGGAGTTGGCGGCAGCGATGCTTCCGAATACCAGTTGCTTGAAACAGCAGGAGGAGAGAGTTGTGCCTGGTTCCTGCTTGTGGGTTTTGCACAGACATCTGGCTGGCCATTGTGAGAAGAAGAGGCTGGATTAGGTAGCCTGTGGCCTGATCCTGCAGGCTTTTAGGTTACTATGTGAGGAGGGATCAGGGGAAGAACCCGGGGTGCCTGCAGAGAATTGCTCAAAGACTGGAGAACATAATCCAGGCTTCCTGAGCTCCAGAACCAGTATGTGACCCACAGACAGAGGATAAGTCCTGGGTGCCGCCCCAGAGTCTGGAACCAAGCCTGATGAGGAATGGCTGAAGGAGTTGGGAATGTTTAGCCTGTAGAATAGAAGACTGAGAGGAGATATGATAGGTAAAGGGACCCCTGACCATTAGGTCCAGTCGTGGACGACTCTAGGGTTGTGGCGCTCATCTCGCTTTATTGGCCGAGGGAGCCGGCGTACAGCTTCCGGGTCATGTGGCCAGCATGACTAAGCCGCTTCTGGCGAACCAGAGCAGCGCACGGAAATGCCGTTTACCTTCCCAATGAGCGGTACCTGTTTATCTACTTGCACTTTGAGGTGCTTTCGAACTGCTAAGTTGGCAGGGGCAGGGACCGAGCAACGGGAGCTCACCCCGTCACAGGGATTCGAACCACCAACCTTCTGATTGGCAGGTCCTAGGCTCAGTGGTTTAGACCACAGCGCCACCCGCATCCCAGGAGATATGATAGCCATCTTCAAATATCTGAAGGGCTCTCATACGGAAGATGGAGCGAGGTGGTTTTCCCTTGCTCCTGAGTGGATCCCCTGAACCAGTGGATTCAAATGACAAGAAAGGAGATTCTGACTAAACATTAGGAAGAACTTTCTGGCGGCAAGAGCCAGTTGACAGTGGAATGGGCTCCCTTGGGAGGTGGTAGAGGCTGAAGGGCCACCTGTCAGGGATTCTTTAGCTGCAATTCCTGCATTTCAGGGGGTTGGACTAGATAGCCACTGGGGGGGTCCCTTCCCACTCTACAGTTCTATAGATTCCCAGCCAGTGAGGCACCTGCAGTGGTTTCTTCATCTGAAACAGTCTAGTCTTAGCTGGACCCTGCCACATGCTTCTTCTGAACTTGTGGACTCTGTCGGAGGCCTTTAAGGGCAGACTACCTTTCTCTGCCCGGTGACCTGCTTACCTTGGTTCCTCTGGCTCTGCATTCAACAGCACCTGGTCCTGGCTTGCATTGCTGGCTGGGCTGCTCTCTGAGATGGGGCCCACGTGGCTGATGCTGTAAGGAGCAAAGGGCACCCCCAGGGTTACATCACCCTAACAAGCAGCCTGATGAAGGACTCTGGCCACAGGTGCCCCACAAACTGCACCCCAAGATCACCTGTGGCATTGCGAAGATCATTGCAAGGGTGGGGGAGGCCTGGCCCCTTCCCCCAGGCTGAGAAGACTTTGCAAAGGTGCCCCAAGCTCCCAACAGGTTGGAGAAAAACTAGGCAGATGCCCAGAATTCTCAGGCCAAGGGGAAGAGCTTCTGCTTAATAATAATAATAATAATAATAATAATAATAATAATAATTTTATTTTATCCCGCTCTCCCTGGCCAGAGCCAGGCTCAGGGCGGCTAACACCAGTAAAATTATAGTACAGTGGTACCTCTGGTAGTGAATGGGATCCGTTCCAGAGGCCCGTTTGCAACCTGAAAGGAACGCAACCCATGTCTGCGGGTCGCGATCCACCGCTTCTGCGCATGTGCGAGCTGCGAAACCAGGAAGTAACCCTTTCCGGTACTTCCGGGTTGTCGCAGGATGCAACCTGAATACGCTCAACCTGAAGCAAACGTAACATGAGGTATGACTGTAAAAACATAATTGGGGGGGGGGAACCAATTTAAAATACAGGTTAAAATGCAATTTAAAATGCAGCCTCATTTAAAAAGTGGCCCATAGATCAAGACCATAAGGGGAGGGAAACATAAGGGTCAGACTGAGTCCAAACCAAAGGCCAGGTGGAACAGCTCCGTCTTGCAGGCCCTGCGGAAAGATGTCAAGTCCCGCAGGGCCCTGGTCTCTTGTGATAGAGTGCTCCACCAAGTCGGGGCCAGCACTGAAAAGGCCCTGGCCCTAGTTGAAACCAATGTAACCACCTTGCGACCTGGGACCTCCCAAATGTTGTCATTTGTGGACCTCTCTGCGGGGCATACCAGGAGAGGCGGTCCCGTAGGTACGTGGGTCCTAGGCCCCATAGGGCTTTAAATGTGCCCACGTGCCCAGTGGCAAATGCAGGAGGGTTCCCAGCCAAGCCAGGGAGGCTGTGGCTCAGAGTGGGTGGGTGAGGACCTTTACCTGACGTTGCAAGAGGGCACCTCCTTGTGCCGCTTACGGAACCACGTGTGTTGGCTGCGCCGACTCTCTGCCTCGCTGATGAGCCCGTCCCCGTGCTGGTCCAGCGACAAGAAAGCGGATCGTGCCCGCTCTCTCTCCTTGCCCGTCAGCAGGCGCAGCAGGGCGTTCTGTGGGGGGGAAGCAGAGGAGGAGCGTGTGATTAGAGCAACGTCTTCGAAGGGGCTTTGGCTGTGAGGGGCGTGGAAGGGGTTTTGCACTCGTGAACTGGCCACCACAGTGCTCAGGAGTGATGCAATGTCTTGCCAGGCCTCAGAGAGTTGCTGCCAGCTGGGCTGGAGGCACCCGTGGACTGAGTGACTCAACAGAAGGCACCTTCCTAGGTTCCTCATTGGAGTCACCTTCACCCACCTGTGTCCGTGATCTCTGCAGCTGCAGGACGGACTCGTGGGAGAGGAAATCCACCCATTCGATGCGGCCTTTCTTCTCTGGATCCAGCGCTGAAAACTGCAGGGCGTCCTGGTCTTCCTGCTCCTCGCTGCTGGGCTGCTGGTTCGACAGCCGCTTGTAGCCCAAGAAGACCTTCAAGGTCAGCGCACTGTCTGTGGAGCCACCAGATGGGAAGAGTCAGTGGCCGCTCTCTCTCTGCAGAGCCTTAACCCCTTGAGCTGTTAGTGCTGCCACGCTCCCCTCATACGAATACAAAAAGAGCCTGCAGGATCAGGCCAGTGGCCCATCTAGTCCAGCATCCTGCTCTCACGGAGCCTGCAGGAAACCAGCAAGCAGGATCCAAGGGGTTTACGGCAGCTGGGATTCAGATGCCTTGCTTCCTCCAGCTTGTGGAGGCAGAGCAGTCACTGAGAGCCCTCTACATGCATTTGCCAAATCCTTTTTTTAAAAGCCATCTAGTTTGGGGGCCATCACTGTGGCAGGGAGTTCCACAGTTTAACTAGGCGCTGTGTGAAGAAGGACTTGCTTTTCTCTGTGCTGAATCTTCCAACATTCATGTCCATGAGTTCTAGAGTTCTAGTGGGGAGAAGGGAGAAGAACTTTTCTCTGTCCACCCGCTCCATGCCATGTATAATTTTTATAAACATCTGCCACGTCCATTTTTGCCTGCCTTTTCTCTAAACTAAAAAGTCCCAAATGCTGCAACCTTTCTTCAGCCTCTCAGCCGTTTCTGTTGCCCTTCTCTGAACTCCAACTCTGCAATATCCTTTTTGAGATGAGGCAACCAGAACTGGACCCAGTACTCCAAATGCGGTTGCACCACAGGTTTCCATAATGGCGCTATGATACAGCCAGTTTTCATTTCAGTTCCTTTCCTAAGGATCCCTAGCGTGGAATTTGCCCCTCTTTTTTGCAGCTGCTGAACCCTCTCAGTAGGAGGGCCCCCAGTTAAGGGGAGGCCTCAGCCTTGAACCCAGCGACACACCTAGTCCCACTCAAGACCCCCAGAATCATGGCCGGCCAAATACATTTTGCCACCCGAAGCGAACTTCCCTCTTGGATGTGTCTCATTCCTACAATCAACAATCAGGTTTTGTTTCTCATGCACCCTTACCGAAGGGCTGGGCAGGACGTGTGTGCAGTGGCAGAGAAAGCCAACTGGGCACCTGGGGTGGGGCCAGGAGCCCACGGGGACGAGGCAAGCTGGGGCAGGGCGCTCCGTGGGGCCTCCTCCCACTCAGTTGCCTTACAGCTGGGGGGGGGGAGCAGCGGTCAGACCGTTTGGGGCAGTGCGGAGCCTGTGGGCCCCCAAGCTACCGTGCCACTCCCAGGAGAGACCCATGGCTCAGGCGCATTGCAGGCCCCACGGTGAATGCTACCTGGCATTTTTTCACCCCCCCTCAGTGGTGACACCTGGGGCAGCCCCCGCCCCCTTCCTCCACCCCTGCATGTGCAGAACAGCAATTTAGGAGAATGCACCAGCAGCTGAATTAGGGGCAGGAGGGTGCAGAAAGCACAGCCGAGAGAACAGGTGTGGAGTTGTTTGGCGACCCCTTTTGGGGCGACCAATTGCCTCTCCAGCAAGGGAAGTGAGCTAGGACCCGGATCCCAACCTGCCACCCTTTCCCATTCTGCCCAACTCAGTTATAGAGCCAGCCCCTGCCCACAGCAGCCTCCTCTTCCGCTTGCTACCACGGCCCACCAGGCTCCCTCACCATCGCTTCGCCTTCCTCCATGGGGTGGTACGGAGGTCTGGAGTGGCCTCCTGCCCCCACAATGAAAGGCAAGACTCCCAAGGATAGGTCATGGCGAAGGCAAGGCCTGGTGGTGGTGGGATCATGGCCACTGGCCCTACTCCTTGCTCTCCAGGCATTCCCCGTCCAAAGCGCAATCTGCTTGTGCGGTTTGGGTGAAGGGGGCGAGAGACCGGCTGATGTGGGTCCCTCTCTTCACCCCTGTTCACCTTTGCACGGATGGATGCATGGCCCAGGAGTCGAGTGTGGGTCCAGACCGCAGGAGGCTTACCTGGGGCGACCTTGCCTTGCTGGAAAGACTGGAAGAGGCTGCTCATCTCCTCCTCAGTGAGGAGCAAGTTGAGATTGTCCTGGGGTGGGGGGGAAGAAAGGAGGAAAAGAGGGCGAGTCAGTTGCTGGGAGGCTCCCAGGACCCACCTGGGTGGATTTGCAGATTCAGAGTCCCCTCCCCAATGCCCTCACTCCTTCAGTGTATGATCCTCAAGGGTAGACTGCCTTCAGACATGGAGGCTTCCTTTCACAATCGTGGTTATATTTCCCTCTCTGCGTGAGTGCAGTCCTCTCTTGGAAAGGGGAGGGTAAGTGACTGCCCCTCAGTCTAGGGACCCCCAGTTCTTCACAAGACGTCTCCCTCCCCCTTCCCCAGCACCCCAGGGCCCCCACCCGCTGCTTACGCAAGAGTAGCAGCTCCAGCCGGTCTCCGAATGGGCCGCCTCAATGACCTCGCTGGTGTTGTCCTGGGGCAGGAAGCCCATCCGGCGGAGGCAGCCGTCGTGGTAGACCCTCGTGCAGACGCGGCAGGGCAGGAGGCTGTCCGCTGTCCACACTTCGCACACCTCGCACGTCTCGTCGTTGGTCACCTGCGTGGGGAGGGGAGGGAAGGCTGAAGCCCTGAGCAGCTGCAGGGACCCCCAGGAGAAGGAGGTCACCCTCGAGATGCCCTCTTCAGTTCAGGAGAACCCATGGCATTGTCGGCAGCAGCAGAGGGGGATGGGCATCTGCCGGGGATCCTTTAGCTGCGATTCCAGCATTGCAGGAAATTGGACTTTGGTCCAGGGCAGCTGTCTCCCAGCTCCATCTGGTACGCAGGCTGACCCTCCCTGCCCGCAGACTGTCTCGCCAGAGTGGTGCATGCTCTGGTTATCTCTCGCTTGGACTACTGCAATGGGCTCTACATGGGGCTACCTTTGAAGGTGACCCGGAAACTATAACGAATCCAGAATGCAGCAGCTAGATTGGTGACTGGGAGCTGCCGCTGAGACGACATAACACCTGTCTTGAAAGACCTACATTGGTTCCCAGTACGTTTCCGAGCACAATTCAAAGTGTTGGTGCTGACCTTTAAAGCCCCAAACAGCCTCAATCCAGTATATCTGAAGGAGTGTCTCCACCCCCATCGTTCCACCTGGACACTGAGGTCCAGATCTGAGGGCCTTCTGGCGGTTCCCTCCCTGCGAGAATGGAGATTACAGTGAACCAGGCAGAGGGCCTTCTCGGTAGTGGCACCAGCCCTGTGGAACACCCTCCCACCAGATGTCAAAGAGAAAAACAACTACCAGACTTTTAGAAGATATCTGATGCAGCCTTGTTTAGGGAAGCTTTTAATGTTCAATAGGTTTTGTATTCTAATATTAGGGACGCAGGTGGTGCTGTGGGTTAAACCACAGAGGCTAGGACTTGCCGATCAAAAGGTTGGTGGTTTGAATCCCTGTGACGGGGTGAGCTCCCATTGCTCGGTCCCTGCTCCTGCCAACCTAGCAGTTCAAAAGCACGTTAAGTGCAAGTAGATAAATAGGTACTGCTCCAGCGGGAAGGTAAACAGCATTTCCGTGCGCTGCTCTGGTTTGCCAGAAGCGGCTTAGTCCTGCTGGCCACATGACCCGGAAGCTGTATGCCGGCTCCCTTGGCCAGTAAAGCCAGATGAGCGCTGCAACCCCAGAGTCGGTCACGACTGGACCTAATGGTCATGGGTCCCTTTACCTTTTATTCTAATATTCTGTTGGAAGCTGCCCAGAGTGGCTGGGGAAACCCAGCCAGATGGGAGGGGTATAAATAATAAATTCTTTTTATTTTTATCGGGGGCCCCTTCCTAGGGGAGGATCTGCAGCCAAATCACAAATGCATGATTGCTAGAAAGTCACAAGCAGGTGACCCTATGATGTTATATCCTCTAAACTTTTGTGGTAGAAGGGAGAACAAAAGGAACTTAATCTTCTTTCTGTTGCTGCTCCTTCTTCTTCTTACCTGGAATGGGCAGGGTTCTCTGTGAGCTCTCCTCCAGGGAGCGCCCTCCATTTTGAACTGGACTATGGACGTTTGTAACTTTTAAGGATTATCGCCTGCTTGATTTCCATCACTGAATATGCTAAATCTTGGCAAGACCTTTAAGTGAGTAAAGTATATACAGTGGTACCTCTGGTTGCGAATGGGATCCATTCCGGAGCCCCGTTCACAACCTGAGCAGAACGCAACCTGCATCGGTGCATGCGTGGGTTGCGATTTGCCGCTTCTGCGCATGAGCGTGATGTCATTTTTAGCGTCTGCGCATGCGTGAGCGGCAAAACCCGGAAGTAACCCTTTCCGGTACTTCCGGATCGCCACAGGACGCAACCTGAAAATGCTCAACCTGAAGCAAATGCAACACGAGGTATGACTGTATTTTCTTGGGTCACTTAAACAGTTTGAGAGTGATTTCTTTGTTAAGAAGGAACCAGGAGAAGATGACCCAAGTCTGCCTAAACACCCTTGGATAGTAAAACTGCTCTAGAAAGTTGCACAACCGTGTCCTAAAAGCTTCTAGAGATAAGCTGCCCAGAGATGGTGGTGTTACTCTGCTGAAATAGGTGTTTGCATTCTTACACCCTTGAGAAAAAGAGGAAGGATAATTAGTAAGTAAAATATCCTCTCCTGCTCATCTAAATCCACCCCCCTCTGGTTTTCTTGCCCCTGCCCAGGGTGCTTCTGTCTCTCCTCCCTCCCTCCCGCTTCCAGGGGTTTATCTTGTGCCCACCTGCTCCCTCTGCTCCAGGCTGATCTCAATGGGCTCGTCATCCTGCTCCCTCCGTGTGGGGCGCACAAAGGCTGGCGGCGTGAAGAAGGTGGTGCGGTCAAACTCTTCGGGCTCCACCCCTCGCCCGTCCCGCAGCCTCTCCCAGGCCGCCCTGCGGAAGCGGCTCTCCTCCTTCTGCTGGAGCCCCGCCGAAGACCCTGCTTCCGACGCCTCCTCTTCTCTGAGCTCCTGCACCGTGTCCTCTATGGTGCCCCTCCGGCTGGTGCTGCCCTCCGACTTGCGTTCTCGCAGCCCGTCCTTGAAGGCCGACACGGCCAGGGTGACCTTCTGGACCTGCTCCACGGTCTGCCGCCTGGACATCAGCACCCCCATGGCTCTGAAAGAGAGGCAGCCGTGAGAAGGGGGTGGTACCAATTAGGGTTCTGTGAGAGGGGCTAGCAGGGGAAGAGCTCGCCCACCCATGTAATAAATGAAAATCTGCCCTTATTCCCTTATGGGGGACACAAGGGCTCTTTCAGAGTCCTTTGCAGGTTCTCCATCGGTAGGAGAAAATAACAGAGGCCAAGCAGAGAATATTGAGAAGCAAAACAGCTAGTAAGCCTGATCTTTATTGAACTGTTGCAACAGGGTGCTCCCCTCACATGCAGGAAAGGAGGAGGACCCAGATCAAAGGTGTGCCCGCCCTTATATAGACATTTTAAATTGCCCGCCTTGGAGTCCAAGACCACCCCCAGAAACATCATACATACATCACAGAAGGGGTGGTCTACAGCAGAAATCTGAGTGTGTTGTTTACCTCCTGTCTGGCAGGTTACCTATTAATGCTCACTTGATTGGATACCCTGGGGAGCCTGCCCAGTCTTTTGTAATGATAAATACTTAGTTCCTGAGCCAGGTCACAGGTTCACCCTATTCATACACAGACAGACATACCCTTAAGACAGGATTTGTGAATGAAAAGACAATGGGGAAGCTTTTCCATTTGGTCAGTTTGGGAGCCAAAATGGTTCCAGGACTATTTTCCTGTGCTGCTTCAGACATGTGGTTTATACATTTATGTACATGTTTGCTTGGTACGTTTATGAACATTTATTATATATATAAGACCTTCATTTATTTATTTCACCCAGCAGAAAGGTGGGTTACTGTGGGAGAGAGGTGGGGCAGCTGTACATGCAGGCTCCTCTGGGGGGAAGAGGCGGAGGATATCACTGCCTCCATACCCCAGTCCCAGAAATCCTAAAGTTGGAAGGGACCATCAGGGTCATCTAGTCCAACCCCCTGCAACACAGAAATCTTTTGCCCAGTGTGGGACTCGAACCCATGACCTTGAGATTAAGAGTCACAAATGGATTATCTCAGAAGGTGGTAGTCTCTCCTTTTTAAATGGAGGTTGGGTGGCTATCTGTCAGGGATTCTGTAGCTGTAATTTCTGCACTGAAGCGGGTTGGACTAGAATCAGTGTTTCCCAACCTTGTGCCTCCAGCTGTTTTTGGACTACAATTCCCATCATCCCTTGCCACTGGTCTTGCTAGTCAGGGATGATGGGAATTGTAGTTCAAAAACAGCTGGAGGCACAAGGTTGGGAAACACTGGACTAGATGACCCCTGGGTACCTTCCAGGTGTGCCATTCTTAATATTCCAGTGGGGCCAAAGAGCTGGCTGAGTGCTGTGAGAGCAGGATGCTGGACTAGGTGGGCCATTGGCCTGATCCAGAAGACTCTTTTTACATTATCACGCTCTCTTTCAGTGGAAAACACCAGATAGCAGAATCGGGCCTCGGATACTGGTTGCAGAGTTCCCTTTGCATCCAGCAAGCTATCATTTGTGATTCCTTGGGGTCCTTTCCAGCTCTAGAATTCTATGAGTCTATAAAGATATATCAGCAGCTGCCTTCAGTCATAGTCCAGTGCCTGTCCCCATTATCCCAACACAAGGGAGTCTTCTGGCATTTTAAAGACTTAGCGGATTTAAATCTCCTTTCCAATCGGCTGAAGGCGACTCTTATCCGCAAAATCTGAGGCCGCAGTCATCTGCTAGTCTTGCAGGTGCCACCAGGGTCTTGCTTGTTACTGAAGCAGCCCAGCTGATGTCTCCCTGCAAGGTCTTATCTTCCTGGCAAGGCAATTCCCTACAGCAAGGCTTGCTCTTTTGCAACTTCCCGTCCCTGTGGCCTTAGAGGTCACCTCCGAATCCAGAGGACAATGCAGGCCCTGAGATATTCTCTGCTCAGCGCTGCCATCATCTCATGTTCTTTACTTCTTGAAACAAACAAACAAACAAACAAACAAACAAACAAACAAACAAACGCCTTAAAAAGGAAACAAGGAGTTCCTTCTCCAGACAATAGCAGCATCACCCTAACCTGTTTTCCTTTTTGCCAAAATCACTGTCTTTGCTTTCAAAAGACCTGAGCATTGCCGTGACTCTATTCTTTTATGAAAAATTCCGAAAGGTGGGGGCAAGTCTAGTTTCTCACTAAACGACTGGGCAGAATTGTGGCCGAATGTTCTTCCCTGTACCTCGAATGCCCCAAAGCCTAGAGACTTGGTTTTCTAAATGAAAGCAATTTATAAATCAATCCAATTTATTTATTGCACTTTCCCCTCCATGGAGCTCAAGATGCCAATAATAATAATAATAATAATAATAATTGTCAGGGGTTCAGGAGCAGAGACACAGGAGAGGGAGCAAATGGAGAGCGAGGAGGAGGAATCCGAGGGGGGAGTAGGCAGTGACAGTGGCCAGAGAGATTCCTCGAGTCTCACCAGCGAATCGGAAGACTCACAGAAGGGAGCGCTCATGGCCAGGGCGAGGGGGGTGCCAAAGGGGAAGCCCCAGAAGGAAGGGGCCAGCGGGGACTCCTTGAGCAGCAGCTGGAAATCAGGACCAGCTTCCCCACCAGAGCACAGTAGGGGGGAGGAGTCCCAGGAATCGGGAACAGTGTTCTCGCCACCAGCGAGAGGAGATGAGTCAGGGTTGACCATGCCCACATCGGAGAGCGGGGGAACGGTCAGGAGGAAGGTTACCGGCTGGGCGCGCGCGCCAAGTTCAAATGTACAGGCGAGCGGCACAGCAGGTAGCCCGGATGGGGAGCCAGGTCCTAAAGCCCGCCGGAAGGAAGGGCAAGACTCAGGAGGGTCAGCGTCAGAAGAGTCCAGGAAGGAGGAAACCCCAGGGGGCAGAAGGACCCAGCGGAGGAAGGAACAGCGCAGGAGGTGGAGCCGGGCTAGGATCTTAAACTGGTGTGGAAGGGGTAGTGATTCAGAGGGGACTTCGCCGATCTGAAGTCAAGACGTAGGGCTGCACGCTCTGGGGTTTGAAATGGAAACTAAACTTCAATAAAGACTTTTGTACATTAAATCAACTGGGCGTTGGTCCTCTGTGAGCTGGGACCTGGAGGCAGTCCTGACAATAATAATAATAATAATTTATACACCACCCTCCCCAGCCAAAACTGGGCTCAGAGTGGCTCTCCCTCTCCTTTTTCAATCCCCACAACAACCCTGTGAGGTAGGTTAGGCTAGGAGACAGTGACTTGCCCCCAAAGCTACCAAGTTGAAGGAACGATTGTCGGGTGTGGAGCACACTTCCGCCCTCAGACAAAGCCACAGCTGTCTGAACATCATGACCTTTGTTTCCTTTGTCATACATTGTGCAAGGGGAAAATGACGTGGTGGAAACAGGTACCAAAATAACTTTGTACCATCCCACGATCTTGGGATTGGAGGATGTATAAAGTTCACAGTCCAAAATGTATCTGACTGGTTTTGAATATTGTGCTAATAAAAGGAGCCTCTACAGAGCTGGCCGGCAGCTTGTCTTGGAGGATGCTTGCCAGCGTGCTTCTGCACAGCTCACCTGCATCCAACCTCCTGTCGTCCTCCATTATTCCTACAGCAAGTGAGCTTCTTTGCAAGTGGGGATTCGAACACTGGTCTCCCACACCCTAGTCCAGCAACCATTATGCCACACTGGCTCTCTGGTTAGGATGGATCCTCCAGTTATTATGGGTCATTCAGTGGGGCAAGTGTCTCCCCTTTCCCCCTCCAGACACATGCTACAAGCCTGTCCCAGTCTCATCCCCCCCCTTTGGGTCTTTTTACTTCTAATTTAGTCACGAACTGGACATGACATGGACTTCTGTTCTTTTCTCCCCCCCATTCCAAGGCCAGGGGGTGTGGGGCATGGACAAAACAAGGACAATGATCTTTGGGATACCAGAAAATAAGTTCTGTCCTTCTGGTGGTGCAATGGCTCAGCGCATCTGGCAGTTAGCCAGAAGGTTGGGGTTTTGAGCCCACCAGGGATGGCTGTGGGCAGGATTCCTGCAGGGCACGGGGTGGGACTAGATGCCCCTCGGGAATCCCTTTCAATTCTACAATTCTATGGTTCTATGAAATAGGGTGAATTCTGGTGAATTATGGTGCTGGAGGAGACTCTTGATAGTCCAATGGACTGCAAGAAGATCCAACCTCTCCATTCTGAAGGAAATCAGCCCTGAGTGCTCACTGGAAGGACAGATCCTGAAGCTGAGGCTCCAAGACTTTGGCCACCTCAGGAGAAGAGAAGACTCCCTGGAAAAGACCCTGATGTTGGGAAAGATGGAGGGCACAAGGAGAAGGGGACGACAGAGCACGAGATGGTCGGACAGTGTTCTCGAAGCTACTAGTATGAGGGAGGCAGTGGAAGACAGGAGTGCCTGGCGTGCTCTGGTCCAGGGGATCACGAAGAGGAGGACACGACTAAACAACTAAACAACAACAACAATGAAATAGGGGTGGCTCTCCTGCTCAGCAAGGCACTGAGACCTGAAAATGGTGGTCCTCATTTGCTTGATGGCTCCCTGCCCTCCTTCCCATCATTGAGCTGGGATCACACACCCACACACCCAAGTGCAGGAGACACTTCCAATGATGGGAATAAAATCCGCATGGTTTAGGGTCCAATGCCAGGAAGCAGCTATCTTCCTGGTTAATGATCCACGATCGACCTGCCAATATGCAAATATACACCACACGCCAAACAAGGATGCATTTTGTGTTTTTGCTCTTGCTGGTTCCAGCCTTTCCCTCTCCTGGACTCTCATGCAAACCTGCAGAACTTCCACAGCACCCCCACCCCAACGGCAGCCTTATGGAAAGTTTCCAGGCTGAAATACTCCTCGATTCATTTGCAATCATGCAAACAGCTTGCACAAGATGCCCCTCCCACATTTGGCATTCCCAGACCCTCCCCACCCCCTCCCTCTCTGCTAGCTGCCTTGCATTTGGGTGTTATTGATTCTGTCTCCTGTTGCCAGGGTAACCCCGGATCCCACCCCCGGGATTTGACAGGTGAACCATATGCCAGCTCTTGTCTCTGCTAAAAATCGCACCTCCTCCCCATTTATTATTATTATTATTATTATTATTATTATTATTATTGGGAGCTGATGCCTGTTATCGATCGTTGGGTGAGCAAGGCAAACTCTCTGGCCTGATTCAGCTGTGCATTTGCTGTCTGGCTTTGCCTTCCCTGTCTGGAACACAACCGACTTTCAACATGGCCAGTGCCTTCTTCCAAAATGTCATGGAAAGTGAAAATGAGGTTGTATATTAAACACTCTCTCTCTCTCTCTCTCTCTCTCTCTCTCTCTCTCTCTCTCTCTCTCTCTCTCTCTCTCTCTGCAAAGTCTGCAATGAAGATCCCAATAAACTGCACGATATTGTTTAAAAATCCTTGATCCTTGAACACTATTATATTGTTGTGGGTTTTTGAAGGGGGTCAGTTTGGATGATGCCCTGAGTCCCCTCCAGTTCTTGGGGTCCTGTAACCAGGGAGGGTTAGAATCAAACAGAGGAAGGTGCCGAACTGCTCAGAACAATTTCTTTGTGAGGCATTGTAAGACAATGGCCTTAGCCCGCGACAGGTGTACTCATCACCATCACAAAAGTGATGTTACAACTAAATGGCAGTTTCCTCCAGGTGAATGGTGGGGGTGGGGCTTTCCTCCATCCCCATCTCCTAACCACCAGGTAGGAGAGCATTAGCCAGGGTGGGGTGTGAGAGCTGAGCTGGAAACAGGCTGGAAGCTGGAGAAACTGAGACATGCTTGATCTCTGCTGGAGAAGATCTGCTGTGATCCCCTTCATCTGAGGATAGCTCAGCTGTTAGAGCATGAGACTTAATCTCAGGGTTATGAGTTTGAGTCCCAACTTGGGCAAAACCCCCCTGCATTTCATGGGGTTGGACTAGATGACCCACGTGGTCCCTTTCAACTCTATGATTCTATTCTATTTTATGCTCAGGTGGCGCTGTGGGTTAAACAGAGCCTAGGAGTTGCCGATCAGAAGTTCGGTGGTTTCAAATCCCCACGACGAGGTGAGCTCCCGTTGCTCGGTCCTTGCTCCTGCCAACCTAGCAGTTCAAAAGCATGTCAAAGTGCAAGTAGATAAATAGGTACCGCTCCGGCGGGAAGGTAAACGGCGTTTCTGTGCGCTGCTCTGGTTTGCCAGAAGCAGCTTAGTCCTGCTGGCCACATGACCCGGAAGCTGTACACTGTCTCTCTCGGCCAGTAAAGCGAGATGAGCGCCGCAACCCCAGAGTCGGCCACGACTGGACCTAATGGTCTGGGGTCCCTTTACCTTTACTTAAATAAAACTATGCATCCTAAAGACACCACAGTCTTTGCTGACCTTCATTCCAAGGAAACAGAGCCCAGGTAAGTGCCCGGAACCTATGAAGATTGAGGTGGCCTGCAACAAGATTATTTCAGAACTCCAAACTCCCTAAGAAAATTTCATATTGCTCATGCTAGTCTGACAATGTTATAAACAGCCACAGTCAAAGCCAAATCAATGAAATGAGTATGTAGACAGGCTCCCCCCACCATGGAGTTGCTTATGGAGTAAATCTTACTTACTCAGATGCCAGCCCCACTGTGTTCAGTGGGATTTACCCCATGGTAAAGGAATTGCAACTGTGGAGCGTTTCCATCACAGGCAGGAATGCCGGTGAACCACCAGTTTGAGGGTTTGCAAAGGATACAGGTGGTCCTGAAAGGGCAGGGCTGCTAGGCAAACTGAGCCGTGGGTGGGAGGGGGGGAGAATCTGGGCGGGTCCTGCCTGTGACTGGTGACTGTGCCTGCCAATCAAGCGAAGAGCTCCTCCCCTTGCTCCCAGGTTGGTTATAGAAAGAGAGGATGAAATCCACCCAAATGGAAACTGGATAAGTGATGGCTGCCTCCTAGATTTCATCAGTGCTCTCTACTTCGATGGAGGGTGCTTTACTTAAGTGGCCCCAACAAGAACTTCTGGCACAGAAGATGGGGAAGTGTCACAGCACTGGGGGATTAGGAGAAAGGGGAGTCAGAGGGAACATGATAGATGTTCTTGGAGCTGGGCAAGGCATGGAAAAGCTGGAGAGAAAAGATTTTTCCTCTCTCTCCTAACACTAGAACTGGAGAACACCCAATGAAATGGAATGTTGGAAGATTCAGACAGATAGAAGAACATCCTGCATTAACTCAGCACATAGCTAACCTATGGAACTCCCTGCCACAGGAGGCAGGGATGCCCATCAATTGGATTTCAAAGAGGATTGGACAAATTTGTGGAAGTAAAGTCTATCACTAAGGGGGGCTGTGTTCTGCTTCTGTGGTCGGTGGGAGGAAGCAATGCTTCTGAATACCAGCGGCTGGGAACCACGGGAGGGGAGAGCCCCGCTTTTGTTTTCGAATCCTGCTTGTGGGTTTCCCTTTGGGGCACCTGGAGGACCACGGTGAGAGCAGGAGGCTGGACTAGATGGGCTACAGGCCTGACCCACCAACCTCTGCTTATGTTCTTAAGTGGGAACCTGGCAGAAAAGCCTTGCAGGCAAACACTTACTTATTCATTTATTGTGTAGAACTTACACACTGCTTGATAGTAAGAACAGAAAAACCCAACTCAAAGTGGTTTACAGAAAGATAAAACAAGAAAGAAAAGAAAAAATTACAACCATACTTTAAAACATACAAAAAATAAGAATAAATACAATAAGATACTGAAACAGATCAAAATTACCACAGCTTTCTAAGAGTCTGGGTAGGCTTGTCTAAACAGGAAAGATTTAGCAGGTGCCAGAAGGAGTCCAGTGAAGGCGCCTGCCTGATATCAAGTGGCAGGGAGTTCCAAAGTGCATGCGTACAAATGCAGAATGGGTATTATGTTATTATCACCTGTAGTAGTGCCAGACATCACCTTGCCAACAAAGGTCCGCATAAAGCTATGTTTTCCCCAGTAGTGATGTATGGACGTGAGAGCTGGACCATAAAGAAAGGCTGATCACCAAAGAGTGGATGCTTTTGAATTCTGGTGCTGGAGGAGACTCTGGAGAGTCCCATGGACCGCAAGAAGATCCAACCTCTCCATTCTGAAGGAAATCAGCCCTGAATGCTCCCTGGAAGGACAGATCCTGAAGCTGAGGCTCCAAGACTTTGGCCACCTCATGAGAAGAGAAGACTCCCTGGAAAAGACTCTGATGCTGGGAAAGATGGAGGGCACAAGGAGAAGGGGACGACAGAGGACGAGATGGTGGGACAGCGTTCTCTAAGCTACAAACATGAGTTTGACCAAACTGTGGGAGGCAGTGGAAGACAGGAGGGCCTGGCGTGCTCTGGTCCAGGGGGTCATGAAGAGGCAGACACGACTAAACGACTAAACAACAACAGTGCCAGTTCCTCCCATTCTCTTAAAAAATGCTGCCTCCCCTTGCTCTAACCCCCGCCTGTGGCTTGCTTGGGTGGCTTCTGAGCCCTTCCTATATTGGGGAAATGGGTGGCTGCAGAAGATGGAATAGATGTGCGCCCGTTTTGGGAAGGTACATTCTTTCACCTTTGGTGGATGTGCCCAAGGATTAAGACATTCTGGGAGATGATTTATAATGAAATGAAAAAGGTATTTAAATATACCTTCCTGAAGAAACCAAAGACTTTTCTCCTGGGCATAGTTGGCCAATTGGTGCCAAAGAAGGACAGAACTTTTTTTATGTATGCAACTACAGCAGCAAGAATACTCATCGCAAAGTATTGGAAGACACAAGATTTACCCACCCAGGAAGAATGGCAGATGAAGTTGATGGACTACAGTATATGGAATTGGCAGAAATGACTGGCAGAATCCGAGACCAGGGAGAAGAGTTGGTAGAAGAAGACTGGAAGAAATTTAAAGACTATTTACAGAAATACTGTAAAATTATTGAATGCTAGGAAAATGTTGGAATGAAGTTACCTATATGGCTTTAGCAAAAATGTTATAAGGAGTTAAGGACAAATAGATTTTTAATGCATTAAAGGGGGAAAAAAAGCTTATAATAAGTTAAGATAAATTACAGGACAGAAAACAGAGGAAGATGGAAAGGAATTGCTGAAACAGTTAATTGAAGTGGAATACAAAAAGGGAGGTGTGAGGAGGTCGTGGAAACAAGTGAATGAAAGATAAGATACTGGAACCATTGGATGTGTTTTAAATTGTGTTTGTTTTGTGTTGTTAATTTAATGTTTAGTGTTAGTGTAATGTAGTCTTTTTGTTTTTGTATTGTATTGCATTGTATTGCTTTGTTTAATTCTTTTGTTTTTCGTTGTAATTTTTAAACTGTTAATAAATATTATGTTAAAAAAAATAAATAGATGTGTGCCTGTTTTGGTGGAGGCATGGAAAGGCAGAAGCTTATATAAAGGGATATAAAGAATAATGACGGTAATTTTTTTCAATATGCAACAACGGCCGCAAGAGTCCTACTAGCTCAAAATTGGAAACAACAGAACATACCGACGGTTGAGGAATGGAGAACAAAATTGTTAGACTACGCGGAGATGGACAGATTGACGGGGAAAATTAGATATATAAAAGACCAAAGGTTCATTGATGACTGGGGGAAATTTGTGGAGTATCTGGAAAATATGTGAAGGTCAGATAACGCTAGTTGGGTTTAAAAAGGCTCTGTGAAAAAGTAGGAATATTGACTAAAGAGAAAAGGAAGAAAAGAGAAAATAATGTCAATATAAACTAGGATTTGCGTAAACTTTTCAAATAAGGGCACGGATGATTTGTGGGGAAGCTGAAGGAAGTCTTAAAGAAAGAAATTTGTGATAACAAGATGTAAATCTTTTTATTTTTGTTTGTTTTGGTTTAAAATCAATAAAAATTATGTATGCCAAAAAAAAAAAAAAAAGGAAAGGCAGAACTTAGGCAACTAGAGATGCCCAGGAGAAGAAGCCCCCCTGCCAAGGAACCCAGGGGGCTGCAGCTCAGGGGCAGAGCACCAGCTTTGCAAGCTGAAGGTTCCAGGTTCAGCTCCCTAAAGATGGAATTGCAAGGGGTTGGACTAGATGACCCCTGGGGTCCAATTCAACTCTACAATTCTACAATTCTGTGATTGACTTCAGGGAAAGACCCTCCTCTGCCTGAGACCCTGGGGAGCTGCTGCCAGTCAGGGTAGACAACATTGGGCTGGATGAAGCAGGACTCTGAACCGGAGTAGTCCAGGTCCCTGCGGGGTTGTTGCTCTGCAATCTCACAAAACCATGTGCTTCCAGCCAGTTCATATGAGAACAGAAGCTTAGTTGATGGGTGATGGATTCATATAGCATGCAAATCTAATTTCTCACCATTATAGTCACAAGAGCATAAGGAGAGGATGCTGGAGTGGGCCAATGACTCATCTAGTCCAGTATCCTGTTCTCACAGTGACCAAACAGATGCCTCTGAGAAACCCACAAGCAGGATCCGAGCACAAGAGGAACTCTCCCCTCCTGTGGTTTCCAGAAACTTGGAATCCGAAGCATCACTGCTTCCGGCAATAGTGCGCATTGGAGCCGTGAGCGGACTCAAGACCCTTCCCTTTCCCCCGCGCACAAAAAGTCCGCTGGGGGATTCGGGGGGGGGAGGGAGTTTCTCATGCTCTCCTGGACCCCTAGGATCCCCACTCCTCCGTGGGGGGTTTTTCAGGGGTACGCCGAGCCCTGGCGATCACCCCCAAAGCTCTATTTGCCAGAACCATGTCGCCCCTTAAGTGGACGACACGGAGCTCATCGCCATAGCCTCCGCAGCAAACTGGAAGTCATCTAGTTCTCTTTTAAATCCATCCAAGATGGTGGCCCTCACTGCCTCTTGTGGGAGGGAGTTCCGCAGTTTAATCACGCACTGCATGAAGAAGAACTTTCTTTGTCCGAAATCTTCCAACACTCAGCTTCATTGATCTAGGACAAACTTCGTTTTCCAGCTGTTTTTGGTCCGCAATTCTCATCATCCCTGGCCACTGGTCCTGCCAGCTAGGGATGATGGAACTGTCTCCCTCAGAAGGTGGTGGCCTCTCCTTCCTTGGAGGTCGGATGGCCATCTGTCATGGATGCTTTAGCTGAGATTTCTGCATTTCAGGGGGTTGGGCTAGATGACCCTCAGGGTCCCTTCCAGCTCTCCAATTCTATAATTCACTGGATGTCCACATGTTTTGTTGTTGAGAGCAAGAAAAGCTCTTCTCTCTCCAGTCGGTGCATAATTTTATAAACTTCTATCATATTGTCTCTTATTCAGCTCTTTTTCTAAACCAAAAGGCACTTCGGTTCAACAGCACACTGTTCTGCTGGAAGCAGGAAGAGTGCATAATCCCCGTCTCCCTTCCAGAGATTCTGTGCGCTGGATAAACAGGTCCCCCGCTGGGATGGGGGGACAACCTGATCTCTCTTCCTTCCCTAATTAATGCATTTCTTGTCTCTCGGTGGAGCTCTAGCTGCGAGCTTAATCTGGGTCTCAAAAGCAGGTCTGCAGTCAGAACAAAGCGAAGACCACAATTATTAATAATGGAGCTCCAATAAGTGGAGTTTGTCATCCAGGCGCGCTCTGTGGCAGCTTCAAAGAAAAGGTTGGGGATTTTGTGACGTCACGATACAAGAGCATCATATGAGTCCTGCTGAGTTTGACGAAAGATCCCCGGAGCCTGCAGGCCAAGAAGCTGGGATGGGAGACGGCCACAGCAGCCCACTCTACTGGCAGGCCCCATCAGCCAGGACTGGGAGGTACACTGCCACTGAACATGGAGTTTCCATCTAGCACTGGGTTTAGTAGCCATCAATAAACCAATCTTATTCCACAGACTGGTCGCCTAAGTCATTGGCTGCCCCCACATCTTGAAGAAGTGAGTTCCAGAGGTTACCAGTACAGAGTGAGGAGGCGGTTTTCCTTTGACCTGCCCTAATCAGCTGCTGTTGTCTTTGTCCATGGAGTTTTCTTGACAGGGATACTGGAGTGGCTTGCTGGTTCCTGCTCCAGGTGGATCACGTTTGGTCAAAACTCTCCACTATGACCTGGTCTTCCTGGTCTTATGAGGCTGGTCTTCCATCCACTCTAGACCCGTTCCAGTTTGCATACAGAAGAAACAGATCTACTGATGATGCTATTTCCATCGCTGTCCATACTGTACTGAGTCATCTAGAACGACAGGGAACCTACGCAAGGCTGTTTTTTGTGGACTACAGTTCTGCCTTCAATACAATTCTGCCAGACAGGTTATTCCTTAAAATGACCAATTTGGGTATACATCAGAAGATCTGTCTGTGGGTAAGGAATTTCCTGACTGATAGGCCGCAGACAGTGAGAATGGGACCTTACTATTCTTCTACTCTAGTATTAAGCACAGGAGCCCCTCAGGGATGTGTGCTAAGTCCCTTTCTCTATTCCCTGTACACATTTGATTGCACCCCACTGTATAAGTCCAACACAATCATCAAATTTGCGGATGATACAACAGTGGTGGGGCTCATTAGTGAGAACGATGAGACTGCTTATAGGAAAGAAGTACAGGGGTTAATTCAATGGTGTAAAGAAAACAATCTTATGCTTAACACCAAAAAAACCAAAGAACTCATAATTGACTTTAGGAGAAAGAAAAGTGTATTTTTACCATTGCACATAAATGGTGAGGAGGTGGAGAGGGTTGGTAGTTTTAAATACCTGGGCATTTATATCTCTGAGGACCTCTCATGGACTGCAAATATTAATATGGTTGTGAGGAAGGTGCAGGGGAGGTTGTATTTCCTGAGAATGCTCAGGGGACTGAATCTATCTCAGCACCTACTTCTGTCCTATTATCACAGTACCATCGAGAGTGTCTTAACCTATAGTATATTATCGTGGTATGGGAGCAGCTCTGAAATGGATAAAAAAGCTTTACAGAGGATAATTAAAATTGCCCAGAATGTTATTGGGCTCCAACTACCAACCCTCGCGTCTCGCAGCTTCAAGAAGTCACACAATATCCTGAGAGATCCCACCCACCCTGCTCACAACTTCTTTGAACTGTTGCCTTCGGGCAGAAGATATAGGACAATGAAAACACGAACCACACGCCTTCTGAATAGTTTCTATCCAAGAGCTCTGATTGCACTAAATAATGATCTCAGGGCCAGTTGCAAGAAATAGCAAGCAGGGAGTAGGAAGGAATGAGATAGGTTTTAGGTTATGTTATGCCTTTAATAGGTTATGTTATATTCTGGATTATGTTATGTTTTATAGATTATGTCTGAATAGGATGAGAGTGTTGGAGATACGTGCAAATGTGTATGTGAACCCGGTCTTTGGGTGTTTGATTTTCGTTGTTGTGTATACTGTGTATATACGGACAATGACAATAAATTTATCTTAATCTTAATCTTAATCTTGACCTGTCCATCTTGGGTGGTCCTGCATGGCATGGCTCATAGCTTCTCTGAGTTATTCAAGCCCCTTCACCACGGCAAGGCAGTGATCCATGAATTAAAAGACCCCTGCTTCTTGGGAGAAAAGCAATGACAAACCTAGACAGCATCTTAAAAAGCAGAGACATCACCTTGACAACAAAGGTCCGTATAGTTAAAGCCCTGGAAAAGACCCTGATGTTGGGACAGATGGAGGGCACAAGGAGAAGGGGACGACGGAGGACAAGATGGTGGGACAGTGTTCTCCAAGCTGCAAACATGAGTTTGACCAAACTGCGGGAGGCAGTGGAAGACAGGAGGGCCTGGTGTGCTCTGGTCCAGGGGGTCACGAAGAGGCGGACACGATTAAACAACAACAACAATCAGCTGGTGACCCGTTTTACCTGCTGAGATGGTGCAAAACAGGACATGTTTATCTGCTGCGGCATCTTTGACCATGCAGGAAACAGGCAAGGCCAAAGTGGTTGTGAAATTGCTCAGCTTGGGGACATTAGGCAGTCACTCAAAGGGAAAACTGGTTTTAGGAACCAAGGAAGGGAGGCCAGGTGCGAGATGGGTCTGTAGGTGCTGGCCTGGGGCTGGGCGTGCGGAGAGGAAATGCCGCAGGCAGCCTGCGGGCGAAATCAGTTTCAAGTCAGCTGTGGCCCTGTGTAAATTCATAAAGGATGGAGGCCACCAGACACCCAGTCAGCCTGCAAGCTTGGCTGAGTCATCGATGAGATGATAATTACATCAGACACCTGTAGGGGACTGGGGGGGGGGGGCTTGTTACAAAGCAAGGAGAGAACAAAGAGAGTCCGTTTAAAACTGGATCAGAGAGGAGGTTTTGCGCAGACATAGACCTCCCTTATGCTGGTTTTATATACTGGAAGGACAATTAGGGGAAGGGCTGAAACCTGCTTGGCATGCAGAATCATGGAATTGTAGAGCTGGGGGGATTCCCAAGGGTCATCTAGTCCAACCCCCTGCAATGCAGGAATCACAGCGAAAGAATCTCTGGCTGGTGAACATCAAACATCTGGATGAAGCATCCTTATGCATGGCAAGGAGAAAGTGGCTAGAGAAACCTTTTGCTCCTTCTCCCAGAACTCCTGGATTTCCAACAAAGCTGAATGTTGCAGGATCCAGGCAGACGTCTTCACGCGACGCAGTTAACCTGCGAAATTCTCTGCCACATGCTGCCAAGCTGGACAGCTTGAAAAGGAAAGAGAGAAATCCATGTGGAATAAGGCTATCAAAGGCTATTGGCTGTGACGAATATCTGCTATCTCCATTATTGGAGGTCATGTGACTATCAGTACCAGTTGCTGGGGAATTTATTTATTTTTATAGGACTTCTTTCATAAAATTTATCCACTGCTTGACTGTGGAAAAGAAAAACACCCTCAAAGCAGTTTACAAAAAGAGAAAACAATGAAACCAAGAAAGAATTACAACAGTCCTTAAAAATGAAACACTACTTAAAATGCTGTACTAAATCAGATGAAAATGACCCCCGTTTTCTAAGCACATGGGTGAGCTTCTCTAAACAAGAAGGTTTTCAGCAGGTGCCCAAAAGACTGCAGTGAAGGAACTTGCTTGGTATCAATAGGCAGGGAGTTCCAAAGGGCAGGTGCTGCCATACTAAATGGAATGCCGCTGGGAGAGTTGGTGCCCTGTGCTGCTTGAGGGATCCTCATATTGGGGATCTTAGTTGACCGCTTTGCCAAAGAGGATGCAGGAATCTCTTCTGAGGTGATTACGCTTTTCATAGAGAAGGTCATGCAAAACCTGGTGGGTGGGGGTGGGGGTGGGGGTGGGGAGGGAGACCTTTTAACCCAAGAGTCATGTTCCCTGGTGGGCTGCCTTCATGTGTTTGTGCGTCTCATGCCAGTGATGGGAAGGGCGAGAGGCAAGAGGCAGTGGAGCCACAGAAGTGGCCCTGAACATTAATCAGGAGGCTGCATCTCAGCCATACCAAAAGTCGAGAGATTTTTTTACCTGCTCCATCCCAGTGTCACAACTTCCCCTCTCTCTGTCAAGGCAGGAAAGAGTTAGGATTACAGGTCAAGTACACCTCCCAGCTGGGCCAAAGCGCTTGAGAAGGGCGTGAAGAGGAAAGAGGAGAATCCCAAGGATCAAGCGCGGAGCCCTCCTCTCTCTGGCAGCCAGGGTGCAAAAGACATGCCAGTCAGAGCAGGCAACACCAGCTGCCTTTGAGTGAGAAACAGACCCCTGGGGCCCCTCTATCACAGCCCTGCCTCCTCTGACAGGCAGCTGTTCCTCAGTGCCTGAAGCCAAGAGAGGCGACCGTCTTTCACGGTAGATTGTAAGCTCTTTGTGGGCAGGGGACTTTCCTTTTCGCTGCCATTGTTTGAAGCGCCATGGGCACATTGGTGGCTGTCTGTATACTAGTTCCACTGCTGTTTACCACTGCATACACTGACCCCTACAACCTGCATTGTAGGGGGTTGGACTAGATGACCCCTGGGTCCCTTCCAGCTCTACAGTTCTACGATTCTACTACTGCTAAAAGTAACTTCCTAGTCAAAATGAGCATGCAGCCCCCCTTCTGGGCTGGAGAGGCAGGAGGGCAGAGAGGCTTCACCATCTGCTGAGAGGCTTTTGGTTTCGCAGGTCCTGCCAGGCTGTGCCCCTTTCCCCCTTCTCCCTTGCCTAGAAGTATTATGATGAACAATTGCAGGAAAAACGACCCCCAGGAAATTGCAGCAGTCCACAGCCGTGCTGGGAGGCTGCCAGCTGGGCTGCGCTTGGCGTGTGCCTCCACTCCTTAATTCATAAATCGCAGTGGCTGGCGAAAGGCGTGCCAGCCAGGGCGAGTTCCTGGGGGATGGCGTGTGGCTGTGCGGGTGTGTTGTGTGTTGGCACACAAACAGGAGGGGGGCATGCACAGAAGCCCAAGCAGATGGAGCCCCCCCTCACCCTCCTTGCTTCAGCCAGCTAGTCACAGACTCCAAGGGGAAACCCAGGACGCAGGTGTGCTGTGGGCATCAAGGTCACCTGCATTTCATTTCCACCTGCAGTTGCAAAACCGTTCTAGAGGCTGATGCCTGCAAGGTGAGAAACAGGGCGAGGAGTTTCCTCTGAGCCCAGTGACTGCAGTGCACCAGAATGGACTGGGTGCAAGAGAGCTTCAAACTCTGGAGAGCCCCTGTCAAGCAGGGTTAACCCAACTCAGTTGCCTTCTTGTTGTTGTTTTTTTACCAACAACCAAAACACAAACAGTGAAACCCCCCAGGCGGCTGATACATTGGGTATACATAATCAATAACAACATATTCAAATCAAACCATATGTACAATTCTATATACATTATCACTCATCCCTCCACAAGGTTTATTTAACTTTTAACATTTTAATTGCCCCAAATTGTTCAAACCTGCCCAAATAATTCAATATCTTCTCAAACCAATCCTCCTCCTCCTCCTCCTCCTCCTCACTGACCTTAAACCCTTTCATTTTGTGTATCTTCACAGTTAGATATTCTGAAATTATAATATTTTCCAGGTTTTTCCTCCATTGGTTCACCCCTAGCTCTTCTGCGTTTTTCCAGTTACTCGCTATAACCTGTCTGGCTGCAATTACCATCAATTTTACCCATTTACATTCCTCTTTTGTTTCTAACTTGGTGCTACTCAGGCTAATAAGAACCATTAATTTAGATATTTCCACCTTCCTACCCACAATTCCCGATATTTCTATACCAATCTGTTTCCAGAATTCATTAACTAACGGACAATCCCACCACATATGACTGTACGTTCTGATCACTCCACATTTCCTCCAACAATTCTTACTTCCAGATTTTGTAATATGATATAACCTTACAGGTGCGTAATACCATTTTTGTACAAACTTCAACCCTTGTTCCTGGATTATCCTAGAGGTCGCAACAAAGGGTGGTTGCCAAAAGATTCTTTCCCAATCTTCATCTAAAATCTGTTCCTGAATATCTAGCTTCCAATATTCTTTCAAACCTTCCTTTGGTGCCTTCGTATATTTCTGTGAAAGTCCCAGGAATGTGTGTGTGTGTGTGTGTGTAACTAGAGACACAACTGCCGCCCTTCCCTTGGCATGAGACTCTGGAACCAGTTCAACCAGAAAGGCAACTGCACCCTAGGCTGCTGGTTGTGGCCTAGCCAGTGGTCAAGGATGCTGAGCTGTGGTCCAGCAACATCTGCAGGGGTGGGGGACAAAGGATCCCCGCTTTGGAACAGAAAAGCACAAGAACAGGAGATGATTCGGGTTGCGGGACGAAGGGGCCCCACTGTGTCCAGTCTCCTGTTTCTGCAGTGTCCAACCAGCTGCCGCAGAGGAAGCCCACAAGAAAGACATGAGTGCCAAAACAGGCAATACTGCCCTGTCGCCTTCCAAACAGATGCATGATGGTTGCAGAGGCTGCTGTTTGTCTCTGTTGCCAATGCACTTTCCCCCTGAAGTCTCAGGCCAGACTCCAGCATTTCCCACCTGACAGGGATTCCTTAGCTGTGGTTCCTGCCACCACAGGGGGCTGGACTAGATGGCATCTGGGGCCCCCTGCCAACTCTAGGGTTCTGTGAAAGCAACAAACCCACAGGCGAAGCCATGCAAATGACTATGAATTGCAAAGAGTCTGCAACACCTCTTTAGCAGGCTGTCTGTTCACAAGGAAAGGATCAGCCACACGCTCCCTCCCAGATTGCAACCCCAAGACCTACCACCACCCCTTGAAACTGCTCCTTGTGAATAGGAGCGGGGTGGGTGGGTGGGTGAATAACTTCTCCAGGATCTTAAGGAATTCTGGTTGCATGTCGACAGCCCCTCCCACCGCAGCATCTTCAAGAGAAAGGCATTGCTGTAAAGCAGAGAGAGAGCAGCTTTCCTAAGGCTTCAGGGAAAGGGACTCAGGAGCCTGAAAGCCAGTCCACATCATAGAATCATAGGAGTCAGAAGGGACCCCGAGGGTCATCTAGTCCAACCCCCTGCCACGCAGGAACCCCAGCATCCATGACAGATGGCCATCTTAGGGTGGCCATATTATGAAGAGCAAAAAAGAGGACACTATGAGAACTCTCATTTTAAATACCCCTACTAGATGTTAATGGAACGCAGGTGGCGCTGTGGGTTAAACCACAGAGCCTAGGACTTGCCGATCAGAAGGTCTGTGGTTCGAATCCCTGTGACGGGATGAGCTCCTGTTGCTTGGTCCCTGCTCCTGCCAACCTATCAGTTTGAAAGCAAGTGCAAGTAGATAAGTAGGTACTGCTCCAGCGGGAAGATATATGGCATTTCCGTGCGCTGCTCTGCTTCACCAGAAGCAGTTTAGTAGTGCCAGCCACATGATCTGGAAGCTGTACGCTGGCTCCCTTGGCCAGTAAAGCGAGATGAGCACCACAAACCCAGAGTCGGTCACGACTGGACTTAGTGGTCAGGGTCCCTTTACCATTACTAGATGTTAAAGTTACCAGACGTCCCTGTTTCCCGGGGACAGTCCCTGGATTTACAAATCAGTCCCCATACAAAATCCATTGAAGCTGAAAAGTGTCCCCAGATTCATTGAAAAAAATGGTAACCTTACTATATGTAGCCTATAGAATCTGTGAGGGGGTGGGGTCAGAGAAGAGGAAAGCAAGTCTTCAGCCACCAGTTATGTCTATGTCTCATCCAGAAAGTATAGCCAGAGACATTATGGCAAATTTTAAAAACCCACCTGGACAGAAATTTTACCCTTGAAAATGAGGATGTGTCCTGGAAAAAGAGGACACATGGCAACCGTACCATCCAACCTCTGCTTAAAAACCTCCAGTGAAGTAAATTCCACGCCTGACCTCTCTGCTGCTCCACTGCCCTCCTTGCCCATCCGAAGAACTCCTCCTCCTTCAAGCAATTCCCCCCTTCCCCCCTTGCTGCCCCCCATGCTTCTGTGACAGGTGCCTCCCCCTTCCCCCTTCCCTTAAATCCATCCTCAAAACTCCCCTTTGCTGAGACACTTTTGGCTCACATTCTGGGCTGTATCTGGTGCTAGCACTGGTCAAAACAGACCCACCAAAGTGAATGAGCATGACTAATGTAGGTCCATTTCCCAATGGGTCTACTCCTCAAATTATACCGGGGTGAAGATGGAGGCTGTGCAAACACCACACACCCTCCCCAAATAATCTTGGGAGCTGTAGTTCACCCCCAACAGAGCCACAGTTCCCAGAATACTTGGGTGTGTGTGTGTTGGAATGGGCTTTAGAAGTATGATGTCTGTGCAGCCAAAGTATATGGAACGGAAAAGGACCCAGGTTTTCTTTGCTAGTCTCTCCTCTTCCTCTACTGCCTCACCAAGTATTGGGTGCTGGATTGTAAGCCCCGTGGGGCAGGGACTAGTCCTCCTGGGCTCTGTGAAGTGCCCGGCACTCTAATGGTGCTGTGTATATCAGTGTTTCCCAACCTTTTTTGGGCAAAGGCACACTTGTTTCATGAAAAAAATCTCGAGGCACACCACCATTACAGCCCCGTGACGTCAGCGCGCAGCGTCACGCCGGGAGGGACATGAATTGCTAGCAAATTACATAATCACCTCCTTGAGGGCTGGCTCATCTTCTCCGAAGGCAGAACCCCATTAATTAACAGCACAGACTCACACCATAGCCAAGACGAGGGGGGAAAACCTCAGTCATGCACAGTCATGCACATGTGGGGGCTAAATGAGGACGAAGACCGGGCAGAGAGCAGGGTTCAAATCACCCCACCTGCCCAGGACAATCCCTGGGTGCTCCCTTGGGCCACTCGCCTGACCCACCTCGCAGGGCTGTTGTTGCGAGGATAACACGGGGAGAACCACGCGCGCCCCCGGGAGCTCCTTGGAGAAAGCGGGCGATGAATGCAATGCACGAAATATATGAGAGGTGACCAGGTTTTGCAGGTGAGGGGCCCCCGCCAGCCTCCGCTTCCAACACCCGGCGCAACGACGCCGAAGTTTCCCCCCGGGCTTGGCTCGGGGAGCACCGGTGCTCCCCCGCGGCTCCTCTTCGCCCTCCCGGCTCTCTCTGCCGCCCACTGGGCACCCCCCTCACCTGCCAAGTCCGGAGCGCCGGTGGAAGTTGCATGCATGCATGCAGGGCGCCGCGTTGCCATTGCATTGCACTGCACTCCATGCAACGCCTGCACGCATGCATTGCCTTGCACGCCCGCCAAGGGGTCTCCCCGCGGTCCAATGCGTCCCCTCCGGCGCGGATGCAGCATTGCAAAAATAAAAACCCCCGACGCAGCCCTACCTGGGGGGCAGCCTCCGCCTCCGCCGCTCCGCCTCCGCGGGGATCCCCGGGCTCCATCCTGTCGCCCGATCTCCGGAGGGCGCAGGCAGGCTGTGCGGGGTCTGCGCGGAAGAGCCCCTGCCCGCCCGGCTGCCGCCGCTGCGCTCATTCCATGGCCGGGAGAAGAGCGCTTCAAATAAAACGCCCGCCCCCCCAGGCCACGCTGGGAAACGTAGTTCGCGCACCCCGCCGGGTGCAGGGATGGAGGGACGGGTGGGCGAGCGAGTGAGTGAGTGGCAGCCGCCAAGCCTTGGCCGAGAGCCAGGAAGGGCCTCCCCGGAGGAGGAGGAGGAGGAGGGAGGCGCAGAGCGGGAGGGAGGGAGGGAACCCCAGGGGTCATCTAGTGACGGCGCCCCAATCGAAAATTTGACTTTTAAAAAAAAATCTTTCAATTTTTCCCGCGGCACACCAGGCAACATCTCGCGGCACACTAGTGTGCCGCGGAACAGTGGTTGGGAAACACTGGTGTATATAATACCCCATAATGAAGGCAGCACTTTGGGGTTGGCCATTTGGGAGCCACATTCAATTGCATCACACATTTGAATAATGTTAGGGCAAAAACCGAGAGAGGATGAATGGGATCCTCCCATGAATTGTCAGCCAGGAAGCTGGAGATGAATGGACCGTTAATTTCAGAGGCAGCCGAAGGAGCTTGATTCATGGCCTGCTTTTATTCCAGAGCTTCCATTGTCTTTGCAAACTGGCGTTTTGCTGCAAGAAGCCAGCTGGCACACAAAGGGACGAGGCGTCTGCAGTTTGGCTCCTGACACATCCAAGAAACCCAGCGGCAATATCTCACCCACAACAATTCTAGGTCTCTGCCTTCCCAAGGGATGGAGCTGGCACCTTGCCCTTGGCCCCGTGGCAGTTCCCCAGCCACACAGGTGCACCGACGCATGCCGTACCTGTTGGATTTCTGCCCACCGTGGAGCTGTCCAAAGCATAGAGCTTCACTTGGCAGCCTTATGGAGAAGGAGGGGTGTTTCCTGGCACTGCTGGATGACTTGGGAATAAAGCCAATGGGGTCATCCCTGGTTCTTAGAGGTGTCTCATCTCAGCAGGCTCCTGCCTCCCAGATGCGATCCAGGTTTCCCTCAAACCAAGGTGTGTGCAGCACTCAACAACTTGGTCACTTGGTTGGACAAACTGCCTGATCAGCAGGCCAAGGGGACTGGGAGGTCAGAAGGGAGAGAGACTAATTATAGGGGGCACCAGAGCCAATGGTGGGCATAGGAACATCATTCCATAAGGCTTACCAAAGTGAGTAGAGCCATCCTAATGAAGCTGCCAGATGGGTGGGGTATAAATAATAAATTATTTTATATTATTATTTAAATTATATGCCTCCACTGCCACAGGTCCCTGCCCGGGATTCAGACTGCAGTAGTATTTTAACTTGTGTTGAGGGATCTCATGTATGAATGAGCCACTGGGTCACTTGGGAATGTGTGTGACCTATTCTGATCCCTGAATTGGAGGGGGTTGGGCTGGGTGATCACTGGGCATTGCTGTCAACTTTTTCCTTTTCTTGCGAGGAATCCTACTCGGAATAAGGGAATTTCCCTTTAAAAAAGGGAAACATTGACAGCTGTGTCACTGGGGTCCCTTCCAACTCTACCGTTCTGTGATTCTATGGCCAACCCATAGAGGCAAAAAACAAAAACTCGCACCTAGTTCAGGAATGAGAGGCGGTTTAGGACACCCTCTCTGCCCCACCATCACCCAACATCTTGATTTGACTCAGGGCTTGAACCCGAGAACGTGTGAAATTAGTTTTGTTGAGGTTCCTTTAATTGCTGTTAAGGAAAATCTGGTGAATGGGCTTCCTTTATCTTGCACCTACAGGTCTTGTAATTAGGGTTTGAAGGTCACTGACCTGGCCACCAGCCAAGTAGGTCACTGTGTTCTGGCCACTGGCCAAGGGTGTGGTCATTCTTGGGTCTGTTAAGAGGGATTGAACACGGCCTCTTTGCTTCTGCCAGATTGGTGCTGAGCTCTGTGCTGTATGTATGCTTTGAGTCGTACTTGCTTTGCATTTGTAGCCCGATGCTTCTACTAGGGATCATGGGGAACCCTGTATATAGTGAAACTGCCTTAATGATTTGGACCTGCCTGTAAAGGACTGAACGGTCTGAAGAGTTGGAGTCTGACTGAATTTCTTCCAGCACAAAATGGCACTGCCACAAACCTACACGCTTGGGGAGCTGCGCACACCATACGCCAACAAGTTTTTCATCAAGGGTTAAGCAGAAGGGGCCTCTGAGCATGAGCAGAGTCCTTTCCTCTCTCAGCTGAGAAACCACGACATCAGAGATTAAGATGGTGGGCCTTCCCACCTCCTGTGTGAGGGAGTTCCATAGTTTAACTACATCTTGCAGGAAGAAGAGTTTCCTTTTACCCAACCTGAACCTTCCAACCTAAAAGACTTGCAGCTGAATCTGATCACATTTCAAACCTCCCCTTGAAATTGATAGCAAGCTTCTCCTCCTGTCCTCTTTCCAACGCCCACTGGATAATAACAAAATTGATTGCTGCAAATGTGATCGACTCAAGTGCCTCAGTCCTGTCACCTAGGAGCCATATCCTGAGATTTGAGAAGCAATAGGTGCTCTGCACATGCTCTGGTGTCTCTTAAGACCACGCCCCTTCTCTATTCGTTCTTCTCTGTTTTTATTTTACCCACCACAAGCCTGATGAGAGTCCTGATGCCCCAAACTGGCCTAACTCTGCTAAGGTTTACCTGAGGTTCAGCTCTCCAACCAAGCCAAGAAAAAGCCCTCTGGAGCCAGTGTTCTTTAGTGCAGCAAATGTCCTGAGATGAATAAACTTTGGGATCGATGGAAAACTGTTAGCTCTTTTAAACACCTCTTTTTAAAAATAGGCAGCCCTGTCTGTTTTCTCTGGCTGGCTGCCTAGAACGGAACACAGTTTTCCAAATGGGATTTTACCTGTGCTGGAGAGAGCAAGGTGGTTACATCCTGTACCTTGGGAGCATCTATTTCTGAGGCTGCAACTTAAACACCCTTGGCCTTTTGAGCTGCAGGATCACATTGCTGGCTCCTGTTCCGTTTGTTCTGCACCAGCCCCTTCCCACTTTCCTTGCAAGTGCTGCTGCACAGACGCCGATCTCTCACGTTATCCTTGGGCACCTGGCTCTCTTCTGTAGCACAACACACTTCACAAGTGTCTCTGGTGCACGTCACATTCTGCTGTCTGCACAGCTGTCCTGTTGGGTGATATCATCTATTCTCACAAAGGAATCCCACACAAACCATCTATGGATCAATATGGTGCCTTTTCCTCCAACATTCTGCTTCTGTCACCACTCTTTGGTTTATTAAAATTATTATTCTTTATTAAATGTATATACCGCTCGCAGGTCTCAGGGCAGTTCAGAGGATAAAATACAGAACAAAAACAACCCAATAAGCCCCCCAACACATTTTAAAAGGGCATAGGATGCCAATCCGCCCCAGGCCTGGTTTGCTCCATCTGGCTAAGCTCCTTGCATCCTCTTTACCCAAACGTGTGTGGCACCCAGTTATCTTTCCCTGACCTCCTGGTGACATTGACACCCTCACTGGTAACCAGGACCCTGCCTTGGCTCCTCTACTGGTCCCCACTCCACTCGGCCACCAACACAGCTTTAATTCCTAGGGGTTTTTTCTTCAGGCACAAATATCTTAGGATCCCCTGTACCTACTGGATGCAGAATACTATTATTTCCATCTCCCTGAATTCTTCATTCACCAGACAATGAGAGAGATGCATTTTGGTGAGTCTGCAGTTCAGAGAGATCGCTGCAGAAGCGTGTGTGTGTGTGTGTGTGTGTGTTGGGTGGTGTGGTATTCTGCGCTCCTGTTCTCAAAACAAGCAACTGCCCCTTCAGAATAGAATGATGGGGTTTTCATTGATTTTTTTGGCCACCAACGTGAAGTATGTGAAGGAAAAGATAAATCTGAAGTGCTGCAGACTCAGGCCAGAAGGCTGCTTGGCTGGGATGCTGCCCACAGATCGGGCTCTGTGTATTCCGGGTGTCAAGGAGCAGAGTTAAGGCACTGCACCCATTCACACAGAATTAAGGTGTTGCGCCCACTCCTACCTCCACCCTTGAACTTCGCGTAGCTTTTACACCCAGAATTTGTTTTCTTTTGATGTCTTTCCTGTGGACCAGACAAAATGCAATGGGTAGCGAGAGAGAGGCAGGCGCCAACTCAGGCTGAAGCTTTTGCTCTGCTCGGTGTCCTCTCCTGTGCGGGCACTTGCCTTTTGGGGAAGGGCCATAGCCCAGTGGTTAGAGCACCTGCCTTGCATGCAGAAGGGCCCAGGATCAAGCCCCAATAGCATCTCTAGGTATTGGGGGGGGGGGAATACTCCTTGTCTGAAACCATGGAGAGCTGCTGCCAGCCAGTGCAGGCAAAATGAGTTAGATAGACAAATGATCTGACTCAGTGTATGGCAGCTTCCTATGAACCTCTTGCACCTGCCCAGTATGCCCAAGGCCACCTGGCATGGATGGTTGCCCACACGGGCACCGCTCTGGTGCCCTCTTTTCTTTCAAACCAAGCAGCCCTATGACCTGGGAGGCTTTGAGGGGGTGGGGAGTAGTGGTTAGCGGCAGTGGAAAGTGGATTTGGGTCTTATCTAGGCGAGGGACCATGCCCTGCAGGGAGGGCTTTGAGAAGGGCTTCATTCCTGATGGCAAAAGGCAGGTAGCCCCATCTTCTCAATTCTGCCCATGGCAGGAGCACTGCAGTGCCTGCCCGACCAACAGAGCCCGCTTGTGAAACCGGCAACCGGCCCCTCGCTCACCTTGACCAGCCGCTCTTGCGTCACAAGAAGGGATCCTCCACCCCTTTCGCACGACACATTGCAGGGGGCATGTTCGTGCCACTTCCCTCTCACAGCACGATGCCAGCCTCAGGCCAGAGATGCATCTCCGTGATGCAGCCCACCCAAAACTCAGCCACGTCTCTCTGCGACCCACCCAGCCTGCACTGCCCCTTCCTAGGAGGCTTCTCTGCTTATGCTGTCTGTGCGACACCCAGCATGCAAAAGAACCCGCTTCCCAGTTATGATTTATTACTTTGGAAGTGTCAGCCGGGGGCATGATGATGGTCAAATGCAGTTCTTTTTTTAAAGGTCTGAATCCAGGTCAGTCCCTGGAGCCAGGACAGCATCCATCGCACCTCCCACCTCAGCCGAAGCATCCTTAATCCCAGGGTCCCACTCTGGACCAAGACTCTCCTTAGATAGCCCTGCCCCCTCACCTGCCTTCCAGAGACCCCTGGAACAGCGCTTTCCCACCCTGTCTGCAGAGGGCAGGGCTCCGCAAAACGACCCTCCCCCCCCCTGCCCTGTTGCGATCCGCTCACCTGAGGTGGTCTGCCTCGGTTCCACACCTAACAAGCTGCCCACTCCAAGCCCATCACCGTGGTCGCCCTTGCATGGAGAGAGGCGCCGCCGCTGCACTCCTCGGAGATGCGGGCTGGGATGCCGAGGCTGGTACCCAGGAGGAGGGATGCTGCGCGCTCTCTCCAGGAGATGCAGGGCGGAGAGAGAGAGGGCAGGGCGGTACCCCGGAGGAAGAGCCCGGAGCGCTCTCCGAGGATGGGAGCAGCAGCAGGAGAGGGCAGCCCAGGAAAGGAGCCGCGGCGGGCAGGCTCCGAGGACGCTGGTACCCAAGGACCGCTCTCTCTCCAGGGATGCAGCGGCGGGCGAGCGAGAGGGATGCGCAAGGAAGGGAAGGGAGCCAGACCACCAACTCCGCCTGCTCCGGGCTCCCTGCACCAGTCAGTCCCCAGCCTGCCTCTCTCTCCTCCCCGCCTGGAAAGGAAGCTGCTTTTGCTGGGAAGCACTAATGACACCCGCCCCCCTCCCAGTCTCAACCCAGCCCCTCCCTGAGCTCCCTCATTCGCTGAGAACTGCGGATTCTGCGCCAGTTCCCTGCCCGCCGCCGGAGAGGGAAAGGCAGCTTCGCGCGGGCTCCGCTTCCCGCAGGACAAACACTCCCCCGCCCCACTCCGCCCCACCACGCCCCACGCCCCCCCTCCTCCTCCAGCCCCAGATCTGTCTAGGCTGTTGCCCCAGTCTGGAGGGGGCTGGGGAGGGGAGGGGATGGAGCTACATCCTAACTCCCACCCGCGTGTTGACAGTCAGGCTCTGGCAGAACTGTGGCCTGGGGGGCGGGAGGGGGGCGGCAGACTGCAGCGCGCGGCGCCATGTGGCAAGAGGAGCCCCCCCCCCCCGCGGAAGGCACAGCTCCATCCTCCTGCGTGCCTGACTGGACCATTTCTGCAGCCCTGGCCTCGGGGGAGTGAGGCGTCCCTGCGATTTCGGAAAGGGACACTCAAAGCCCATGCAAGCAGCCCCGAGGACGTCTCTCCAGGCCACTTTGCACACAGCGTTTGATTTGCAGAAGGTCATCCTTTCTCATACCCCCCTCCCGGTCAAAAAGTTTTTGGGTTTTTTAGGGAAATGCAGTGGCAGCGATGGGGAACATCTCTGTGTGTGTGGGGGGGGGGGGCTCATGATGTGGCTGGACTCCAGCTTCCACTCCCCCCAGCAGCCAGCATGTCAGGGGACGATGGGTGTTGTAGTACAGTAACACCTGGAGAGCCCCTGTAGATCCCCCACCCCAGGGACTAGGGCTTAAGTCAGTCTCTGCAGTTTGCCAATTCTAGTTGTGTGTGCATTTGGTGGTGAGGGACTCACACGTTGCACATGGTCAGCTGTGTGGTATTTTAATAGCTAGCTCTGGCATCAATAAAATATTCTGGGACCAAAACCTGGCTAAGATCAAGCCCCTTCCTTCTGGCTCCCCTCTGACCATGTTCAAATTTCATTTTTCATAACCCAGCCTTTCTCCAAGGGTCTAATGATTCCACCTCCCCTCACAGCAGCCCTGTGAGGTAGGCTGAGGTGACAAAGGAGTGCCTGGCTCAAGGTCCCCTCGTGAGCCTCATAATTGTGCTGGGCCCAGGGGTAACCCGAGCAACGCGGTCCAGGTCCGGTCCAAATCCAAGGGTTCCACGAGGAGTCAGTCCGACAGGGCCAAGGCAGGACATGAGGCAGGAAACCAGGCAAGGACAGGTACAGGATCTCAGGCAGGTTCTGGCAAACAGCAATATTGCTCCCACAACCTGGGGTGGGGTCTGACAGCCTTTTATCTCTGTCGGTGTAGCGGCCGGTCCTGATCCTCCGGCGACTCACCTCCCTGTTTCTCCCGAAGGCGAGCACTCCTCCTGCGAGTACTCAGGTCTCTCCTTCTCTCAGACCTGAGTCTCTGCAGCTCAGGAGACGTCGGTGGGTGACTAGACCCAGGGGCCGCCTCAGCCTCCCCTGACCCAACCGGTAGTGGAGCAGCTGTAAGTGATGGCCCAGCTGGAGGCAACAAAGTCATCCCCGCATCTGGAGCCAGGGCAGGATCAGGCCCCTGACTCGGCCCAGCTGGTGCTTGTTGCAGGGGAACCTGTGCAGACTGGGACTCTTCAGAATCAGGCCCCAGACTTGATTCAGATGCCGCCTGAGGCAAAGGATCCGGTGCAGACTGAGTCTCCTCTGGTTCCGAGTCTGAGTCCCAGACCATCACAATAATGGAGAGAGAACATGGACTCAGGTCCCTGCAGCCCTAGGCTGACATCACCCTCCACTTCCATTCTGGGGTGTGATCCTGTCCTCTTTGAGCTCAGAATGAAAATGTTTCTGTCCCTAATTCTGGACGAGGTGCCTGGCAGCTTCGCTTTTGGCTAGAGGACGAGGTGGGGCTGGAGTTTGAAAGCTTAGAGGTTCCTTTAATGCCACATATATGGAGCAGAATTACAACGATCTAATGCTTTGCTGCAGCTGAGAGGAGACGTAGCAGATGTTGAAAGAATATGAGTGATCTGTAGCACGGGTAATTATAATATTAGTCACTTACAAAGAAGGAAATCGATACGCAACAGGATTTGTTCTAGAAGACAATGGTTGACAATGGATGTGTATATAAATATTGTCATCTGTTTTGTATGCTAGAATAAGAGACCTGCTGGATTAGGCCAGTGGCCCATCTAGGCCAGGATCCTGTTCCCACAGTGGCCAACCAGACGACCCTTTGGGAAGCCCAGAGCGTGAGAGCGGCTGCACTCTCTCCAGCTGAAACTGCCCGCAAGTGGTATTCTGAAGCATTATGGCTTCTGGCTGCGGAGTAAAGGCAGGAAGGAAAGGGCCAACATGGAATGCCTCATGGATCAGTATCTCGGCCTTCGCTGTGTTTTGTTCCTGGGGATTTTATACCCAGTTGCCCTGGGTTTGTCATTGGCAAACACAACTCTCATAGAACTGCAGAGTTGAAAGGGACCCCGCCCATGTTGAAAGAACCCTGACAGATGGGCACCCAACTTTTCAGGTATTTTTAAGCCCTCCAATGAAGGGGAGTCCATCCAGTTCAAAGGGAATCTATTTCATGGTTTAGTTGCAGTCTCCTTTCTTGTAACTTGAATCCCTTGGTTTGAATTCATCCTATTCTCCAGAGCAGTTGGAAACAAGCTTACTCCATCTTCCCCATGACAGCCCCATGACTCTTATATCATCTATCAGCCTTCTCTTCTCAAGGCGAAACATACCTAACTGCCTCACCCATTCCTCATACAGCTTGGTTTCCAGACCCTTGGTCATCTTGGTTGCCCTCCTCTGCACACCTTCCAGTCTGAAGTTCCCAGTCGCAGACTGGTTTGTGGCAGTGGAGAATGAGATGGTCCCTCTGCCAAAGGCACGCACGATGCCTATAAATGGGCAACCGAAGACTCCAGCAAAGTATCTCTGTGCAACACAGTGAAGTTTTAATAATTTCTTTCAGCCCTCTGTTCATAACCGCATGAGGCAGCTGTTTCCTCTGCTGACAGTTCTCTGGAGACCCTTATTAGCAATATCTCTCTTGCCACAGCTTTGCTAGTTTTATCCCCTCCCTCCCCAACTAAAATATCCCCTGACATCTCCTGCCTTTTTGCCATTTAATTAAGATTATGGTGAGGGAGGCAGCCGTCCCCTCTTGGTTCAGCCGCGCAACTCTCATCTGGTTTGCAGAATCTCTGCTCCAGCTTCTTGCCGCTGCCCATCATCACAGCATCCAGTCAGACAGGCAGCTACAGATGAAGGCAAGCTGTGGGCAAAGATCAGCCTCACTGATGTAAGATCCGCCCCCCCCATTCCGGCTGTGAATAAAACAGGGACTATTAATTAGTTTGCTTTATCTCGCTTCCTCACCATGTTCCCGCTTGCGGTGACTCTCGCTCTCTTGCCGACGACAGGGTTCTTTGCTAGTTGGCCAAAGGGGACCTCAGAGCCCAACTCAAACCGGCAATGTGAGGAAGAGCAAAACACACCGCCAGCCCATCTGGGCTGCGCCTCTTTCTCTCCAGGCTGAATGCTCAGGTGATGGGCAGGGAGCAGGTGTGTGTGTGGGGGGGGGGAGGGACAAAGTTATATTGCCCTTTTTGGGATTGGTCACAGCAGCTCAGTGGCAGGACACCTGTCTGGCATGCAAAAGGTTCCGAGACCATTGCCCAGCATCATCTGCAGGTAGGGCATGTTTAGCCTGGACAAGAGGAGGCAGAGAGGTGACGACAGTCATCTTCAAGCATCTGAAGGGCTGTCACCTGGAAGATGGAGCAAGCTTCGTTTTCTGCTGTTCCAGAAGGGAGGACTCAAACCAATGGATTCAAATGACAAGAAAAGAGGCTGACTAAACATTAGGAATCTCTTTCTGGTGGTAAGAGCAGTTCAACAGTGGAATGGACTCCCCTGCAAGGGGGCAGACTCTTCTTTGCTGGAGGTTTTCAGACAGAGGTTGGACAGTCCTCTGTTGGGGATCCTCTAGCTGGGATTGCAGGGGGTTGGGCTAGATGACCCCTGTGTTCCCTCCTAACTCTATGATGCTGTTAAAAACCCCCAACCTTTTTCTGGTTTCTGGTTTGTTTCTGGGCCCAAGGCAGGGAGTTCGTCTTGACTTACAAAACCCCAAGGGGTCTGGGTGTGGAAGACAGGAGTGCCTGGCGTGCTCTGGATTTGATATCCCGCCTTTCACTCCCTTTAAGGAGTCTCAAAGCAGCTAACATTCTCCTTTCCCTTCCTCCCCCACAACAAACACTCTGTGAGGTGAGTGGGGCTGAGAGACTTCAGAGAAGTGTGACTGGCCCAAGGTCACCCAGCAGCTGCAGGTGGAGGAGTGGAGACGTGAACCCGGTTCCCCAGATTACGAGTCTACCGCTCTTAACCACTATGCCACACTGGCTCTCGTCCATGGGGTCATGAAGAGTCGGACACGACTAAACGACTAAACAACAACAAAGGGGTCTGGGTGGCACCTGAAGTGTCCACGACAGAGTCATCCTCAGAGGCCCTTCTCTGTGCTGTGCCTGATGAGGAGAAAGAGCGAAAGGGTTTTCTCTTCATCCGAACTTGCAAGGGTCATTAATGTCCTTTTCTCTTCCTCTCACCACATCTTAGCTGGTGTTTTATTATTTCTCACTGGCATATTTGCTCTCCTGCTTTATTTCTGTTGTTTTTTAAAAGAAGGATCCTTACCGTCTTTGTTGAATCTGCTGCCAGCTGCCCTGAGGACCCTTTGCATTGAAAGCGAGGGTCAAAAATTTCTTAAGGAAAACAGAGAGTGAGAGCCAATGGCAGCCTCCTGCCCTGCAGAGCGAGACCAACCTATCTTTAGGAATTGCAGAACCAGCTGGCCTTTGGCTGCGGGTGACTGGCACGAGCGAGATCCGTTGCCTGTTTGTTTACAAGAAAATGTCTGTGCCAACAGCTTGAGGGGCACGGGGGCTTGCTGTGTTCCTTGTTGCTTTGAATTTTAATAAAATGCAGCTTGAGGGGTTGAGACAAGGTGCAGTCCCTGAACTTATTCTCAGCCCGAAGAAGAAAGCACATTTGAACGTATTCTCTGTGTGTGCATCTTTTCCGGGCCCAAGTCAAAGTGCTGGTTTTGACCTATAAAGCCTTAAATGGCTCAGGACCGCAATACCTCAAGGGCTGCCTCTTCCCATATGAACCTTCCCAGACCCTGAGATCATCTTCTGAGGCCCTCCTTTGTGTGCCTCCTTCTCGAGAGGTCCGAAGGGTGGCAACACAAGAACGGGGCCTTCTCTGCAGTGGCTCCCCATCTGTGGAATGCTCTCCTTAGGGAAGTTCACCTGGTGCCTTCATTGTACACCTTTAGGCACCAGGCAAAAATGCTCCTTTTTAAACCAGGCCTTTGGCTGATCTCATTGACATCCACCACCTTTTTTGAATGTTTTTTTTTTGGGGGGGGGGTTATTGAGTTACTGCTTTTGGTTTGATTTTATATGTTGTCTTGTTGTGAACCGCGCTGAGACCTCTGGATATGGGGCAGTGTATAAGTTGAATTAACAACAACAACAACAAGGTACCCCCCCCTCAAAATCTCCCTTTAACAAGGGAGGTGAGCTGCAGGGAACTGTGGCTCTCTGGTGACAGAAATGGACCTCCAGTCTCTTGCAGAGTGGGCTACACCAGTTGGTAACTTGCAAGCCAGGGTTAAGCGCATCCTTTAGCTTTCCTTTTGCAAGCCCTTCAACACAGGGTGATTTTTAATTTTTACTTCCCTTATTTCCATGTATCCCTCTGTGATATTTTCCAGTGTATGGACAAGATTGTGTTCAAGGTTGTGCCCCAGACAATCTGCTCCTTTGGAGCCTTTGAAACATTCCTTGTTTCCCCCATAACTCTGCCGAACCTTTGATGTTCAAAGTCAGGTAAACAGCAGATCCTCTGGTGGCGAGGCTGGCAACCAGGGAAGCATCTCTGCCACTGTTTAGAAGTGTTAACTGCTGCATCATGCCTGCCTAGAGAAAGGCCTCTCTCCCCTTCCTGCCATCACTTTCTTTGCAAACAGCCATTCCTCCACCTGTACCATGGGCTTTGAAGTGACTGTCGGCACAGAAGGTTTTCATAGCCCGCAGTCCTGTCTGTGAGATGAGGCCCTCCCTCCTGCCCCTTCTCCCTGCCAGTGTGATCCTCTGAAATCTTTATCTGGCAAAAAAGCTTCCTACCAGCAGACTGTGCCTAATGAATGTAGAATTAGCTTTGGAGCTTGCTGGCTCAGCAGGGCCCAAGAATCTGCAATCAGGCCTTACTTTTGGTCAGCCAAGAAATGGAAGCTGCAGAATGCTAAGAAGCCACTGACAGGGTGGAGAATGGTGGGGCTGTTTTGGGGGTGGGGGCTGCAGTTTGAACCACAGGGTGTTCTGAATTCTTTTGTCACAAGAGACATGGATTATAACAAGCAGGGGCAAGCGTACAGGAAGCACACCTTTCTCCCCAAATGCACAAATGCATTCAGTCGCCAGACAAAATCTTCCGCTGGAAATGTATGCGACCACAAGCCCTGTCTCTGCATACAAAACATATAGAAAGTTGTAATAGCTGTTGCAGCCGATAGTGGCAGAGAGGCTGGAACTGGGGGTCAGGAAGCTACCGCTGGTCCATCGCTGAATTGGTGGCCGTAGACAAGCCGTTCTCTCAGCCTCAGTCTTTTCCTCTGCAAAATGGGGGATAACAAAATCGGCTGCTTCTGTGACTTGCAACTGGATAATGAATGTGCAGCACTGTGAAGACCCTAAAGCATGAGACAAACATTCCGCTGTCATTTAACAAAAGTGTATAGTAGGCCAAGTTTGCAATAAGAAACAACGTGTGTGCAATTTTGATATTTGGTCACTGGAAATTCAGTGGGAAGCCGGTCAACTTGCCCGTTTCATAGAGAAACTGACTAATGAATTTGAGGATTCATGTACATCCCATGCATGAATCTGGAGGTGTTCCAGGCGAGTCTGAAAGGGCGGCAAACTACACAGGCCTTTCCTTTCCTGCTAGCACCATGGACAGATCCTCCTTCAGGTTTCACTAGAAGTGGAAAAGTGGACCTCTCTATCAGATTACAATGGAATTTCATGTGACTCACAGACTTGACTCGGGATTTGCACTCTTACTGCAGGTAGAACATTCCAGGCACACTTGGGGGGCAACCAACCCCCCCTTTCAAAATACAAATTAAGCACCCTAGGATTTTTTTTTCTACAGAATGACTGTTACAGTCTTTTCAAAGTCTTCCACCCAAAATCACCTAGGGAGAGGAATCATGCCTGCAGTGTTACAACCCCTTCCTTAAAGAAAGAGAACTTTGCATTTGGGGGGGGGGCAGTAGCCATTGACAGCTGTCTCCTCCATGAATTTGTCTATTCCTCTTTTAAAGCAGTCTAGTGTTGTATACAGTGTTAGAGTAGGAAGAAAAGGGGGGAAAGAGGAGGAGAGGGGAATGGTGAGTGGGGTGGGGTCGGGAGGCAATGCTTCACTTCTTCTACTGGAACTCCTGTGGGAGGGAGTTCCATAGTTTAGCCACGCTGCCTGGTCCCTTGCTGAGCTGGGGCAGCTGTGCTGGTGGGGACACATGGTGGAATCTCATCCTTTAGGAGGCACCCCATATAAGAAGAGGGCTGGGTAGGTAGATTTGGGTCTGGAAGAACCTGTCTTTGGGAAGAGAAATGGCCCTGGAGATACTGTGGGTCCCAGCACCATGCAGAAGAGAAGATGGTGGCCATCTTCAAATAACTGAAGATGGAAGATCTTCCACATGGAAGATGGAACAAGTATGTTTTGGTTCAGGAGGACCTGAACCAATGGATTCAAATTCAAAGGAGATTCCAACTAAACATTAGCAAGAACTTTCTGATGCCAAGAGTTCTTTGGCGGTGGAGTGAACTCCCTCTGAAGGTGGTGGACTTCATGGGAGGTTTATAAGCAGAGGTTGGATGGTTTTCTGTTAGGGATTCTTTTGCTCCTATTCCTACTTTTTGGGGGTGGGACTAGATGACCCTTGGGGGTCCCTACCACCTCTAAGATTCTGTGATTCTCCCACCCTAAGAGCTCCAGCCTGCCAAAGCCTCTTGCTTCTTCCCGGGCACCCAGTGCCATGGAAACGCCTGCAGGCAGTGGGTGGCGAGGAAGAGAAGCATCAATTCGTGGCAAGACGGGGCCGGTTTTTTTGCAAGTGCTCCTAATGCATCAAAGCCACAAGCTTCCTGGTGTCCGGCTGCACAGCTACTCCAGAGAGAGCCAACTGGCTGGAGATGCAGAAACCCCTCCCTTCAATCACACTGCGAGCACTTAGGAAGGAGGTTGGCGCCAGCTGGACAGGAGTCAGGGGAGAGCGATAAAGATGATCAAAGGACCGAGGATGGGATGGACAGGGCTGGCTGGGATATCTGGCCCAGGGACAATAAGCAGGGCTTGTGGAATGGGCCAGGTAGGGAGATGGAGCCTGAATTCCTTGGTCCCCATGAGCAATCTATGCTGAGACAGACCGTTGGCTTTTCCTAGCACATCACAACCAACTCTGGCTGGCTGCTGCTCTCCAGGGTCTTGGACCAAAGCATTTCCAAGGCGTGTCCCCTCTCCTATATGCTAACAGCAAAATGGTTCTCTGCTCAAAATGTGGCCACCGATGCAGTCAAGATGGCACCAGCAAAGGAATACAACAAAAGAATAGTAAAGAGAACCCACAGAAGTGACGCTGACACAAAACCCCACACATACACTAAGGAGAAGAATTGAAGCATTGCCACCCAAGTCCACCCCACTCACCATTCCCCTCTCCTCCTCTTTCCCCCCTTTTCTTCCTAACCTAACATTGTATACAATACTAATGTCTGTGGGACGAGAAACACAAGAGCAGTCAAGTACAACATTCCTAGAGTGAACATGTTTACACATGGGGAGGAATGTTTGTCCAGTCAGCAGGTCAACTTCCTGTTTCCTTCTGGGCTGGGACAGACTTCCTCTGCATGTGACTAGAGGTGGGCGTGGCCTCACCTGTGCAGGTAATGACAAAAGCACAGGGCAGGGCAGCCATCTCTCCCCCTTTTGACTACAGCGTCAAAGAAGCAACATCTGCTTAGCCAAAGATGCTCTCTTGGCTCCAGCCAAGAGAGGACAAAGGGACTGTCTCCTTATGAGATAGTTTCCAGGTGTATGTTACTTTTTTAAGCTAAGTCTGCCTTCTGGGACAACACATGAAAAAAGGGACAACACATGCATTTTTGTAAATTAAGAAATCTTTAATAAAATTATATATTTTTTAAAAAAGATGGTGCTTCTTCGCATAGTGTATATTTATACCCTGGGACTCCCTCCCACAGGAGACAGGGATGACCACTAACCCAGATGGCTTGAAAGGAGAATCAGACAAATTCATGGAGGAGAAGGGGCTATTGATGGGCTACTAGCCAGGACGACTATGCTTTGCCTCCAGCGATACTCCTGAATATCAGTTTCTGGAAACCAAAAGAGGGGAGAGTTGCCCTGGTGTTTGGTTGCTCTGCTTGCTAGTTTCCCATCTGAGCATCCAGTTGGCCACTGTGAGAACAGGATGCTGGACTAGGCGGGCCACTGGCCTGATCCTGCGGATGCTCTTTGCTGATTCAGATGTTCCAATCCATGCACAAGAAAGAAGAGTCAGAGTGCTCGATGGAAACCCAGATTTTGCAGAAGAACAGAAGATCTTCATTGCGGAAAATCTCCACTGAGAGGGACCCCCCACCCACCCACCCACAACCCCCCCAGCCCAATGAAGACTGAGCATGCCATATTTATTATGGAAGACCATACTTAAGGTTCATTTATAATTATATTCTTATGTAGCTGGATTGTTTTATACTCGCTGAATATCCCATGATATTATAAAGTAGTTGTGTTCTAGGTTATAAATCAAGCATTGCTAGGAGTTCTTTCTGTTGATTTTAAGATGTATTTTAATCAACTGTTTGATTTATGCTTTTAATGTATCATACTTCAATGTTAGAATTCTGGTGCTGGTGGAGACTCTTGAGAGTCCCATGGACTGCAAGAATATCCAACCTCTCCATTCTGAAGGAAATCAGCCCTGAGTGCTCACTGGAAGGACAGATCCTGAAGCTGAGGCTCCAAGACTTTGGCCACCTCATGAGAAGGGAAGACTCCCAGGAAAAGACCCTGATGTTGGGAAAGATGGAGGGCACAAGGAGAAGGGGACGATGGAGGAGAAGATGGTGGGACAGTGTTCTTGAAGCTACCAGCATGAGTTTGACCAAACTGCAGGAGGCAGTGGAAGACAGGAGTGCCTGGCGTGCTCTGGTCCAGGGGGTCACGGAGAGTCGGACACGACTAAACAACTAAACAACAACAACTTTGATGTTAGTCGCCCTGAGCCTGGTCCTGATCGGGGAGGGCAGGGTACAAATAACATATTATTATTATTACACTTGCTTGATCGTGGGGCAAAGCCCACAAGATGATGGTTACCTCTGGGAAAGTCGGGCAGGGACACATATCTCTTGTTTGGCAGCCTGATCCATCGGAGTGCTTGCTCTGAAGTTTCCCTTCCCTCCCAAGAAGCGTTTGCCCTGGCCTCTGCTGCAATAGGGAAAGAAACGGCAGAGGGTTCATATTACACAGAAGGGACATTTCTACGACATCAGGAAAAATATTCCCAAACTGTAAGAGCATTTCAGGAATGAAATAGATAAGCAGAGCAAATGGGAAACAGAGAATCTCTTCTCCCTTGGGTGTTTTGTGGCTCTTTGATGCAATATTTTCCCAGCTGAGAAATATGTGGGGAGAGCTGCTTCTAGGAGAGGCATTTGCCAGGGTATTATTGGGGTACCTCTGCACTGAAGACATCTTTCTTTGCCCCTGAAGAATAAACCCCACACCATGGTTTCTGCAAGCTGAATTATGCCAACCGTAGGTATTGTGCAAATTACACATAATCACAGGTACATTTTCTCATTTTGTATGATTTCCCCTGCTTCGTGGAATACATTGGAGGGTCTGTCTGCTGACCCCTGAAAATGCTTCTGAGTGCTAGCTTTGAGATATATATACAGTCATACCTCATGTTACATTTGCTTCATGTTACAGTGGTACCTCGGGTTACAGACGCTTCAGGCTACAGTCTCCCCTAACCCAGAAATAGTACCTCGGGTTAAGAAGTTTGCTTCAGGATGAGAACAGAAATCGTGCTCCGGTGGCGCGGCAGCAGTGGGAGGCCCCAATAGCTAAAGTGGTACTTCAGGTTAAGAACGGACCTCCGGAACGAATTAAGTTCTTAACCTGAGGTACCACTGTACATTCTTTCAGGTTACGTCCCGCGGCGACCCGGAAGTACCAGAAAGGGTTACCTCCAGGTTTTGCCGCTCACGCACGTGGACAAGCATCAAATTGCGCTTCACGCATGCGCACAAGCGCCAAATTGCACCGCGCACCTGCGCAGATACGGTGCTTCAGGTTGCGCTCTTTTCATGTTGTGAACGGACCTCCAGAACGGATCCCATTTGCAACCAGAGGTACCACTGTATATAGCTAAGATAGCTAGATATAGATATAAAGAGATATATAGATATGGATATAGATATAGATTTACCATGTATTACCCACACCCTTTCAAGAATATCCCCACCACCATAAGGACTAGAAACTTAGCCTTCCCCCCTTTTAAATAGAATTGAACTTCAGATGCTGAATTCTGTGCCCATCTCCAGCTTTTCTTGCTCTTACAAAACACCCCCAGCCTTGGCTTCTTGCTGCTGGTGCCAGGCGTGTGTGTGTGTGTGTGTGTGTGAGAGAGAGAGCGAGAGAGAGAGAGACACTGTGCATTTCATCCTTTCCACATGATCCCCTCCCCGTGCCCAGGATGGAGCGGTCTATGGTCCTGCTTGTAAATGTTGCATGCGCTCTGTAATGACACGTTCCAGCTTTGCCTCTCCGGCGGAAGGAATGGAAATGAACTCCCAGCAATGAATATCATTAATGTTCCCATCTTCACTGGAGGGTGGGAAGGTCTACAGAGATAAATGGGGTCACCCCTGTCCGGAGCACCCGAGCGTGTTAATGCGAGCCTTGGCACAGAAAGCAACCCGTGGCTGCCGGCGGGAGTGGGACGTGGCAGACGCACACCGGGGGTGCTTGCATGATCCCCCGGGGGCGCCGCTGAACCTTTCTTGCTCTCTCCAGGGGGCCAGAGAGGCAGCCTTCTGCCGCTGTTGTTGCTCCTAGGAATTGCATTGTATGCACGGTCTGTTTGTCTGAGGGAGGAGGTGATAGCTGCTGATGTACAGACAATGACACTGCTGAGCCGGAGAGATCCATCGCAGAGCTTCCCTCCCGCTTAACATATTGTGGAGAGCTGTGCCTGGTGTTATGCAAAGGGAAGCGCGTGCCCTCCCCCCCTCTTGCTAGCAAAATGTGTTATGAATATAGCTTTGAATACAGGCCAAAATCGCAGGAGCCCATGCGGTGCCCTTTAGATGTCATTGGGCTGCAGTTTCCACCCACCCCAGACAGCATGGCCCGTGCTCAGAGAAGATGGGTTGCTGTTGGTTAGCAGCCTCTGGGGGGGCCCCACGTTGGCAGCCCCTGAGAGAACCATTTCTTTGCTACACATCAAGTGGCTGCTGTTAATTGATATGGTCCCCACATGCCTTGGACTTGTCTGGCTTAGGGGATGTGCCCCCTCCCCCTAATAAGCATAGGTAAAGGCAAAGGGACCCCTGACCATTAGGTCCAGTCGCGGATGACTCTGGGGTTGCGGCGCTCATCTCGCCTTATTGGCCGAGGGAGCCGGTGTACAGCTTCCAGGTCATGTGGCCAGCATGACTAAGGCACTTCTGGCGAACCAGAGCAGTGCATGGAAACGGCGTTTACCTTCCCGCTGGAGCGGTACCTATTTATCTACTTGCACTTTGACGTGCTTTTGAACTGCTAGGTGGGCAGGAGCGGGGACCGAGCAATGGGAGCTCACCCCGTTGTGGGGATTCGAAACGCCGACCTTCTGATTGGCAAGCACCAGGCTCCGTGGTTTAATCCACAGCACCACCCGTGTCCCTAATTGTAATTGTAGTGGTCCCTAATTCCTACAGTCCCCCTTCATATGGCATTTTCTCCTGAACTCAGCCCGGAACAGCTCTGTGGGGTTGCTGCTGCTGTTGTTTTTAGAAAGCAAGCAATTTTTTTAAAAGCACAATAGGCAAATTGTTTAGAGAGCTGTTGAGCAGTTAAATATGGCATTTTAGCATCTAATTGCCTTCCAAGCTTTTATTAGTACTATTGTTTCCGGGGTGCCCTCGTGACTTTTAATGCACTGTGAGCTGCCTTTATTTGTGGGCACTGTTGAGTCTTTTCCTTGCCCCACCTGGTGCCCTCTGGATGGGCACCAGGTAAGGCAAGGCAGTCCTATAACCATTTTGGAATGCCCACTGATTCACATCGGGCGAGGGGAGAAAGCTCCGCTCTGAGCTTCAGATTTTGGTGCATGCATCAGGGAATGTGTGAGCTTGTTTCTGCAACCCTGCACTGTCTGCTCCAGGCCTGGATGATATGTTTAGCCTGGATAAGAGGGGACTGACATGAGATATGATGGCCATCTTCAAATATCAAAAGGGCTGTCACATGGAAGATGGAACAATCTTGTTTTCTGCTGCTCAGGAGCGTAGGACTCAAACCAATGGCTTCAAGTGACAAGACAGGAAATTCTGGCTCAACATTAGGGAAAACTTTCTGACAGCAAGAGCTCTCTCAGAAAGCTGTGGACTCTCTTTCATTGGAGGTTTTTAAGCTGAGGTCAAATGGCCATCTGTCATGGATGCTTTAGCTGAGATTCTTGCATTGCGGGGTTGGACTAAGACAGGGGTCAGCAACCTAAGGCCCATGGGCCAAAAGCAGCCCATGGAGGTCATTTAACCAGCCCCCAAACCACCTCTGAACCGAGCTGCCTGCTCAGCGAGTCTCTGCACGCTGCACTAAACCAGCACAGCGCGGAGCAGAGACTCGCTTTTGTGGTGCCGGAAATTGTGTCTGCACAGACACAGATGCCAGAAATCACATCTGCGCCGACGCAGACACTGGAAATCACGTCTGTGCAGACTCCGACTCCAGAAAATGCGGGCGCACACGCTCACATGCACGCATGATCCGTCCCATGGAGGGATCTCTGCTGGAGTGAACCGGTCCAGGCAAGGTAAACCTTGCTGACCCCTGGACTCAGCTAACCCTCAGGGTTGTGGGATGTAAAACACAGGAGCAGTCAATGACAACATTCCTAGAGTGTACATGTTAGAACATGGGGAGGGATGTCTGCCCAGCAAGCAGGTAACCTTCCTGGGACAGACGTCCTCCGCATGTGACCAGAGGTGGGTGTGGCCTCACCTGTGCAGGTAATGATAAAAGCACAGGGCAGACCAGCCATCTCTCTCTTGCTCTCTTGCCTCTCTCTCATCTTTATCTTTCGAAGGAGCAACATGTGTTAAGGATGCCCTCTTGGCTCTCAGCCAAAAGAGGAGGAAAGGACTATCTTCCCATAAGATAGATTCTAAATGTATGTTACCTTTTTAAGCCTGTCTGCCTTCTGGGATCATATTGTGATACAGAACGTGAGTAAACTCTTTTATGCTTTTATAAAGACTGTGTCGTGTCTTGTATTTTAAGAGGGAACAAAGGGGAAATTACCAGAGTAATTATTATAGAGGTTCTAGTGAAGCTGTGCACATGTTACCGTTGTGAACCTAAAAGGGGAATGTCATAAACTCTGCTGATATTTTGGGAACTTGTTAGCACAAGTTGGATTAGGATATATCCTCTCCTGCACCCCTGAACATTCCCACAAGGGTCCCTTCCAACTCTACAATTCTATGATGCTACGAAGAAGAGCCTGCTGGATCAAGCCAATGGCCCAACTAGTGCAGGATCCTGTTGTCAGATTGGCTAACCAGATGTTGAGGGAAACCCACAAGTAGGATTGAGCGCAATAGCCCTGCCCTCCCCCCTTGTGGTTTCCAGCAGCTGGGGTCCTGAAGCATTGGTGTTGTTGACAGTGAAGGGCAGAGCATTGCCATTGTGACCAGTTGCCTCTGATAGCCCACTCTTCCGTGAATTCATCAAATCCTTTTGGGATTTGTCTAATCCCACAGGAGGCAGTCATGGCCACAAACTTGGATGGCTCTAAAACAGGATTCATGGAGGAAAGGACTCCTGATATCTACTAACCACAATGGCTACACTCTGCTTCCACAGCAATGCTTCTGAATCCCAGTTGTGGGGAATTCCAAGAGGGGAGAGGTCTCTCGTGCGTGAATCCTGCTTATGGGGTTCCCACTCTGGTCAGCACTGTGGAAAAGAAAAAGAGTTTGGATTTGATATCCCGCTTTATCACTACCCTAAGGAGTCTCAAGTAGGGATGTGCGGGTGGCACTGTGGGTTAAACCTCAGAGCCTAGGACTTGCTGATCAGAAGGTTGGCGGTTCGAATCCCCGCTCCTGTTGCTCAGTCCCTGCTCCTGCCAACCTAGTAGTTCTAAAGCATGTCAAAGTGCAAGCAGATAAATAGGTACCACTCCAGCGGGAAGGTAAACGGTGTTTCCAGAAGCAGCTTATTCATGCTGGCCACATGACCTGGAAGCTGTACGCCGGCTCCCTCAGCCAGTAAAGCGAGATGAGTGCCGCAACCCCAGAGTTGGTCACGACTGGACCTAATGGCCAGGGGTCCCTTTACCTTTACCTTTAAGGATTCTCAAAGCGGCTAACAGTCTCCTTTCCCTTCCTCCCCCACAACAAACCCTCTGTGAGGTGAGTGGGGCTGAGAGACTTCAGAGAAGTGTGACTGGCCCAAGGTCACCCAGCAGCTGCATGTGGAGGAGCGGAGACGTGAAAACAGTTCACCAGATTACGAGTCTACCGCTCTTAACAACTACACCATTAGTGGCCCATTAACCTGTTCCAGCAGGGCTCTTTTTTTCTTATGTTTGCTCCATCTTACTGCACTGGCTACCAATAAGTTTCCGGGCCCAATTGAAAGTGCTGGTTTTGACCTATAAAGCCTTAAATGGCTCAGGACTGCAATACCTCAAGGACTGCCTCTTTCCTTATGAACCTACTCAGACCCTGAAATCATCTTCTGAGGCCCTTCTTTGTGTGCCTCCTCCTCGAGAAGTCTGGAGGGTGGCAACACAAGAACGGGGCCTTCTCTGCAGTGGCTCCCCATCTGTGGAATGCTCTCCCTAGGGAAGTTTGACTGGCGTCTTCATTGTACACCTTTGTGGGGCCAGGCAAAAATGCTCCTTTTTAACCAGGCCTTTGGTTGACCTGAGTGACATCCTATGACCTTTTAAAATGTAACTCTTTTGGGGGGTGTTATTGTTCTTATTTTGATTTTATATATTGTGGACTTTTCTGTGAACCAGTCTGAGACCTCCGAGTATAGGGCTGTACATAAATCCAATAAATAAGTAAATAAATAAATAAATAAATCTTCCATGTGTCATCCCTTCAGATATTTGAAAGTATCTATAATATTGCCTGTCAGTCTTCTCCTGAGCCTTCATTTCCCCTGTGCAGCCCTGGGCCTTCTGCTCTGACAATGGCCTTGCAAGGACTGTGAGGCTCTCCTCCACCTTCCTGGTCTCTGAGCAGGAATCGCAGCCCCTTAGATAAATGCTGCAGACCAGACATGTGAACCCAACGTGATGCGTCCAATAAATCAACAGCCGTTCAACCGGCCCATCCGACTGCCAGCTCCTTGATCCATCATCCATCATCCCCCCCCCCCACGAATTAATTAGCCTTCGTCAGCCTTCGATTCTTCCCTACTCAGGGCTAATAACAATAATCCTAATGGATGCTATGAAATTTGTGCTGCCTCAAGGCAAATAAAAGCCTGGCAGCCCTGACTGTGGAGCAGAGCAAGTCTGGGCCAGTTCAGAGAGAGGCTTCTGGGCGCATCTGGGCAAGGACCTGCCTGGTGAGAAGGGGAGTGCCTCTCATGACTGCAGGCATCTGGGATGGTTCTGGGCAGACCTTTGCCCAAGTGCCCCCTAAAGTACCCCGGAGAGCAACTGTCCTTGGGAGCCAAGCAAAGACCATAAGCACACCACAATGCCTAGAGGAAACTAGGGACCTTTCATTGTTAGATCAGGGGCTCCAAAAAACCTTCTCCAGCCACACACCCTGCTTTAAAAGGAGCTGGTTCTCCTGCTCTGGTTAAAATCAGCTCCGGATAGATGCTCCACATTCCCAGGGATTCTTACTTCAGTTGAAAAACACCATTGCTCTGCCACACCCTCCTTGTCCAGCCTGTGCATCTTGCACCCGTCCACAGAAGTCTCATGTCCAGATCGAGGGAAGTCATAGTCCCACTCTATTCTGCCTTGGTCAGTCCCCACCTGGAGCTCAGTGTCCAGTTCTGGGCACCACAATTTAAGAAGGAGATTGACAAGCTGGGAGGTGTGCAGAGGAGGGCAACCAAAATGATCTAGGGCAGGGGTTGGCAAACTAAGGGTGGTGGGCTGGATCAGGCCCAATTGCCTTCGGGATCCGGCCCACAGACTGTCTGTGGATTGGCGTAGGGATTCTGTTCATTTGGGCTGCACCATTTTTTCCCTGCGCCATTCCATTCCCCCCTCCCTCACACAAACTGTGGCGGCGCCTCTTCCCTCCCTCCACCTGGCTTCTCCCTGCCCTTCCTAGAGGGGGAAGGGGGCTGGGCTGAGCTGGCTGAGTGCCATTTTAAGCAGCCCCCTTCCAGAGCCAGCCCTTTCGTGCCACTCATCTTCCCCTCTGCCACTGCTGCCACCGCTGCCCTGGTGCTCCTGTGGGCCAGAAAGCAGAACAGACGAGCTCCCTTTGCCTACCCTGCATTTTAATGTTGTATTTTAATCTTGTTTTTAAGTTGTATTTTAATCAATTGTTTTTATATCTGGTGTTAGCCGCCCTGAGCCTGGTCTTTGCTGGGGAGGGCAGGGTATAAATAAAATTATTATTATTATTATTATTATTATTATTACCCATGAGAAGCCGGGCTGGGTGGTGGGGAGGAAGACTACTTGCTCTCCTCGCCTCTTCTTCCAGCTCCCCTCCCCCAGTGCCTGCCACAAGGTCTGAGGGACAGTGGACTGGCCTGTGGCTCCAGGGTCTGGAAACTAAGCCATATGAGGAATGGTTGAGGGAGAGGACAAGAATGAGAGGTGATAGGACTTGTTGTTGTTTAGTCGTTTAGTGGTGTCTTTGTGACCCCATGGAACAGAGCACGCCAGGCACTCCTGTCTTCCACTGCCTCCCACAGTTTGGTCAAACTCATGCTGGTAGCTTCCAGAACTTTGTCCAAACATCTTGTCCTCTGTCGTCCCCTTCTCCTTGTGCCCTCCATCTGTCCCAACATCAGGGTCTTTTCCAGGGAGTCTTCTCTTCTCCTGAGGTGGCCAAAGTATTGGAGCCTCAGCTTCAGGATCTGTCCTTCCAGTGAGCACTCAGGGCTGATTTCCTTCAGAATGGAGAGGTTGGATCTTCTTGCAGTCCATGGGACTCTCAAGAATATTTGAAGCCACCTTCAAATATCTGAAGGGCTGTCCCATGGAAGATGGAGCAAGCTTGTTTCCCCCTGCGCTGGAGGGTGGGAATTAGATTCTGACTCCACCTTAGAAAGAAGTTTCTGAAGGTAAGGGCCATTCAACAGTGGGACGGAAGGTGGTGGACTCTCCTCCATTGGGATGTTTTGAAACAGAGCTTGGATGGACATTTTTAAAAAAATAAAAATTCATTTTTCTTTTTCATTCATTACATACATCTCAAATTCTTAACATTTACTATATATTCCTCCCTCCCTCCTCTCCAAGGCTTCCCCCAACTTCCGCTTCTGGTTTGTTTCTATTTTCACCCACTTTGCTATCTCTTAACAGAAAAAGTTATTAATAACATAACATCAAGCCTAAAGACATAAAAATAACAGTAAATACACCATCATATTTCACTATCTTCTAAACATTTTCTAATGCTAATAATGTGAATGTTTGTTTAAATCCTGACATCAAGTCTATTGACTTTCTTTGTTTTTGCAAATATAATATGAATACAGAGCTTGGATGGACATTGGTCAGGTGTTAGGTACTAAGCTTGGATCCTAGAACAATAGGCAAGTAGGATCGTAGAATGCAACAACTGATTGGCTTGCAGGAGAAGACAAATCAGGCTCCAGGAGGAAGTTAATCAGCCTATTAGGCTGGTAGGATCCTAGAATGCAACGACTGATTGGCCTGCAGGAAAAGACCAATCAGGCTTCAGGAGGGAAGCAGAATTGCCAGTCAGACAGGACTCATTGTGTAAATAATGTATATAAAAGGTTTGGGGGGCAATTCAATCACTGTTTTACAAGCTGCAATAAAGAGCATGAAACCACTACAGGACTACAAGTATATTTCACTGGCGATGAAGGTGGGATCCTGCTGAGCTGTCTGCCGCGCACCGCACACAGCCGCCACAGGCAACACAGCATTGCACCGGTGTTATGTACTGAGTTGAATAGGATCCAAAATGCAGCAGTCTGATTGGTCCTAGAACAACAGGATTCAGAATGCAGCAGTCTGATTGGTCCTAGAACAATAGGATTCAGAATGCAGCAGTCTGATTGGTCCTAGAACAATAGGATTCAGAATGCAGCAGTCTGATTGGTCCACAGGAGCCACCCAATCCAGCTCCAGGTGGAAGTGAATCTGCAACCTGATTGGCCTACAGGAGAATCCCAGAATCAGCCAATCACAGGGGGCCCATTGTGTAAATAATGTATATAAAGCAGACATTCTGGGGGAACATTCATTCCTCCTCACCACTATGAGCTGAATAAAGAGCAAAAAAACAAAAAAACCAAAAAAAAAAAAAACATGAGAAGAAGGAAGGTAAATTACCGAGATCCTTCTTTGATATGGTAAATAATCTGGGACTGATTGATGCGTGGAGACTTAAAAACCCCACTACAAAACAATATACTTTCTTCTCAAACCCAAATCAGAGTTGGGGGAGAATAGACAGCATTTGGATTTCGAAGGAACTAACTCAAAATCTAACTAAATCGGAAATTCTCCCAAGAACTATATCTGATCATAATGCGGCCTCCATTGAGCTAAAAGGTAGGGATATCCGAATGGTTAGATGGAGAATGAATGAATTTTTATTTAATGATCAGAAGATCATAAATAAGGCAATAGAGACAATAGAAGACTATTTTAAATGGAATCTAAATGGGGAAACTGCTATAGAGACTGTGTGGGATGCAGGAAAGGCAGTTATGAGGGGCTTCTTAATACAGAAAAATAGTCAAGTAAGAAAAGAAAAAGAGACAAAGAAGGAACAGATCCTAACACAGATTATGGAAAATGAAAGAAAGTTGACTATCAACCCCAATGAGGAGATCGCAAAACAGAATATAAAGATATTACAAACTAAATTTTCTACAATAATTGACCAAGAGGTAGAATGGAAAATTAAAATGATGAATCAGAGAACGTTTGAGTCAGCAAATAAGATAGGAAAATACCTGGCGTGGCAAATAAGAGAAAGAAGAAAACAAAATACGATTAGTAGGATAAGGGAAGGAGAAAGGATTGTGGAAGAGCCAAAAGAGATAAGAAAGATATTTCAAAAATATTACAAGGATTTATATAAAAGAGGAAAGGAAACAAAGCAAGAAATAGACCACTTTTTGCAAATGCATCACCTAAAACAAATTTCAAAAGAAGAAAATGAGATATTAGACCAGACAATTACTCAAGAGGAGATAAAAAAGGCTATTAAAAGGATGAAAAGTGGGAAAGTCCCAGGGCCAGATGGCCTTTCGGCCAAATACTATAAAACACTAAGTAACCAAATATCCCCAGTGCTAGGAGAAGTGATGAATAATATATTAAAGGAAGGAAGGATCCCGAACACCTGGAAGGAAGCATATATTACCTTGATTCCTAAAAAAGATGCAGATACCCTGGAAGTGAAAAACTATAGGCCAATTTCATTATTAAATAATGATTATAAACTATTCACAGACATAATGGCAGAAAGACTAAAAAAGGTTTTGAACAACAAAATACATAAAGATCAAACGGGTTTCCTTCCAGGGAGGCAATTAAGGGAAAATGTAAGGAATCTGATAGATATTATTGAGTATTTGGATATGAGTATAGACAGACAAGCGGCCTTGGTATTTATAGACGCTGAAAAGGCGTTTGATAACATCTCATGGGAGTTCTTGAAGAAAAGTCTGGAAACGATGGGAATGGGAGAGAAATTTAGAAGAGGGATAGAAGCAATATATAAGGAACAGAAGGCAAAATTGGTAATAAACAACACCACAACAGAATATTTTGGTATATATAAAGGAACTAGACAGGGTTGCCCCCTGTCTCCTTTACTGTTTATAACGGTACTAGAAATACTGAATGAGAGACTGAGGGGGGCAACAGAAATAAAAGGAGTGCAGGTAGGAAAGAGGGAATATAAAATCAAGGCCTTTGCAGATGACATCGTACTAACTTTAGAAGACCCAAAAAAGAGTGTAAAAGAAGCTTTACTAAAGATTGACGAATTTGGAGCCGTGGCAGGACTTAAGATAAATAAAAACAAAACCAAAATGTTGGTTAAAAATTTAACAAAGGAAGAAATAATAGATTTAGAGAGAAGGACGGAAATTGCAGTAGCTAAGAAAGTGAAGTATCTCGGGATATGGGTCACAGCTAAGAACATAAATTTATACAAGGATAATTATGATGTCACCTGGAGGAGTATAAAGAAAGATATGGAATTTTGGGGGAGGATGAAACTCTCCTTTTTGGGGAGGATAGCTGTTGTCAAAATGAATATTCTGCCTAGAATGCTATTTCTATTCCAGACCATCCCCATACTTAAAGATCTAAAACAATGCAAAGAGTGGCAGAGAGTCTTGGCAAAGTATATCTGGCAGGGGAAAAGGCCACGGATAAAAATGAAAATTTTGATAGATAAAAAAGAAAGAGGGGGCTTTTCTCTCCCGGATCTAAGTCTATACTATGAAGCAGCCTGCATACTTTGGTTAAAGGATTGGATAAAACTGGAGAATAGAGATCTACTGGATTTAGAAGGCTTTAATAATTGGTACGGATGGCATTCGTACCTTTGGTATGGGAAAGTGAAGGTCCACAAGAGCTTTCTAAATCATATTTTTAGAGGACCTTTATACAAATCATGGGAAAGGAATAAAAATCTCCTTGAAAAAAAGACCCCATGGTGGATCTCACCAATTGAGGCTTTAACGGTGAAGAAAACAAACATGGAGGAAAAAAACGCCACCTATGAAGAAATGTTAAGAAAAACAGACCAAGGGCCAAGACTTAGACCTTATGAAGAGATAAAAAATCTATTCACTGGGTGGTTGCAATACCACCAGGTGAATGATTTGCTAAAAGAGGACAAGAAGAAGTTGGGTTTTGATGACAAAAAATCAAAATTCAATGTAGAAGTAATAGAAGGTAAAAACAAAACCCTATCTAGAATCTATGACATACTTTTAGAGTGGTATACAAAGGACGAGGAGGTGAAGGAGGCAATGATTAAATGGGCAATTGACTTTGGTTATAACATCGATTTTGAAAGGTGGCTGGAAGTGTGGAATTGTAACATAAAGTTTACAGCATGTATGTCTCTGAGAGAAAATGTTTGGAAGATGCTATATAGGTGGTACCACACCCCTGTGAAGTTGGCCAAAATGTATAGACTAAAAGATAAGAAATGCTGGAAATGTGGGGAGGTGGAGGGTGACCTATATCATCTATGGTGGACATGCAAAAAGGTGAAAGGCTTTTGGGAATCGGTTTACAATGAGCTTAAAAGAATATTTAAATACACCTTTCCCAAAAGACCCGAAGCCTTTTTGCTGGGAATGACGGGTAAAGATATTAAGAAAGAAGATAGAACGATATTCCTCTATGCCACCACAGCAGCGAGAATTTTATTGGCACAATATTGGAAAGTGGAAACTATCCCCAATATAAATGATTGGCAAATTAAAATGATAAAATATGCTGAGCTTGATAAATTAACAGGTAAATTAAGAGACCACGATGAACAGAAATCTCTGAAAAATTGGAGTAAATACTGGAACTATATTGGAATAAATGCTTAATGTGATTGGCGGGGTCAGAACAAATACTACCAGCGTGTGAATTTAGGTCTATAGATTAAAAATCAAATACGTAATGGAAGCAGATATTCGATACTTACCAAAAGGATGGAAGGAAGTCCAGGAGGGGGTTTTTGTGTGTGTGTGTGTGTGTTTTGTTTTTGTCTTATCTTTTACTGTTTTGCGAAATAGCCAGATTAATCTATCTTTGTATAGTTAGAGAGAGGAAAAAGTTGGCTTGTATATCTTGACTCTTTTTTTTTTTGGTTATAATTTTTTCTTTTGTATTTGGATGTATGTTTGTTACGTGCATAACCTTAATAAAAATGTATTTGAAAAAAAAAAAAAGAATAAAGAGCATGGAATCCACTCTCAACTCTGAGTACGGTATATTTCAACCGCGCATCCAGGCTACAGCTCCAGGACCCAAGGACCCAGAACGGTGACAGAGAACAGCTTCATGCCCTTCAGCCCAGCATCAGGAGACTGGGAAGGATACGCCATCCGCTTCCAGTTCCTCCTGGAGGCAAAGGATGTCACCAACACAGCCAAGAAGAGGGCGACCTTCTTCAGCGTCTGTGGAGAAGAAACGTTTGAGATCGCCCAACCCCTCCCCTCTTAAGCTGTGATTCTTAAGCTGTGATTCCTGCATTGCAAGGAGCTGGACTAGATGGCCCTCTTGAGCATCTTCCAGCTCTGCCATTCTATGAAACTGTTTCTGTTCAGTCAGGTCGGGATGACATCCCAGGCCAGTCCCACAGTCTGCTGCTCATGGCTCCCCTTTCCCATGCTGACTGTACCATAGCCTGACAGTCACACGAACCAACATGGGGCAGGCAATGGTCATGTTGAGCTGCATCTCCCTGTCTGTGGTGGGTCAGAGGGGCAAAGTGCGACCCTAGCAGGACCACCTTAGCTACGTTTCCGAGCACAATTCAAAGTGTTGGTGCTGACCTTGAAAGCCCTAAATGGCCTTGGCCCAGTAGACCTGAAGGAGCGCCTGCACCCCCATCGTTCTGCCCGGACACTGAGGTCCAGCACTGAGGGCCGTCTGGCGGTTCCCTCATTGCGAGAAGTAAGGTTACAGGGAACCAGACAGAGGGCCTCCTCGGTGGTGGTGCCCACCCTGTGGAACGCCCTCCCTTCAGATGTCAAGGAAAGAAACAACTATCTGACTTTAAGAAGACATCTGAAGGCAGCCCTGTTTCGGGAAGCTTTTAATGTCTGATGTTTTATTGTATTTTTAATATTTTGTTGGAAGCTGCCTAGAGTGGCTGGGAAAACCCAGCCAGATGGGTGGGGGTATAAATAATAATAATAATAATAATAATAATAAGCTGCTTTTCCAGCATCAACTCGTCACAAGTGCTTGTTGGAGTGAGACCCCTCACAGCACCATGGAGTCTTTTCACTGCTCTTATTTTTTATTTACTATTTTTATAACGTAAGAAAGATTACCAATAACAGATCTACATCCTCCCCAGTTGTTTTTCAACTCTCCTTTTTAAAGCAGCAGGTTGGGCGAGATATTATCTCCAACGCTGCCATTCCAAAAGCTCCTCAATAAAGCTGACTTTTCAATAAATCTTCCCTCCAGCTCCTGCCCGGTATGTTGGCTGGAGTGCCAAGGCCATTTGCCTTATAGTTCCTAACCATTCTGACATATATCTCTCCGAAAGAGCTGCTGGAAAGAGGGTCTTTGTGGCTGTGGTCACGTCCCTCTCCAGGTAATGGAAGCAATAAAAAGAGAACGCCGGCAGTCATGTGAGAGCCCCTAAGTCACGGGGCGTCCCTGCAAACGGGAAACCCAGCCTGGAAATAACCAACTTGGCTCCTGAGCTTCAAGGAGACAGCACAGCCAGCCGGCCCAACCCAGAAATAGCCCCAGAAGTTCTTAATTGCTTTCAATATGTTTTTTATGATTCTGTTCTTTGCCCCTCTCCCAGGTTTCGAAAGAGGATTAGGCAAACTCGTAGAGGAGGAGAGGGCTATCTTTTTCTTTTTTAAAAATAACCTTTTATTATACATCAATTAATATTAATATAAGGGATGCGGGTGGCGCTGTGGGTTAAATTACAGAGCCTAGGGCTTGCTAATCAGAAGGTTGGTGGTTCGAATCCCCGCAATGGGGTGAGCTCCCTTTGCTCAGTCCCTGCTCCTGCCAACCTAGCAGTTTGAAAGCACGTCAAAGTACAAGTAGATAAATAGGTACCGCTCTGGAGGGAAGGTAAATGGCGTTTCCGTGCGCTGCTCTGGTTCACCAGAAGCGGCTTAGTCCTGCTGGCCACATGACCCAGAAGCTGTATGCCGGCTCCCTCGGCCAATAAAGCGAGATGAGCGCCACAACCCCAGAGTTGGTCATGACTGGACCTAATGGTCAGGGGCCCCTTTACCTTTTAAATATTAATTTACATAAAACTTAAACAATACATACAATACAAACAATACCCATTCCACCTATTACACCTCTTGGACACTAACTTCGGGTTCTTCTCATTGTACTGTTTTGCATTTTGTTATCCTGTACACAATTCATTATTTTTTTTAAAGTTTTCCCATTTCTTTATATTTCAAGATTCATTCTAGATCTGCCAGGAGTTTACCGTTATCACCATAGTTTTTAAGATATTCTTTAAACATTATCCACTCTTTATTAACTTTTTGTATTGATTTTCCTCTTAATCTCCCTGCCATCCTTGCAAGTTGTAAATATTCTAGCATTTTTGCTTGCCAGTCAGTTTTTGTGGGGATGTTATCACTTTTCCAATTCTTTGCTATCAAAATCCTAGCTATTGTGGTCACGTACATGAACAGAGGTCTATGATTTTTCTTAATTTCCATGGACATTATTCCTCATAGGAAGGCCTCAGGTTATATATGGTGTCCCAAAATTCTCTTATTCTCTTACAATCCCACCACATGTGCATAAATGTACCTACCCCAGTTTTACACCTCCAACAAACCTCTGAACTGTTCTTTTACATTTTTGCCAATTTGGCCAGGGTTAGGTACCACCTGTATAGCATCTTCTTTTCATTTTCACTGAGACTGTAACATGCAGTGAATCTAATAGGAGAGGGCTGTCAGTGACCACTAGCCGGGATGGCTCTATTCTCTGCCTCCAAATCCCAGTTGCTGCAAACCAGAGGAGGGGAGGGTGATGCTCTTGGGCTCAGGCCCTGCTTTTGGTCTTCTCATCATCATCGAACCTTTATTGGCATCTCATACAAACATTCAGAATAAATAGGCCAGTGCGATCTCGTCACCATTTCAACAGTACAGTCATTTGCCAAAGGGAAGAAGAGGTGAGCAATCTATTTCATCTCTGTGGGTCTCCAGCAAGGGCAGGATCCTGTAGCGTACTTGGGCGACAAAAAATCAAATAGAGGAGCTTAGCTACTGTCTTGGTGAGCTCCTGGTCTCTCCCCTCTAATAAGAAGCGTATAACCTCTGTCTCTGGTTTCAATGTTGGAATACACAGATGGTCTAGAAATTGTGGGCGGAGTTCATCATACATTTTAGATTTAAGGACCATGTGAGCGAGAGTTTCCACCAGGTGGGCATCGCATGGGCACATCCATTTCAGTCTGACATACCTATCTCTTAATGATGAGTCTTCACTTGATTTATTATCCATCCCGTTGCTCCGCACACAGAGGTCCCATTAATCAGCAGTCTTTACACCCGATCTTCGGTTGAAGTATGTGCAATTGCTTCTTTATCCAATTATGTATTTTGAAGTAAGGCAAACCAGTGCGCGATCAGAGATAGCGTCCAGGAGAGCGGCCTCACACAAGGGCTTTGTGCCAAGTGCCCGGTCACCCCCTTCTTTCAAATCCGGGGGTGAATCATGGGCACAGCTGGCAAGGCAGTCCCCCCCCATTCCCTTGGGGGGGCTGGGAGGCTGCATACTCCCATATCAGCCTCTTAATTACCTCGTGTGGGTCGGAGAGATGTTATTGTCGGCCATCTTCCAATGCGCCCCCTGGTGGCCCCCCTGTCTGATCTCTTTTAGAAGCCATCAGTGCTAGCGGTTGTCACCACATCTTGTGATGGGGAACACCAGGTACTGATTCTGCGCTTTCTTCTCTCTTTCTCTGAAGCACTCTGCCAATCAATTCCCTTAAATATCACCCTCTAAGTTTCGGCATTTTGGAAGAACCTTTGTGTTTGATTTTTCCACGTCACTCTTCATTATGGAAAAACCTCTGCTTTAATTGAGCATTTTCCAAAAAAGAATAATAATGAAAGGGCCTTTTAACATCTTAACCCTTTAATGGTAAGGAAGACCTCCCATTCTGAACAGATCTTCTCCCTGAGAACCTTCCTGGGCTCATAATACCATAGCATGGGTTGCCAGTGCCCGGGGCGACATGGAGGGAGGGTGAGAGGGAGGGAAACTGGCGGAGTCTGCAAGTGCATTCAACGGCCTAGTGGTGTCCACGTCACCCAGGAGATCACAGCCACAGAGATAAGAAAAGAAGAGTTGTTCCGTTGTCTGGAGGGGTCACTTCTTGGTTCACAAAGAGTAGCCATTTTCAACAGAGCCCAGAAACAGAAGCACACAGCTGTATTGAGGCAACACTGCATGTTGAAATTTTTCACCTCCTAACAATTTTTCACCTCCCCCCGCTATGCCACTTCATGCTCAACAACACCAATTTTGAGGTCATGTCTGCGCTACCAGCCAGGGAATGCTCTATGCTTCTTGTCACCCACTCCTGCCTCAGAGAAATCTTCCCCAACCTGGTGACCTCCAGACGTTTTGGACTCCCATCAGTCCCAGCCAACACAGCCATGCAAAACTTGCAAAATTCAGCTATTGGAGAGGACCAAGGGGTCTTGTAGTCCATAGCATTTGGAGAGCACCAGGTTAGGGGACTTAGCCAATCTGTGATCCACAAGAGAATCTCTCCTCTTGTTCCTTGACTGCTAGGCTTACTCAGGAATCTTTGGTGAGGCACCTTGTCAAAAGCTTTTTGAAAGCACAAGCATGCCATATATATGCTTGTTAGCACTTTCAAAGAACTCTAATGCAGGGGTCAGCAAACTTTTTCAGCAGGGGGCTGGTCCACTGTCCCTCAGACCTTGTGGGGGGCCAGACTATATTTTGAAAAAAAAAAAAATGAACAAATTCCTATGCCCCACAAATAACCCAGCGATGCTTTTTAAATAAAAAGGCACATTCTACTCATGTAAAAACACACTGATTCCCAGACCATCCGAGGGCTGGATTTAGAAGGTGATTGGGCCGGATCTGGCCCCTGGGCCTTAGTTTGCCTACCCATGCTCTAATGGGTTGGCAAAGCAGGAGTTGCCTTGGCATAAGCCATGCTGGCTGTGCTTGAGCAAGGCTTGTTCTTCTACATGCTTGGTTATTTTATCTTTAACAATGCTTTTCACCTGTATTCCCGGGACGGACAGCTGTCTGTGACTGGGGGAGCAGCATTTGCACAGAACTGCTCTTTATAGCCCCATAGCAGCCCATGGGCCATTTGCAGGAATGAAGACAGGGCTTTTCATTTGCTAAGGAACCCCTCCATACTTCCTTCTCTCGTTTAAGCAGCCCACGAGAGGTTTACTTCATTTTACCATCGCTCTCCCTCCCCGCCCCAACGCACACACTTTTCAGGATTTTTATGTAAAAGGCCTTGTCCTGGTGTTTCCATAGCAACCCTTTCCCAACGTCTGTTTGGAGCAGACTTGAAAGAGAGCACGGAGATTGGAGGATGGCTTATTTGGAATGAAGCTGGGAGGAGGCCTGACTCCTATCTGCCTCTCTCTTCTCATTCAGCAAAGGCCTTGATCAGAGCCGGGTGGGACTGACAGAGACATTGAGAGCTGCAAATCTCCCTGGAATCAAAGGCCTGGACGGTGAGAGGGAGAGGAAGCGAGGAGGAAATGCCCAGCGTCACACGAGACGCATTTGCTCTTTAGAGAAAATGTGCGCAGGAAGCAGAGGGATCTCGTGCCAAAACTATTGATGGTGGGTAGAGATGATCTAGAGGATGCTTCCATGGAATCACAGAATTGCAGAGCTGGAAGGACAGGGTCATTACTTTCAATAGGCCTACTCTGAGTAAAAATTAGCTGACTACCCCCCCATACTGTTTAAGTTGACTTGGGGACCCTTCTGAGGTCTGAAAGGCAGCATTAAATTATCAATCAATTAATATCTGGGTTTACACATGCATTGATGGAAATATTGAATCATAAAATCACGGACTTGGAAGGGACCCTAAGGGTCATCTAGACCAACCCCCTGAAATGCAGGACTTTCAGCTAAAGCATCCATGGCAGATGGCCATCTAATCTCTGCTTGAAAACCTCCAAGGAAGAAGAGTTCACCTCCTTCCATCTCATGGTCAAACGGCTCTGACTGTCAGAAAGTTTTTCCTGATGTTGAGTTGCGATCTCTTTCCTTGGAACTTGAAGCCACTGGTTTGCGTTCTTCTCTTTGAAGCAGGATAAAACAAGCTTGTATCATCGTCCACATGATAGCCCTTCAGAAATCACAAGAAAGAAGATTTCCAAGAAAACATTAGGAAGAGCCATTCAACATTAGAATGGCTGCCCTCGGAAGGCGGTGGCCTCTGCTTCATTGGAGGTGCTTAAACAGAGGTCAGATGGCCATCTGCCAGGGATTCTCTAGGCTGCGATTCCTGCATTGCAGTGGGTTGAACTTGTGCTGGGCCTGGGGGTAACCCATGAAACGCAGTCCAGGACCGGACCAGAATCCAAAGGTCCTGCTAGGAGTCAGTCCGACAGGGCCAAGGCAGGACACGAGGCAGGAAACCAGGCAAGGTCAGGCACAGGATCACAGGCAGGTTCTGGCATACAGCTCCCTCAACCTGGGGCGGGGTCCAGCAGCCTTTTATCTTTGCCGGGGTAGCGGCTGGTCCTGATCCCCCGGCGACTCACCTCCCTGTCTCGCCCGAAGGCAGGCACTCCTCCAGCGAGTACTCAGATCTCTCCTTCTCTCAGACCTTAGTCTCTGCAGCTCGGGAGACGTTGGTGGGTGACTAGACACAGGGGCCGCTTCAGCCTCCCCTGACCCAACCAGTAGTGGAGCAGCTGTAAGTGATGGCCCAGCTGAAGGCAACGAGGTCATCCCCGCATCTGGAGCCAGGGCAGGATCAGGCCCCTGACTCTGCCCAGCTGGTGCTTGTTTCAGGGGAACCTGTGCAGACTGGGACTCTTCAGGATCAGCCCCAGACTTGGTTCAGATGATGTCTGAGGCAAAGGATCCGGTGCAGACTGAGTCTTTTCTGGTTCTGAGTCCGAGCCCAAGTCCCAGGTCATCAAATAACTATAAGACCCCTGGGGGTCTCTTTATACAGTGGTACCTCTGTGCTGGAGGAGACTCTTGAGAGTCCCTTGGACTACAAGAAGATCAAACCTCTCCATTCTGAAGGAAATCAGCCCTGAGTGCTCATTGGAAGGACAGATCCTGAAGTTGAGACTCCAAGACTTTGGCCTCATGAGAAGACCTCATGAGAAGAGAAGACTCCCTGGATAAGACCCTGATGTTGGGAAAGATGGAGGGCACAAGGAGAAGGGGACAACAGAGGACGAGATGGTGGGACAGTGTTCTCGAAGCTACCAGCATGAGTTTTACCAAACTGCGGGAGGCAGTGGAAGACAGGAGGGCCTGGCGTGCTCTGGTCCAGGGGATCACAAAGATGCAGACACGACTAAACGACTAAACAACAACAACAACCTTTGTACTTAATTCGTTCCAGAGGTCCGTTCTTAACCTGAAACTGTTCTTAACCTGAAGCACCACTTTAGCTAATGGGGCCTCTACTGCTGCACGATTTCTGTTCTCATCCTGAAGCAAAGTTCTTAACCTGAGATACTATTTCTGGGTTAGCGGAGTCTGTAACCTGAAGCCTATGTAACCTGAAGTGTCTGTAACCCGAGGTACCACTGTAATTCTATGGTTCTATAAGACACCGGCAGGGAACGAAGGTGGGACCTTCTCCATGCGGAGCTGGAGGTCGTGGTGCATCTCTCTGCAGAGGAGAAGGAAAGTTAGCCTGGAAAGCAAGGGCAGGAGGAGCCTTTTGCCGGCAGCTTGGCGTGTCTGGGCCGCAGTCCAGATGCCCAGGGGAGGATGCCGTGAGAGAGTCACAACTCCTGGGAGAGATCTGGCAGGCAGAAGACAAACATCCGTGTTTAGGAAGGTGGCTCATCCCTCTGGGGTGCTCTGTCTCTAAATGGAGACAGGCCACAGGCCAACAATCTGCAAGCAACCTAATAAAAACAGCCAATGAAAATAGCGCAGAGTCCAATGAAAACCAAGTGCCCAGAAAGAGATATCAGGAGGCTTAAACTGAGCTGGCGTTTCCGTGCTGGTGAGAGTAGCCTCGAAGCCCAAGCAAGTGCATCACAGACAAATACTCGTCGTGACTTCTATCTGCCGGAGAGAGTAGGATCTTCCTTCCTCTCCCTCGGGGGCCAGCAGAGAACAAGGTAGCGCTGTCAACTAAATTTATGGCAGCTCAGCTGTGGCCTCCCACCGATGAAACATTTAGGCTACTGGGACTCCACCAGCCCAAGCAGATTGTAGGATTCAGGGCAGATAAAAGAAAAGAAATCTTCACGCAGTGCATGGCAAAACTGTGGCAGGGAGGGCCACCAACTTTAAAAGAGGATAAGCGGATAATTTGCAGAGGATAAGGCTGTCAATGGCTATAAGTCATTGCTGTTGGCATCTATCTGTCTCGACAGATGATGGAGGAGTGTGCCTTCAGGGAAGAAGTCCAACCTCTGGAGAGTTACAGCGCCTGCTGTGGTTGTAGAGACCGATGTGGGAGACACATGTTTTGTTGCAGCTGGGACAGAGGAGGGCGTCCGCTTTTGCTGCTGCAGATGCACCAGTATGTTTCTTCTCCCTGTGCTCCTCCCAGCGGTCTTTCCTCTTCTGGTCACTGCTATGGATACAAGACCTGATTGTCTGTCTGCAGACACTGTGGTCGTCTACAAGGGATTCCCACACGACAGGTTTGATGTTGCCAGCCTTCATGCCATGTTTGCAGACATCTTTGTAGCACAGCAGAGTTGGTCTCCCAACTGGCCTGGTGCTGGAAGCCAGTTCCTGTAGAGCACCTCCCTGCGGATCCCGCCATCTTCCATTCTGCGGACACGGCCAAGCCAGCGTAGACTGTGGGCTTTGTTTCTCCTGTTATGTGATGCCCCAAACCTTCCTGGCACAGCGCATGTGGAAGGCATTGAGGTGTCACTCCTGGTGGTTGTAAGTTGCCCACGATGCACTTCCATAAATCAGCGTGCTCAACACGCAAGCCTGATACACCTCCATCTTGGTATTGGACGTTAGCACAGCTCAGTGTCGATGGAAAGGTTGCTGGCTATGGACTCTGTCAAGGCAAATCTTTTAAAAAATGTAGTATAAACATTGACAACTGGGAAACACTGGCCTGCGAGTGCTCCAGTTGGAGAACAGCCTTTACCAAAGGTGTCATGGGCTTTGAAGCCGCTTGAACTCAGGACGCAAGGGAGAAATGTGCTAAGAGGAAGGCACACTTGGCAAACCCTCACCGTGATCATCTCCTACCCGGAAACCTATGTCCCCACTGTGGAAGGACGTGTGGATCCAGAATTGGCCTCCACGGTCACTTATGGACTCACTGTTAAAACCGTGTTTATGGAAGACAATCTTACTCAGCTATGAGGGATCACAGAAGAAGAAGAAGAAGAAGAAGAAGAAGAAGAAGAAGAAGAAGAAGAAGAAGAAGAAGAGGAGGAGGAGGAGGAAGAGGAAGAGGAAGAGGAAGAAGAAGAAGAAGGAGAAGAAGAAGAAGAAGGTGGTTATGGTAGATCCCAGGAAGACAAAATCATCTACCACCTCAAGTGTGTGGTCCCCAAGGCTGATGCATGAAGTGCTTGTGGTGTCCTGACCCAGGATGTTGGTTTTTGCCAGGCTGATGGTGAGGCAGAACTTTCCTGCCTTTCCCCCTCCTTTTTCTCCAAGGGGCTGAAGGTGCTGTAGATAGTTCTCCCCCTCCCCATTTTGTCCCCACAACAACCCTGTAAAGGAGGCTGAGAGTGGTCGTGGTTAGCCTGGTCTAGAGCAGTGTTTCCCAACCTTGGGCCTCCAGCTGTTTTTGAACTACAATTCCCATCATCCCTGACCACTGGTCTTGCTAGCTAGGGATGATGGGAGTTGTAGGCCAAAAACATCTGGAGGCCCAAGGTTGGGAAACACTGGTCTAGAGAGCCAGTGTGGTGTAGTGGTTAAGAGCAGTAATCTCGTAATCTGGGGAACCGGGTTCGCGTCTCTGCTCCTCCACATGCAGCTGCTGGGTGACCTTGGGCTGGTCACACTTCTTTGAAGTCTCTAAGCCCCACTCACCTCCCAGAGTGTCTGTTGTGGGGGAGGAAGGGAAAGGAGAATGTTAGCCGCTTTGAGACTCCTTTGGGTAGTGATAAAGCAGGATATCAAATCCAAACTCTTCTTCTTCTGGTCTCTTGGGTCCTAGTCCGACACTAGCCATTACACTGCACTGTCTCTTTGTAAGCAAGGCATAGGGAAATAAGAGGCAATGAAGAGCCACGTGGCCATCAAGTAGTTTAGTTGGCTTACAAAATGAATACGTAAGGAAGAATTAGACAAAGTCCTGGAGGAGGGAGGGAGAGAGAGAGAGAGAGAGAGAGAGAGAGAGAGAGAGAGAGAGAGAGAGAGAGAGAGAAAGAGAGAGAGAGAGAGAGCTCTGTGGAAGCTCCATGTGCTATAATAGTCTATTTCTGAATACCAGGTCATGGGAACAAAGAGTAGAGCCTTGGGGCCATCTCTCTAATGTTGGGGAAAGCCTGCAGGATGCCAAGCGATTCTCCTCCTCTGCCTTCTTCTCTGCTTCTCTTTGGTACTTAATCAGGGCTTTCCCTCCTCCAAGCCCTGCCGAAGTAATTGCATTGTTGATTAAGGAATTCCGCTAATGAACCTGAAATTACTGCCTCTAATTGCGTCTGTGATCAGGAGCCAATCCTCCACCCACAGCGGGCCGTCAAATCGTCCCTGCCTGGTGCACAGGGAAAGTGGATGGAGGCGGCTCTTTGGGATCTCCCTGGAACCTGGGGCAACTCGGGACCAAAGCAGCTTCTCAGGCCAAGTCTGAGTGTGCAGCCGTCCCTCTCTCTCTCTCTCTCTCCCCCCCCCCCCACTTCCTGGCTGCCAGTTTTCTCCAAGGCAAAATCCTTGTCATTTGTATGATTAATTGCAGTGCCTGAATCGCAGAACTGGAAGCAGAGGAATGCAAGGTGGGACCTGGCTAGCTCTGCGCTAGTTGCTGGTTTGCTACTGTTGGACTACAACTTCCACCAGCAACAGGCTGGGGCTGATGGGAGCCGTAGTCCAAAACATCTGGATGCTGGATGGAGAAGGCTGGATTGGAAGGCATGGTCCTCTGCTCTTTGTTGTATTCACTCTTGGGACCCTTGTACGACATGCCACCATTATTTCCACCCATTTCACAGATGATGGAACTGAGGCTATGAGAAGGCCACTTGCACCAGTCAGTAGGCACTCCCACTCCTGGGAGAGGCAGTTTCTCCCACGAAGCTCACTGGGAAATCCCACGAATAAGATGACCATCTTCCTACCCAGTCTACCTTTCAGGGCTGTGGGGAGCAACAACCCCCAAAGCAATTTGCAAACTATTTCAGACCCTCCAAGTGTCCCTGTTTTCCAGGAATGTCCCTGATTTAGAGAAGCCGTCCTGGTTTCTGATTTGATCCCAAAATGTCCCACTTTTCCTTAGGACGTCGCTATTTTCAGTGGAGAAATGTTGGACGGTATGGAGTTATCCGCCCCCTGAGCCATCTGAAGGTAATCCTGTACAGTCAAACCTCGGTTCCTGAATGCCTCTGTTATTGTACATTTCGGTTCCCGAACGCCGAAAACCCGGAAGTAACTGTTCTGGTTTTCGAACCATTTTTGGAAGTTTTCTCCCCCCCCCTCTATTGACTTTGCCAACCACCCTTTGATCCTCGGCTGTCAAACATTTCGGAAATCGAATGGTCAGCATTACATTCGACAACCAAGGTTTGACTGTATAGGGAAGATTTTTTAATGTTTAATGTTTTATTATGTTTTTATATATGTTGGAATCTGCCTAGAGTGTCTGGGGCAACCCAGTCAGATGTGTGGGGTATAAATAGTCAAATAATCATTATGGAATGGGACATCCCTATTTTCACTGGAGAAATGTTGGAGGGTATGCTATTTCTACAATTGCTTTCAGTCCATAGCCATTGCCTTCACTCTTAATACGGGGACAATCCTAAATTTCCCTGAACTGGGTGTTGTTGTTTTTCAGGAGAGGGGAAGTTTGGGAGGTGCCTTATTTTACTTAAGCCTCATCATCAGAGATGGCTTATTTGAAAACTGCACATATTTAAATGAATTTACATATCCACATAGTACTTTTCCGGGTGGGGGGCAAAGTAAATACTACAAACAGAAAACCTATGTAACAGAAAAGAGGCAGGAGACTGGTTTCTCACAAAATGAACGAGAAAAAAGGTGCCTGCACATTTCACCCCCTATCTCAGGTTCAACAAATGCTAGGTGGGACGCAGGTGGCGCTGTGGTCTACACCACTGAGTCTAGGGCTTGCTGATCGGAAGGTCGAGGGTTTGAATCCCTGCGACAGGGTGAGCTCCCGTTGCTCGGTCCCTGCTCCTTCCATCCTAGCAGTTCGAAAGCATATCAAAGTGCAAGTAGATAAATAGGTACCACTCTGGTGGGAAGGTAAACGGCGTTTCCATGCGCTGCTCTGGTTCACCAGAAGCGGCTTAGTCCTGCTGGCCACATGACCCGGAAGCTGTACGCCGGCTCCCTCGGCCAATAAAGCGAGATGAGCGCCGCAACCCCAGAGTCAGCCACGACTGGACCTAACAGTCAGGTGTCCCTTTACCTTTACCTTTTACAAATGCTAGAATCTTTTATTTTAAAATGGAAACTTGGGACTTGAGGGTGATGGCTTACCTAGGCAGAGGCAACAACTGCCCCTTTCCCCTTCCCCCTTCCCCTCATGGGTGCCCATGATTTGCATGTGAGGATTGACCATGCCCCTCCCCATAGAAGAGGCAGCTCCCCCAGCAGGGGAGGTTCCCCTGGGGCCACAATGAAAACCCGTCATCTTTCTCCTGCTGGGAGCAACACAGGCTCACAGCAGAGGCCCACAGAACGCGCAGGTTAGGAACATCTGTTCTCTTTTCATCTCTCATACCTGCTTTGCCATTCCCGGCAGCACCCTGCCCTGGAAAAGCCATTTAGCATATTAAAATTTCATAAGCCCATCTGAAGTGGAAGCCAAAGAGTCTCCATTGTTTTAATCACAAGGCTGTTGCGTCTCAAGCAGGCTCAGGGGAACTGGAGCGATGGATGCTGCGAGATGATGGTGCGGAGAAGGGCATGCCGGGAGCCGTAGTTCCCCAGAGCCGTAGGCACTTCTCTGCAGTAGCGTGGAACCCCCTCTGTCCCTCAGGACCCAGAGCGACCCTCCCATGCCTCCTCCCTGCAAACTGGTATGATGTCACAGGATCTGCACCAGCACTTAGTCTCATGCACGAAATATCTGGAGAGAAACTCTTGTCTTGCTATGCTGTTGTGGGCATTTAGGTCCAGAAATTATTCAGGAATGGCAGGGCATTTCCCCATTTAAGACTGAAACTGCCTCTTGCAATTCCACACTCCATAACTGATGTGCTTGTACAGCCTGCATAGACTTAAAAATAGCTCTCTCCTCACTTTGCAAGTGTTTCCACACATGCATGCATGCCCAAGCATCGCACGAGAAGGTCAAAGGTTCCTTATATGAGGCTGCCGTAAGGCCAGGTGAGATGCAAACTGAGCACCGAGTATTATTTTCTGTGCATTTGGCTTGTCTGCCCACCCCCTTCCAACCCTCATGCAGATCTTCCTTAAAGAGAATCTGGTTCGTTATCCCTTAAATAGGCTTCCAATATCTTTGGGCTATCGATGGCTATTAGCCAGGACAGCTCTGCCCTGCCGCTGCAGATGGAAGCAGCAAAGTTTCCGATTACCAGTTGTGAGTCGAGGACCCGCTACCCACATTGTAATACAATAAGCCACAAAGACACATTATTTTAGGTTAATGGGCAAAATTAGGCCACAACTTGATTAGTTACAGCATGTGAGTAGTATTGGCTTAGGCATTGGATGAAACAGCAATACCAGACTCCACAGGAGTCATTTCAGGGTTAACAACCAATGGGAGGAGCTTGTTGGTGCAAATACAACTGGAAGCTCCCCCACGATGTCACGGGGGGTCATGCCATGGCCCTAGCCACCAGCAGGGCATCGGACAGGATCCACGACTGCCGGATTCCTTTAATGGAACACCCAAAAGAGGAGGGGTAGATGAAGGCCATACCCAATCCTCCAACACAGCACACATATTCCAGTGCCTAACCGCCAATACCAGAAAGTTGTGACGAGTTGCTACGAGGTAGGCGAAAAAACCAAGAGGCTGGTGCCAATTTGCCGAATGGATAAAAAAGTCCTACCAGGCCCCTTGGGCAACCAAGGCAACCAACCAAAGTCCAGAGCAAGGTCAATACGCAAAGGTGTAAGAAGGAACCGACCGGGAACAGAGCACTGCCATGGCTGTGGGAATGTTCAGGGATGCAGGAGAGGATATATTGTTTGGTTATATCCTTTTCCAACTTTTGTTAACAAGTTTCACAATTTAGCAGAGTAACACTCCCCTTTTTAAACTTGTGGCGGATGTGTTTGCTCAGGCTTGCTAAAGCCTCTATAATAACTGTTCTGGTATTTTCCCCTTATTCCCTCATAAAAGATAAGACATGACACAGTCTTCTACAAAATTATAAAAAGGTTTACTCACATATCATTCTGCTCACAATTGGATCCCAGAAGGCAGACTTAGCTTAGAAAAGTAACATGCACCTGGAAACTATCTCATAAGGAAACAGTCCTTTTGTCTTTGCTTGGCTAGAGCCAAGAGAGCATCTTTGGCTAAGCAGATGTTGTTTCTTCAATGCATGTAGTAAAAGAGAGATGGCTGCCCTGCCCTGTGCTTTTGTCATTACCTGCACAGGTGAGGCCACACCCACCTCTAGTCACATGCAGAGGAAGTCTGTCCCAGCCCAGAAGGTAACAGGAAGTTTACCTGCTGGCTGGACAAACATTCCTCCCCATGAAGGGGGTCATCACATCAGGGCTAGAAGCCATCAATAACCCTCTCCTCCTCCATGAATTTGTCTAATCCTCTTTTAAAAGCAGCCAGCTTGGTGGCCATCGCTGCCTCCTCTGGGAGAGAGTTGCATAGTTCAAGTATACACTGCATGAAGGACTTTATCTCTCTTGAATCTTCCAACATTCGGCCTCATTAGATATCCAAGAGTTCTAGTGTTATAACAGAGGGAGAAATAATTTCCCCTCTCCGTTTTCTGATGCCATGCATAATTTTACAAACTTCTATCATGTCGCTTCTTCCTTGCCTTTTCTCTAAACTAAAAGGTCCCAAATGTTGTTCTTCTCCTCTGAACCCTCCCTCCCTCCCTCCCTCCCTCCCTCCCTCCCTCCCTCCCCTGTTGGCCCAACATGATCAGGAGGGACCAGCCCAGTCGTCCACTCCTTCTGATGCTTCCAGTGCCCTGCGCTGGCCTTGCTTAGTGTGGCTCCTGCTTTCTTTCCACAGTGTGCGAAAGGAGAGGAAGATTTATGGGAGCTGCTCTGGAGATTTTCTCCGTAATGACTAACGAAGGAGAACAGCACGAGCCGGACTTAAACAACAGGATCCTAAACAGCCAGTGAATTATTCAGCTCCAATTAATATTAATGGCTGGCAGGAGTGACGGATGGCAGGCGGGCAAGGAGCCTTGTGAGATGGACCCCCCCCCTCTCCTCTGGTTAGGCAGGATGAAGCCGCAGGAAAGGCCTTGGGAACACTGGGGCAGAAGCAGGAAAGGGAAGAATGACTCCTACAAGAGGTAAGCTAGATAGAGGGGCTTATGGCGTGGGGTAGAGGTCTCTCTTAAGTCCACTCTCCAGGATCTTGTAAGTTCCTTTTGGTGGCAGAGGCAGAGCAAGCCAATCGGGCGCTTGGGGCGGCGTGCGTGGGGCAAGGCAGCCAGGCAGGATGCTCTGTGGGGCCTTTGAGGAGTTTCCCCAGCCACTCTGGGCAGCTTCCAACAGAATATTAAAATACAATAGTCTATTAAACATTTAAAACCTCCCTGAACAGGGCTGCCTTCAGATGTCTTCTAAAAGTCTGGCAGTTGTTTTTCTCTTTGACACAGGGTGGGTGCCACCACCAAGAAGGCCCTCTGCCTGGTTCCCTGTAACTTGGCTTCTCGCAGGGAGGGAACTGCCAGAAGGCCCTCGGCGCTGGACCCTGGTGTCTGGGGTGGAGACACTCCTTCAGGTATACTGGACCGAGACCGTTTAGGACTTTAAAGGTCAGCTCCAACACTGAGCTGTGCTTCCAAGGTGCTGGACAAAGCCCTTATGTGGACGAGCCCTTATTCGCCTTTCTCTCCACACTGATGGAGATGAGGGGGGCACTTTTTATTGGGTGAGAATAATGCATTTCCCAAATATTCCACCACCCCTCATACCCCCGCCGCTTCATTCATCTTCCAGGAAAACAACCCACCTTCTTCAAAAGCTGAGTTTTACACTTGGGATTCAGCTCCAGAGCAACAACCCTTGGTGCTTCACTCAGGGTTAATTCTAGCCTGAAGCTGATGAGAGATGGACTGTCTTGGCAGCCACATATACACTCTGTGATCTCCCCCCCCCCCCACCACCCAGAGGCATCTTCTGGCCCAAAATGGCAGTGCCACTTCTTCCAGGCTGGAGGGAATCTCTCCTCTCCCCCCAGCCATCCACTTTCCATCTGCAGCCGCACTTAGCTCTGCTTGGTTGCTCCATTTCTGCAGAAGCCACGGAAAGTGCTCTGTGCGTATTGAGCGGAGTGACCTTAGAGCACCTGCCCTCCAACCGAGGCAGCAGAGGCCGTTTTAGAGTAGCATGGCCGCTCTGAGTGCACGGGGCACTGGGTTGCAGAGAGTGCCACTACAACACCGTAGGACCAAGTGTGAGAGGTGCAGGGGCACCCAGTTTTAGCATTGCACAGGGTGCCACTGAAATTTGAGGCCCCAAAGTTTGCCTTGGGACAGTGGCAGAGCAAATGCACGGTTCCCTGCATGGTCAGGGAAAAAACAATGCTGTCCAAGGTTGTAAAGACTGTGGAGAGAATAATTGGGTGCACTCTTCCCACCTTGGAACAAATCTACGCTTCCAGGTGCCGTAAGAAAGCTGCAGAGATAGTGCAGGATAATGTGCACCCCGGAAATGATTTCTTTCAGCTTCTGCCTTCTGGAAGAAGGTTCAGGGTTATAAAGACCAGGACTAGCCGCCTGAGAAACAGTTTCTATCCAAATGTGATTTTGGTTTTAAATGCAGTGTAAGGTAGTCTCTGTGGGAGTATATTGTATTTAATTAGGGGGTATCAGAGTTTTTAGGGGGCTAACCAGGCTGGGATAGCAGGCTTGTGGGTTTTTGAATGTCTGATGTAGATATTTTCAGTTTCGTTGTTCTGTATGGGACAATGACAATAAAGATTATCACATTGTATTGTATTCTCATATGCCTGAGCTGCCCTGGGCGAGTGTGTTCCCAAGGGGGACGTGGCGCGGAGGGTACCCTCCTGAGCGTGGGATAGCCCATGGCGGACATTCGGCGTGCCGCCTGACCATGACTCCCAAGCCTCCCCCAAGCTGTCAAAACGAAGGGGGAAGGGGGGAATGCTGCCAGAAAAGTGGTGCAGCTCTCCCCTTACCCCAACAGCTCGGGGTAGGCTTGGGAGTCGCAGGCGGGTGGTGCACCGAATGTCACCCCCCTCAGTGACGGCACCTGGGGCATCTGCCCCCACCGCCCCCTTCCTCCTCCCCTGCCTTGGGCTTCACACAGCTGCTTTGCATGCAGGGGAGGAGCTCATCCATACTTCTGTTTGCCCCACCCCCAGGAAAGTCTGCTTTTTACTACTGAATCAGAGTAAAAGGCAACCGGGTTTTCTGTGCAATGGTCATTGCTCCGAAAAGACTCTGTCGCGTCTTACGTTCACTTCAGGATGCGAATGGGGCTCCGGAACGGATCCCGTTCGCATCCAGAGGTACCACTGTACATCAGGACAAAAGGAAACATGTCTGATCTCCTTCGTGTCCAAAGCAAAGAGGCAAAAGCAAAAATGTATACACAAAACGGAAGTTCCCAGCAGACTGTGCTGGAGTGTAAACAGACATGTGACACACAACAATCATGCCTGTTCCTTAAGGTGGAACGGAATATCTCAACAGTTGTTGTTGTTTACAACCAAACAGTCTATAAATTTTATGAAACAAATAAATAAATGGGTCCTGGAGCTGAGATGAGCTCGAATAAACCTCCCCAGGTGCCCAGAGGATGAGCCTGGCCAGGGGCTTGACCCCATGCCCAAACCACAGACGTCTTCCACATGTTCACAAGCTCCTTGCACCCATACTTCCATCTCTTTCCATCTTTTCCCATGTTTCTAATATATATACATCTATATCTGGAGTGCCTCAGATGGTGCATTGGGTTGAAACATTTATTTCAGCCGGCTGGAGAAGCTGCCAGGGCATCTCCACCTCATTATCTGGGCTGACGCATCCTTCCGAAGGTCTTGCTTTGGATGTGGCCACAGAAGTCCCTCTTAGCAGAAGCTTCACTTGCTGAGCCTCTGGCAGCATAAACAATCCAGGCTGACGCCTCAATGATACCTTTCATTAGCCTGCCTCTGCCCAAAAAGCTGCCTCGTAATTGGCAACGTGCGGCACGGGTTTCGAACGGAGGTCAGCAGCATCCACCAGCCAGCTGAAAATCAAAAGACCAGCTCCGTGAAGAAGAACAGAAGTTTTGTTGCCTGTCAGTTGTCAAATTCAGCCAACTCCATGGAACCAGACACAACTCACAGACCGGTCCTTCCCGAAACACGACAACACACCTACGCAAGACAGATTAATCCCCTTAAATTTGGATGCACTATGTACCAAAAGAAGCAAGCCAGCAGGTTTCTAGGTTCGATGGGACTGAGAAGAGAAACTTTAAAAGCTTGAAAGCAACGCCTCCTGGTGGGAGAGGGGGTCCCCCAAGCCAAAGTGTGTCTGGGAGGAAATTCCAGTAGCTGGGAGGAGAGGGAGAATTGCAATTCTCAATGCCCAAGACTAGCAAATGTGCTGCTCTTGGGGCCACCAGCATGCAAAGGGGCAAAGGGGCAGCTAGGACATTTTGGAGCCTGGATCCTGTGTCCAATTCTGGGCACAGCTAAAGAAGGATATTGACAAGCTGGAATGCGTGTAGAGGAAGGTGACCAAGATGTTCAAGGGTCTGGAAACCGAGCCATAGGAGGAAGGATTGAGAAGTACTAAGGGGGGGGGTACTTGGGGAGAAAAGAAGGCACCTTTTATCATAGGTGGTGGAAATGTAAGGTAGTAAAAGAATTTGGGGAAATGATATATAATGAGTTGAAAAAAATGTTTAAAATAACCTTTTCTTAAAAACCTGAAACTTGCCTTTTAGGAATTCTAGGTGCCGAAATCCCAAAAGAGCAGAAAAGACTATCTATGTATGCAGCCACAGCTGCGTGGATGTTATTGGCCCAGAGACGGGAAAAAGATCAAGTCCTGTCCAGAGAAGGATGGCAGATCAAGTTGATGGACTATGCCGAAATGGCTAAAATGACCGGGAGAATCAGAAATCAGGAAGACCAAAATTTTAATTAGGAATGGGGAAATTTTAAAACTTATGTTAAAGACCATTGTAAACTGTTAAAATCGTTAGTAGGGTTGGAATAACACTTGTAGTTTAATGGTGAATTTTGGACATAATGGAGGTGTAAAAGATTTGGATTATCATAAAAGATGCAGAAGGAAATGATTAATAATAGGACCCACAAAGGGAAGGAGGGAAGTCCAGGAGATTCCTTGGAATCTTGTTTTTATGTTGTATGTTGGACATGTGATGAGAGAGAGAGAGAGAGAGAGAGAGAGAGAGAGAGAGAGAGAGAGAGAGAAGTCCTATGGGACTGAGAAGAGAAACTTTAGAAGTGTGAAGGCAATGCCTTCACTGGGAGCCAGTGTGGTGTGGTGGTTAAGAGCGGTAGACTCGTAATCTGGGGAACTGGGTTCGCATCTCCGCTCCTCCACATGCAGCTGCTGGGTGACCTTGGGCCAGTCACACTTCTCTGAAGTCTCTCAGCCCCACTCAACTCACAGAGTGTTTGTTGTGGGGGAGGAAGGGAAAGGAGATTGTGAGCCACTTTGAGACTCCTTCGGGTAGTGATAAAGCAGGATATCAAATCCAAACTCTTCTTCTTCTTCTTCTTCCTGGTGGGAGGGGGTGTTTCCTAAGTTAAGGTGAGTCAGGGGGGATGGACATTTTAGCTCTAAATCAGAACAAACAGCAATCCATAGAAAACTTTCATCACTTATTCTCATCCAGGGCTAAAGATCGTGTTTCCCTGGTGGAAAACAATGGAGTAAGCGGAGATGGGGATAAGCCCTAATTGCAGAACCTTCCGCCTGTCCCTACTGGATTGCTGCAAAGGAAGAGAAATGTTGCTGGTTGGTCCTCCCCCTCCCCCACTCTTCATCCTCAATCTTCCCACTGTTGGTGTTCACCATCATCAGAGAGCCATTTCAGCACATCTGGCTAATCTCTGCAGCTATTAGGCAAGGGGAGAAAATTGATGGTGTTTGGGAGCTGCTTGTCACCATCAATTCTGCATATATAGACCCAGTTGCTGGATCCTTCTCAGTTTTTGGATTCAGCCTAAATAGGCTCCCTTGCAACCCATGGGGGGGGGGGACACCAAAAGAGGACCAAACTTACCAAGAGGAAATCCCATTCTTCAGGCTAAGCCAGGGAAATCCCTGCCCTCCTGCTCCTCCCAAACATATTTATCACCTCGTTATCCCAGTTAAATAATTGGCAACAGCCTCTCTGCTAGAGGAACAGCTGCCTTCATTTGCAAATCAAGAATGATGGGGAATTCGCCAGTCCCCTGAGCAGATGCCTGCATTTCTCTGAGAAAATGCAGCACGCCCAGAACGCCTCGGGGAGAGCGCCAGGCTGCCATCAGAAGGGGAAAGGGAGAGGTGACGCCATGCGCCACAAGTCTGCCACGCCAGGGGTGGCTGCTGGTGCCCAGTCGAACTCGCAAGGTGGGGGCCGGCAGGGAGGCCAGCAGCAGGGGGCGCCAGAGTGAATGGCAGGTGGGTATTAGAGGAGCACGCTAGATCAGAGCAATGCCCCATTGCTGCCATCCTGTGGGAGGGAGTTCCACAGGTTAACTATGCCCTGTACTTGCTTTTATCTTTCCCTAATCTTTCAGCATTCGGCTTCATTGGATATCCACATGCTGGTGTTTCATAAAGATGAGAAAAGCTTCTCTGTCTGTTTCCTCTGTGCCAGGCATCATTTTATAATCTTCTACCTTGTTCCTCCACCAAAGAACTGATGCTTTTGAATTCTGGTGCTGGAGGAGACTCAGGAGAGTCCCATGGACTGCAAGAAGATCAAACCTCTCCATTCTGAAGGAAATCAGCCCTGAGTGCTCACTGGAAGGACAGATCCTGAAGCTGAGGCTCCAAGACTTTGGCCACCGCATGAGAAGAGAAGACTCCCTGGAAAAGACCCTGATGTTGGGGAAGATGGAGGGCACAAGGAGAAGGGAACGACAGAGGACGAGATGGTGGGACAGTGTTCTCGAAGCTACCAACATGAGTCTGACCAAACTGCGGGAGGCAGTGGAAGACAGGAGTGCCTGGCGTGCTCTGGTCCAGGGGGTCACGAAGAGGCGGACACGACTAAACGACTAAACAACAACAGTGCTATAGTATAGAATCCTACAATGTCATTTGCCTGGGTCAGTTTTTTCCAGCTAGTTCAGTTATCAGCCGTTGAGAACAAACACGTAAATGTCTCATTGAAATGACTAGGTTATTTATTTATTTATTTATTTATTTATTTATTTATTTATTTAAATATACGTTAAAAGATGCAAATCTTCCTCAAAGCCTGTGGGGAGATGCGGTTGTCCCAGAGTCAATCTGTAAACATTAATCAGTCTCAGATACAAATTCATGTAAATATGTTTCAGTAACACCATGAATATCACCTGCCTGCCTTTCTTGTACCTTCAGTGTGACAAGTACACTGAAGGTACAAGAACGCAAGTACACCAGGTAAAAGTCATTATTTTTAAAACTTAAATAAAATTGCCTTGGGTAGTTTTTCAAGAGAACTACCAAAAGAGAACTACCAAAAAGGGTCAAACGACCCTGGGCAACTTCCACGCAACTCTGTAAATTATATTTTCCATACAAAGAAGGATTAAAACAACCCCCTCCCCCAATTAACATAGCATAATATGGAAGCAGTATTAAATTATTAAAATCTGAGCTTTAAAAAGCATGTCAAGTAGCAAAATTCAACCCCAAAATTCTAATGCATAATTTAGGGCTTTTTGCCAGATCAGTGTTGCTTTCTTGCAGATCAGAAACTTTCTCTCAAGGTTGTATTCATGCTGTATAAATGCAGCATTTTCTCAATATTATTTTTTTGTATGTAGCAGGAAATATGATGCCTTACTTTGCCCAGACGTGGCACTTTGCAGGCTCTAAGTCGTCATGATCACAGGGTTGCAAATGGGATCTGTCACTTTAAGGAAGACACAGAGCAGCCACCAGTGGGAGAAAATCTGAGGGGCGTCCTCAGATATATAAGAGCCCCAAAGGCCAGTGCAGCGCATGCAAAAGAGCTTTTAAGCATGGTGGACATAGAGAGGTTAAATCCATAGACACCCTAATGCAACAACGAGTGTCGCTTGGCATGGACGCAGTAGTGCAAAGAAGGTATTTTTCAAAATCTGGAAAACAATTGCAACATTTGATCAAAAGCAAAATATTTTCAATCACTTCTTTCCACCCACCATGATGGAAAAGCAGGACATTCTAGGATCAAATCAGAAACTGTGACAGCTTCTGTAAATCCAGGACTGTCCCTGGAAAATAGGGGTCCTTGGAAGGTCCGTCCGCATTGCAAAGCACTGCCAAAGCTTTCTTTGTGCTCCTGAATGGCACGTTTTGCTGCCAGCTCCCCATGGAGGCTCCAGCAGGCCCTTGGCCTTAGGAGGCTCCTTCTTGCATCCTTGTGGCATCAATTGCTGCCATCTAGAGGCTGAAGAGGCAGCAATGGCAGGAGATGCAATGCCAGAAAAGGGGCTTATTTGGAAGCAAATCCCAGTGGAATATTTGAGCTGGTGATTCCGAGCTATTCATTGCCTCCATGAGTCATGACTGCTGGACATCTCAGTTTCTCATGTGCCGATTCCTCCTAAAAAGCTTGGAAGAGGCCCTCAAGGGAATGGAACACACTGCAGGTATTCTCAGATAGGCGTTTGCACGGAGAGCACAAACTGGCTAACTGTAGGTTCTTTGGGATTGCAGAACACCTGTTTGCAACAGCCTCAAATAAAACTATTCTGAAAAAATACCCCACATTCTGCTCCAAGCAAATAGCAATAAATCAGATGCGAACAAAAAGGAGGCTTCCAGATGAGCTGCTTGTTGAGCACTCATTCTGATTTGTTTGCAAGATGGTAGATACTTCCTTCTCACAAAAAGGTCAGTTATTTTGGAGATGCCGGTTTTTGTGCGATACTTTGCTGGAAACCAGAGGAAGGGAGAGTGCTCTTGTGCCCAAGTCTTGCTTGTGGGTAGGGGCATCATCCATAGGGGGTGGAAGGGGCTTCGGCCCCCTCAATATTGAGGGAGTCGCTATCCGCCTCAGGGCCTGAAAACAAGCTTTCTCCATCTTCCATGTGACAGCCCTTGAGATATTTGAAGATGGCTCTCATATCTCCTCTTAGTCTCCTTTTTTCCAGGCTTGCCTGATTCGCCAGCAGGCCATGGGAAAATAATGACAGTCTGGAATCCTAAGAGCAGAAAAGTTGGTGCCCGACAATTAAGGGTTGGTGACAAATTTTGCAGAAATGCACACCTCTGAACTCCATGGGTCTGCACTGCTGCACCAGATGTGTAGTGATGAAATAAAAAATTTAAGGTCTTATATATATAATAAATGTTCATAAATGTACCAAGCAAACACGCACATAAATATATAAATCACATGTTTGAAGCAGCTCAGGAAAACAGCCCTGAAACCATCTTGACTCCCAAACTGACCAAATGTTTTCTCTGCAAGGTCGAAGGAAAATGGAAAAGCCTCCCCATTGTCTTTTCCTTCACAAATCCTGTCTTAAGGGTATGTCTGTGTATGAACAGGGTGAGCCTGTGACCTGGCTCAGGAACTAAGTATTTATCATTACAAAAGACTGGCCAGGCTCCCCAGGCAATCCAACCATTAACAGGTAATAGGAGATAAACAATGCACTCAGATTTCTGTTGTAGACTGCCTTTTCTGTGATGTAGGTATGATGTATCTGGGGGCTGGTCTTGAGCTACACCCCTTCTGTGATGTATGTATGATGTTTCTGGGGGTGGTCCTGGACTCCAGGGGGGCAATTTAAAATGTCTAGGTAAGGATGGGCACACCTTTGTTCTGGGTTTCTCCTCCTTTCCTGCGTGTGGTGTTTGGAGACCCTGTTGCAACAGATCAATAAAGATCAGGCTTACTAGCTGCTTTGCTTCTCAATATTCTCTGTTTGGCCTCTGTTATTTTCTCCGACCGATGGAGAACCTACAAAGGACTCTATAAGGGCTCTTGTGTCCCCCTTAAGGGAATAAGGGCAGATTTTTGTTTATTACAGTGATTTACCAGATTGATCCCTGATACCACATCCCTCTTTAGGAGTTGTCTGTATGCAAAGACAGCCCTCCCACACCAAGCATGGGAAACGGATTCGTCATTATGTCATATTTCGCTCACGTGATGTCAGAGGGGTTTTAGCTAGGCGCTGTACACGCCAAGTGGTGTTCTGCCACTTTCTATTCCAGAAATTGAATGTCTTTTGCAAATCAAATACATCCTCAGACATTTCCATTGCCTGACTCTCCAGCCGTAAGAGCTAAAAGATCCAGGTGGTGGAATTACTGTCCTATCTCAAAGTTCCATACTGATGGGGGCTAATGGGGTGACACTTGTCCACAGCCTAGTTACCTCCAGGTAGCAACTATTTCCGTTGGAACACACTCGTCATGGGCAGTTTGACTTGTACAAGAGTGCACTCGATCAATTGTGGGAATGTTCAGGGATGCAGGAGAGGATATATTGTTTGGTTATAGCCTTTCCAACTTGTGTTAACAAGTTCCACAATTTAGCAGAGTAACATTCCCCTTTTAAAACTTGCAGCGGATGCGTTTGCTCAGGCTCGCTAAAGCCTCTATAATAACTGCTCTGGTATTTTCCCCTTATTCCCTCATAAAAGATAAGATGCGACACAGTCTTCTATCAAAGTATAAAAAGGTTTACTCACACATCATTCTGTTCACAATAGGATTCCAGAAGGCAGACTTAGCTTAGAAAAGTAACATACACTTGGAAAACTATCCCATAAGAAGACAGTCCCATTGTCCTCTCTTGGCTGGAAGCATCTTTGAGAGCATCTTTGGCTAAGCAGATGTTGCTTCTTCGATGCATGTAGTAAAAGAGAGATGGCTGTCCTGCCCTGTGCTTTTGTCGTTACCTGCACAGGTGAGGCCATGCCCACTTCTAGTCACATGCAGAGGAAGTCTGTCCCAGCCCAGAAGGAAACAGGAAGTTGACCTGCTGGCTGGACAAGCATTCCTCCCCATGTGTAAACATGTTCACTCTAGGAATGTTGTACTTGACTGCTCTTGTGTTTCACATCCCACATCAATCTGGTGGGTCACTAACTTCACATCTGGCACAGCAGTGCAGACCCATGGAGTCCTGAGGTGTGCATTTCTGCAAAATTTGTCACTGACCTGGGGACCAGTTTTTCTGCTCTTCTGATGCGATGCTCCTGGGTGCCAGATGGAGAGAACCCAGGGAGTGTTCCAAAGGTTGTTTTTTGATTGTTGGTTCTAGAAATGAGCCGAGAACCACTCCTTTGTGATGTTCTTTAGAATGCAGCTGTAGCCAATGCAGGAGGAGCGTCATTGTCTGGGAGAACCATGCTTCCGTTGTCTGTGGGGCATGTCCACATGGAGAATCCTCAACTTGGTCCTGATCTTCCTCACCAAAAGGATCCAGGGTGTCTCCTTCCTGAGGTGCATCAGACTTGGCAGCATGTGGAGGAGAATCTTCTCTTTTTCCGTGGGATGGGAAGCTTCTGTGACTCCGGCCTCTGTAGCACAAGAAGTGAGCAAGTTATTATTATGATTTGCTGAATTTGTTCTATCATGTCCGGGGCAACCCAAAGCAACTTCTAGCCAAGCAAACAAGCAGACACCCCTGCCAATGGTTACATTAAAATCAAGGAGAAAAAAATGCATTAAAAACATCCCGTCCACTTCTAAACCACCACAGATACAGCAGTTAAAGGCCAAAGACCTGGTTATAGAGGAAGGCTTTTGTCTGTCTCCTAAATATATGTAATGAAGGCACCAGGTAAGGTTCCCCAGGAGAGCATTACACAAATTGGAACCTGCCCCATAAAAAGCCTTTGCCAGCCTCTGGACCTCCCATGGAGGAGGCACGTAAAGAAGAGCCTCAGGTGACTATCTCACTGCACAGGTAGGTACATATAGAGAATGGCAGTTCTTGGGGTACTGTGGTCCTGAGCCATTTAAGGCTTTATAGGTCAAAATTTGATTTGGGCCCAGAAACTAATTGGCAGCCAGTGCAGTTGGGCCAGGATTGGCATTATATGTTCAAAGCGCCTTGACTGCGAGCAACCTGGCTGCTGAATTCTGCAGCAGCTGAAGTCTCTGAGGCGTCTTCAGAGACAGCCCCATGTATAACACATTGCAGTTGCTCCTCTCTCTAAGGCTGGCCCACCGAGGGCGAGGACCAAGGACCCCTGTTTGTGACTCACACCACATGGCCCTTTCCACTTCAAAGGTCATCGGCCACTAATGTGGAAGTCCCAAGGTGATGACATCGCGGCGGCACAGTGGTGACATCATTTTGGTGTAAGCAGTTTGTTAACGGGTCATCTCACTGCACCAAGCATATTGTGATACATCCTTTTGCTCTGGATGAATTTACAGAAATATGGGCCTTTCCCTCTTGCCTTCATCAAGCATTCTGGTCCATGATCCAAGCATCCCTGCCAGTGTTATCCTCTCTGATGCTCTGTGGTTTCAGCTTGATCCATGTATGTTGATCTAAACCATTCCCTCCTCATGGCTCTGATCCTGGGAGTCTCCTCCATAAGTTCCTCCATTGGTTTTCTGTCCACTTCTGAATCCAGCACATAGTCCTGGTCCTTGAAAGCTCCCCTACCCCCCCCCATATTCTGAGAAATCCTTTCCCATGGCCTTTGCCTTTTCAGCTCTACCACCCTCACCTCACCACCAGTGGTCTTCCTGCTCTCTCAAAGAGGCACCCATCTCTCCCTTTTCCCTCCTTATGCTTCAAACAGCCTGTTGGTCCCAAGACACCTGTCTGATGAGGCTCAGAACAGGGTTTTTGCCCAAAGAGAGGGATCAGCTCAGACTCCAGATGCGGGCCATTGATGAAGAACCTTCCCAGTGGATGATTTCATAATACAAGATTGAAGGTCCCTATCTTGGGAACAGGCTCCAAGGCTCGATGGAGGGCTGGACTGGGACTAGCACAGGCAGAGTACAAAAGATCAAAATGTTCTATAGCTTGTAAACAGGAAAGAGTCTTCACAGAACAGTAGTACTGGAAGGGTCTCCCAAAGGTCCTCTAGTCCAGCCCCCTGCGGCGCAGCAATCTCAGCTAAAGTAGCCATGGCAAATGGCCATCCAACCTCTGCTTTAAAACCTCCAAGGAAGGAAAATCCACAGCTTCCCAAGGGAGTCCTTTCCACTGTTGAACAGCTCTTACCATCAGAATGTTTTTCCTCAGGTTGAATCAGAATCTCATTTCATGCCGTTTGAGTCCACTGGGTTCAGGTCCTCCAGAGCAGGAGAAAACAAGCTTGCTCCATCCTCCCTGTGACAACCCTTCAGATACTTGAAGCTGGCTATCGTACCACCCCTGAGTCTCCTCTTCTCCCGGCTAAACATACCCAACTCCCTCAACCGCTCCTCATAAGGCTTGGTTTCCAGACCCTTGACCATCTTAGTGCCCCCCAACACCTTTATTGCTGGGCTGATTCTACACAGCGGCTCTGTCGTTTCCACAGCTTCATTGTGGTTTTAATTTGTAAATGACTTTCAAGTGCATGAGTTGGGGAGTCCTGAGCCTGTGACTCCAGAAAGCAGGAAGATCAGGGACACCCCCTTCCTCCTGAGTAACTTTGCTGCCTCCTCTTCCTGGCAGGATCATCTGGAAAGCAGAGACCAGCCCCAGGCAAATGCTGACAAAAGAGAAGGTAAGGCATTCAGGCAAGAGCCACATTCCAGGGATCTGGACACCCAGAGGGACCAGCCAGCACTTCTAGCTCTGCTCCGCTGTCAGACGCAACAGTGTCTCTCTGAATGATGCCCATTGTTGGGAATGGCAGGCGGGCCAAATACTGCTGCCCTCAGGTCCTTCTTCTGGGATTCCCTTGAGTGGCCACTAGGACAACAAAATGAGATGCCCCCTCTATGGGCTGATCCAGCTGCAAGGCTCTTCTTGTGACTTGCAGGAAGTCCACAAGGAAGTTGATTGTACTGTTGGGTGAGCACTTTAGATAACTTCCATTTTGTGTGCTGTTTTCCCCTTTGACTTTTAATTGGTTTTAAGCTGCTTGCATCTCATCTTGTTGCTCAGTCCCTTGGCATGCCAGTCATAATCACGACCACTGCGTTCTCCTTTCGGTGTTGCCCCACAATTGGTACCAAAAGGACTACTGTCACTGATCCATAGGCTTGTAGCGTTGGAAGGGACCCTGAGTGTCATCTAGTCCAGCCCCCTGCAATGCAGCAATATGCAGCTATCCCATACGGCAGCCTTTCTCAACCTGTGGGTCCCCAGATGTTGTTGAACTACAACTCCCTACGACTCCCATCACCCCTAGATAGCAAGGCCAGAGCTCAGGGATGATGGGAGTTGTAGTCCAACAACATCTGGGGACCACAGATTGAGAACCGCTGCCATACAGGGATCAAACCTGCAATCTCAGCATTATCAGCAGCACGCTCTAGCCATCTAAGCGACCAAGGCCATTCTGCGGCCATTGTGGCTAGGAGCCATTTATCTCCTTACTGCCCAATAATTTGCTGAGCCCCCTTCTAAAGCTATCTAGCCGCTGTCAAAATAGGACGCTCTGGGATTACCTTTGGGATAGCTCAGTCGGTAGAGCGTGAGGCCTTTAATCTCAGGGCTGTGGGTTCGAGCTCTATGATTCTATGATGCTGGAATGTGAGAGTCCCTGTTGCAGGTGTTCTGCCTCTGCTTTTTATGCTTAGCATGAACCACCCGGGAGCTGCAGCAGCTGCTGACCTCTGTGTTTTGACGGGAGCATTTTCCAGACGCTGCATGGAGAATCCTCATTTGGGAGGCATGAAGCGGCGTTGGTGTATCTCATGAGGTGACGTCTGTGTGGGATGTGATCCATGAGAGGCAGTCAAGCACAACATTCCTTGAAATGCTAGAGAAGACACGCAAGGGAATGTTTGGTCCAGCCAGTCGAAACTTCCTGTTCCTCTTGGCTGGAGCATCCTTCCTTTTGCATGTGCTAGAAGGTGGGCGTGACCTCACCTGTCCAGGTAACAAAAGGAGGAGTCACACAGCACGCCTCTCTCTTTTTGACTTCCTTCTTCGTTTGACCAGCTTCTAGCTAGGACTGCTCTGCTAGCTCTCAGTGAGCAGAAGCACTGGGATTATTCCCCCATATGGGGTAGTTCCACATGTACATATTTGTAACTAAGTCTGCCTTCAGGCGCCTGCCAACCTAGCAGTTCGAAAGCACCTCCGGGTGCAAGTAGATAAATAGGGACCGCTTACCAGCGGGAAGGTAAACGGCGTTTCCGTGTGCGGCTCTGGCTCGCCAGAGCAGCGATGTCACGCTGGCCACGTGACCCGGAAGTGTCTCCGGACAGCGCTGGCCCCTGGCCTCTTAAGTGAGATGGGCGCACAACCCCAGAGTCTGGCAAGACTGGCCCGTACGGGCAGGGGTACCTTTACCTTTACCTTTACCTGCCTTCAGGAATCCAACTGTGAACTGATGTGAGTAAACTTCTTTTATTGACTTTGAATGAGATTGTGGCGTCTTTATTCTTTTAAGAGGGATTCAAGGGAACTTACCAGGAACGTACAATTCTATCTGAGACAGACTGAATTGTATAATAGTGAGAGGCTCACATGAGCCTGCAACCAGCTATCTGTTGTGCATATAAAAAGGGGGAATGTAACTGCTATATAAAGGAACTTGCTAGTGCAAGTTCGGAAGGATATTAATAAACAATATATCCTCTCCTGCCACTCTCAGCATTCCCAGTATGCCACAGCAGCATTTCTTGGCATTGAAAACATAGCCCAGATGTGGCAGGTCTGTAGATCTGCAGAACTGCAGACCCAGGGGTCATCTAAGCCAACCGTCTACAATGCAGGAATTGTCCGTACACCCTTTAGAGCCGGTGCATTCAGCGCCTGCATGGGCTGGGTGTCGGGAACACCTTCACTGACCCTCCGATCACAGGAACGCAGAAACAGCAGAGCACAGCGTTCCTCTAGAACAGGTCCTGGTGCAGTGGAATCACATTTGCTGTTGTGAGCACCTCAATAGTAGCAGAGTAATGGAAGCGAAACAGTGGAGGTTTTGTTGCATACCTAATTTTATTACTACAGTGGTATCTTGGGTTACATACGCTTCAGGTTACATACGCTTCAGGTTACATACGCTTCAGGTTACAGACTCCACTAACCTAGAAATATTACCTCGGGTTAAGAACTTTGCTTCAGGATGAGAACAGAAATCGTGCTCTGGCGGTGCAGCGGCAGCAGGAGGCCCCATTAGCTAAAGTGGTGCTTCAGGTTAAGAACAGTTTCAGGTTAAGAATGGACCTCCAGAACGAATTATGTTCTTAACCCAAGGTACCACTGTACTGATTAAACAAAACAAAAGAACATAACGGACATGCACGAGAGAGTCAGCTCTCTCTCATGCTGCCACTTAGTCTCTAGACAGATCAAAGAAAAACCAGCACAGTGCTAGGGAGGGAAGTCTGGAAGAGTGGTTTCTGCGCCCTCCTTTCTCTGATACAGAAAGTAAAACAGACATGATCTGGTGATCTTTGGAATGGAAGGGATGAAAATACTGAGAGGAATCGCAGGTGTGCATGTATGTGGCAGGAAAGGGGCTCTGGGTCTGGAGGAAAGCTGACTGGTGCCTTCCTGTCTCCTTGCAGGCCCCAGAGTCTGGGAGAGAGAAACGGTGACTTGGCAGCTGCTAGACAGGACCAGCCCCAGCATCTCCATCCGCAGGTTGCTGTGTGACAACGCAGCCTGTCCCTTGTGCGCCTGCACCGCTACGGAGGCCGAGCGGCTGGCCCAACGAAGCCACCCGGCAGGGTTGCCCACCTCCTCTTACATAGAGCGCTCCAGCCTGCCAGCCATTCCTGTCCTGGGGGGAAGTGCTACCTTTCCGAGGAGCAGAAGCAACCCTGCCCCTAACCCTGGGGACCTCAGTCCGGGCCTGGAAGCAGCCCCCTGGCCCTGGAAGGGGCAGCACCCTCACAGCCGCAAGGAGCAGCAGGAGGAGCCGCCCTGTTTGCATCCCCGCCACCCTGCAAGCAGCCTTCATTTCCAGGGCCCCAGCTCATCAGCCCTATGGCCAGGCCCTCCACACTCCCAGCCCCACAGCCCGGCTGCCCCTTGGTGCAAAACAGGCCCTGGCAGTTCTGTTGACAACAAAGAGTTGGGAGACCAAGAAGACCACCCCAGGACCTCTTCTAGACCACCTGAGCCATCTTCCACCAGCTCCTCTTCCGGCCTGTCCTCCTCACCCATCCGTAGCCAAGACAGGGGCAGGTTTTGGGGGCTGCATGAACCCCCCCTTCCTAAGCAGGAAAAATATGAAACCTCCTCTCCGAGTGAGAGCAATGCCTCTTCTGAGAGCGAGGAAGAGGATGGTCAGGGTGGGCATTTTCTTCCTCAACGAAGAAGGTACCGTCAATCTTGGCCCCTGAAGGCCTCACCTGGGTCTCACAAGCATCAGAGGCACAAATTTGCTTCTGTGGACACTCCTTTCATGTCCAATGTGGCACGCATGACCTTGGAGTTGCACTTGGTTGTGAAGAGGCTTCAGCACGACCTGGGGCTGCCCTTGAGCCTCCTCAAGACCTCTTTGCCTCCTGCCCCAGATCCCACATTTCTGGGGTCCACAAAGAGGAAGGCGGATGCAGTGACAAGGCCTCAGGATCTCCCCTTCATGGCTGTGGCCAGCAGTAAGAGGCTGGAACAGCACGTGAAGAGAGTGACTTTCCGCAGGCATCAGGGGCTACCAAGGGGAGCCCAGAGGACCTTCTGGCACAGGAAGGCGGTCTCTCATCACATGATAGACAAGATCTCCTCTACATCCACGGAAGAGGAAGGCCTAGGAGGAGTCAAGCACCCGAGGGCAGAAGAACCACACCAGCACGCTCCCCACCTCATCTCCACAGCTGGGGGTGGCACCCTCCAATCTGCCCTATATTCCCTAACTGACCCCCAAGCTGATGCCATGAAGAAGTTGTTCGAGAATGGGCTGGAGGCATTTTCTGAACACATGGGGGATTTCTCGGAAACGGCCTCCCCAGGGGTGAGGAAACTACCCCTCCCCAAGCTGATCCCACGGCAAAGGAGCCACCCTCAGCCGCGCTGTGGGCCAAGCCTGGGTCTTTGGAGGAAGGCATATTGCGTGGACGTGAACATCAGGAGCAAATATCTCCAGTCCTATACCCAGAAGGTGCCCAGTGCTCTGGAGCTGGCAACCACACCACCTCAGAGACATCCCACCACTGAATCTGGGCATGCGGAAGAGTCCTTTCTGCCCCCCTATGCACAGGAGCAGCTGGAATCCCACCTTGCCAGGAAGAAGGCTGAGCCCCAGGAGGACCAGCCCAGCCTGGTGCAGTGGTCCTTGCAGCAGTTTGTCCCACCTCCACCACAAGAGCCCTGCTTGTTACCCACGCTATCCTTGCGAGTGGAAGGGGAGATCCTCCCTGACAGCTCTCCACCCACCTTCATCACCCTGGAGTTCACGAGGCAGATGGACGGCCACATCAGGAGCAAGATCCCAGAGAGGCAGCGGGGCCTTCCCAGGCGGGTGATGGTGTCTCAGCAGCACAGAGTCAGACCATGCTCCCCTCTGCCTGCAGAGACGCCCAAAAGTTTAGAGAAGGCCTCAGAGTCCACCCGAGGGGAGAGGGGATTGAGACAGCCACCGCTTGCAGAGGCAAGTCCAGAGCACCCTCCAAACTCAGCACTCCAGAGACACGTGGCCAAAAGGGTTCTGGAAATTCAACTGAAACTGTTTGACCCTGCACAGCATTTGTCTCAGGCCCCTGATGGCCATCTCAGGAGGCCTGAACTGCCTGGTTTGAGACTCGCCCAGCGGTCACGATCCCAAAAGCTTCCCTTTGTGGAGCAGGCAGTCCTGGACTGCCTGGAGCTCAACGTCACCCACAAAGACTTGTCCCGCCAGTGGGGGCTGCCTACACTCTATGGAAAGTCCCTCTCTCTCCAGCTCCAGAAGGCCTCAGCTCAGGCCCCCTCTCCTCCCTCATCTAGCAAGGGCGCCATGCTTGACTTTGCCTCAGTGGACACTCCGTTCCTCAGCCAAGGAACCCGGGAGGATCTCGAGTGGCACGTGAGGGAGAAGAAGCTGCAGCACTTTTGGGAGCTGCCAGGCCTTGTCAAGAGATCCCTCCACTCCCTTTGCCCAGATGCCCCCCATTTGCGGGCACGTGGGCATGTGGAGGTGACCGTCCTCCTGGCTGACAAGGTCCCCTTCCTCAGCAATGCCACCCTGCAAGAGCTGGAGAGGAACGTGCGGAAGAGAGTCTTGCTCCAGCGATGGTGCTTGCCCAGGAGGGTCCTTGAATCTCTCAGGACGTTTTACCCGGAGGTTGGGGTTGGGGGAGGCACAGACCAGAGGTCCAGGAAAATGAGGGTGGTGGTGGCTTCCTCCCCATGGGGTCATCTTAGGCCCCCTCTGCTGCCTGCTAGAGACACAGGGAAGGTGACTTTCCACCTAGGCAAGAAGTGTGTGGCGGCACAGCTGGGGCTCCTGCCTGCCTTGACCAGGCCTTCTGGACAAAGCACACCCCCCTCAGTGAGGCAGCCCCTCCCCAAGCTCATCCTGCCCAGCCAGAAGCCCCCCCAGGCCCGCAGCCACTTCCTGCCCTCCCAGAGGCCAGAAGACATAGGCCAAATTGAACTGGCCATACGGCACAACCACTTAATGTCCCTCTGGGGACTGGGCACCCACTATGTAGAAGCTCTGGGTGGGGTGGGGTCCAGGCCGTCCTTGCAGCCTCCCGGGCCCAAAAGAGCACCCGTGTTTGTGGAATCCGAGACACTGTTTCTTTCAGTCCTGGACCGAGAGGCCTTGGAGCTGCACGTCAACAAGAAGGTGATCCAGCATGAATGGAGCCTCCCTGGCCTTGTCCAGAGGTCTTTGGCAGGCTTTTCAGGTGGGGCTCATTCGCCGCAGACCCCACACGTGGCAATGGTGGACCTCCAGATAAGGCAACAGGGGCTGCCATTCCTTCCAGCTGGTGTTTGTGACTGTCTGGAGAAACATATCCAAAAAAGGAAGCTCCACCAGCAATGGGGCTTGCCCAGGAGGGTCCTTCAGTCCCTGAGATCATTGGGTCTATGGCCTGAGACAGCAGTCCTGGGAGAGGAAGCCCCGAGGCCTCGTCTTCCACCACTAGGCAGAAGCCAGAGCAAAGTGACAGAGTCTTGGGTCAGGGAAGAGTTGGAAGTTCAGGGGGCTGGAAGGACAAGGGCTGGCTCTCTTCCACCTACGACTCAGCTCCTCAACGCATCTGGACCAAAGGTCTGGGAGAAGATGCAGCTCCCCTTTCCTAAGAAGTGTGTGGAGTTTTCCCCAGATGTTGTAAGAGAGTCTTGCCAAGGCGAGCCGGTGTCTTGGAGGCCACCCCTCCTCAAGCCAGCCTCCCGAGGCCACTGGACCCCACAACCACGCAGCAAGTTCCTGCCATTTATAAAGCCAGTGGAGGTGGATCAGATGGAGTTGGTCATCCTACGCAATCACTTGGCATCCCTTTGGGGGCTGGACAGAAGCTACGTAGTGACTGTGGGTGCCCTGAAGCCCAAGCTGCCCTCCAGGCCCCCGAGAGACATGGATGTGGAGTTCTTAGAGCAGCCGACGCCATTCCTTGAAGCCCAGGTCAGAGAGAGCTTAGAGCTGCACATTCGAACAAAGAGGATCCAGCATCAGTGGGGTCTCCCAGGCCTCATCCAGAAATCTCTGGTGGGCTTCATGAAAAGAGCTCCCCCACCGCCCAGCCCCCAAAAGTCTGAAGTCCACATCCATGTTCTTCGGCAGGAGCCATCCTTGCTCCTTCCGCGAAACGTCTTCAGGGGCTTAGAATTCCACATTCAGAGGCTGGAGAGCCAACGACGGTGGAGGCTGCCTAGGAGGGTTCTAGAGTCTATCAGGCAACTTCGCCCTGAGTTTGGGAGCAGTACCTTTGGCCTGGCAAGGGCTGGGTACAGGAAAGACCACCTCCACTGTCCTGACTGTGGGATGGTTCCTGAACTGTCAGAAGTCAGGACTGGAATGGGCTGGAACACACTATGGCAAGGTCAAGTCACGGACGAGTTGCAGCTCCACTTGGTGAAGAAGAACCTGGAGGTGAAGCTGAGGGACTCCCAAGATTTCACCAGCCTCCCTTGGGCATGGCTGCACCTCTCCCCCAGGCAACCCCTCCCCAAGGTGATCCCTCCTGGCTTTATGCTGCACCAGCCTCGTTGCTCCTCTTTGCCCCACTTCCCCATGGGTGACGTCAAACAAGTGGACCTGGCTGTTCAGTGCAGGCATCTGGCATCCCTGTGGGGAGGTATGGGGGCAGACAACATGGAGTGTCTGAGCAGGATGGAGCCCAGGCCATTCACTGAGCCCCTGGGACCTAGGAAAAGGCCCGTCATTGAGTTCAAGGAGGCACAAACGCTGTTCCTTCTGGACAGGGAAAGAGAAGCCTTAGAAGTTCATGTCATGAAGAAGAAGCTCCACCATGCATGGTGCTTCCCGGGACTTGTCCAGAAATCACTGAGGGCCTTTGTAGGAGACTTTCCCCTCCTGCCCACCCCCCAAAGAACCAAGGTGGTTCAGATTCAAATCATTCAACAAGAGCCAATTTTCCTACCTCAAGAAATCTGCAGCCGCTTAGAGTTTCACATGCGTAAGAGGAATCTCCAACACCAATGGGGGTTGCCCAGGAGGGTGGCCCAGTCCCTTAAGTTGCTGTCATCAGCTGATGCGCCAGTAGGAAAAGATCCGAGGTCTTGTCTGGATGAGATCTGGCCCAGCTCTGGGAGTGCTCCAGTACGGTGGGCTGTGGGCACAGAGCAGGACGCCTGCAGAAGAAGAGGAGTGGCCAGCCCCACACAAAATGCAGCTCCTCCACTCCCCACACTGGAGTCCAAGAGCTTGAGGGCAATGTGGTTTCACCTAGCTAAGAAACATATGGAGCTCCAGTTTGGGGTTTCCCCCGCTGCTGCTGCTGCTGCTGCTGCTGCTGCTGGGGTCTCTGAGCTACCCGCAAACCGCCTTTTAGGACAACCCCTTCCCAAGCTGATCCTTGCTGGCCAAGGGGCCCTGTGGCCTCGTGGCATCACCATGACTATTATGCCCACAGAAGATATCGCCCGGCTTGAGTTGGCTGTCCAGCGCTGTCATTTTGGGGGTCTTGTTGGTGATAGAAGCATGGCTACAGAGAGGAACAAGGAAATGAGCATCTCTGATGGGAACCTGCCTTCTCCTAGTGAAGCAGACATCATGGATGACCAACGGCAGGGCAGGGAGGAAGTGAGTGGTGGGATATCACGAGCCACAGAGAATGAGGGCATAGCTGCAGAGAGCCCACAGGAGGCCACAAAGGAAGATAAGACTGATGCTCAGAGCCCACAGCTGGAAGAATCGGATGGCGAGAACCCAAATGCTACAGAAGCAATAAGCACCCCTCATGAGATCACACAGGCTAGTGGAGAAAACACAGCAGCTATCCAAACCAAACATGTGACAGAGGAAAGAAGCAGTGGTAGCCCACAAGCCACAGAGGACATTGCTTCTGAGAGCCCACAGCCCACAGAGGAAGCAGAGATCACAGAGGAGATCCCACAAGCCACTTCTGAAGAAATGACCACGGTTACTAGTGAGAGACCACCAGCCACAGAAACAGAAAGTCTTCTTGGACCAGAGCCTCAAGATAATGTTGCTAGTGAGATGCCAGAGGCCACAAAGGGTGTTGCTGGTGAAATCCAACAGGATGCAGGGAATGGGAGTGTGGTTTATGAGATCCCACTGGCTGTAGAAGGAGTTGTGGCAGAGTGGACTCCAAGGGCAAAGGAAGGGGAAATGAGCACACCTGAGACACAGAGCCCACAGCCTGCAGGTGCCCCTTGCAAAAGCCCTCCAGCAGCAGAAGATGAAATGAGTGTGGTTGGAGAGAGACAGGGGGTCACAGCCATGAGCCATGCCCAGGAGGCGGAGGAGGAGGAGGAAATGACGGGTCGTGTTGGTGAGACTGGACATGCTGGAGAAGAGGGAGACAACAGAGTTCCTCCTGGCAGCCAAGAGGGCGAAGAGGAAGTAGCCGCTGCAGTTGGAAGCCCAGAGGCCATGGAGTTAAAAAGCAGCACCACCGATATGAGTTCGGAGGCTGCCGAGGAAGGGAATGTTCCCAGGGAGTGTCCGTCTTCCGAAGAAGAAAGACATGCAGATGGGGAAAGGCCTTTAGCAGAAAAGGCACCAGGAGCCACTGAGGAGCAGCCACAAGCTCTGGCCCCAAAGGGAGGAGAGGGAGCTAGAGGAGCCCACGAGAGACCGCAGCTCAGAGAGAGAATAAGCGTTAAGGTGGAGAGTCCCCCCCAGGCTCCAGGAGGAGCCCAGGTCTGTGGCCAGAGCACATGGCAGGGTGCTAAGCTGCGTGTGGCCACCCATCCTGGAAGACTGGCTGTGGCCTGCCGCTGGCGTGTTTCTGAGCAGATCCAGGACTCGCTGAAGCTGTTCCTTCGCCATTCCCAGCCCAGACTTCACCACTACTATAAACCACTCAGGGTCTTTGGAGACCGATCTGTGGAGGAAGGGAAAGTGGGATCCCGCTCAGGCTTGCAGAAGAAGCCACAGGGCCACCGGACCGAACTGCGGCTTCAAGTGGGACAAGGTGGGAGAATTACTTCTTGTGTAGCCTCTCCCTCTGTTTTCCCCAAACACCATCTCTCCACAGTAACCTCACTGGGAGGCAGCGGCCAGGGGAGGAAACATGGAGGGAATTTATCAAGGAGCCCATGTTCCAAAGGAAGGGCATTGCAGGGCAACCCTGGGATGAGATTCATTCTGGGCATGTCCTTGCAGGACCCAGGAACCTTTCGGGAGCCACAGGAGGAGTGTGGGATCCTGCCGCCTCTCCCTCCGTCGGCTCGGCCTAAGGACTACAAGCAGGATGCCAGGCCTAGCGGCAACCAGCTTATCAACTCTTTGGAACGCAGCTCCCTGGACATCAGTGTTGAATCAGCCCTGGAAAGTTGCATCGAAACATTGCTTTGGGATAAAGAGAAGATTTCAGAGTGGCTGGACCTCAGCCTCCGGAGAATGATGCAGAACCGCCAGCATCCAGTAGAACCAACGCCATCATCTCCATCCCCAGAAATTGCTACCTGCTCTACCTGCATGGGCCACACCACCACTTATCAGAAAAACAGGACGTTCCCCTATGGGATGGATGCACATCAAGGTTGGCAGCAGCAGGAAGAGGCCCCCGCCATGGCCAAGGGTGCAGGAAGCGGCTCCTCCCCCTCTCCAGAAAGAAACAAAACCCAGGAAGAACCCAGTTTGTCCTTTGCGGAAAGCAGGGTGGATATTAACCTCCCAGAACAGGAGGGGCCCCGCAAGTCTTCTGAAGGAGCAGCCAGTGGCCTGCTTGGGGCCCACATCTCCCAGAGAACTCTGGGGTCCTTTGTGCACCCGTCCCAAGGCATCTCCCCACAGTCCACCTACGAGGCCATGGTGCCCAGGCTGGACAAAGAATGCCAGGAGAGACAGAGGGGCCAGATCCATGGGGAAAAGGCCAGCCTTGGGCTGTCTGCAGCGGGTAGGGTGGGGCCAACCTTCCAGACCCAGGAGGACCACAGAACCCTGTTTGCACCCACAGAGCCAAGGGGCTGGGCTGATGGGCAGAGAGGGGAAGTCGGCACAGGCCTGAAACCTCCTCCACCCCTTAGCGTAAGCGGGAGATCTCTGGAGCAGCAGCAGCAGAACAATGCTTTTCTCCCAGCTGCTGAAGGAAGCAGGAAGGCTTCATGTGAGGGCTCCGAAGCCTCAGGAGGCTCCAACCAGCATCTCTTGTCCAGATGTTTTCTGGGTACTGGTGAAGAATTTCCAGCCCCTCCGTCCGACTGGTTTCACTCAGATGCAGAAGAGACGGGTGTAGGGAGGATGCCTGAAGCCAGCAGCATCTCAGCCTCTGAAGGCATTTTTCTGAAGACACCACCTGACCACCCACCAACACCGTGCCCCCTGCCAGCAGAGGACCGGTCGCCCTTCAGCACAGAACGGAAGAGGGAGAGGGTCCGGCACCGGGGCAGCAAAGCCATCCACAGCAGAGAGAGCCTGGCAAGACAGGAGCCCTGCGCTGATGATGATCAGAATGTGGGGGAGAGGCCTGGGGCAGGATCCTGCCCCAAAGCGGCTGAGGCTGTCAGGAGACCTCAGAGAGAAACGGCCTCTCCTGCCGAGGATGCAGAAAAGCGCTTGTTCATCATCTCTGCCATCCTGGAGGGGAAACTGAACCTGAAACACGGGCTGCACATCTGGTTGCAAAGCCAGGAAAGGCAGAGGGTATCCTGGAGTGGGGGCATCCAGCCAGGAGCCCCCACTGCCAGCTGCCTGGAGGAAGAAGAGGAGGTGGGCAAGACTGATGGGTTCAGGACTGAGCCTCACAGGGGTGCTGATCCTGCTGTGAAAGGAGGAGTCTCAAAGAGGCAAACGGGAGCCCATTCTGCGGTTCAGAGCGACAAGGAGGCCCACAGAACCAGCGTTTCAGAAGCACGCCCGTCTCCGGCGGAGAACACAAGATCCCAGAACAGACCTGGCCTTTCTGCAAGCTCAGCCTCCAACCCACATTTTCTGGGGAGGCCCTCCAGAATGAGCCACAGCAGAGAGAGGTCCACAGGGCCGGACAGTGCATTGGCCTCGACCAGGAGCAGGAGCAAGACTTCGGGTACGAGGTCTTGTGGGGGCAGAGAGGGGAGAAGGCAGAAAACTCCCAGCCCAGGAAGGCTATCCAGGAGGGGAGCTCGGGGCAAAGATGGGGCATCCAGCACCAGGAAAACTAGGCTCAGCACCAGGGGGACGGAGAGGCCATTGAGCAGTGCCTCAAGCAGCGAGGAAGGGAGAGAGCGACCTCTGGGCTTGCAAGTGGGGACACCCCCAGGGAAAGGGGGGAGGCTGCACCAGAGATCCGTTATCCGAGTGAGATTTGCACAGCAATGTTTTGTGGGTGTGCCCAGTGGGCAAATGGGAGCTCCTTTAAGGGGGCAGCCGAAGAGCGGGGCCTTTCTCCAAAGTGGCGTTTTGGAACCACGGCCTGAGGACTGCCACACCACAGCGGCAAGTGGGCATGCAGCTCCAGAAGTGTCTCATGCTGGTGTTCCTGGGAGGAGCCACCACCCCCGGGGCTCTGCTTTCACAAGACACATGGGCAGGCGGAGTGGGGCAGCCTCCGAAGATCCCTTCCGCAACCTAAAGGAGAAGATTCTTTTGAGGCGCAGGGCGTTCTGGAGCTCAACAGACAGTGAGGAGGAAAATCGTGTATAGGTTTTAGGTTTTTATTATTTTATTGGTTTGTAAATAATAGTCTGTGTTTTGTTGTATTTGTAAGAAAATAAAAAACCTCTGCTTTTGTTAAGATGCTCTTCCTTGGCTGGAATTTTCAGAGGGCTCTTTCTGTTACATTAACCAGATATGCAAAGAATCATAGAGTTGTAGAATTGGAAGGGACCCCTAACATCATCCAGTCGAACCCCTACAAGGTCCTGTTCTTGATCAAGTTTCCCGATGGTAAAGGCCTCCTTCCTCTGTTGCTCCTCTGCCTCCCTCTTCCCTGAGCATTGAGCCTTCTGCCCAACATCCCTTGTTCTCCCTCAGACTGTTGTTGTTGCTGCTTTCTATCATGTCTCTCCTCCCATTTCTTCCTCTGCCTCCTGGGTCCTCCTCTAAGCCTCTTTTGCAAGTCTTCTCCATACATTCATCTAATCTCTTTTTTAAACCATCCCTGTCTCCTGTAGGCAGGAGTTCCGTAGTTTTAACTATGTGCTATGTGAAAAAGGATTGTCTTGAACCAGGTTGGATGGCCATCTGTCATGGATGCTTGAGCTGAGATTCCTGCATTGCAGGGGGTTGGACTAGATGACCCCAGGGGTCCCTTCCAACTCTACAGTTCTGTGACTCCAGGAATCTTCCAATGAGGCTGAATGTTGAATGATGTTCCTAAGGAGGTGGCCAAGTTGGTTGGCTGTGGAGGACATTCCAAGGCAGATTCCATCCGCCTCATGGGGGCCTCACAGAGTTTCATGAGTTAGGAAAAGTCTAATCTGTTTGGGGAAATTCAGCAATAGTGTCTGCGATGCCAAATATCTTTCTAAATGTGAAAGTTGGGTGTGAAACACTCTCTCTCTCTCTCTCTCTCTCTCTCTCTCTCTCTCTCTCTCTCTCTCTCTCTCTCTCTCTCTCCCTCCCTTCCTCACCCCACCTCTCTTTCTCAAATACACACAAATTGTACCCAGAGCCTGAGCCCAGTTGCTTTCTCTCCAATCCACCAATAAATTGCATGTACAGTCATGCCTCTTGTTACGTTTGCTTCAGGTTAAATCTTTTCAGGTTGCGTCCTGCTGCGACCCGGAAGTACAAGAAAGGTTTATGTCCGGGTTTTGCCGCTTGCACATGCACAGACGCTCAAAATGACGTCACGCACATACTCAGAAGTGGCAAATTGCGACCCACACACGCGCAGATGCGGGTTGTGTTCTGCTCATGTTGCAAACGGGGCTCCGGAACGGATCCCGTTCGCAACCAGAGGTACCACTGTACAGAAACAGCCATTGCATCCCTCCATTTTCTGTTTTAGTGCTTTTCAAATGGGAGGTGAGTTTTGAACATAAGCAGGGGCCAGCCAGATGCCTCTTCTGGGGAACCAGGAAGCAGGATTCGAACACAAGAGCATCCCTGCTTGCATTTTCCTGCAACTGGGATTCCTCCAGCTGCGGATTAAAGAGGGGCAAATCTGTCTCACCTTTCTCCGCATTTCAACATCCTAGAATTGCAGAGCTGGAAGGGACTCATCAACCCCAACTCTCTGCCCTGCAGGAATTAAAACTAAATCATCAGTTTGTGGCTTTTTTATCATTTTAAAGGCTCATAAAAAATTTATTTTTCTCATGAAAATTCATGGGCATTTTAGTGTGAATTTCTCATTATATATGTTTCTATGTGATGTTGCCCAATGCATACATTTTTATAAAGCAGTTACTCCCAATAACACATTTTCCCCTGCTGTTTTCACTTGTATGGATTCATAGGCACTCCCCCCCCCCCCGCCCCCCGTAAATGCATTTCTTAACACATTGCTTAGATGGAGAAACCATGCAAATTTTAAAGGGCGGTTCTATGTTCCGGTTTTTGTATTATTTTGGAAAGAGAGTTAGGGAGGTTTGCCTTTAAATGAGAACCAAACGGAATTTCTGTTCTATTCCTAGTTGGGGCCCCATCAGAGGTCAGGGCTGCTGTTTCCCAGTATCCTTTGCCCCACAAAAATCCAGAAGTGGCTCATCTTTCTTGTTTGCTTTACTTATTTCCCCCCTCTATTTTACTTTTAGATGCTCTGAATTTTTCTTTTTCTTTAAAGAGCAGGATAAACATTAAAACAATGAAGCATTAACTGGCATAAATGAAGCACTTAAATATCATCTTAAAGAGAGTGGCATCATAAATCACAGCATCATGACAGGATAATTAGAATGCCAAAATAGATGGAAGATTACTCACGTCTAATGCTGATGATCTAAGTAAACCTGCGTATCTTTTAACTAGTCAAGAGTTGAAAATTACACCAAGTTTCCAATTTTCCCATGGCACGAGGTGAGAAAGAAGTGAAGGCATTCATATGAATTTACACAGAATTATAAAGTTGGAAGAGATCCCAGGGGTCATCCAGTCATTTACCCCCTCACAAAGCTATAATTCCCAGCACCATTAACAAACTACAGTTTCCAGTATTCTTGGTGTGTGTGTGTGCTTTGAATGTGCTTTACATCTATGGCCCTAACCCAGGCATAGGCAACCTCAGCCCTCCAGATGTTTGGGGACTACAACTGCCATCATCCCTGACCACTGGTCCTGTTAGCTAGGGATGATGGGAGTTGTAGTCCCAAAACATCTGGAGGGGTGTGTTTGCCTATGCCTGCCCTAACCATTGCAAGTTAGCATCTTACAAGAAGCCAACCATTCGCAAAAGAGAGTGGTTCTCCTGGAAAGAAGAGGCAACTATCCTGGAACTCATGGAGGAAATGAGGTTTAATTGGTGCTACTGGGTGACAAGGGACACAGGTCAGGCATGTTGAGCCTCACTTTGGTCCATGGGGTCTCAAAGGAAAAGCAGGGGCACCACCTTGAGCAATGAGAGATCTGTCTGCCATCTTCCGCGATCACATCTGGCCTCTATCAAGGGTTGGACGAGAAGCTGAAAGAGAAGGGCAACCCACTTAGACTCCACAATGAAGTACAGCGGTACCCTGGTTCTCAAACGCCGGCCCAGACAAGGTAAACCTTGCCGACCCCTGAAACAAATTGTTCTGTGCCATAAAACAATGGGTGAGTCTCTGTGAAGCAGGAGAGGCCTTGTAAGGAGCTGGTTCATTGCAAAAGGGTTTACTCCCATCAAACGCCAAGAAGCATGTGGGGGGGGGGAGAGGTCTGTGTGCACATCCCAGGGCACCCTGACCCCTACACTTACGCATGCCATCCAGCCTGCAGGCACTTTTCTGCAGCACTCCCTGTGGGGTCATACACACCCGGCTGCTTCCATCGGCGATGTCTTGGAGAGGCTGAAAGGAGAAAGGGGGCGGGCGGGGTGAGCTGGTTGACCTTACTTACTTACTTAGGGATGCGGGTGGCTCTGTGGGTTAAACCTCAGAGCCTAGGGCTTGCCGATCAGAAGGTCGGCGGTTCAAATCCCTGTGACGGGGTGAGATCCCATTGCTCGGTCCCTGCTCTTGCCAACCTAGCAGTTCGAAAGCACATCAAAGTGCAAGTAGATAAATAGGTACCGCTCCGGCAGGAAGGTAAACGGTGTTTCCATGCGCTGCCCTGGTTCGCCAGAAGTGGTTTAGTCCTGCTGGCCACACGACCCGGAAGCTGTATGCCAGCTCACTCAGCCAATAAAGCGAGATGAGCGCTGCAACCCCAGAGACGGCCACGACTTGACCTAAAGGTCAGGGGTCCCTTTACCTTTACTTACTTACTTACTTACTGCTTGATTGTAAGCAAAAACAAAAAACAAACCACCTCAAAGCAATTTACAAAAAAGATAAAAATAAAATTTAACAACAACAATTTAAAACCTTTGCAAAACTTAAAATCACAATAGACTAAAACAGCAGATGAAAACTTGCACCAACTTTCTAAGAGTTTGGGTGGGCTTGTTTAAACAAGAGGGGATTTTTTGAGCAGGGGCCAAAAGGCACAGGGAAGGCACCTGCCTGGTATCCATAGGCAAGGATTTCCGAAGTGCAGGTGCACGTTAATCGTTTGAGTTCTTACAGATGCAGAACGGATATTTTGTGGCACCTGCCACAGAGCCACTTCTTCTGTCAATCATGCCCTATACAACTTGCCTCATTCATGCCGTTTAATGTTTTCTCAGCTTCTTAGCTGTCTTTTCAGGCTGGGAGAAGCTAAGAAAATGCTGTTTGTGCCAGGCAGTTAAGTAAGTTTTTGTGGGCTGTTCATACCGCAAACCTAGGGTCTTTGCATCAGCACCACACACTGGGCTGCCAAGCCTCCCATCATTATAACCTGCCCCCGTCACTTTCAGCTCCCACTCCCTTGCCCCCAAACCCAGTCTCTAACCCGCAGTCGCCCTGAGGCCTCCTCCACCACTGGAACAAACTGGGGGTCTTGCAGGCTGACACCTCGGCGGTGAGCCCTCTCCTGGGCTTTGTTCCTCAGCAGCTCTGGTGGTGGCATCTCCTACACGGAAGGAAGGGTGTCAGAAGAGGCTGATTGATTGAAAGCGCTTGACATGCCACCTTTCAAAGCAGATATTTCCAGAACAGCTTGCAGTGCAATACTTCGTTTTTAGGAAACCCAGATAAAATCAGTAGAAAAACAAACCAACAAAAACTCCTAATGAAATTTCACCTAACAGCAGGTGCTTCTGGCTTAAAGCTGTTAAAAAGGTCTGGAATAATGCCTCTACCTCTGATTTAAAACACCAGATTTTCATGCATGGACCAGCTCCAGGGGGGTGACGTGCCTGAATAATGCACTAAACTCTGCAATAGCCTCCCTTTGCAACTTGGCAAATCAAGAGAATTTCTGCTCAGTGTTTTATTGCACTGGTGGTTTTCAAGCAGAGCGTTGCAAATCTGCCTGTGTGTGTCCAGGTCTATCCAGTGCTGTTTCCTTGCTTCAAAGGGAGGGGAACAACCACTTTGAACAGCTCCATATGCCTGGCAGGTCTAGCTGAGACAGGTTGCTGTTTCCTGCCTGCAAAGGATAATTGCTATTCATGGGCAATTTACCCCCTAACAGCATTATGCGCATTCTAATTAGAGGAGTGAGCTTTGTAGGTAAGAGGGAGGCACTCAGCATCCAAGTGTGACCACACAACACATTACTCCCTTCCAGAAGGTCAGCACTTGAAGGATGCATTTATTTAAATTTATGCTCTGTGTTGCTGCCTTGGACCTGCTGCCATGGATGCCCTCAGCACCAGCCCCTTCTAAGGACCGTCCTTCAGACTTCATGCTGTTTCATGCAGAACGTGCTTCATGTGTTGGCAAGTTCCATAGTTTAACTTTGTGCTGTCTGATGAAGGATTTTCTTTTGATGAAAAAATCCACATGCCCAGCAAGGGGCAGGACCTAGCCAGGATCTCTTCTCTCTATACAAGTGTGTGTGCAGGCTCACAAGTGGGCAAGGATAGCTGTCACCATCACCAGAACCTATTACATTTATATACCACCGTATAGTTAAAGCTATGGTTTTTTCAGTAGTGATGTGTGGAAGTGAGAGCTGGACCATAAAGAAGGCTGATCACCAAAGACTGGATGCTTTTGAATTCTGGTGCTGGAGGAGACTCTTGAGAGTCCCATGGACTGCAAGAAGATCAAACTCATCCATTCTGAAGGAAACCAGCCCTGAGTGCTCACTGGAAGGACAGATCCTGAAGCTGAGGCTCCAAGACTTTGTCCACCTCATGAGAAGAGAAGACTCCCTGGAAAAGACCCTTATGTTGGGAAAGATGGAGGGCAGAAGGAGAAGGGGACGACAGAGGATGAGATGGTTGGACAGTGTTCTCAAAGCTATGAACATGAGTTTGACCAAACTGCGGGAGGCAGTGGAGTTTGACCAAACTGCGGGAGGGAGTGCCTGGCGTGCTCTGGTCGAGGAGGTCACGGAGAGTCGGACACGACTAAATGACTAAATACAACCACCACCTTTTCCTCCTGAGAAGCTCAAGGTGCTGTAGTTTTTTTAAGCTCAAAACAACTCTGTGAAGAAGGATGGACCAAGAATCATAGAATCATAGAGTTGGAAGAGACCACAAGGGCCATTGAGTCCAACCCCCTGCCAAGCAGGACTGGCCCAGGGTCACCCAGTGAGCTTCATGGCTGAGTAGGGATTTGAACCATGGTCTCCCAGGTCCTAGTCCAACACTCTAACCACTACACCACATTGCCTCTGTTCCTCCCAGTGGTCAGGCCTCCATATGGACCTCCTTCCTCCATCTCTTACATCCCTCACTCACCTGGAGGTTCTTATCTTGGGTCATGCTGGACTTGACTGGCTCCAAATCCACTCTGTACCCTCTTTGTGCTGCGATGGGAATAGCACCGAGCTGGAGAGAGAGAGAGAGAGCGAGAGAGAGAGAGAGAGCGAGAGAGAGAGAGAGAGAGAGAGAGAGAGAGAGAGAGAGAGAGAGAGAAGGGGCGAGGTTCATGCAGGGCGTGCATTCAAATTTTTGAAAGGTCATCCTATGAAAGATGGACCAATCTTGTTTTCTGCTGCTTCAGAGGGGAGAAACAGAACCCATGGATTCAGATGGCAAGAAAGGAGATGCCAACATCAGGAAAAACCTTCTGACAGTAGGAGCTACTCCTCCTGGTGGCCTCTCCTTCACTGGAGACTTTTAAGCAGAGGTTGGGTGGCCATCTGTTGGGGATTTTTCAGTTGTGGTTCCTGTATTGCAGGGGGTTGGGCTAGATGACCCGTGGGGTCCCTTCTGACTCTTCAGTCCTATGTTTCTAAGTGGCTCCACTCTGCTGGACTGGGGAGAGTTGGAAACGCCTTACCTGCTCATTACATTCTTGCTGCCTCAGTTGCTGCTCCCTCAAGGCCTTCTTCTCATGGACTGCTTTGGCGAGCCTCCTTTTCTGTGGGGAGGAAGGCAAAGGCACCACAGTTGGTTTTGTGGAAAGAGCCTGCCCCGAAGGGAGGGTGTGCTTGCTTGATGCTCTGGGGCAGGCTGGGGCAGGTGGGGCAGGCTGATGGCAGGACTCACCAGGTACATGTTGTACCTCATCATCTTCTTCCTGGCATCAGAGACCGTGGAGCCCATCTCCCTCAGCTTGGCCCTCATGTCGACCATCAGGTGGGCAGGAGGGTCCTGGTTGTTTTGGAGCTTGGTCACTTCAGTCAAAAGAGGCCCCAGAGATTCATACAAGGTTGAAATGAAGTTCCTGAGAGAAGGACAAGCAACCCAGCAGTGTTAATAAAAATAAAAATGAAAATATAAATAATAAATTTTATTTATACCCCACCCTCCCCAGCCAAGACCGGGCTCAGGATGGCTAACCCCAAATATAAAAACAATTGATTGAAATACTGCTTAAAAACAAGATTAAGATACAACATTAAAACATTAAAATGCAGCCTCATTTCAGTGGAAACTCAATCAAAAACCTTTTGGGGGATAATAATGTCAAGTCTTTACCAAGGCTAACTATCCAGACTAGTCCTACATGGGCCAGAAAAAAGCCAGGGAAGTCCCCAAATAGGAGTTCCATCACAGAAAGAGAAAGGAAAAAAGAAAGAGGGGAAGGGGATCACATTGATTCCAAGCCAAAAGGCCAGGTGGAACAACTCTGTAATAATAATAATAATAATAATAATAATAATAATAATAATAATAATAAATTTATTATTATACCCTGCCCATCTGACTGGATTTCCCCAGCCACTCTGGGCGGCTTCCAACAGAATATTAAAATACAACAGTCTATTAAACATTAAAAGTTTCCCTAAACAGGGCTGCCTTCTGATGTCTTCTAAAAGTAAGAGCCTCAGAAAAGCCCTCTGTCTAGCCCCCTTTTAAAGCCATCTAGGTTGGAGGCCAACACTCCCTCCTGTGGCAGGGAGTTCCACAGTCCAACCATGTGCTGCACTTACACCGTCTCCTCATCCAGTTCCTCTTCTCCATGCAGGGTGTTCTCGGTCATGGAACATCGAGGCTCAGCTACGCAGGGGAAAGAGAAGGGGAGAGGACATGGCAAATGAGTGGGGGTCTTTTGGCCCCAGATAGCCTCAGAGCTGTGGGCATGGTGAGGCACAGATCTTCTGCAGCTGGTAGCCCCTGTTTGCACCCGTGCCCATTCCTCCATATCTGATCCTTGTGGTGTATGAGTGAGCACAGCTGGGCATGTTGCTTGAGAAGCCCACTAGCCAAAACTGCCTGGAGAAGCCATTCCCCCTTTAACTGCCTGTGGGTCAAGCTTGGAAGCTCCAGCTGAAATAGAAATATTAAACAATGAATGTAAAATAATGTCTAAAATGTATAAAATACTGTTGGAATGGCATTTGAAAGATGAGGAAGTGAAATCGGTAATGATACATTGGGCAAAAGACTTTGGATATAATATACAGCTTGAAGAATGGGAAAGGTTGTGGAATGAAAGGATAAAATTTACAGCCTGTAATGCTTTGAAAGAGAATATGGTGAAAATGATGTATAGATGGTATATTACACCAGTGAAATTAGCTAAAATGTATAAGACAAATAATAAATGCTGGAAATGTAAAGAAAAGAAGGAACATTTTATCATATGTGGTGGGAATGTAAAAAAGTAAAGAACTTCTGGGAAATGATATATAATGAGATGAAAAAGATGTTGAAATATACATTTTTTTTTTAAAAAAACCCAGAAGCATTTTTACTTGGTATTATAGGTCAGGACATTAATAGGCAAGATGTTAAATTGTTTTTATATGCAACAACTGCAGCAAGAGTATTGTTAGCCCAGAAATGGAAACAAGAAGAAATTCCGACAAAGAAGAATGGCAGACGAAATTAATGGACTCTGCAGAATTGGACAAAATGACAGGAAGGATTCGAAACCTGCAGGACCAGAGATTGACAGAAGATTGGAAGAAGTATCTGTGTAGGGATTGCAGGGGGGTGCAGCATCCGGAGGTGCCAGAGGCACACAGAACGCCATCACCAATCAACCACACCAGACCCAAACCCAGACCCTCTCCACAGATAAATTACAGACACCATCCAGTAGCCAAACCATGGTGGCACCTCCGGATGCTGCACCCCCCTGCAATCCCTACACAGATCTGGCTGACACAGGCCACAAAACCACAGCTCGCCCCTATACACGAAGCCAAGCCAGAGCACAACTAAGTGCAGTACAGCCATCTTCTCAGAAAAACTCTTCACAAAGTTCAAGAGGTCAAGACACAAAGACTTTAGCAACTAATCCACACCTAATGACCCACCTAAGTGGTACTCAGGATATCACTCAAGGAAGGGAAAGGAGAATGTTAGCCGCTTTGAGACTCCTTAAAGGGAGTGAAAGGCGGGATATCAAATCCAAACTCTTCTTCTTCTTCTTCTTCTCACATGGTCCAGTTACAATAGCCCAGCTTCAAGGTTATCAGTGCATGGACTACATGGATGCATGAAACCTATGGAAAGAAGGAGTGTCCATCTTCAGGCCAGAGTGTTGGTCCTTTGATGGGGTGGAGCCTGGAGGTGGGAGTCTGGAAACAGGTAGCAAAGACCTTGGCCAGCTCCTTCCAATCTTAGCTGGACCAAGTTGTTTGCTTGGAGCTGTCCATGGTCCAGCAATTGTTGACCAGCCTTGTCTCCAGCCTTCCTTCTTTCCCTGCAGGTTCTGGCATCAGATCCAATATATAGATGGTATAGATGATCCACTTGGTGCCTTGGATGGGCCAGGCACCTCCATGCTCCCAGCTGCTACAGGAGACAATTCTCATCTCCCAAATTCTGCACCGAACAGATTGAAGGAGTGTATTCTAGCTATTTTACTGTATTTTATTTTTTAATTAAATTTATATACTGCCCTTTATCAAAAGATCTCAGGGTGGTTCACAGAATAAAACACAGGATAAAACATGGTACAATTCAGAGAAATGTAGTGTTGGAAGGGGTTCCATGGACCATCTAGTCTGACCCCCTGCAACACAGGGATCACAGCTGAAGAAGCTCTGACAAATGGCAACCTAACCCCTGCTTAGAAACCTCCAGGGAAGGAGAGTCCACTACCTTCTGAGGGAGTCAATGTCGTGAATTCTTCATGGCGCTTTAGCAGAAATGCTCAGTTCCAGGTTCTGCTGTGCAGTATATTTATTGTGAGCTATATATACAAATCTTAAAAAGCAGAGACATCATCTTGCCAACAAAGGTCCCTGTAGTTAAAGCTATGGTTTCCCCAGTAGTGATGTATGGAAGTGAGAGCTGGACCATAAAGAAGGCTGATCACCAAAGAATAGATGCTTTTGAATTCTGGTGCTGGAGGAGACTCTTGAGAGTCCCATGGACTGCAAGAAGATCAAACCTCTCCATTCTGAAGGAAATCAGCCCTGAGTGCTCACTGGAAGGACAGATCCTGAAGCTGAGGCTTCAAGACTTTGGCCACCTCCTGAGAAGAGAAGACTCCCTGGAGAAGACCCTGATGTTGGGAAAGATGGAGGGCACAAGGAGAAGGAGACGTCAGAGGACGAGATGGTTGAACAGTGTTCTTGAAGCTACCAGCTTGAGTTTGACCAAACTGTGGGAGGCAGAGGAAGACAGGAGTGCCTGGCGTGCTCTGCTCCAGGGGGTCACGAAGAGGCGGACATGACTAAATGACTCAACAACAACAAGATCATCATATATACAAATATCTACAGGCTAAAATACACAAGCAGTTCATACAGTCAAACAGAGTACCTGGCTGCACCTTAAGGCAAATAGGAAGACTCTCTCTCTCTCCGACCACACTCCTCTACACCACCATCTTTACTGCTGGACAGGTTTTCCCTTTTAAACCCATGGCAGCCAATCAACTGACAGCACATCACTGCTGAGTCTTTCTGACCCAGCACTTCCATAGAAAGCATTGCAGGCTGATTGCACCACCCAGTTGCATCAGTTAGCAAACTCAAGCCTGCAGTCTTACTATCTCACACAGCATTCGGTGAATCCCGACAGTCTATTCCACTCTGAAACAGCTCCTACCATCAAAAAGTTCTCCCGAATGTTTAGCCAGAATACCTGCAAATTCAGCCTTAAAAGTAGCTGAGAGGTGGCAGCCCCTTCTTCCCATTCTTGCATTGAACCACCTGCCTCTCCTGCCTTCCTCCACTGATGTTACCCTGTGCCCTGTCCTTCCCTACAGGATACGGTGTGCGTGTGTTCAGGGGTTGTGTGAAGTCGCCCTTCTTACCTGGGAGGCTGGGGGTTGCAGAACCTCTCTGATCCATGGCCTGAAAGAAAGAAAAGAGGGAGCCTTGTGGGAGGCTGATCTACTCTAAAGATGCGCCGAGGCATCTCCAGCCTTGAACATTTAATTTATTTATAAGAGCATTTATAAATCATTAACTCGTTTAAAAATAACCCATTATGGTGGTGTACAATAAAATTCTTTAAACACCATAAAGTCATAGAAGACATATTTATGCCTGGATATCTAAAATAAGCTGTTCCAGAAAACGATCAAGTCATAGTGTTTAACCTTATAACTGCTGCTACAATCACAATAGCTAAAAATGGAGAGAGAAAAAGCACACCATCAGTGATTTGTCAGGAGGAACTATGGTTAAGCTAACTCACCACAAAGGAATACATATAAAAACCAGCCTAACGGGATTGTGGAAAAACTGATATTTTTTGTAATGTTTCGGAGCAACAAGTGATAATCTCCAAACTTATGTTGCTTTCAACCTGCTGTCACTGTATTTATTTGTGCTCTTTATCTTTGGTTTGTTTAGTTTATTAATAAATAATAATTGAAAAACCATAAAAGACAGAACAAATGGCCAACACCGAATCACATTAATTCTCCAAAAACCCTTGGCTAAACAACTGGGTTTTTTTGTGGGCGAAAGGATATCAAAATGGTGGCTGCCTCTATGGCTTTCTGAGCACAAGGCTTGGGCTGGGCTGCCTGGAGTAGTCTCCTTCATGGCATTTTGTGTCCCCCGCCCTTTTACAAAGTTGCACCCAGTCCCAAGCCCCAGGGCAAAGGCAAACTGCTGCTAATAATTCTCCATTGGCAAAGTGCTGCCGCATAAATCGTCACTGCCGCACAGTGATGAAAACCATCCATGGCGAGTTAGTGGCTTGTCATCGAGGCCACCAAGAAGCTTATGCTGAGGTCTCGTTCCCCCGTCCCAGGCCTCCTCTCCCCACTTCTCTTGAAACTTTGGCTGAGTCAAAACCCACAGGTAGAAAAGTGAAATAAAAGAAGAATCCTTTGCCCCCAGCAGAGGGCAGTGTGGGAGTGCTCTTCAGGCCCAACCTGCTCCGCTGAGTGAATGGTCCAGCATTCTCTGCATCAAAGATGTTTCGGAGAAGAGCATTTGATGCAACCCACAAATGAAGGGTCCCTTAGCTGCCAGTTTCCCTCCTCAGGCTCTCAGAAGGTGGGCAAAGGCTTCAGGCTTCTAGCTGAAGGAAACAGGGGTGTGCACAGGGGTGGAGGAAGGGGGTGCGGTGGGGGCGGAAAACCCTGGGTGTCTTCTTGGGGGGGGTGACATTTGGCGCACCGCCAGCCCGTGACTCACAAGCCTACCCTGAGCCGTTGGGGGAAGGGGAGGGAGCTGACCACTTTGCTGGCAGTGAATCCGCAACCTGATTGGCCTACAGGAGAATCCTGGAATTAGCCAATCACGTGGTGCCCATTGTGTAAATAATGTATATAAAGCAGACATTTCAGGGGAACTCCCATTACTCCTCACCACTATGAGCTGAAGAAAGAGCATGAAATCCACTCTCGACTCTGAGTATATTTCACCCAGTTTGTGATCATATAAAAACATAACAAGATATTACACATTCAAAGGCTTCCCCAATACAAGACTGCCTTCAGATGTCTTCTAAATGTTATATATAGTTGCTCATCTCCTTGACATCTTCCCACAGGGAGGGCACCACTACTGAGAAGGCCCTCTCGGCAGTGAGAGCATTGCTGAACATTCAGAAGTATTGCTGATTCCAACTGTGGAGGCAGAGTCAACCTGGCTAGTACCCTTCAATGGCTCTTTCTTCCATGAATTTGCCTAATCCCCTTTTTATTTTATTTTTTAAAGTAATATTTATTAAGAATTTAAAGATTACAAAAAAAGAAAAAAGTTAGACAAAGCGAAACAATACAATACAATACTGTACATGAAAAACAAAAAACACTACTTATCTTAACAAAACATCCTAATCCCCCTTTTAAATCTACCTAAATTGGTGGCATGGGCGGAGCTAGGATTTTTGTTAGGGAGGCAGGCTTTTGTTGGAGGGGGGCAGAGCCTAAGATTTGTATTTATTTGTAATGATTTTTACTGAATGGGGGAGGCAGTAACCCTCTGCACCAACCCCCATGGTTGGTGGCCTCTTTTGGGAGTGAGTGTCCCAGCTGCCATCTCAAAATATTTATGTTCAAATTTATGTTTAAATCTTTGCGACTTTGGGACATTTCTCTAAGGTAAAGATAAAGGGACCCCTGACCATTAGGTCCAGTCGTGGCCGACTCTGGGGTTGTGGCACTCATCTCGCTTTATTGGTGAGGGAGCCAGCGTACAGCTTCCGGGTCATGTGGCCATCATGACTAAGCCGCTTCTGGCAAACCAGAGCAACGCACAGAAACGCCGTTTACCTTCTCGCCAGGAGCGGTACCTATTTATCTACTTGTACTTTGTGCTTTTGAACTGCTAGGTTGGCAGGAGAAGGGACTGAGCAACGGGAGCTCACCCCGTCGAGGGATTCAAACTGCCGACCTTCTGATCAGCAAGTCCTAGGCTCTGTGGTTTAACCCACAGTGCCACCCGTGTCCCTAAGGTAGTCTATTTCAAAGTTTTTATGTGTTTATATGCCTATCACACTTTTAAACTTAAAATCCATTGTTGCATATTGTTTTAAATGTTTGTTTTGCTCTTGGGATTGTAGTTGCATTTCTGTTTCTCAAGCTGGTCTCTGACCGTAATAAATTTCATGTTTCATGACTGCTTGATATAAACAGAGACAACAAGTCCAGGTTTTCTTTGCAGCTGCCCCCCTTCTCTGCACGTCACCCCATTGTTTCCCCAAATCAAAACAGCCAGGCTGGAGGGGAGAGGGGAAGGTCACAGGCAGCCAAGACCTCTTTCTAGACCAGGGGTCAGCAATTTTTTTTAAGCCGCAGGCCAGTCCACTGTCCCTCAGACCTTGTGGGAGCTTGTCCACTCCACTCTCTGGCCCACAGGAGCACCAGGACAGTGGCGGCGGCAATGACGGAGGGAAGATGAGTGGTGCAAAAGGGCTGGCTGCTTAAAATGGCACTCAGCCAGCCCAGCCCAGCCCCCTTCCTCCTCTAGGCAGGACGGGGAGAATCTAGGAGGAGGGAGGGAGGAGACGGCGCCACAGAGTGTGTGTGTGTGGGGGGGATGGAATGGCGCAGAAAAATAATGGCGCAACCTGATCCATGGACAGTCCACAGGCCGGATCCTGAAGGCAGTTGGGCATGATCCGGCCCCCTGGCCTTAGTTTGCCGACCCCTGTTCTAGACCGAAGAGGTCCTGCAGAAATGTATACAGGACAACACTGAACATGGTTTCCCGCATTCATGCATGCATTCATCACTTTCTGATCAAGGCTGAAGATCGCCAGGAAATGAGGCTCTTTGCGTTATTTACAGCTAAGGAGAGGGAAATTTCCAAGACTCTCTCCTGTCGGGAAGGGAGTCCTCCAGAGATAAAACTCATAAACATTTGCGGGGGGGGGCGGGGGGTGAGACAACTTGAAGGGAACAGAAACTTCACATTAGGCGCTCATCTTGGTTTGAGTCTTTTGGCACCCCTCCCTGCCTATTCATTTTATTGCACATTTTCTGTTTCATTTTCCCTAGCATTTGGCGAATAGGAGGCAACATGGTGGAAGTTTTTGCAATCATACATGGCATGGAGAAAACAGATAGAGAAAAGTTTCTCTCTCCCTCTTGTGTCGCCTGAGCTCACGTACATGAATGTTGGAAGATTCACGAAAGAGAAAAAGAAGTGCTTCTTCCTGCAGTGCATAGTTAAAACTGTGGAACTCACTGCCACTGGAAGCAGCAATGGCCACCCACTTGGATGACTTGAAAAGAGGATTGTACAAATTCATGGAAGAGAGGGCTAGCAATGGTTATGAGCCAGGATGGCTATGCTCTGTCTCCACATTGGAGGCCACAATGCTTCTGAGTCCCAGTTGCTGGAAACCACAGGAGTGGAGAGGGTTCTTGTGCTTGGATCCTGCCTGTGAGTTTCCCACTGGGGCATCTGCTTGGCCACTGTGAGAACAGGATTCAGGACACGATGGGCCCCCTTTGGCCTGATGCAGCCAGGCTCTTCTTTTGCTCTTATGGAACCTCCAGCTGCAGGAGCAGTCTATCACGATTTCTAGGTTCTTAGGGTTCTAAGGGTTCTTTGGCCACTGTGAGAACAGGATGCTGGACCAGAGGGGCCAACGGCCCCATCCAGCAGACTCTTCTCATGTACTTGGGCCATCATTTTATCTGTCATTTTGCTGGTTGTCCCAGCAGTTCTCCACCTGTGGGTCCCCAGATGTTGTTGGACTACAACTCCCATCATTCCTGAGTTCTGGCCTTGCTAGCTAGGGGTGATGGGAGTTGTAGTCCAACAACATCTGGGGACCCACAGGTGGAGAAAGGCTGCCTGATATTCTTTTCCATGGTTGCTTTGTTACTATCATAAGCCATTCTGAGAACTGAATAAAAAGAGAGGGGATGTAGCCGAAACTTGCCTGGAACTCGACTGGAGAAGTTTAGAGAGAGCCGGGAGGTTTTCAGGGGCAAGTGGAAGGTTTCTAACAGGAGGGAGAGGATCTTAGCTCCATTTAAAGAACTGCAGTGGCTGCCAACTCGTTTCAGGGAAGAATTCCAAGAACTGGTTTTGATCTTGAAGTCTGAGATGGGCTGGAACTGAGATAGCTGGAGAACAGCCTCCTCTTGCATGCATCTCTCTTGAAGGCAGAAATGTTGCTTTTGAGACCCTTTCCAAAATAGCTCCGTCTTTCTGAGATCAGGTGGATGAGGACAAGGGACGAGGCCTTTTTGGTTGTAGTGCCCCACTTCTGGATCTTCCTTTCCTGGCCAGGCTTTGCTATCAGACTTCCTCTCAGATAGGAGGCAACTGAAAATGCTCTATTTTTTTAAAACGCTTTTTATTGAGTTTGATGTGTGCATTGCTGAAGCTGATTTGGTGGCAGTTTTTAAGCAGCTAATTTTAATATTGGTTTTATACGTGATGGTTTTCAGTCGCCTAGTGAAACCTTATGACTCAAAGTGAGATAAATCCCAGGGAAGGGCAAAACATTAAGACACAATTTAAAAGTAATTTAAAACAACTTCCAACAATAAAAAATAAGTTACCTACACCTCACGTGTCAAGAGCCAGGGTAAAGAGGTGTGTCTTCAGCATCTTCAAGAAACTGTGCAATGAAGGGGCCAGGTGTACTTCTGCGGGGAGTTACACAGTTCAGGGGCCACCACAGAGAAGACCCTCTCCACCTGGGCAGCCACCCACTGAGCCTCTGAGGGTGGAGGAACTACTAAGAGGACCCCCTCTGCCGATCACAGCACCTGAGAGGGTCTGTAGGGAAGGAGGTGGTCTTTCACAAAAGCACATCTCTCCCCCCACCCCAGCTCCCGGACAGAATCCTACTGCACATGATACCTGGCAGATTCTACACGCTACATGGTCCATCCTTAAAATCCAGGTCACACCTCATGTCCACCTGTTGTGGTTTGCTGGCTTTGGGAAGACCTGGGAGATCCCAAGTGACTCACCTCAAGGGGAAGGTTTCTGTGGGGCAGCCGGCCTCTTCTCTGGTGTGGTGGTTGAGAGACCCACCCAAGATGGGACCTCCCTTGGCCTCTTTCCCCAGCCTGCTCCTTGGAGTGGCTCACCAGATGGATGTTGTCTTCTGGTTGCCAGGAGGCTGATGACACCAGCTGGTCTTATGAGGTCACAGAGGAAGGTGGCTGATCATGGAACATGAAGGTGGAAAAGCAGAGACCTAACATATATATTTATGTTGTTGTTGTTGTTTAGTTGTTTAGTCGTGTCAGACTCTTTGTGAGCCCATGGACCAAGGCATGCCAGGCCCACTGCCTCCTGCAGTTTGGTCAGACTCATGTTTGTAGCTTCAAGAACACTGTCCCACCATCTCGTCCTCTGTTGTCCCCTTCTCCTTGTGCCCTCCATCCTTCCCAGCATCAGGGTATTTTCCAGGGATTCTTTTCTTCTCATGAGGTGGCCAAAGTATTGGAGCCTCACCTTCAGGATCTGTCCTTCCAGTGAGCACTGCTAGGTTGGCAGGAGCAGAGACTGAGCAATGGGAGCTCACCCCATCGTGGGGATTCGAATCGCCGACCTTCTGATCGGCAAGTCCTAGGCTCTGTGGTTTAATCCACAGCGCTACTGTGTCCCTTTTCCATACATACTTTAAAAAGAAAAAAAGAGGCCCCCCATGAGCAGATACTAAGGGGTCGTCCACACTAGTCCCGTGGATCCAACAGTCTCCCCCCTTGCTCTGCTCTTTCCCCAGGAGAAACCTGTTCTTTATTGCTAAATCAGAGCAAATGGCAATCTGGAGAAAACCTGGGTTTCTGTTAGCTCTGATAGAGGCATAAAGAGTGGCTTTTCTCAGGGGAAAGCAGTGGGGCAAAAGGAAGTGAGGATAAGTCCTGACAGAGAACTGAGTGGGCAAATGACATCCTGTGACTCCTTGGGTGGCAGAAGCCAAAGTTGGGGCAGAGGGATCAAGTGTGAACATGCCATAGTTGCCCAGAGAGGGAGGGCGTGTAACCACAAACTTCCCTATATAGGTAATTTAGGTCACTAGGCTGAGAAACATGTCCCAGGAGGTGCTGGAAACATGTTGCAGTTCCTTCCAGAATGAAATACGAGACTGGAGATTTGGCAAAGATTGTGAAAGCCAGCTCGCTTTATCTTTATTTAACAAAGTGTATACACCGCTTGATTGTAAGGAAACTTGTAAGCGGTTTGCAAACAGTCTAAGCTTCTTGACACCAGCTTGTCACTGGCATCTTCATTTCAGTACTTTGGTGCTCACTGCAAAGGTAAAGCTAAAGGGACCCCTGACCGTTAGGTCCAGTCATGACCGGCTCTGGGGTTGCGGCGCTCATCTCACTTTATTGGCCAAGGAAGCCCGCGTACAGCTTCCGGGTCATGTGGCCAGCATGACTAAGCCGCTTCTGGTGAACCAGAGCAGCGCATGGAAACGCCGTTTACCTTCCCGCCGTTTACCTTCTACTTGCACTTTGACATGCTTTTGAACTGTTAGGTTGGCAGGAGTAGGAACCGAGCAACGGGAGCTCACCCTGTCGCGGGGATTCGAACCCTCACTGCAAAGGACAGGACAAATTGAGGAGAGGGCTATTGAGGAAAGAGTTCTCCCCACAAAATCCAGCTCTTCAGCACTCAGTTGGAGTAAACATCAGTTCAGGTTTTCCACTGAGCTTTAAAGAGAGGGTTTCCATAGGAAAAGCTCTAGAGCAAGCAAAAAGGTGGTTGGACACTCCTTGCACAACATTTATTTATCTCCCTCTTAATCATTTTCAGCATGCTTTCCCATCATTTTTCTAACTGCAAAAAGTCCATTTTTTTAAAAAGGGTGGGCAACAGAGTACTGCAATCCACTTGAATTTCCAATGTGTACTTGAACCATTCCCACAAAATCCTGACAATCTGGAGGCAACTTGCAGGATGGGGAATGCTTAGGAAGAGAGTCAATAGATCCCAGAAGCGAGGGTGCTTTGCTGCTGCGGTTGCTGAGGAAAGAAGCCAAAGCCAGAATGTTTGCAACAGGCAGCCCACATGCTCCAAGTCTCCAGAGGTCTTCAAAGCAACACTGGCCAGAAAAGCTTGTGCAAAAGGCTTTCCACTTGACAGCTAATTCCCACTTGCAGTGTGTGTTTGCGTGTGGCGTATCATTACACTGGAAAGTCCCCCTTCTTGAACTGACTTTCCTCAATCCTTTTCTGCCCCTCTTTTTCTGGAAATGGAACTTTGCCTGAAGGCTGGGTAGGGAAGAAGCGGGGGGGGGGGTGTCCACTTTCTTTTTTGCTGGGCTGTTGACTTAAGCAATCAGGATGAGATCTGGCTGGGGAAACAAAACCAGAGAACAGTTCCCACAAAGGCAGCTGGACCTGGGCCAACCTTCCCTCCATGTAAATCATAACTGGCAGCACCTGAAAATCCGAGAAAGAGAAACTTTTGGGCTCATGGCCCTTCCCAAAAGTTGTTGCCAGGACCCACGGGAAAGCAGATCACTTATTTGAATCTTCAGACTCCTCAAAACTGTGTCCCTGAAAATCTAATAAGAGCTGGGCTCAACTTGAGCCAAATCATGTAATCATAGAATTGTAGTGTCAGAAGGTACCTTGAGGGTTATCTAGTCTAAGCCCTGTAGCGCAGGAATCTTAGCTAGTGCATTCCTCACAAATGGCCATCCAAACTTGGCTTAAAAAACTCCAAGAAAGGGAGCCTACAGCCTCCTGTGGGAAACTGCTCCACTGTCAAATAGCTCTGACTATTGGGAAGTTCCTCCTGAGGTTTGGTCAGAATCTCCTTTCTTGTGATTTGAATCCATTGGTTTGAGCTCTACCCTTTGGAGCAGGAGAAAACAAACTTCTTCCATCTTCCATGGGGCAGCCCTTTGACCTCTCTATCTCCTCTTTCCCAGGCTAAACATCCCCAGCTCCTTCAACCGTTCCTCATCAGGCTTGGTTTCCAGATTCTTGATCATCTTGGTTGCCCTCCTCTGCACACCTTCCAGGTGGTCAACATCCTCCTAAAACTGTGGTGCCCAGAATTGGACACAGGACTCCAGGTGTGGTCTGACCAAGGCAGAACAGAGTGGTACTATTACTTCCCTTGACCTGGACACTAGTCTTCTGCTGATGCAGCCTAGCATTGGCTTTTTTTGCTCCTACATCCCCGAGCGAGTCCCATAGTTTAACTATGTGCTGCGTGAAGATGGACATACTTTATCTGTCATGAATCATCCAGCCTTCATCGTCACTGGGTGGCCCTGCGGGGTTCTTGTATTAGGAGAGAGGGATAAAATGTTTCTTGACAACATGCATCATTTTAGAAACCTCCCTCCTTTTCCCTCTAATACAGTGGGCGCTCGGGTTGTGAACGTGATCTGTGTGGGAGGCACGTTCACAACCCACAGCGTTCGCAACCTACGACCAGGGAATCGCAATTCGGCACTTCTGTGCATGCACAAGCGCAATTTAGCGCTTCTGCACAAGCGCCGAAACCCAGGAGTAACCGTTCTGGTACTTCTGGGTTCAGCATGGTGCACAACCCAAAATCACGCAACCCGAAGCGTCTGTAACCTGAGGTATGACTGTACAGGCTTCCTCAACCTTGGCCTTCCAGGTGTTTTTGATCCCATGATCCCTAGCTAGCAGAACCAGTGGTCAGGGAAGATGAAAACTGTAGTCTCAAAACATCTGGAGGGCTGAGGTTGAGGAAGCCTGCTCTAATACCCTGCAGACATCACAGGTGCACATGCAATGCATTTCTCATGTGATGCCTTTTCCCGCTGCACTGCAGCGTGGGCTTGAGCATCCAGCCAATGGGCACCAGGCAGAGTGATGAGCGAGCCCCAGTGAGGTTTTGGTGGACCAAGCTGTGTGTGCAGCGCAGGCCGTGATCCCCCAGGTGCAGCAGTGAGTGCTGCTGAGCCACTTTCTGCTTTGATGTAAGATCAAAGTGCCACTCCACTGAGCTTCTGCAGGTGGAATGGGGAGAAGGCAGATACCCCTCTAGTCCAGTGGCTCCCAACGTGGGTGCTACAGCCCCTGGGATGTGGATGGGTTATCTAGTGGGATGTTAAGAGGCAAGGTGGGGGCAGGGGGCACTGGAGATGGACCCCTCCAAGATCATTGACCACTTACAACTGACCAGGCCACAGCCCACTCCTTTCTTGGCTTTGTGTTTGAAATGTTACATCGCTTTCAAAGCCATTTCTGATCGCTATCCTGCCCCATGGGCAGTGGTTAAGAAGCTCCTTGTTGCATTTGCGACATCCATTTTCGTGGGACGTGGCTTTAGTGTGGTCATCCAACTTCTCTCCAAGCAAAGAAATTGACTCCAGCGTACTGAACGTGGTGATTTGAAACTCCTCCTAAATGACTTTAAACCAGATTCAGGTAGGTGGCCGTGTTGGTCTGACATAGTTGAAATATACAAAAAAATAAAAAAATTGTCCAGTAGCACCTTAGAGACCAACTAAGTTTGTTCTTGGTATAAGATACCCATATCTGAAGAAGTGTGCATGCACACAAAAGCTTATACCAAGAACAAACTTACTTGGTCTCTAAGGTGCTACTGGACAATTTTTTATTTTTATTTTTGTATATTTTGACTTTAAACCAGACATTGGGAAACTGGCGTCACTTCATCAAGTCCACCCATTGCATGAAAGAATTTACTAAACAGGGAAGTAGTTACTGAGACTCTTGCTAAATGACAAAAAAGCTGGTCTCACCGGATAAAGCTAATCAGTTTTGTTGTATCAATTAAACGAAATAGTTTGAGCTGGATTTTGAATAAATATGCAATTAATTGTTGCTGTTTGAATTTTATCGCGTTAAGATCTTCCTTCGTGGGTCATGCGAACCACTATTCTGGGAACTGCTTTTTATAGGGTAGAGGGCATTGGGGATGAGTTTGGGGAGCCAAGGGGTGTGTGACCCCAAAACGTTTCGGGAACCACTGGACGGATCCTTTGTCTCAGGCAATGAATCATCTTGGGCAGCCCAGACCCGCCGTAAAGCTTTGTGAGGAGATTGAGACATCAGGAGGAGCAGGATCGTGTTCCCTGAAATCTGGATGGTGTTCCCTCAGTTGGAAAGACACGCGCTACTTACTGTAATCTGCAGTTTAAAATAATGCAAAAACAAAACATGCGCACATGCATACTATTAGCCTGTGCGACATCGCCTTGAATCTGCTCCAGGGACTGGCGGCTGTTCAACTGGACTATCCGATGGCATCTGAACCCCTTCCCCAAGTTCAACACATGTCCGGGCAGGAAAGCAGGCCAGATGCCAAGGCGAGGCGAGGCGAAAAGAAAGCGAAAGTCTTAACGGAGGAAGTATATAGAGGGGACAGCACACAGCAGGCAGTCCATCTTTCTTGCAGCCTCCTGACTGACAAGCCTCCTGAGAATCCAGCTGTGAACCTCTGCCCTAGAGATGGCTCTCCCTTCTCTGCCCAGCATCTGCCTCCTGGCTCTGGCTGCAGCTTTGTGCGTCTTCCAAGCCGAAGGTACTATGTGCATCTGTGTGTGTGAGAGAGACAATGTGGTGGTGGGGAGAGAGAGAAGGGGACTTAGTTTCTGGAGAGATGTTCTGATGCTTAAGCAGGCATTTAGCCCTGCCTGCAATTTCAAGGGAGTGTGCTGCTGGCATCGCAGGGCTTAGGTGGTTGCAAGAGAAGTCCCAGCCCAGAGCTCATTTCTTTCCTTGCAAGCAACAGATGTTCCTCCTCCCTTCCAGTGTCTGCTCCTGGGCTGCAGGCATCTTTTATGCTTCCTCTAGTGGGTTCTGTATTTTGTTAAAAGGCATTTCCCAAGTGCAAATGCTTCTTACCGTTAAAGACATTTGCTCAGCAAACCTGTCACAGCTGCCTATTGTACTCTCAGCTGGAAGCAAAAAATTCTGCCCTCAGGCAGCCCAGATTTATCTACCGAGAATAGCTGGAATCTGCAACCAGGAAACTTGATTTACGAAATGCATTCTGCCCTTGTTGCTGCATTGCATTATTTAATTCTGGGTTAATTAAATTTGGGGGAGGATCCAGGGTTAATTTTATTATTTAATTCTGGGAGAAATTCTGGGTTTATTTAATTATTTCATAGGCTCGTAGAACTGTGAAGTTGGAAGGGATGCAAAGGGCAATTTAAGGACCTGAAATTTTCTTTTAAAATGCAAAGCAAGCAAGCTATGTTTCTCAGGGAACTGAATTCTGTGTCCAGCACCACATTCAGAACTCTTTCTGTGTTCCTGCAGAAGTCTCCCTGTACCTATTTTACAGATGAAGGCACTGAGGCCAAGAGCCCACTAGCCCTAGAAACCCACATGGTTTAAGAAGCTGAGTTGGGGCAAGTTGACCCCTGAGCTCCAGGTCTATTGAGCAGCAAGTCATGACAAGTCACTAAGGCAGTTAACAGAACCACAGAAAAATAGAATTGTAGAGTTGACCACAACCGCATGCAATGCATTCGAAACAATCTACCAGCTTCCACATACACGTGAGTGTAGTTGGACTTCAGAAGAGCCCATAAATATGCCCTCCTCACCCAAAGTTCCCTCTCTTTTCTTATCCAGGAAGACTGAACACCGTGCAGGACTGCTGCTCTCGATTCAGCAACAAGCCTCTCCCCGTTAATAGGGCCCACCGTATACAGTCTTACGAGAACCAGGGGCCACATATGGGCTGCACTCTCCAGGCCATTGCGTGAGTACCTGGCAAATTGGGGAGGGGGTTCCTGGGAATGCAGAGAGACCACCCTTGTGCTCCAGATAATGGTCACCCCCATCCTATATTCAAAGCACTCAGCTTCCTCCTAAGACTCAAATGAGCTGTAATTCACCCCTACAGAGCTGCAATTCCCCACACCCCCAGCAAACTACAGTTCCCAGAATTCTTGCCCGGGGGGTGTCTACTTTAAATGTGCTTTAAACTCCCTTGGGCTCTCCAGTCACACATCCATGTAGGTATCCCCCAAGTTAGGATCCAGGGGAAGGCAGTGTGGTGTAGTGGTTAGAGTGTTGGATTGAGCAGGGTTCAAATACCCGCTCGGCCATGAAGCTCACTATGAGCCAATCACACTGCCTCTTGAGCTAACCTAACTCCCAGGGTTGTTGTGGGGATTCAGTGAGGGCTTGGAGCTTGGAGAGGTCTGGGTTCAAATCCCTACTTGGCCATGAAGCTGAAGGGATGACCTTTAGGACAGTCCCTGCCTCTCAGTCTAGTCTACCTACCTCACAGGGTTTGCTGTGGGGGATTAAAGGAGGAGAGGGAGGACCTAGAGCTCCTTGGAGAAAAAGCTGGGATATAAATGCAAGAAATAAACAATAATAAATAAATACCGAGGGGGTTGAGTAGTTAAATAAAATGTAGCAGCACTTAAACTTTGGAACTCCCCGCCTATTGATACCAGAAAGACGCCTTTGCAGCACTCTTTTCGGCATCTGTTAAAAACATTGTTTGGGCAAGCCTGCCCAGATATTTAGAAAATTGGTGCAAGCTTTAATCTGCTTTTTGACTGTTGTTATTTTAACTTTTCAAATGTTTTATTGTTGTTAATTTTTCTTACTGATAATTTTCTTGTTTTATTTTTTTCGTAAACTGCTTTGGGGGTTGCTGCTTTGGGGGTTTTACAGTTAAGTGGGCGTGCATTTTACGGAATGAAATACCATAAAATCCTGGTTTCCTGGGCAAGGCTGTGTCTCAGCAACAGTGTCGTCTGTTGAGGGGGCAGTGCAGGTTGCAGAGTGGGGGGCTGACGAAGACCCCCCCCCCATCCTCATCCTCTTCCATTCTCCTTTCCCGGTTCAGGCTGCTCACCAAAAACGGGCGCTGGCTGTGCTTCCGTTCGGATGATGCGAACGCTCTGCAGATTGTGAAGATCCTGAACGCGAGGAGGAACCGCAAGCAGCAAAACTCCCAAAGAGTGTAGGAGGCAGGCGTGGTGAGGATCTGAGGTGACGCAGTGGGGGGAGGACAGAGGGGAGGCTGGGATGGAGCCCTAGAACTCATGGGCAGGCCACAAAGCTGGAAGATTCAGGACAGATCAAAGAAAGTCCTTCTTCACACAGTGCATAGTTAACCTGTGGAACTCCCTGCCACAGGAGGCAGCAAGGACCACCAAGTTGGGTGGCTTTAAAAGAAGATGAGACAAATTCATGGAGGATGAAAAGGCTATTGATGACTACTACCTTTGTGGCTTGGGGCCCTCGTATCTACGGGACCGCCTCTCCTGGTCTGCCCCACAAAGGACCTTAAGGTCCATGAATAACCATAGTTTAGAGGTCCTAAGGAAGTAAGACTATCCTCCCCCAGGGCCAGGGCCTTCTCAGTGATGGCTCCGACCTGGTGGAATGCTCTGTTCCAGGAGACCAGGGCCCTGCAGGATTTAACCTCCTTCCGTCGGGCCTGTAAGACAGAGCTATTCCGCCTGGCCCTGTTAATTTGAATTCAGCCTGATCTTTTATTTCCCTTCTCTTCCCTCCCCCTTCCATTTTATGAAGTTACCTGCTCTGAGACCCCACAGCTAATTCTCCCCTGGCCTCCTCGCTGGCCAAGTAGGACCAATTCAGCCAGCTAGCCCTGGGGATTCTTTAATTGATTTTTGAATTTTATTGTTATTCATGTTTTTATACTGTATTTTATGCTGCTTTTATAATTCTAAAGTGTTTTAAATTTGTTGTTAGCCGCCCTGAGCCCGGTTTTTGAACCAGGAAGGGCGGGGTATAAATTATTATTATTATTATTATTATTATTATTATTATTATTATTATTATTATTACTACCCCGGATGGCTCTGCCTCCACAGCTGGAGTGAGCAAGGCTTCTGAATACCAGTTGGAGGGGAGAGGGGGGGCTGTTTTGCTCAGATCCTGATTGCAGGTTTCCCAGAGGGATTTGGTCAGCCAGTGTGAGAAGGGAATGCTGGACTAGATGGGCCATTGGCCTGATCCAGCACAGGCTCTTCTTGTGGTCTTTTGTCTGATCGATCAGTCAGGCTCTTGTGTCCTTCTATCTTTTCCTTTTTCCTGCTTCATTTGATCTCTCTAACCAACCAACCAACCGCCCTTCTTTTCCCCTCCAGGAGAACACTCCATCGCTGCCTTGCGGACTGGAATTACGAAGGAAATCCCTCTGCCGTGAACATGGACAAAAAGATTGGCCTCCATGCTTATCTTCTTCTCTGCAAATGTGGACCTGGGGTGGGTGGGACGGGACCCCTTTAAATCCTCTTTCTCAGTTAATCTAGCCTTGTGCTGCTTCCTTGAAAAGCGCCTTCCACTTCTCTGTTTGGTAGATTAGACTGAAAATGTCAGCGCCTGAATTTCCAGGGTGGAGAATATGGAGCTCATGGCAGCTATTCATTAAACCCTTACAAATACAGAGAGAGATTCTGAGCTCCTGACTAGCAAGCACCCATGAAAGGGGCCTTTAGTCTGGGTTCAGTCCTGCTGCATTGCAGCGGGTTGGACTAAATGGCCTTTTGGGCCCCATCCCTGAATCATGTGAATGAATGAAATGGACACATCTCAGGGCGTCCTCAGCTGTGGATTTCCCTAACCCCAGAGCAAACACAGCATAAGCCTCATACATCTGGGCAAGGCTTTGTGTCCTTCTTCAACAATTGTATTAAAATAATAATGGTGATAAGCTAAACACTGGGTACTTCCTTCACAATGGCAGCTTCCCGTTTCCCCGCAATGATGGGGCCTCACAGGCAAGAGGACTTAGCATTTCTGGCAAGCAAGCATTGGGAAACTTTGAATGGATTCATCGGATGTCTGAATCTAGTTTGTTGGGGGAAAGAGGGAGAGAGAGAAATCGGTCACCTCTCCCCATATAATAGGCGATGGTTGTGGGCATTTAGGAATGGAAAAACTGGCACCGGTGTGGCCATCAAGGATCTCTGCAATGTCATAAGCAAAGCATGTAATCTGGTATATAAGCCTGTCTCCTTTTGCTCTCTGTAACGGCCCCCACTGTTTTATACTGCAGTTTGCTTGATTAAAAACATTTTACTTCTTACCATGTGCATGTGGTTCCTTTTTATCTCAGCCCAAGAGACTAATCCAATGGCAAGAAGAGATTGATGCTGTCAATGGAGGGTTCGGATCCCACCTTCCCTAGCCCTGCCCTTTAGCAAAGGGATCTTTTTATGCTGAAAATGAATGATTCCCACACAATAAAGGGACCCCAGAGCAAAGCAGGGGAAACGATTCACATTGTCCACCCAAAGAGCACCCATGTATAAGACGGCCCCTACTTTGGGGGACTCCAATCTAAGAAAAGGGACACGGGTGGCGCTGTTGGTTAAACCACTGAGCCTAGGGTTTGCCGATCAGAAGGTTGATGGTTCGAATCCCCATGATGGGGTGAGCTCCCATTGCTGGGTCCCTGCTCCTGCCCACTTAGCAGTTTGAAAGCACGTCAAAGTGCAAGTAGATAAATAGGTACCGCTCTGGCGGGAAGGTAAATGGCGTTTCCATGTGCTGCTCTGGTTTGCCAGAAGCGGCTTAGTCCTGCTGGCCACATGACCCGGAAGCTGCACGCCGTCTCTCTCGGCCAGAAAAGCAAGATGAGCGTCGCAACCCCAGAGTCAGCCACGACTGGACCTAATGGTCAGGGGTCCCTTTACCTTTTCCTTTAATCTAAGAAAATGACCCAGAGTTGTGGAGCTTTTGGGGGGGAGGATGGCCCTCTAAGTTGTTGTTAAAATTGCTTGCATAGCTTGCTGACAATCTCTCACGTCTGCAACAAGTGTCTGCCTGATCGCAAACAGCAGGAGGAAATAGCAAGTACAATTGCCACCACAGCAACCAATCCACAACAGCCCTTGCCACAGCCACCAATCACACACGAAATCACCAATGACAATCTGCAGCTGCAACCAATCACCCGTCCCCCCTACCCACTACCCATGTATAAGACGCCCCCAGTTTTTAAAGCTTATTTTAGAGCAAAGAAAGCTCATCTTATACATGGAAAAGCACGGTGACTCCTGTGCTCAGAGATCTGCCCCGGCTGCCGATTTGCTACCATGCCAAGTCCAGGGTGTTACTTTGTTGTTGTTGTTTAGTCGTTGAATCGTGTCCGACTGTTTGTGACCCCCTGGACCAGAGCACACCAGACACTCCTGTCTTCCACTGCTCCTGCAGTTTGGTCAGACTCATGTTTGTGGCTTCGAGAACACTGTCCCACCATCTTGTCCTTCTCCTTGTGCCCTCCATCTTTCCCACAATCAGGGTCTTTTCCAGGGAGTCTTCTCTTCTCCTGAGGTGGCCAAAGTCTTGGAGCCTCAGCTTCATGATCTGCCCTTCCAGTGAGCACTCAGGGCTGATTTCCTTTAGAATGGATAGGTTTGATCTTCTTGCAGTCCATGGGACTCTCCAGAGTCTCCTTCAGCACCATAATTCAAAAGCATCCATTCTTCAGCAATCAGCCTTCTTTATGGTCCAGCTCTCACTTCCATACATGCAGGGTGTTACTACTAGTACTTAAAAAGCCCTTCACAACCTGGGACCTGTTTACCTGTAATATCTCTTTCCCCCATATATGCCCACCTGAACACTTCAGTCTATGGAACTGGCACAGCTACAGATGATGCATAACACCTGCTCTGCATTTGTAAGAGCTCTATCTCTCAGTGTGGCAGCACTTAAACTTCGGAACTCCCTGCCTATTGACATCAGACAGAGGTGCCACCACTGCACTGTTTTTGCTGCCTGCTGAAATCATTTTGGTTTCGAGAAGCCGACTCACATGTTTAGAAAGCTGATGCGAGTTTTAATCTGTTTGTGGTCCATTGCTATTTTAACTCTTTGAAAGTCCTAAATTATTACATTTCCCTAGTGATAATTTTATTGTTTTGTCTTTTTTTTGTAAACTTCTTGGAGGGTTTTTTCTTTTCTTTTCACAACCAAATAGTGTATAAATTTTAGGAAACAAAATAAATAAATTACAATTATTACAATAATAATAATAATAATAATAATAATAATAATAATAATAATAATATTCTGTGGAGTTTGTGCAGGAAACAATTCCAGGAGTCTGAGTGCAAACATTGTGCAAATGGTGTCTTTCATTCTCTTTTTCTGTTGCCTAGCCTACAAAAGAAGGGGCTTTTTAACAGGGGTGTGTGTTGTGCGTATGCAGCTATAAAGCATTCTGACTTGTGCCAAGGACTTTGTTTAATCATGAACTACTGAGATAACATAGGCTGATAAAAGGATACATGAACCTGAGCGCTATCAGCAAATCTTTACTGCTCCATTCACATTCCATTATCACACATTTTGGTGGATGGGGTTGTGGGGGGGGCGGTGCAGAGGGAGGGGGAATTCTCTGCTCTGCCAAATTCCCCCAAGCAGAGCCAAAAAAATTGCTTCTGTTCCATCAGCTCTGCCTGCCTGGGGATGTTATAGCATTTCCTGCCTGCAAAAAACTAAAAGGGAATCTCCAAAGCAGCATCACTTTTAAGGACAAGAAAGGGATGTTGGGTTGCACCCAGTTAAACTCTATGCACAGCTCTCACACTGAGATGAATAGACCTAAGCTAGTCACATCCATGAATTCCAATGGGTGGCATTTGATTAGGTTTTGCTCAGAGAAGAGCCACTGAAATGAATGAACATGATTAAGTTAGGTCCATTAATTTCATTAAGGTCAACCCCGAACTAAAACTCAGTTGAATACCACCCAATGGGTCTACTTTGAGTAGAACTAACATCGTAGAGTTGGAATAATAATAATAATAATAATAATAATAATAATAATAATAATAATAATAATAATTTATACCTCTGGGTGGCTCCCAAGAGAATATTAAAAACACGATAAACGATCAAACATTAAAAACTTCCCTACGCAGGGCTGCCTTCAGATGTCTTCTAAAAGTCAGATAGTTGTTTATTTCCTTAACATCTGATGGGAGGGCGTTCTTCAGAGTGGGCACCACCACCAAGACGGCCCTCTGCTTGGATCCCTGCAACCTCACTTATTGCAGGGAGGGAACCGCCAAAAGACCCTTGGAGCTGGACCTCAGATACCCCCTTGGAGTCATCTAGTCCCACCTCCTGAAATACAGGAATAAAAAAATCCCCCACAGATGGCCAGTCAACTTCTGTTTAAAAACTTCTAACAGAGTCCACCACTACTTCTGAGTAGACATGGTTAGGCTTGAAGTGTAAGCGGCTTGTCTGTCACATAGGTTTTCACAGGAAGCATTGAGGATCCAATTGACTCTATATCAGGGGTCAGCAAACTTTTTCAGCAGGGGGCCGGTCCACTGTCCCTCAGACCTTGTGGGGGGCCTGTCTATATTTTTTGGGGGGGGAAATGAACGAATTCCTGTGCCCCACAAATAACCCAGAGATGCATTTTAAATAAAAGGACACATTCTACTTATGTAAAAACACACTGATTCCTGGACCATCCGTGGGCCAGATTTAGAAGGCGATTGGGTCTCACCCAGCCCCTGGGTCTTAGTTTGCCTACTCATGCTCTATATCTTTGCCTTCTTGGTAGCTGCTTCAAAACTGTGGTCCTTCCTGCTGTCATTGATTTTCTCGAGGTGCCATCAGGCTAACTCAAGATGCCTTTCAGCAATGACTGGAGCTCAGTATGTCTCAGCTGATTTTCATCTGCTGAGCGGATATTCAGTGAATCTGTCTTTACTAGAGTTTTGGGGTTGTTATCCTCACCTTTCGATGAAATGAGCTAGAAATGGAATAAATAAAGTAAAAGAGTCATAGAGGTGGGTTGGGATCTGGAAGGAGGTGAGAGCAGCACCATGGACAGCGATTTGGGAGGCTCCTTTTCCAGACCACCCTTCCTTCCCAGGCTAGAGTTGCACAGTGTCCAAAAACATCTGGACAGAGTTCAGCAAAGGCTTCCTTTATTAGGCTTCCAACATTTCAGGGCTCGGCTGGTGTCCTTAGGGAAATTCATTCACACAATTAACATCACATCTGTTTTGGCTTTGAAAGGTGGAAGAAGAACAGCAAGTCACGCTTCTTGTAGACACTCGGGGATTTGTTATTCTTCTGGCCAGAAAAGCCCTCCACCTTGGGCAGGGGGTAGGACTCCACCTTGAGGGGTGGGCAAAGGAACCAGGTGGAAGCCACTGCAGAAGGTAGATGAAATACGGGTGCCCCACACCTTGCCGAAACCAGAGCTCCTCTGGCTTCTTAAAAAGTGTAGGTCTGTGCCAAGCATAACAAAACCACCTAGTTCCCCTGTCAGCCACTTGAAGGCACAGGTGGTGCAATTCTGTGCTGTCCTCCTCTCACCCTGGGGAGAGGTAGTGGTGATGATGGACCCTAGTAAATCTCCCAAGACCTGACCTGAGTTCTAGTAGCATCTCGTGTGGTGGTGCTGCTACCAGAACATGTCCCACAGACAAGCTAACCAGCCTGGTGTTGAGGAAAAAGAAGAAGAAGAAGAGGAGGAAGAGTTTGGATTTGATATCCTGCTTTATCACTACCCGAAGGATTCTCAAAGCGGCTAACAATCTCCTTTTCCCTTCCTCCCCCACAACAAACACTCTGTGAGGTGAGTGGGGCTGGGAGACTTCAAGGAAGTGTGACTGGCCCAAGGTCACCCAGCACCTGCATGTGGAGGAGCGGAGACGTGAACCCGGTTCACCAGATTACCAGACTACCGCTCTTAACCACTACACCACACTGGCTCACTGAAGAGGTAAATTTCCTCCTTTGCTCCCCGCATCACTTGAAACTCACAGTGGGATTCTGCTGGTGGGCTTCTGGCTCTGCAAAAACTGTGCATGCACCTGCTCTCCAGAGGCTCTCACCTTTCCTTTCTATGTTGAGCATTTCTTGGAAACGTCAGAGGGACTACAGATTAAGTGCCGGTGTTTGGGTGTGGTTCTGCAACCTCTTGCCCTCAAGCAGCTGGGCTATATGGAAAGAAATGTATCTCTGAAAAGGGGAAGGGACCTCAATTTCACTTTGAAACCTTCTTTCAAAGTATTTCAACCCCCCTCTCCCAAACATCTGGAGAAGTGGGGAATTCAACATGATTTCTCTGGAAAGGGAAGGGTACAGAATTCTGTGAAAAGAAATCGTTTGCAGGGCAACGCTGCAGATTAAGGAAAAATGAAAGAGATAGTAATTGCTGTGATGAGTTGGCGGTCTCAGGATAGAGCCAAGCCGACTCCAGGATGTAAGAAACAGGCAGACTGGGTTGATTTGCTGAGCCTCCTGGTCACAGTTTTGCAGGCTGCAAGGAAGAAACTCCATTTTTTCCTTCATCAGAGAATCATAGATTTGTAGAGCTGGAAGATACCCAAAGGTTTGTCTAGTCCAACTCTCAGCAGTGTGGGAATCACAGCAAACCCCACCATCAGTAGTTCCCATGGCAGAGGGATTATCGCTTAGTGGTAGACCACATACTGTATTCAATTTCTGGCATGTAAAAAGGGGGATCCAGTGCCTGGAGAAGTCTCTCCTGTAGAGAAAGAGCAGCTTCAAATGAAAACTTCTGCAGATGGCTTTTAGAAGGCTGCATAGGAGCCATAAAGGGTATTTCTTAAGTCAGTTGCAGACATTGTGGTCAGCACAGAATGAAAGGCTTGTCAGAAGAGAAAGGGCCTCAGTAGGCAGCAGTAAGTCAATGGAGAGAGTGCCCATCTAATATTCAAGTGGGAGGCAGTTCCAAAGGGCCAGTGCCTCCAAATTAAAGGAATGGACCTCCTGAAAAGATGCACTCACCTGCTGAGTGCAGAGACGATATTGGAGGTATCCTGATCCTGAGCTACATAGGGCATTATCCTCCCAAAACAGCATCTTGAACTTAGCCAGGTCACCAGCTGGCAGCCAGCACAATTCTCCCAACAGTAAGACAACCTGCGGCGCAATATCCTCCCTCTGTGAGCAGGTGAGTTACTGCATTTTGCCTTGGCAGGGAGCCAGGCAGAGGGCCTTCTCGGTAGTGGCACCTGCCCTGTGGAATGTCAAAGAGAACAGGGCTGAAGGCAGCCCTGTTTAGGGAAGCTTTTAATGTTTGGTGGATTACTGTATTTTTTTTTATAATAATATTTTATTAAGTTTTAGAAATAGCAACAAGCAGAAAAAAGAAAAAACACATACACAAAAATATAAAGTTACAAAATACAAAAAATACAAACATTTAACTTATAAAAAAAGAAAAAGAGCTGAAGGGAAAAAACACACTAAAAAGCAAAAGCAAAAATCCCTCTTTTTAATTTCTCATCTTTGATTCACTTATTTTCCTGACTTCCTCACATCTCCCTTTTTTGTATCCCTTTTGAAAATTAATTCAGCAAATTCATATCCAGGATTACTGTATTTTAATATTTTGTTGGAAGCCTCCCAGAGTGGCTGGGGAAGCCCAGCCAGATGGGCGGGGTATAAATAATAAATTATTATTATTATTATTATTATTGGCTGCAGCTTCTGACCAACCTCAAGGGGCTGCCACACATAAAGTGCTTTGCAGGAATCCAGCCTGGAGGTTACCGGTGATTAGACAACAGTGTGGACAGGCTATCCTGGTGCAGAAACGGCCATGGCTGCCTTACCAGCCAAAGAAGGCATTCTTAGGCACTGAAGTCACCTGAGTCTTTAGCAACCAAGATGGATCCAGGAACACCCCAGATTACAAACCTACTGTTTCGGGGGAATAGGACCCCATCCAAAAGCAGGCAATTGATCAATGACCTGGACATGGGAACCACAGAGCACATCCATCTTGCTAGCATTCAGTCCAGTTTATTGGCCCTGATCTAGCCCATCATTGGCCAAGTAAACTTTCTGGTCACCCAGAGGTCAGTTTGCCCCCAGTGGTGTGGGGAAGGGACTCTGTTCACTCTCTGGGGCAATTTCCTTGGTGCTCCCTTTCCCCACAAGCAGTCAGATGTTCCAGGAGGAAATGGTAAATGAAGGCACAGAATTATGTCTATAAACTGAGCAGGGATAGGGAGAGGGAAGGGAGAAACCCAGGGCACTTCCAGACAGTCGCTATGCAGGTTGCGCAATTAAAGTTGATGGGAAGAACTTGCACAAACAGATGCTCTTGCACCCCAAATCAGACTTTTTGCAATAAGGAAAATGATGGGAAATGCACTGCAAATGGGTGGGGAATAACATTTACTTGATGCAGCACCGGGGACTTCCAGACAAAGTGATTATTGAACATCCACTCTCATCTCTTTGTGGGGAGGTTAAAGGTAAAAGGGACCCCTGACCATTAGGTCCAGTCGTGGCTGACTCTGGGCTTGCAGCGCTCATCTCGCTTTACTGGCCGAGGGAGCCGGCGTACAGCTTCCGGATCATGTGACCAGCATGACTAAGCCGCTTCTGGCGAACCAGAGCAGTGCACGGAAACACCGTTTACCTTCCCGCTGGAGTGGTACCTGTTTATCTACTTGCACTTTGACATGCTTTCGAACTGCTAGGCTGGCAGGAGCAGGGACCGAACAATGGGAGCCCACCCCATTGCGGGGATTGGAATCGGCAAGTCCTAGGCTCTGTGGTTTAACCCACAGCACCACCCATGTCCCTGTGGAGAGGTTAGACGCTGTTAAAAACATAAAACAATGTTCCTTGAAATTCCATCTTCATTGTGACCAGACAGTGGCTGCTGTGGTCTAGTTTGTGAAATGGCCTCCCTCTCATTGCACACAGGCACCTGAAGAACGGAAGACTATAAAAAGAGCCCACAAGCAGGAGCTGAGCACAAGAGCCCTCTCCTGTCCTGCATTTTGCAGCAACTGGCATTCAGAAGCATTGCAGCCTTGACTGTGGAGACTGTGGAGCATAACCATCCCGGCTAGTAGTCCTCAATATCCCTCTCCTCCTCAATGAATTTGTTCAATCCTCTGTTAAAGCCATCTAGGTTGGGAGCCATCACTGCCTCCCTAGTTTAACTTTGCCCTGCATGTTGTGTCAAAGCAAACATTACCCTCCCCATTTCCCAGCATTTCCCCCATCACTTTCCTTCTTGCAAAAAGTACGATCTTCTGGAGGAAGTGAGTTTTCTGCGCAAGGCCTCCCAAAATCAACCATAAATTGACAGTATGAATTTGGTGGTATAGGACTGGATCCCACACCGAAATTACAATTGACTGGAACCCTACAATGCAAATGGCAAACCAGATTGTTCCAGGATCCCACCACCATTTGAACTATAGCTCCATTTTGCAGAAACATCAGCACCCATTAGCAAGCACCCCCCCTTTTTTTACCCAACCCTGTAGCACTAGTCTTGGAGAACTAGACCAAAATTAACAAAATGAATTTCAATAGATAAAAAAAGTAATGTTCTGCACATAGGCAGGAATAACCAGCTGCACAAACATAGGATGGGGGACACCTGCCTTGCTAATAGTACATGCAAAAGGGATCTTAGTGGACCACAAACTGAACATGAGAACATTGTGATGCAGCAGCATAAAAAGTTAATTCTATTCTAGGCTGCATCAGACCACACCTGGAATACTATGTCCAGTTCTGGACACCACAATTTAAGAAGGATGTTGACAAGCTGGAACATGTGCAGAGGAAGGCAGCCAAGATGACCAAGGGTCTGGAAGCCAAGCCTTATGAGTAGCGGTGGAAGGAGCAGGGTATGTTTAGCCTGGAAAAGAGGAGGCTGAGATGAGATATGAGAGCCATCTTCAAATATATGGAGGGCTGCCCCATGGAAGAAGGAGCAGGCTTGTTTTCTCCTGCTCTGGAGGGTAGGACTATTCTGACTAAATATCAGGAAGAACTTCCAGATGCTAAGAGCTGTTTGAGAGTGGAATGGACTCCCTTGGGAGGTGTTGGGCTCTACTGCACTGGAGGTTTTTAAGCAGAGGTTGGGTGGCCATTTGCCAGGGATTCTTCGGCTGTGGTTCCCGCACCTCAGGGGGTTAGACTCTGTGACACTTGTGGGTCCCTTACAACTCTACAGTTCTATGATTCTGCCTCCCTCTGCCCAAGAACCCCTTCACATTCTCCAGGACTCAAGCCACGTCCCTTGAGCAAAGAGACCAAGCCCTCAGGTGCCACAGCAGGCTGGCATTCCTGGCACAGTGCCCGGGCACAAGCCCTGCCTGGGCCTCTTCTTGCTCACCTCTGTCTCTGGTTCCCTGGGATTTCCTCTGTTACTCACACCAAGAAAGTGAAAACGAGAGCAAGGGATCACAATAAATAGGAGAGGCGGGAGCTGGCTCCACACTAGAGCATCAGCTACCCGGGGCTGGCTGGGTTGTTCTTCCTCTCTGCGGCATCCTTGGCACCCACAGCATGGCAGCAGGCATGGCAGCACACGGCGGCTGCTGGATCCTTGGATTGGTGGCTCTCTGTGTCTGGAGCACCCAGCAGGGTAAGAGACAACATCTTCTCCCCTTCTGGCTGCCACACTGCTGGGTCCAATGCTCAGGAGCTCTTTTGGCTGGGCCTCTCCAGGGCAGGGGAATCCTTCCTCTTCCTCTCTCCCTTCCTGAATTCCACTGCCTTGAAGTTGGCACTCAAGCTTCTCCCTGCCAGTGCTCTCTGGCTCCCTGTAAATGATGGGGAAGTTCCTTGACCTGGGCTGTGTCCCCTAGTGGTTAAGCCTCCTCTTTGGCAAACGGTGGGTCTTCACTAGCACTTGCTCTGGAAGCTGCAGTCGGTGCAGAATGCTGCAACGCAGTTGCTGACAGGAGGAAGGCCTTGCACCCAGAGATCTGCACTGGTTTCTAATCTGATTCCGGGCCAAGTTCAAGGTCTTAGTGTTAAATCCCTTAGCAACTTGAGGACCAGTTTGCCTGCAAGATCACCTTGCCCCACCTGACTGCTTCAGTCAGCGGAACTGGCACTGCTGCAGGTGTCACCCCTTCCTCATTTGTAAGAAATCAATCTTTTAGTGTGGCACCTCTAACTCCCTGCCAATTGACACCAGGCCACACCTTCCCTGGGTCCTTTCCAGCACCTGCTGAAACATTTTTGTTTAGAGAAGTCTGTCCAGACATCTATAATGTAAAATGTACTTTAATCTATGTTTAGTTTATTGTTGATTTTATGTTCTGAATGATTTGCAAAGTTGTTTTCATTGTTTTTTTTTAAACTGATAATATTATGGTTTTGCTCTCTTTGGGGCTTTTTAAAAATCATCAAATGGTGTATACCTTTTCTGAAATAAAAATAAATACTATTTGCCATTTTAATGCCCACATGTCTTGTTTGGAAAGACCCTTTTCAGACTGATTGCAAACCCTTTCTCGTGTTTACTGCCTTATATTTGCTGCCATGTCCCACAAGACTGGCCTCTGCTTCTGCTACTATAGCATTGTAGTCAGAGGACCCTGGAGATCTGGGCTATGCAGGTAGATCCTGCATATGGCAGCCAGTTCCCTCTGGAGAAAGCTGACCTGATGGATGAAGATGTTGTTGCTCCTTTCCCTTTGTCCACTTGACCACTTGCCAGATGGGATCCTTGCCAGCTGTGGCTGGGCTGTTCCTGCTGTGGCAGAGAAGGGGCAACGGGTGCCCTTGGAGCAAGGCGCTTCTCTTTCTCTAACCTGGATTGCAAAGTGAGTGGAGAGAAGGGCAGACCCTCCGTTTCCCCTCCCTTACACATTGATTTTTTCCTTTCCTTTCCTCAGTTTCTGGTGATTATCAGGTCATGGACTGCTGTGTGAGAACTAGCTCAATGCCCATTCCTGCCAAAGTTGTCCGAGATTACCGGGACCAGTATGTTCAAGACGGCTGCCCAGTCCGGGCTGTGATGTAAGTTGTGGCCCCTACTTTGCATTCCAGGAGTCGGCTTTTTAAAGGGGGGTGGGGCAGGCTAGTGTGTACTTAGATCATCGTGTGCCCTTGCATAGACCTCTAGCAAATCAGAGAGAGGAAGAAGACAGGGGGTGCAACACAAGCCTTTTTAGGGCGCAGGACCCGGTGAAGTGTGTTCAAATTACATGAAAAGAGATTCTGACTAAACATTAGGAAGAGTCTTCTGGTGGTGAGAGCCTTCAATAGTGGAGCAGACTCCCTCAGAAGGCAATGGGCTCTTCTTCATGGGAGGTTCTTAAGCAGAGCTTGGGTGGCCTTCTGTCAGAGGCAGGGCCCGATTTAGGTTTGATGAGGCCGCAGGTGGCGCTGTGGGTTAAACTTGCCAATCAGACAGTCGGCAGTTTGAATCCCCACAATGGGGTGAGCTCCCATTGCTCAGTCCCTGCTCCTGCCAACCTAGCAGTTCGAAAGCACAAAGTGCAAGTAGATAAATAGGCACCGCTCCGGCGGGAAGGTAAACGGCGTTTCCGTGTGCTGCTCTGGTTTGCCAGAAGCGGCTTAGTCCTGCTGGCCACATGACCCGGAAGCTGTACGCCGGCTCCCTCAGCCGATAAAGCGAGATGAGTGCCGCAACTCCAGAGTCGGTCACGACTGGACCTAATGCTCAGGGGTCCCTTTAGCTTTACCTTTAAGCTACTGAAGGTAATGGGACCCTTTATATGTCTAGCTGTCCTTTGTCAACAACAAATTGTCGCTGTTTTTTGTGTTGGGTATATGCTATATGGTAATTTATGGACCTAATAAGTATCTCAAGCCATTTGCATGTAACAAAATATGTATTTTATCAAAGTAATTGTTGAACAGAAATGCAATTTTAGGGAGCATCATAGGAGCCTACACAACACAAAACACTGTTGCTGTATGTAGGTTTTATTTCATTTGTTTTTTATCTCATATTTTGGAAATGTACATCCAGTTTTTCCCCCTTTAAATTTTTTGGGGGACCTAAGCTATAGCTTGTTTAGCTTATGTGTAAATCCAGCACTGGCCAGAGGTTCTTTAGCTGCGATTCCTGCATTGCAGGGGGGGGGGGGTCAGCCTAGATCACCCTTGGTGAAGAGTCTACGATTCCTTGGGTGTTTTTAAACAGAGCTCCAACATGCTTAGAAGGAAAAGAAAGGGCTGGAACCGCAGCCGGCAGGGACAGCGCAGAAGAGGCGATGCACCACGGCTGAATTAACTTTGCTGCCAATTAACTTTGGTGACAGCAGATGCTTCTCGTCCTGGGTGTACCGTTCCCACCTGCCTGGCTGCCCTCTTGCAGACCTTTGTGGCCCCCATTTATCTTCATTCCACATCTCCTCTGCTCCAGTGACTTTTCTCGGTGGTGCTGAATTTACACGCTTCCAGTCACCTTTGGCCAAGCAGTCAAGTGTGCAAGAGGCCCGTGGCAGCTTCCTCCAGGACAAAGTGTCTGATGTGGGAACGGTCTGGAGCTTCAGCCTTCCCTTGTAGGAAGGACACAGCTTGGGGGTCAGGTTAGAGGTGCTGCAGGGTTGGGGAGATGGAACCCCACCTGGCATAGAGGATTAGTTGACCCCCATGAGGCAGGTGGTTGGGATCCTGATATGCTCAGATGATTCCCACAAGGCCAGGTGTAGGGAAAGGAACAAAGGATCCTCCCCATGTCCATTCCTTTATGTGCTTCCAACTTAATGGGTATTCCTCCTATCAGCATGCAGCAACCACTAGGCAGGATGGCTGGGCTCTGCATCCACAGCTGGAAGCAGCACAGCTTCTGAAGGCCAGTTTCCGGAAACCACAGGAGGGCTTTAGGGGTCAAACCCCTTTGAGATATCTGGTTGGCCATTGTGGGAACCGAAGGCTGGACTTGCTTGACCCCCTTTGGCCTGATCCAACAAGCTCTTCTTATGTTCTTAACCAGCCATCCCAGACCTAAACGGCAGCTGATAGGTCAAACTTCCACCAACCTGATGCTCTACAGAAGCTGCAGACTACAACTCCCATCAGCACTAGCTGGCTGGGACAGTCAAAAACAGCTGGAGGGCATCAGTCTGGGGAATCTTGGCAGGAGACATTCTCCTTCTCTGTCCCATCTAGTTGCCAGCCATGCGCTGTTGAGCAAGAACACTCTATGTGGAAACTGATTTATTTTTTTAGAAAAATCCTAAATGAAGTAATCTTGTGTTGGCTTTGTAGTAATGGGTAATGACAAACGTTGCTTCCAGTTACTATGAGTTGACTTCTTGTTCTGGGCCTACAAAGTTTAGTAAGTCTTATATTAAATGAGGACTTCACAGTCCTCCTTTGAGATGGATGGAGGGTTGTCTTAGGAAGAATTCAAAGTTCAGAGGAGTTAAGCATGCCTGTTTTCATCTAGTTTAAGAAGTGTCTGTTGTCTGGGACAATCAGTGTAACCAGAAACCTCTCCTTGCAGTCCCGGAGCCTGCAATCCCTGGAGTCCTGCATTTCTTGTAACCTGACATCGCTACAACCCGCTCCATGCTCTGTTAAACCCACAAGAGGGAAATATCTGTTGCATTTCCATGCCTCTGCCCTCCCGCTGCGAACAAAGAGAGCAAAGTTCAGGTGTACACGTTCTTCCCCTGCTACTATCTAGGCACATAATGGGATCAACTTCCATGCAAATAAAACGACTTCTGTGGTCTGTGGCTTGCAGCCAAAAGTGAGGCTGAGAGAACATTGCACAAACTTCAGCCACCACGTCCCGTTCACAGCGACTTCCCTGGCACGGTGCCAGGCTGTGCAAATGAGGTGGAACGAGATCCCATCAAGGCAACTTCGGTTGCTTTCAAGAAGTGGCAAAAGTGTTGAGTTGCACGGACCATTTCCCCTGGCAACTTAATCAGGGATTCTCACCGGTAAAGGGCTCCACAGAACCAGAAAGCATGAAAGAGGTCATTTGGCCCCACCTTTCCTCCTGGGGGGGCCAATGTGGCAACTGCTGCCTATAGATCTCTGGTGCCAAAACTTTTTGGAGGCCCTACCTGCTTGGTTCCATAAATTTATCCCCAGTGCCCGCTACCCAACCCCATAGAAAAGCATCGTTCAGAATAGTGGTTCCCACTAAGGAAGAGAATAATGCAATAAAATTTGAAACAGTAACAATTAATTGCACATCTATTCAAAATCCAATGAAAGCTACTTAGTTTAATTAATTCAACAAAATGGGTGAACTTGATCCAGTGATCCACTGCCACCCTCTTGCCTCTTAGCAACCCCAAAGGTAATCCCACTGCCCCTTCAGGGGCCACTACCTCCATGGAAAATGAGCATGGTCCCAACTAAAGAGGAATGGTCACTTAAACTGATGGAATATGCTCAGCTTGCAGACCTAACTTACAGAATAAGAGAAGAAGAACATTCGTTTAAAGATGACTGGACAATGTTTATTGCCTATATGGGGGGGGGGATTGTGTACACTTGAAAATGTCGGCAGCATTAAGATAAATTCAACAGCGTAAATAAGGTTTGATGGATGTAATAATGGATGTAAAATATGCAGGGATTTGTGGTATGCAAAATGAACCATGGAAAGAGAAGAAAGGAAGTATTGATATTTTAAGGTTGTTTAAATGAATATTTCAAAATGCAAAACCTCTGCTCCTGAACCCCTGACAGTAATAATAAAAATTATACAAAAAAGGGGGGAACAACTGCTTTAGACCATGCAATGCAGACATTTCATGAGGGAGGAGGGGGTTAACAAGAGAGATATCTAAGATGGCAGAGGCATCCTGGTCATCTGCTCATATTTTTTCCTGCTCTTTGTGTTTCCAGTTTCACCACCATCAGAGGGAGGAACCTCTGTGCCCCTCCCCATGCCCCGTGGGTGAAGCATCTGAAAGAGACGTTGAACCGCCGAAACCATAACAGGGTGAGGTGTCTTTTTTTGTCACCCTTTCCCAGGGAAAATGTACTCTTTGGTGCTAAATTGGAGTAAACGTCAATCCGGAGAAAACTGAAACGGCTGTTTGTTCCAATTGAATACTACAGAGTGGTTTTCCCCAGATGAAAGCTACTGTGAAATCTACTGTATTTTTTGCTCTATAAGACGCACCAGACCACAAGACGCACTTAGTTTTTGGAGGAGGAAAACAAGAAAAAAAATATTCTGAATCTCAGAAGCCAGAACAGCAAGAAGGATCGCTGCACAGTGAAAGCAGCAATCCCTCTTGCTGTTCTGGTTTTTGGGATAGCTGCGCAGCCTGCATTTGCTCCATAAGATGAACACACATTTCCCCTTACTTTTTAGGAGGGAAAAAGTGAGTCTTATAGAGCAAAAAATACGGTATTTGAAGTCTCAAGTACGACCCGAACCAATGGATTCAAATGGCAGCCTCTCTCACAAGCCACCAACTTCCGAGGTCGTAGAGGCATAGAGTTGCAAGGGGACCCTGGGGTCATAGAATCACAGAATTGTAGAGTTGGAAGGGACCCCAAGGGTCATCTAGTCCAGTGTTTCCCAACCTTGGGCCTCCAGATGTTTTTGGCCTACAACTCCCATCATCCCTAGCTAGCAAGACCAGTGGTCAGGGATGATGGGAATTGTAGTTCAAAAACAGCTGGAGGCCCAAGGTTGGGAAACACTGAATTCTAGTCCAACCCCCGGCAATGCAGGAATCTCAACTAACTCTTCCAAGTCAGATGGCCGCCCAACCTCTACTTAAAATCCCCTAAGGAAGGACTTTTGAGGGAGTCCGTTCCACCGTCAACTGGCTCTTCCCATCAGAAAGTTCTTCCTGATGTTTCGTCAGAAGCTCCTTTCTGGTCATTTGAATCCGTTGGTTGAGATCCCCTCCTCTGGAGCAGCAGAAAACAAGTTTCCTCCATCTTCTGTGTGGCATCAGTGAATGTGGGGCTGGAGAGGGGTGGCAAAATTAGTCCCGGCAAAGGCAAGAAACGGGGTCTGGAAAAGTCTTTTGGTTTGTTTTTATTTCATCAAATGTATACACTGCTTGATTGTAAAAGGAACACCTCAAAGCAGTTTGCAAAAAAAAGAGAAACCAATAAAATCACCACTAAGAGCAGTTAAGAGCAATAATGTAAGACATTCAAAAATGTAAAATGACAACAGACTGAAAACAGATTAAGGGCTCCTTCACACTTCTTCTTGTCTTGTGCCAAGAGAGCCCAGTTCCAAGTGGCTTCCCCCTTGACCCACCCCTTTCCCAGGGAAAATGTACTCTTTGGTGCTAAATTGGAGTAAACGTCAATCTGGAGGAAACCCAAATGGCTGTTTGTTCCGACTGAACACTATAGAGTGGTTTTCCCACAAGTGAAAGCAGCGGGAAAAGAAGATGTGTGGATAAAACCCAAGACTCGCATCAACCTGCCAAACATCTGGGTAGGCTTGTCAAAATGAAAATGCTTTTAGCAGGTGCCAAAAAGAGCCCCGTGAAGGTGCCTGCTTGAGACCAAATGGACAGGGAATTCCAAAACGTAGGTGCAGCCGCACTGAAAGATTGAGTCATTACAGTTGGGGGATGGGGGTTAGGCAGGACCCATAATAGGGCCAATTTTGCTGATTGAAGCAGTTTTGACTTCCCTGGTTGTCAGTATACAGTGCTGGGCCTTGGGACAACCTGACCTGCTGAGCCCTTCTGTCTGGGTGGGACAACCACCTGAAGAAATGCTGCTGAGTTTGGCAGGATGGGGTGGCCGATCCATTAATGTTGCTTTCCCTCTTCTCCCAGAGGTCATCCTGGCGTTCCTTCTAGATGGCCGGCTGACCCCCTTGCATCCTAGAGGAGGAACCTTGAACAATCAGCTTCATCCAACGCCTGCATTTCCCCAAGATGGACCACTCATCTAATCCAGCAAGGTCCTTCTTTGTGCTCCTGCGTTCAAGCAGTTTGCCTCCTTGGAAATGGGGGGTCTTTGCCTCTAGACTATTGTAAAGCCTTTCCGCTGCATTCTTGCATTTGCAAATATCCATCTGGAGTTAGTTGATTCAGACCCCACCAGTTGCAAAAGCTCCCAGCTGTTTGCTATATACACCTTCATACACAAATCCCAGTTTCCTGAGGTTCAAAACTTCCCACTGTCTTAATAGATGGTCCATTTATTCTTGAGCCACCTTAGAGGCTGCTTTGCCTTCTTCCTAGCCACAATCTGGCCACATTCGCTGCTCTTCAGGGAACAGAGAGTTCACCTTCAGTTGCTTGGGCTGTTTCCTTGTTATTCTGAAAACTTGAAATTGCGCTGCTGCTGGTGCATTTGGTGGGTTAAGGAGCAAGCAAATTATGAGGATTATGAGGCTGCAAAAGATGAAGGTGACAGGGCACAGAAGAGGAGGAGAATGCAGAACAGTGGTTTGGGCAGCTGTGGCCCTGAAGATGCTGCTGGACCACAGCTCCCATCATCCCCTGACTAGCTTAGCAATGTGGGCATATTGTAGAATCTTCTTGGGTGTGTTAGGTGTGCCAGAACCCTTCACTTTTTAAAACATGGCCTGGAATTGCCTCTGTGCATGTTTTAAAAATATCTCTAAATGGAACTTAGGTCCAGACTAACAATCATGCATGCAATCTGGGTGCCCAAAAGGTAGTTTTTTCTCTTTTATTGGTCCAAACAAATAGCCTGTTATTCAAGGCTAAGATTTTTTTTTACTATCTGCGAGGAACCCTGTGGATCTTGGTGGTGTGATTTGGCAAAAGAAAGAAAGGGAAACTCACAATGATGCAACGGGGCAGCTAGTCAAGAAACACAAGGATGAGAAAGACAGAGCACATGATGGGACACAAAGGCTCCAATCCGAGACAGATGCAACATTCATAACCACAAAACAGGAACTTTAAGGCAGATCTGGGATGAATTTGCTTCTCAAACGCTCCTTGAACTTCTCCTTTGTGAATTTTGTTGTTCATCTTCTCCAGAGGTTGTCTGATTCCTTGAATATTTGTTGAATGTTTTCTAGCTAGCTAGCTAGCTAGTTGATATTGGGTATCCAATGATATTGGGATTTCAGTTTTTAATGCCTTACAGCTGATGCGTGACAGTACATGGGCTGCTTGGTGCTTGATAGCACTGACATCTGAATCTGTTTCCAGTCTTCAGGGACAAATGGTCTCTTCTGCCAAGAGAACCTGCACATCTGCTGCAAAGCCCCTTATGCGTTGCTGAGGATTCTGGGTTCACTTTCAATTTAGGCCAATTGTGAACCAGAAGTGTGGCTTAGAACGAACACAATATATCTCCATGACAGTGCAGAGCAGAGACATTTTACTAGGCTGCCTTTGAATATCACTTGCAGTGATAATGAAGGTTTGACAGCTGATTCAAACTGTCAAAAGATTCATGAACAAAGGCTAGGGCATGACCAGATGCAAACACTTCACATCCAAAACGTGATTTTCAATGCTGAATTAGAAATCTGAATGACGAAACTGGGAATTTCAGAAAAAGTTGAGTAACTGGGAGCTTTCATTTGAAACCTGATTAACTGGTGAGGTCATCTTATTCCAATGTTTTGTGTTTCTTAAAAAAATTATGGATGAATTAATCAGTAGTGTTTTCAAAAGCATTTGCATGGTTTCATGTTATACTCTTTTTTTGTGTCTTCTCTTTGCGGTTGTCCTACAAGTATATACTCACGGATGCTAAATACAAATGTAATTCGAATTTCCTTCCATTGTGTCTGCTTGCAATCTCTATAAATTCTCAAATAAAAAAGAGGGAATGACCATTACTGTGTCTTATTTGGGAAAAAGTAAGGATCTGCTGCTTGTGGGGCTGTTTGAGAGGGGAAGAAAGTGCCTGGGAAGATGGCTGGCTCTCCTTCATCAGATACTGTACTTTTCCATGTATAAGACAAGGTTTTTTCCTTAGGAAATTATGCCAAAAGGGGGGCGGGGGTTCGTCTTATACATGGGTCGTCATCGGGGGGACTTGGGATTGGTTGCTGCTGCAAGCCGGAGATTGTCAGCGGCTATTGTGCGTGTTATTGGTGGCTGTGGCAAGGGCTGGTATTGATTGGCTGTCACTGTGGCAATTGGGCGGACGACTGGTGAGGGGACAGATGATAGGTGGGTTTTGCGACACGTGAGAGTGGTTTGGCGAGGGAGCGATTTTTGGAATCCCCCCCCCCAAGAAAAGCTCAACAACTCTGGGCAATCTCCCCCCATTTTCCTAATTTGGAGTCCCCCAGAATAGGGTGCGTCTTATACACGGAAAACTATGGTATTTCTAAACAGAGGCTGGGAGGCCACCTGGGAGGGATGCGGTGGCCGGAGGATTCTGTGCATCCACAGCACAATAGACAGACGCAATGGCCACAGTGGTCCCTTCCGAATCTTCATGAACAGAAGAAGGTGAGAAGAGCCTGCTGAATCCAGCCAGTGGCCCGTAGGGTCCTTCCTCCTCTTCTAGCAGTGATCAACCAGCCGCCTGTGCAAAGCCCACAAGCAGGATTTGAGCACAAGAGCAGCCCCCTGCCTTCCTGTACTTTCCACTAAATTGCACCCCCGTCTAGCTGCTCTTCTCTCACACCCTTGTCCCCCACCGCACAGCAGGGCAAGTGCCAACCCGGCAGAGAGTGTGATAGGGATTTTGAGTTCATAGATGTATGTTAAATGTTCATAAGTGTACCAACCAAGCACGTACATAGATCAGCGCAGGAAGACCGACCTGAAACCATTTTGAATCCCAAACTGAGCAAATGTTTTCTCTGCAAGGTCAAAGGAAAATGGAAAAGCCTCCCCATTGTATTTTCCTTCAAAAATCCTGTCTTAAGGGCACATTTCAGATATGAATAGGGTGTGAGCCTGTGGCATGGCCCAGGAACTAAGTATTTATCATTACAAAAGACTGGCCAGGCTCCCCAGGCAATCCAATCAAGTGACCATTAAACAGATAACCTGGCAGATAGGAGGTAAACAAGTCACTCAGATTTCTGCTGTAGACCGCCTTTTCTGTGATGTAGGTATGATGTATCTGGGGGGGAGGTCTTAGGTTACACCCCTTCTGTGATGTATGTATGATGTATGGAGGGGTGGTCTTGAGCTCCGGGGCAGGGAATTTAAAATGTCTATATAAGGCCTTGCGTGCCATTGTTCTGGGTTCCTCCTCCCTCCTGCGTGTGAGGGGAGCACCCTGTTGCAACAGATCAATAAAGAATAAGTTTACTAGCTGCTATGCTTCTCAATATTCTCTGGTTGGCTTCTGTTATTTTCTCCTACCAATAGGGAACCTACGTAAGGACTCTATATGGGCTCTTGGATACCCCATAAGGGTAAAAATGGAAGATTTTGTTTACAACAAGAGATTAGAGAAAGTGTGTTGGGGGAAAGTGTTAAATTCCTCCCCTTAACAGCTTTTAACTTTCTAATCGTAGAGTTAGAAGGGACCCAAAGAGCGTCTAGTCCAGCAAGGCAGGAAAATAAGAATTATCAGCAATGTAGGGCTGTGTGCGTGTCTGAGCATGAATGTCCCACCTCCCCTGCCTCAGCCGGGTGTTTTTCCTCTCCTTCCTGGCACATCTGCCCTCAGGGTGGGCTCTGTCAGTGTTACGGCAAAGCAAAGCGCCACTCTGATCACCACTGATCCCTTGCACATTGTGAAGCTGGCACAAGGAGCTTATTCCAAGTGGCAACGGCCCCGGAAGCCAGGGGGAAAGTACCTTTCTTCTGTAAGTAGTTGTGCAATATGCTGTGGTTTGAGTGCCTGAAAAACAGAAAGCTTTGCCAAACTAGGAGTACTTCTTTGAGGGAAGGTACCTAGCGAGTGCCACAGGTCACCTGCTTTTCCTGAAATGGGTTCAGTGGGTCACCACTTCCATACCCTCGGAGGGATGCGGGTGGCGCTGTGGTCTAAACCACTGAGCCTCTTGGGCTTGCCGATCAGAAGGTTGGCGGTTCAAATCCCCGCAATGGAGTGAGCTCCCGTTGCTCGGTCCCTGCTCCTGCCAACCAAGCAGTTTGAAAGCACACCAGTGCAAGTAGATAAACAGGTACCACTGTGGAAGAGAGGTAAATGGCGTTTCCGTGCACTTCTGGTTTCTGTCATAGTGTTCCGTTGCACCAGGAGCACATGACCCGGAAAGCTGTCTGCAGACAAACGCCGGCTCCCTTGGCCTGAAAGTGAGATGAGTTCTGCAACCCCATAGTGGCCTTTGACTGGACTTAACCATCCAGGGGTCCTTTACCTTTTTACCTTTTTTTTTTTACCATACCCTCCAAGTGCCCCTATTTTCCAGGGACAGCCCACAATTATGAAAGCCACCTCAGCTTCTGATTTGATTCTGAAATGCCCCTATTTCCTCCACCGGTGCTGCTGCGGACGAGATCAGACAGGAGGGTGAGCTGGCGCTTGTTCTGAGCGTTGCAATTGGTGGTTGTGGTGGCTGCAAGAGAACACCCCGTTTCTTCTCCATAGCCTCTCCATGGCTGCTGCTGCTGCTGCTGGCTCCTTCCCTTGGGCAGCTCATAGCGGCTGCCAGAGAGCGGACGAGGAGGAGAGGCTGCTCCCGAGGCCCAGCCCCATGTGTCGCCCCAGCTCTGAGGGGCAGGCATTCAGTAGCACTGCTGCCTCCTGCTGGGGAGACAGAGCCACTATTGCCCTCGATAGGCTCCCCTCCTCCATGAATCCATCTAAACCTCTTTTCAACCCAACTAGCTTGGTGGCCATCTTTGTTCCCTGCAGCAGTGAGTTCCATAGTTTAACTATGCATGAAGAAAGACTTTATGTTATCTGTCCTCAATATTCCAACACTCAGCTTCATTGTATGTCTAAGATGACTGCATACAAAACAGGATGCCTTCTCGCAAAAACACTGCTGAATTTCCATATATATATATATATATATGTGTGTGTGTGTGTGTGTGTGTGTGTGTGTATTCCATTTAATATTATACATTCACATCATCTTTATCTACTCTACCACCTTGGCTATTAGAGCCTATCGACTTCCTTCCCTCCAGCCTCACGGCTTTCAAAATTAACCTTTGTATCATTGCATTTTGTATGTTTCCCAATTCTAATTACACTCATTACAAAATGGCTCAAAATTTAAATAAATATAGAAAGGTAGAAAATTTCTCATTACAAGTCTTCCAGCAACCCTGCTTACAATAATCTTTCAGTTACAGATAGGTAGCCGTGTTGGTCTGCCATAGTCAAAACAAAACAAAATTCCTTCCAGTAGCACCTTAAAGACCAACTAAGTTCTTGGTATGAGCTTTCGTGTGGTATCTGAAGAAGTGTGCATGCACACGAAAGCTCATATCAAGAACTAACTTAGTTGGTCTTTAAGGTGCTACTGGAAGGAATTTTTTTTTGTTTTGAATAATCTTTCAGTTATCATATAAATTTACTCCCGTCCTTTTGGAATACTTGATCACGCTTGTTTTGGATTTTTCCCGTCAGCTTTGCCAGTTCTGCCAAGTCCGTCATCTTCACCAGCCACTCTTCTAATAAAAAGGCTTCTGGTTTTTTTTTTAACAAAAGTATTTTAAGGCAAGAACTCATGAGTTCTGGAAATGTAAAGAAAGGGAAGGTATCTTCTACCGCATGTGGTGGACTTGTTAAGAGGTAAAGACTTTCTGGGAAATGGTATATAATGAGCTAAAGGAAATGCTGCTGAATTTTCATGCAGACTTTTTTTTTAAGCCACAAATTGATGGGGAAATGAGTAGGAGACTTAAGACAGGGAAAACGAGAAATGGATAGAAACCGAAAGCAGCATATTTGCTCATCCCTCGTTGGCGCACTGTCTTTCACTGCTGAAGAAGAAGAAGAAGAGGAAGAAGAAGAAGGGAGAAATCAAGAGGTGTATCTGAGTCTGTCTTGCCAGGCTAGGCTTCCGAGGACATGTCTGCATGGGAACAACAGCCACACCTGCGGCAGCTGATAAGCTGACCTTTGTGTCTGCGGCCTGCAGCGTCACGTGAAGCAACAGCCACCCCCTTGCCGGTCTGAATTTCTCTTGGGGCTTTCCAGCGGGGAAAGCCCGTGTCCTTATTTCGAAGGTGAGAAGACAGTTTCCCAGTGGAGCTGGTGGATTCCCACCCCACACCTGCCCCACTGTTTATTTGGGGTAAAGGCAGCCAGGAGGTTAGAATGGCAGGAGCAAATGCCTTCTGTCAGCCTTTGCCAAAGGAGTAAAGCATGCCAGGGAAGAGAGACCCCAGGCCTTGCCAGGAAGTCAGAGCTTGGAGGGTACATGCAAACTGGTACCCACATCCCATTCCTCCCACCTTATCTGCATAACCTAGCAATTCCAAACTATAGACGCGCTTTTACCCTCGCAAGATTGAATGTACTGCCCTCGGCTGTACTTGAGGGACGATTCCAACAGATGCCACACAAAAAACGCTTCTGTCCCTGTGGAGATGGCAGTCCTGAATCAATGGTGCATGCCCTTCTGGCTTGCTCTCTTTATAAAGACTCGGGGAATGAGATTATCGCCCCTTTTTTATTGTCCATTCCAGGTTGCCCAACCACAGTGTCTTTTCTCTTGGCAGATCAAGATGAGCAGATGACAACAAAGGTTGCAACATTTTTAGCTGGGGCAATCAGAATAAGGTCCACTATTTGACTGTTGATTCAGGACCCTCAAGTGTGTTTTATAGAATTGACTTTTTATTTCTGTTCTTTGTATATCACATTGTTCTTTTGTTGCTATGGCCGATGGGTGATGCAAATAAAGATTAATTCATTCATTCCCATTCCTTCCCTCCTCTCCACCACCACCTGGCCTCAAAATAGGCATAGACAAATCAGAATAAGCATTGGAAAGAACTTTCTGGTGGTGAGAGCTGTTTTGACAGTGGAAGGGACCAGCTCAGAAGGGGGTGGACGCTCCTTCCTTGGAGGTTTCTCAGCAGAGGTTGGAGGGCCAGCCATCAGGCATTCTTGAGTTGAGATTCCTGCATTGCAGGGGTGGACCAGATGCCCCTTGGTGGTCCCTTCTGACTGTACAATACGATTCTATTGAATTCATGGAGGAAGAGTCTACCAGCCACAATGGCTAGTGTTATAAGAAAAACTGGCCCCAAGCCATTTCTCCCCAGCTGATCCATGCAGTTCAGGTGAAGAAGGGGATTATCATCATCGCCCCCGGGGTGACTGGGGAGAGGCAAATGGCCTCACCGCTGGCCTTCAGCCATTGCCACCTCCCAGGCATGACTTTTAAAAATCTGTGTGCTGACAAGCGTGCAAATTCTACATATGGGCTGGTACAGAAGGGTTCAAAATTGGGCAAGGATATTTATCCCTTCTCAGAGCTTAAAGAACTGCAGGCCGCTGAAACTGTGACACACTTCTGACTCTCTCTTCTCCCTGCACTTAAGCTCTTCTATCCTGCAATCTTGTATTTCAATTGTTAAAAGCCGACAGGTCTGGGCAGGGCTGCTTCCAAGAAACACATTCAGCTCAAATGCTGCTGAAATCCCCCCCCCCCTTGCTCCCAAGATGGGCAAAGCCCCTGCCTGACAATCTCTTAATCCTTCTAATGGGTTAAGGAAGATCTTAGGAGATCCCACTCGGGGAAGTGAAGAAAGCATTGCTACTTCTGTCTGAATAATCGAAACCAGAAGCAGGAATGAAAAGGAGACAGCCAGCTGCTGGTTTCTGTGGTGCTTTCATGATATTCAAGGGCTTTTGAACTGCTGCGTTGGCAAGATGGAAGCACGGTTTGTACAAACCTGGAAGTTTGTTTTTCTTGCAAGAAACATGACTTTGCAAGAAATCGTACAGGCTCTTGTTTGTGGCATGGGAATGACAACTACACTGGTACCTTGGGTTACATACGCTTCAGGTTACAGACTCCGCTAACCCAGAAATAGTACCTCGGGTTAAGAACTTTGCCTCAGGATGAGAACAGAAATCGCACAGCTGCAGCAGCAGGAGGCCCCATTAGCTAAAGTAGTGCTTCAGGTTAAGGACAGTTTCAGGTTAAGAACAGACCTCCAGAATGAATTAAGTTCTTAACCCGAGGTACCACTGTATAGAGTTGGAAGGGACCTCAAGAGTCATCTAGTCCAGCCCCCAGCAATGCTGGAAGCACAATGAAAGAATCCCAGACAGATGACTGTCCAACCTCCTTTTAAGTACAGCTGGTGATGTGATGATGATAATCAAAACTGAGAGCCCTGTTGGAAACACACAGGCCTCTTTTAAGCTGGGCCAGGAGTTGGATGAAATCACGACAGCCGATGGGAAAACCAGCAGATCTTGCTTCTCAGTTAGTCACAGCTTTGGATCAGCTTCCAGCTCTGCTCACAGATACCACCCTGGTTATTGTTCTTTTACATAGCAACTGGGTGGGGGGAGGAAAGGAAAGGTACACCCATCACTTAGCTGTAGCTCCCGCAACCTGGTTCATCCTTTTGAGATGGTGATTAGGACACTTAAGCAGCTGGCTAAAGTCATGCTTTTACAAAGGAACTTGTTGGACCAGCAACCTCCTCTCTTAGATTCCAGCACTCACTGGGTACAGGACCCCAAGAACTGAAAGGGACTCAGGGCATCAGCTAGACTGGCGCCCTCCATTCCCAGAACATCATACGCACACACACACACAAAATAATAATTTGGAGGAGGGCGGACCAGGCTGCTGCTGCTTTTAGTAAATGTGCTTCTGTGATTTCTTCTTGTGCCCTTTTAGTGGATTGTGTTTTGTATCGATTGAATTCTATTGTAAACAAAATCTCTGCCCTTTTCCCCTTATGGGGTACCCAAGAGCCCATGTAGAGTCCTTCCCTATTGGTAGGAGAAAATAACAGAGGCCAAGCAGAGAATATTGAGAAACAAAGCAGCTAGTAAGCCTGATCTTTATTGATCTGTTGCAACAGGGGGCTCCCCTCCCTCGCAGGAGAAGGAGGAGGAACCCAGAAGAATGGTGTGCAAGGCCTTATATAGACATTTTGAAATTGCCACCCTGTAGATCAAGACCATCCCCAGAAACATCATACATACATCACAGAAGGGGTGTAGCTCAAAACCACCACCCAAGATAAAGGTAAAGGGACCCCTGACCATTAGGTCCAGTCGCGGACAACTCTGGGGTTGCGGTGCTCATCTTGCTTTATTGGCTGAGGGAGCCGGTGTACAGCTTCCGGGTCATGTGGCCAGCATGACTAAGCCGCTTCTGGCGAAACCATAGCAGGGCACGGAAATGCCATTTACCTTCCTGCCAGAGCAGTACCTATTTATCTACTTGGACTTTGACGTGCTTTTGGCAGGAGCAGGGACAGAGCAACGGGAGCTCACCTCGGTGTGGGGATTCGACAAGTCCTAGGCTCTGTGGTTTAACCCCCAGTGCCATCCAAGTCCCACCACCCCAGATACATCATACCTAATTTACAGAAAAGGTGGTCTAAAACAGAAATTTGAATGTTGTTTTTCTCCTGTCTGACAGGTTACTTGATTGGATACCCTGGGGAGCCTGGCCAGTCTTTTGTAATGATAAATACTAAGTAATGATAAATTCTTAGTTCCTGAGTCAGGTCACAGGCTCACCCTGTTCATACACAGACATACCCTTAAGACAGGATTTGTGAAGGAAAAGACAACGGGGTGGCCTTTCCATTTTCCTTTGACCTTGCAGAGAAAACATTTGGTCAGTTTGGGAATCAAAAATGGTTCCAGGTCTGTCTTCCTGTGCTGATCTATGTACGTGCTTGGTTGGTACACTTATGAACATTGAACATACAGTATATCTAAGACCTCAAAATTCCTATCACAATGCCTTCTTCCTTCCTTGCCTGTCTTGTGAACTGCCCTCTGGCCTGTGCAAAATCATGAGAAACTGCACATTTTGTTAGGAAACTGGGAAGCTGCCTCATACTGACTCAAACCGCAGGCCCTTCCTGCTAAGTATTGTCTACCCTGACTGACAGCAATGGCTCTGGAGGATTTCAGGCAGGATTCTCTCCCAACTATCCCTGGAGAGGATGCCAAGAATTGAACCTGGCACCTTTTGCATGCTGGACAGATGCTCCACCTCTGAGCTGTGGCCCTTCCCAAGAGGAGAAAGAATACCATGCTGGCCGATAGTGGATTTGCCTCTGTGGACACGGCTTGTTCCTAAGCACAGGCTCAAACAGGGGCAGCAGGAATGCAGGTGAGAGATGGCAGGCAGCCCCGCTCAGACTGTTGACCAGAGGCGTGGAGCTGCTGTCAGCAGACCAGTGGAAACTCCCGCAGAGCCTGGCTTCTGTTTACACGCTGCCAGTGACCTCCCGACATCCTGGCTGGCTGCTTGGCCTGAGATGGCCCTTGTAGGAAATGGGGAAATTGCTGCTACTGGGCTTTGGTAGTAAGAGAGCCTCCTGCATTCGGGAAGCCCAGAGGTCAAGGCCCTTCTGGTCCTTGAGCTTTCAAGAGGCTCCTTCTTCAAGGGATGAGCAATGGAAAAACATTTGGCCTTGGGGGCTTACAGCATCCATCAAAACGGGACGGGTTGGGAAGGGGCCAAGGAACAGATGTGGGGAAGTGCAAAAAAGGATGAAGTCAGGGAGGGATGTGCTTTTGGCACCGCAAGGGAAGTGGGGTGAAAGCACCAAGAGCGGAACCTCAGCTGTTGAACATAATCCTGTTCTGGAAGACAGTTCCACTTCCTGAACGTTCAACAACCGAGGCGCAATTGCCGGTCGGCAAAATCCATTGAAAAAATGCACCATTTGACTTCCGAAGCATTCAACAACCGAGGTTCTACTGTACAGTGGTACCTCTGTTTACAAACTTACTTTGTTCCAGAAGTCTGTTCTTACACCGAAAGCGTTCTTAAACCGAGGAGTGCTTTCCCCAATGAGGCCTCCTGCCGCCGGTACACTTCTACTGGTTGCCATCTGTTCGTCTTCCGGGGCAAAGTTTGCGAGCCGGAACACCTACCTGCGGTTTTGCGGAGTGCCTTGCCTGAATCGTTCATTAACAGGACTCCACTTAGACCGAGGTACCACTGTACAGTGGCACCTCGGGTTACATACGCTTCAGGTTACAGACTCCGCTAACCCAGAAATAGTGCTTCAGGTTAAGAACTTTGCTTCAGGGTGAGAACAGAAATCGCACAGCTGCTGCAGCAGGAGGCCCCATTAGCTAAAGTGGTGCTTCAGATTAAGAACAGTTTCAGGTTAAGAACGGACCTCCGGAATGAATTAAGTACTTAACCCGAGGTACCGCTGTACTTGTATGACAGCCATCATCAAATATCTGAAGGTCTGTCACATGGACGATGGTGCAAGCTTGTTTCCTGCTGCTCCAGAACAAACGGATCAACAGTGTGATGCAGCAGCAAAAAAAGCTAATGCTATTCTAGGCTGCATCAACAGAGGTCTAGTTTCCAGATCAAGGGAAGTAAGAGGGCCACTCTATTCTGTCTTGGCACCCAGAGCCGGACATAGGAGTCTTGGGCAGCTCTGGGTGCCAGTTAAAGAAGGATATTGACAAGCTGGAATGAGTGAGCAAGATGATCATGGATCTGGAAACCAAGCCTTAGGAGGAACAACCGAGGGAGCTGGGGATGCTTAACTTGGGAAAGAGGACACTGAGAGGAGATCATAGAATCATAAAATTGCAGAGCTGGGAGGGACCTTGGGGTCATCCAGTCCAACCCTCTGCAAAGCTTGCTCCACATTCCTTGCAGTGGCATCTTGAAATATCTGGTGGGCTGTCATGTGGAAGATGTGGGATGTGATACATAAGTAGCAGTCAAGTACAACATTCCTCGTTTTCCTAGAGTGGACATGCAGGGGAATGTTTGGTCCAGCCAGTCAAAAACTTCCTGTTTCCTCCTGGCTGGGACATTCTTCCTTTGCATGTGACTAGAGGTGGGCATGACCTTACCTGTGCAGGTAACAAAAGGACAAGGCACGCAGCACACTCTCTCTCTTTGACTTCCTCCGTTGTTGGAGCAGCTTTTTAGCTAGAGATGCTTTGTTGGCTCTCAGCCAACAGAAGACACTGGGATTATCTCCATATGGGATAGATCCACATGTATATACTTTGTAACTAAGTCTGCCTTCAGGGATTCAACCGTGAACTGAATGTGAGTAAACTTCTTATATATACTTTACACAAGATTGCGGCATGTTTATTCTTTTAAGAGGGATATAAGGGGACTTACCAGGAACCTAGTAGTGAGAGGCTTACACAAGCCTGCAACCAGCTACCTGCTGTGCGTTTAAAAGGGGAATGTGAAACTCTGCTAAGTAAAGGAACTTGCTAGCCCAAGCTAGGAAGGATGTTAATAAACAATATATCCTCTCCTGCCTCCCTGAACAATCCCACAGAAGATGGAACAAGTTTGCTTTCTACTTCTTCCCATGTCTTCGGAGTTTTCCCTTTCTGTAGTTGTCAGAGCTGCCTCCAGGTCCCAGCTCACAGAGGACCAACGCTAGCCGGTTGTAATGTACAAAAGTCTTTATTGAAGTTCAGTTTCCATTTACAAGCTGCAGCGTGCAGCTCTACGTCTAGAACCTAGACCGGCGAAGCTCCGTCTAGTCTCCGCCCCCTATACACCAGTTTAAGACCCTGGCCTTACTCCACCTCTTCCGTTGTTCTTTCCTCCTCTGGGTCCTTCTGCCCCCCGGGGTCTCCTCCTTTCTGGACTCTTCTGACGCTGACCCCCCTGACTCTTGTCCCTCCTTTCGGCGGGCTTTAGGACCTGGCTCCCTACCCGGGCTACCTGCTGTGCCGCTCGCCTGTACATTTGAACTTGGCGCGCGCGCCCAGCCTCCAACCTTCCTCTCGACCGTTTCTGCGCTCTCCGATGGAGGCGTGGTCAATCCTGACTCATCTCCTCCCGCTGGTGGTGAGCAGCCTGATCCCGATACCTGGGACTCCTCCCCCCCACAGCTCTCTGGTGGGGAAGCTGGTCCTGATTTCCAACTGCTGCTCTCTGAGTCCCCTCTGGCCCCTTCTTCCTGGGGTGTCCCCCTAGGAACCCCCCTTGCTCTGGCCATGGGCGCCCCCTTCTGTGAATCTTCTGATTCGCTGGAGAGACTCAGGGAATTCCTCGGACCACTGTCATCGCTTACGCTCCCCTCGGATTCCTCCCCCTTGCTCTCCATTTCCTCCCTCTCCTGTGCCTCTGCTCCTGAGCCCCTGACAGTAGTATTTCATTTAAGAGTTTTTTAAATGGAAGTGCTAAAACTTCTTCCATTTTCTTATAGTGTAGAATGGGAAGTCCATCTGGTCCTAGTTTAGAATTTATTATTACCTGGTGGATCTCCATTGTTGTGATCAGTGCATTTAATTGTAGTAACTTTTCTTATGATATTTTTGGAATCTCCTTCCCTTCTAGATACGATGTCTTCTCCTGATCATTCTCTTTTCCCGCCTTGTATAATTTACTAAAATATTCTAGAAAACAGTTCACCATTTCATCTTGTTTGCCCAGAACTTGATCATCTTGGACAAGATTGTCAGTTTGTTTTTCTTTTTGTTTCTTTTTTAACGCTTTTAAATTATGAAATTGAGAAGAAAATCAAATGGATGAAACAAACAAACAAAAAATTGAATTAGGGAACAGACCAGGAAAATTACTTGCTTGGCAGTTAGAAAAGAAGCAAGTTTGCTTTCTGTTGCTCCAGAGAGTAGAACCCAACTCCCCAATGGATTCAAATGACGTGAAAGGAGATTCCGACAAAACATCGGGTAGAACTGAGAAAGATGGCGTCTGCCACCCGAGGAGGACTTTTGGATGGATTCGGCATAAATAACAGCGTGTGAGGGTTTATTGCAAACAAAAGACTTACCAGCTGTAAAAAAGGGGAGAGCCATACAAAGTTCACACAGAAGCATAATATTGCTTATTTTAACTCGCCTGTGGAAACAACTCAGAGGCTATTAAGAAGAAAAAGGATAACAAGAAGAAGATTGAAAGATGGGACTGGTGAATACTAAAAGCAGCAGAAATATGAGGTGATCGGACCCTACTGAACTCAAAGCATGGGAAGCCCCAACAAAAATTTATAATTTGGCAAAGTATTTGGACTTTATGATATGTATTGGTATAATTTGGAATAATTAATGTGATATGATTGGATTGTTAAAATGGAAAACTTAATAAAAATTATTATAAAAAAACAAAACAGGCAGAACTTCCTGAGAGTAAGAACCATTCAACAGTGGAACGGACTCCCATGGAAGGTGGTGGACTCTCTTCCCCTGGAGGTTTTGCAACAGAGGCTGGATGGACACCTGTCAGGAATTCTTCAGGCCATTGGTCTGTCTAGCTGGAGATGCCATCAAAGATGGAAGCTGGGATCTCCAGCGTGCAAGGCAGGTGCTCCAAGCTCCAGCCTGCTTCCCCAGTGCCAAGGGCTGAAGGCGACCACGTTGCAGGTTCACGATGGACAGAGCGGGAGAGTTTTGCCGCCCTCCCTCCTCCTGCTGCTCAGCTTCTGCAGCTGCCACCCAGCATTTTGGGACTCCACCGGGAGATGATCCATCTGCTTGTCAGAGGGGATATTGGATCCCTGTGGGAAGAAATAAACAGCAAATGTTTGTCTGCACAAAGCCATTAAATCTGCAGCCGTGTTTATCCAGTAAGTTAGAAACGAAGGAAGCGCCAAACTCCAAAAGGGATCTGGAAGGATCCCAAGCCTTGCCGGCTTTGCGCTAGAAATCCACCCAGAGCCTTGGCTGGTCTGCTAGCTGCCTAGTAGTCCTTTTTGCAGGTGGAAACCCAGAGTGAAGGAATGTGAGAAGGAGGCTGGATCACAGCCAGCAGTTTTAATCTATCTTAGTCTATTGCCATTTTAACTTTTCAAAAGCCGTAAATTATTGTTTTTAATTTTGCTGGGCAATAGCTTCGCTGTTCTATTTTGTTTATTATTATTATTATTATTATTATTATTATTATTATTATTATTATTATTATTGCATTGCTTGGTGCAATGTCATCTCCCTGCAAAGAAATCAGAATGGATGCCCATCAAATAGCCAGAAATTCCTCCTTGCTTTAAAGAGGAAGGCCAGCAAGCACGCATCCTGACTCCTGAACGGTGTCTCCTTCGTGAAGGTGAGGACTTCTTCCTGTCTTTTGGGGGCACCCTGCCATGAATCCAGCGGACTTTCTATGACCTTCCCTGCTGGGAAAGCGGGAAGAACGTTCTCCTGTGTGTGAGCAGCACACAGGAATGACACCCACTCTCCCAGATAAGCCTTTCCCTATCCTATCCCTTGCTCATGGGTGCCTCTGGCAAGTTCTGCTATCAGTTTCTGTTCTGGTTTCAGGACTTGTTTTCAAAAACATTTTCCTGAAAGGAGAAGGCCAGAACTTGTGACCCAGGCTGCAGCCACCAAGGGAGATTTCCAGAGCAGAAGGGACTCCCTGGCTGGTTCCCAGAAGCAGCTGGTTGTAGGAAATGTTTGCATTGCTGGCGAAAACATCACAAACGGTCACTGCAGGCTGGAGAAATCGAAACTTGGCACTTTGCAGGTAGAGAAACAGCTCTTTGCTGAAGCGCCCAGTTGGTCTGGTCTTGGAAACAGAGAACTGGGGCGCAGAACTCAGTTGGCGGCTGTTGCATGGCTTGATTAAAAAATATATTTTAGGAAAGGGAAAGCCAAAAGATCAAGGGGATGGAGTGGAACATTGCTATGTACTGAGTTGAATAGAATTCAAAAGGCAGCTGTCTGATTGGTCTTAGAACGATAGGATTCAGAATGCAGCAGTCTGATTGGTCCTAGAACAATAGGATTAGGATTCAGAATGCAAAAGTCTGATGGGTCCTAGAACAATAGGATTCAGAATGCAGCAGTCTGATTGGTCCTAGAACAATAGGGTCCAGAATGCAGCAATCTGATTGGTCCTAGAACAATAGGATCCAAAATGCAGCAGTCTGATTGGTCCACAGGAGCCACCCAATCCAACTCCAGGTGGAAGTGAATCCGCAATCTGATTGGCCTACAAGAGACTCCTGGAACCAGCCAATCACGTGGGGCCCCTTCTGTAAATAATGTATATAAAGCAGGCATTTCAGGGGAACTTCCATTCCTCCTCACCACTATGAGCTGAATAAAGAGCATGAAATCCACACTCGACATTTTTAGTTTAGAGAAAAGGCAAGGAAGAGGCAGCATGACAGAAGTTTATGGAACTATGCATGGCCTGGAGAAAGTGGAGAAATAAAGGTTTTTCTCTCCCATAGCTCTGGAACTCCTGGACATCCATTGCAGCTGAAAATTGGTAGATCCAGGCCAGATAAAAGGAAACCCTGCTTCATGCAGTGCAGAGTTCACCTGCGGAACTCCCTGCCGCAGGAGACAGGCATGGCTGCCAACCTAGATAGCTTTAAAAGAGAATCAGACAAATTCATGGAGGAGAGTTCACATGTGCATGGGCTGGGGGTGCAGTGGGGTCTCAAAACTTGAAAAACCACCCCGGCTGTTTCTACGCCACTTTCCTTTCCTACTGCTGCCTGGGACATTTGCTCTTCAGCAACCAGCCGGCAGCAGGATTAAAATAGAATTTGATATATTATTTCTGCAAATCTCACAATGCTGGTTCCCCTAGCTCTAATTTGACTCTAAGCTGGCAAAGGCCCTTTAATTGTTTCCTGTTCCTTCCTGGACACCAGCCGTTTAATTACTGGTTTCATTTTTTAGGTATCATAGCAATCTGACCACCCAATCATTCGTTCTTTACTGATCTCTCTTTTCATTTGCTTAATTGTGCTTTAGCAAATAATGAAACTGCGTGCAGTAACAGCAGCCAGAATTTTGCTGGCTCAGAAATGGAAACAGGAAGAAATGCCCACGAAAGAAGAATGGAGAATGAAACTTATGGAATACGCAGAAATGGATAGACTGACAGGGAGAATTAGGAACCAACGAGATCAGCGATTCACTGAGGACTGGAATAAATTTACAGAGTATATCAAAAATGTTTGTGATGTACAATTAACACTTGTGGGTTTTCAAGAAGCTCTGTGATAGAAAAATTGTTTTAAAAATACGATAAGACTAAGTATGTTATAGTGCAATATAAAATTAAGAAATGTGTGAGGAAATGATAAATATGGAAAATTGTCAGACATGCTGATGAAAGTCCAAAAGAAGGACAAAGTTAGAATTAGATGTTTAATTTTGTATAAATTTATGATGGAAAATTAATAAAAATGATTTTTTAAAAAAGCAAATAATGACACTCACAATATTTGTATCAATCGGGAGAAAAGACTTTTCTGATGTTTCATTCCGCTTCCTTTCTTGAGACCTTGCGAGAAATCCCCTTCTTGTCGGAAGGAGCAGCCTGCCCTCTGGTGGACAAATCTCCATATAGCGGGATTAACATTTCAGGCATCTGAGGAAGGGACCCGTGCAGAAATTCTGTCCTTAAGGTCCAACAGAAACCCCTCAAAAATAGCAGGTAGCTCTGTCAATTCGCTGGAGAAAAACTCCATCATCACTGCATCAGGGCATCACAAGATATGGAGAGTTCCCTCGAATTTCTCATATTGAAGGTAACTTTTCTGTCTCTCTGAAATCACTGTCTTGCCATCCCTGCAAGATGCTTTTCTGCAGACACTGAGAGACAGGCTTATCCCTCTGGGTCCTCACCCCAAAACTAATTTTTTTAAAATTTTCACAACAAAAACCATAGTAAGAAATGAGAAAGCAAGGAAGAGGTGAGAGGCCCTGACATTCAAGAGATACAGAAACATAAACCTGTGACTGAGACCATCGGAAACACAAGGGGGACCAGGAATAAAAGGCTCTATATTACACCAAGAAATGTTTTCGGCCAACTAGATGTTAGTTATCCCAAGTTTATTGAAATTGTGGAAGAGACAAATGTGAATTTTCTTCTTTTCTTTAATGCGTTCAATAAAATCCCACCAAACTGAGACAAAAAGAAGTGTCCACAAGACATGTCTGATTTGACACAAACCGCCTTCCTGAACCCCTAACCGCCTGCAAGGACATGTGAGTACAAGGAAGAGAATTACGGTAAATGTTGAAAGGGGTGGAGGGTGTTTTTTTTGGGGTGGGGTGGTGAGGGGATATCTCTGAGGAACAGCTGCCTCTAGAAGCGAAATGCAGTGTGGTGCAGTGGTTAGAAAGCTGGACTGTGACCTGGGAGAGGTAAAGGTAAAGGTAAAGGGACCCCTGACCATTAGGTCCAGTCGTGGCTGACACTGGGGTTGTGGCGCTCATCTCGCTTTACTGGTCGAGGGAGCCGATGTTTGTCCGCAGACAGTTTTTCCAAGTCATGTGGCCAGCATGACTGAGCCGCTTCTGGCGAACCAGAGCAGTGCACAGAAACGCCATTTACCTTCCTGCTGGAGCGGTACCTATTTATCTACTTGCACTTTGACGTGCTTTCGAACTGCTAGGTGGGCAGGAGCAGGGACTGAGCAACAGGAGATCACTCCATCGTGGGGATTCGAACCGCTGAACTTCTGATTGGTAAGTCCAAGGCTCTGTGGTTTAGGCCACAGCGCCACCTGCGTCCCTGTCATAGTGGCATGAGAAAACTTGGAATACTTATTTGTACAACATTATCCTTGTTTATAAAACCCAATAAAAGTTATTCAAAAATAAAATAAAATAACTGAAACTGTGGGCTCCTTCTGCCCAGGCAACTGAGGATCCGAGTGGTGGATTCTTTCAGGAGGGGCAGGGTGCCTGCTCAGTGCAGACCGATGGGGCGAAGGGCACTGTGTTTGCTCAGGTGTGTGCAGGTGGGGGGTCTGAGGCCCACTTCCAGCCACCTCTTGTTGATGCCATCCTAATCCTACCGCATCTAATCCTCCTGACAGTCAGATTTGCCAAGAATGTGCCTCTGCCAACCCTGCTCAGTTCAGAAGGGGATTCCCCCCTCCAAAACACAAGACAAGAAAGCAGGTGAAACAATCCCTGTTGATTTGCAAAGGTGTGCGGGAGCCTTGGACGACTGCTTATTTTTACAGGGTCCATGTTTTGAATTGAGCAAGTGGGGCATAGAGAAACATCCGGCGTTTTCTTGCAACACTGAAGATACTGGGAACAAACCCTTGAACGCTTTCGCGCGCACACAAAGAACCTCTTTAGTCTCTTTGCCCGAGGGGGATAAGGAGCAAACTCCATCGCGAGGGGTTCAAAGCAGGGATGCGGAGCAGAAACTTCCCCAGCACTTAATTTTTCTGCAGAAAATCTTTTGCTTCATAAATTCATTGGGCTGCCAGTTGCAAATAGATGTTAGGCAAGCCTCATCGAATTGCAGAGTCCCCTTGGGGTCATCTAGTCCAACCCCCTGCAATTGAGGAATTGCAGCTAAAAATCCCTAACAGTTGGTCGTCCAACCTGGCCTTCCAACTTGGAAAGTTTCAAGGTTTTTAGCTTTGGTTACTAAATATAAATAAAACGAGGTCTAGGGCACCCAAATTCCCCCCCCCCCCCATTGCAAATTATCTAGTGAAAATCACCCTAATTCGCATAGGAATTATTTCCAGAAAAAAATTCAGTTCATTTTCCCCCTCCAAAACACCCAGTCCACTTTCTTAAAGTGAGCAAATGGACACCACAATAATAATCAAGGGTACAATGGGGGTCAATTGTTATGATCCAGATCGGACCCTCAGCTGCCTATTCCTAGTCTGGTGCAAGCATGCGGCGGAGTTTCAGGTTTACTCTTTTCTGAGAAAGAGATCTGTGAATCCTGAAAACTTGTATGCAACTTTGCGTCTGGCCAATACAAGACTGCTCCCCAAACAGCAACTCTTCCCCTTAAACTCTTCCTGGTATGTTCCTTTCCGATGTTCACAGCAGCTGAGAATTAGCATTTCCCCATTTGAAGAACACAGAACCGAGGGCCCAATCCTTCCTTCCTTCCTTGGAGCTCTCTTCTGCTTTTTTTGAGAGGGAAAGCGAGTTTGGTTTCATGTACAGTCACCCGTCTTAGCTGATACACCAGGTACTTTCTACGCTTTAACTTTCCTCTAACTTTCACTCCCCATTGAATCTGAATACTTTTCCCTAGGAGTGTAAAAAATAAAGAAGTCAGTCAATGGTGAGGCTGTAACTTCACAGCCCCAGACTCAATCCCTGGCAGGCAGCATCTTCAGGCAGGACTGGGAGACATGTGCCTGAAATCATCATCCTTTGAAGGACCAGGTGCGCAGCCTGGGAGTCATTCTGGACTCACAGCTGTCCATGGAGGCGCAGGTCACTTCTGTGTCCAGGAAGGATCCACAACCTGCGGGACCAGAGATTCTCAGAGGACTGGAGTAAATATTTGAATTACTTGAAAAGCAATTGTAACGAGCAGATTACACTAGTAGGACTGCAAGAAGTTTTGTAAGGAGGATTATGTGAAATATTGCATAGAAGGTTATGAAGAGAGCTATTATAGTAGTTAAGGATAATTAAAAGTAATAGAGAAATTAAGAAATGTAGATCAAGTGATAAAGATTGAAAAATCTTTAGATGCAGTTGATGGGAGTCCAAAATATTGTATAAGATAAGAAAGTATGTTATATGATTTTTGGAAATTATATGTAAAAATCAATAAAAATATTATTAAAAAAGGGAAAGCTTTTCCCATTTCCCTCCTCCTTGCAGAGAAATATTTGAGGTCCATTTGGGAGAGTCAAAATGGCTTCAGGATTGTTCTCCTGTACTATTTCAAACCCATGGTTTGTGTACTTATGTATGTGTTTGCCTTGTACATTTATGAACATTTATTTTATATATATAAGACCTTAGAATTCCTATAACAGGGGGAAACAGAGATCGCTCATATGATACTGAGAGAGAGCAGAACATCTGGTGAACTTGCTGGCCAGGCAGGACTGTGAACCAGGCCTTCCCAGCTCCAGGCCCAAAGTGAGAGAAGCCATGCCAGCTGCCTCTGCCTGGCGTTGACCTTCTTTCCGCTGTCTCTTTGGGGTCACAGAACCACGGAATCCCAACAGAGGATGGAGCAACTGACTCTGGTGGAGGCCATCTTGGGCTATCCTCTTCTCATCGGATTTGAGGGTGCCACAATTTGCCCCCACTCAGCCACTGCCAGAGGCTGTTGTGCGACCTCTTGCCTCTCAGAGAGGTGGTCTTCGTGGTGGTTCCCCCTGAGCCAGCTCCCCACTGGCCACAGGTGTCCTCAGTTAAACTGAGAGGCAGCAGAAGCTCTGGCACAGCTGGGCACAAGAGTCTGGCTGGTCAGACTGAGCGACTCGGAAGGCGGACTCTGTTGACACTTGAGAAGGACCTGGTTTCCCTTCCCTGCTCCTGGAGCACTTCTTAACGGAGACCTGTTTCACACCAGGAGGTGGGTCTGCTGGCTGCGTCTGTTAAGATAGGGATGGGGAACCTGTGACCTTCCAGATGTGGTTGGATCACAACTGGTGGACACCCAACGAAGCTGAGCATTGGGAGACTCAGCACAGCATTGTCCTATGGAACTCCCTCCCACTGGAGGCAGGGATGGCCACCAACTAGGATGGCTTGAAAAGAGGATTGGACAAATTCATGGAGGGCTCCTCTTAGGTTCTTAATCCCTGACAGATGGTCATCCAACCTCTGCTTAAAAACCTCCAGGGAAGGAGAGTCCACCACCTTCCAAGGGAGTCCATTCCATTGCTGAACAGCTCTTACAATTGGTTGTGTCCTTCCCTTCCCTGCCCATCACCATAAGGTTCCAGAGCAGTCAACAGCAATGTAGACATATATTAAGATCAGGAGAAGGATGTTCTTCCAGGAGCTTGTCCTCCTCTCGAGTAGGACCCTGGCAGAGACACATGCCCAACTGGTCGATCGTTCGGGAGCTTCAAAAGCTTTCTTCCGCCCGAACATCACAGTGACCAATGCCAACTGACACCGGCACACTTAGGGATCCGCAGAGTCTTCGCAGTTTGCGTAACAGACCTCAGCAACTCAGCATTTTGGCTAATCTACTTTATTTACATATAAAGATACACGGAGCACTGCAACATGGCTCCCTCTCTCTCTAGCATCAGACAGCAAAGAGAAAAAGAACAAAGGACAATAGTCCAACTTCATGGAACACAGTAACATAAACATCCTGTCTCCATCACTTCCCACTTTGTGGAGTCAAAACACACACCGTCATGTGAAAGACAACAATCCCATGACTGCCATCATGGAGCAGGAATTCCAGCAGATAGGGGCAGCTGAACCCTAAAGAGATGGGTGCAATCTCCTAGCATTAGGCTGGCGTTCCACTTCATGGGAAAGGGAGGGCAGGGCAAGGCAGGGGATATTCCATCTGACCCAAGTATTTGGTGTCCTCAGGGGCTTCTGCTGTGGCCATGGAGTCTCTGTTGACTGAGATGTACAGCCTCAATTCCCCCAAAGCCCCCACTGCCCAGTCCATGTCGGAGAGGAGAGAGATGGTGTCTGGGCTACGTTGGGACAGAAGAGACAACTGCAAAGCCAAGAGGGGAGACCATGGTTACCAGGTCAGTAGACCTACGCTGGTTGCAGGTTAGTATAGGTAAAAGGTAAGGTAAAGGACCCCTGGACAGTTAAGTCCAGTCAAAGGCGACTATGGGGTTGCAGAGCACATCTCGCTTTCAGGCTGAGAGAGCTGGCATTTGCCCACAGAAACCGCTTTCCAGGTCATGTGGCCAACAGGACTAAACTGTTTCTGGTGCAATGGAACACCGTGACAGAAACCAGAGCACATGGAAACACCGTTTACCTTCCTGCCACAGTGCTACCTATTTATCTACTTGCACTGGCATGCTTTCGAACTGGCAGTGCGATCCTGGTGGGCTGCCACCGCGGCTGCCCCCCCGCCTGCCGGGTGCCACGCCCCTGCATGTGACGCACCACGCCCCCCAGGACATGCGCCAGCCATGCCCCCCGGTGCCAGAGCATGAAGCTCCGCCTCTGCGTCCCTATAGTGTTAGTATATACAGTGGTACCTCTGGTTAAGAACTTAATTCGTTCTGGAGGTCTGTTCTTAACCTGAAACTGTTCTTAACCTGAAGCACCACTTTAGCTAATGGGGCCTCCCACTGCCGCCGCACTGCTGGAGCACGATTTCTGTTCTTTGCCTGAAGCAAAGTTCTTAACCCGAGGTACTATTTCTGGGTTAGCGGAGTCTGTAACCTGAAGCATCTGTAACCTGAAGCATATGTAACCCGAGGTAACCACTGTAAAGCCCTGAGCAACTTGGGACCAGTTTGCCTATTAAATCACCTTACCCCAAGAGTGCCCACTCGACTGCTGCAATCGACAGAATTGGCACTACTGCAGATGCCGCTCAATAGCCCTTTTAGTGTGGCATCTCCCACACTTTTGAACTCACTGCCTGTTGATACCAGGCAGGCGACTTCGCTGCTCCCTAAAAACAGATGGCGCAGTCCAGATGAACCTCTGTTCTTTCCGCATCTGCCCCCAGAAAAAGAAGCAGCAGCTGGAAGCCGGAGCGCGTGAGGATCCCTTGGTGCAAGGAGCGGAATATGTGGCGCAGGTAGGGCCAAGGACAGGAAAGCCTTGCAGACTTTGTGCCCTCCAGCCACACAAACACACACACGGCCTTACAAGGGTCCCAACCTTCTCTTTTTGTGTGTGTGTATATAATTTTATTAGTTTTTTAACATATCATTTTCAGCAATAATTAAACATACTTTTACATCTTATTCAAATTTTTGACTTCCGTCAATCCTGCCTGAAAATTTTCCAATCTAATCTCTAATTATGCATTTCTTATGTTCCCTATTACATTTCAAACTCATAACCAATATCACTATCTTTTTCTACTTTGTAACACTTCGTATATTTCTCCTTACAAAACTTCTTCTAATCCTACTAGTGTAATTTATTGATTACAATTGCTCTTCAAATAATTCATATACTTCTTCCAATCTTCTGTAAATCTCTGGTCCCGCAGGTTTCGAATCCTTCCTGTCATTTTGTCCAATTCTGCATAGTCCATTAATTTTGTCTGCCATTCTTCTTTCGTCAGAATTTCTTCTTATTTCCATTTCTGGGCCAACAACTCTCTTGCCACTGTTGCATATAAAAGCAATTTAACATCTTGCCTATTAATGTCCTGACCTAAAATACTAAGTAAAAATGCTTCTGGTTTTTTAAAAAAATGTATATTTCAACATCAACATTCAATATATCATTTCCCAGAAGTTCCCCACCACATATGATAAAATGTTCCTTCTTTTTCTTTACATTTCCAACCTTCTCCATCATTTCATCTGCAGAGCAGCCAGGAGGTGAAGAGGCCTCTGCAGCAGGAAGCGAAAGGGGAGAAGTGCCGCCTTCAGGCAAGTGGGCAATTCTGAAGCCAGGTAAAGGATGTCTGGAGGTGGCGGTGGTGGAGGGAACCAGTGGCGTAGCGTGGGTTGTCAGCACCCGGGGCAAGGCAAGTAATTTGCGCCCCCTAACCCTAATCCCCAGATGTTGCGCCCAATGTGGCCAGCCCCCCTGCACCCCCCACACTATGCCACTGGAGGGAACAGCTGAACCACAAGAACACAAGGAGAGCCTTCTGGATCAGGCCAGGGACCCATCACACAGGGACCTGCGGATTCTAGCAGCTGGTATTGATGGTACGGACAATGGATGCCTTCACAGTCAGAGGCAGAAATGCTTCTGAACATGGCATAGCATGGAGTGGGGGGTAGACTCAGGCACATTTTTTTGAGGGACACAACCAGGTTCCCCCGTGGCAGGTGTTGTAAACAAAACCTGCCCTTTTCCGTTATGGGATATCTAAGAGCCCGTATAGAGTCCTTATGTAGCTTCCCTATTGGTAGGAGAAAATAACAGAGGCCAACCAGAGAATATTGAGAAGCAAAGCAGCTAGTAAGCCTGATCTTTAGTGATCTGTTGCAACAGGGTCCCCCACTCACCACACGCAGGAGGGAAGAGGAACCCTGAACAAAGGTGTGCCTGCCCTTATATAGACATTTTAAATTCCCTCCCTAGAGTCCAAGACCACCCACAGAAACATCATACCTACATCCCAGAAAGGGCGGTCTACAGCAGAAATCTGAGTGCGTTGTTTACCTTCTGTCTGCCAGGTTACCTGTTTAATGGTCACTTGATTGGATTTCCTGGGGAGCCTGGCCAGTCTTTTGTAATGATAAATACTTAATTCCTGAGCCAGGTCAGGCTCACACCCTATTCATATCTGAAATGTGCCCTTAAGACGGGATTTGTGAAGGAAAAGACAATGGGGAGGCTTTTCCATTTTCCTTTGACCTTGCAGAGAAAACATTTGGTCAGTTTGGGAATCAAAATGGTTTCAGGTCTGTCTTCCTGTGCTGATTTATGTACGTGCTTGGTTGGTACACTTATGAACATTGAACATATATCTAAGACCTCAAAATTCCTATCCCACAGGCTCCCTCATCGAGGGAAGCTGTGCCCGGGCCCAGCCTTCAGGTCTGGGGCGACAGTGGCTCCTTCTCCTTAGGCCACCCCTGGGCCAGCCAAAAGGGAGGGGGAGGCCAGTTGGCTGCAGCTCCACTTCTGCATCAAACCTGCCCCCAGGGCCAGAAGCAGTAGAAAGGGGGACAGGCAGAGCGGTGGCTTTGCTGCCCCTCTCCTCTGGTGGGCTCCGGTGCATGAGGGGGCCCTATGGCATGCCCCCCCATGGGCATGCACAGAGCCCTGCAAGCGAACCCACCCTGCACAGCAATAGGAGATGTTCTGCCCCTGTTTCTGAATACCAGTTGCTGGAACCAACAGGAGGGGAGAGTGTTGCCCTTATGCTTGGTCTCCCATAATGGCAGCTGTTTAGCCACTGTGAGAACAGGATTCTGGTCTAGATGGGCTATTGGCCTGATCCTGCAGGCTCTTCTCGCGTTCTTATTGCGGGATTGTTGGCAATGCAATGTAGCTACGCAGCTCGGCTGATGACGATGCCTGAGACGCTGTGTGCATTCGTGTGTGTGTGTGTGGTGGGGTCAATACAGCAATGCTGACTCTCTTTCCTGCAGGGCGGAGACCTCATTCGGCAAGAGGAAGGGCTGGAGTCTAATGGCTGGAGGCTGGACTGGGAGTCAGAGTCGGTCCACGAAGAGTGAGTGCAGAAGCATTTCCAGGGTCCAGCAGCAGCCTCCTTGCTGGCCGGGCCAAGCCAAGCCTCCCCTTTGGAACAGCTTGGAGCACCTGCCTTAAGGGTGTCACCTACATCTGGAAGGTGCAAAGGAGACCTGTAGCTTAGCAACAAGCATCTCTCTCTGCCCCCCTTCCCCCTCCATCCTTGGCCTGCCATTCCAACTCCAGGGGCACACAATCTTCAGGTCTGATCTTCACTTCTACTCCTCCTCCTCCTCCTCCTCCTCCTCCTTCTTTATTTAATTTGTATACAGTGGTACCTTGGGTTAAGTACTTAATTCGTTCCGGAGGTCCGTTCTTAACCTGAAACTGTTCTTAACCTGAAGCACCACTTTAGCTAATGGGGTCTCGTGCTGCCGCTGCGCCGCCAGAGCACGATTTCTCTTCTCATCCTGAAGCAAAGTTCTTAACCCAAGGTAATATTTCTGGGTTAGTGGAGTCTGTAACCTGAAGCGTATGTAACCTGAAGCGTATGTAACCCGAGGTACCACTGTATCACCCTTCATCCAAAGATCACAGGGTGGTTCAGAACATAAACTAGACACTACACTAAATGTGTTACTGTCAGTGCTTTTTTCCTGGGGGGACACAGGGGTACGCATACCCCTAAACGTGATGTGAATCTAAGTTTGGCCTCATTGAGGTACCGTATTTCAATATGAGTAGGAAGATGAGAGTACTGCTAAACATCTTTTTAAGAAATAAAAAACACTGGTTATTGTCATCATCATAATCATTTATTAAATTTATTAGCCGCTTTATTGCAACCAAGGAAACGAACGAACAAACAAAAATACCACTGTACTGTATTTTAATATTTTGTTGGAAGCCACCCAGAGTGGCTGGGGATGCCCGGCCAGATGGGCGGGGTATAAGTAATAAATTATTATTATTATTAGTAATAGTATTACTAGCCAGGATGGCTGTTCTCTGCCTCCGCGGTCAAGGCAGCAATGCTTCTGAAAACCAGTTCCTGGAAACCACAGGAGAAAAGAGCCCTTTTGTGCTTGAATCCTGCCTAAGAGTTTCCCACAGGCTTCTGATTGGCCCCTGTGAGAACTAGATCAGCCACTGGTCTGGCCTATCCTCTCCCTTGCTTCTCAGGGGCCTGGGACCACCTTCCTTTCCCTCCTGCAGGTCTTCTCCCTCCCCCAGGTGGGAGCCTCTCTGCTCAGCGGCCTGGATCTCCCCTCCCTCCTTTTTCTCTCTTGCAGGATTTATTGGGGCTGCTTCTACTTCTTCCCTTGGCTCCGGATGTGCAGGAGAGACAAAAGGGTGCAGCCGTGACAAGGTATGTCGGCGCAGCAGAGATGGGATGTGTGGTCAGCCAAACCAGGTGGAGGCGGTCAGCAACGGGTCAGTCGCCCTCCAGGGTTTCGGTCTATCTGGAAATGTCACTGGTGATCAAACCTGAGGCTTATGCATGTAAAGTCGATGCTCTGGCTCTGGGGCTGAGGCTCTTCACTCTCCCACCCCCCAAAAAGAGGACTTGGTGGCATGATAGAAACTGCATCCAAAGTCCGGCTGAGTGTCTCTTCAGCAGCAGAGAGGCAACTTCACAACATTCGCTAGGAAATTATCTCTGGAATTAGCAGGAAACCACAGTAAGAATAGAAATTTAAAACACGTGTACAGTTCTGGTAATGCCATACAGTGGTACCTTGTGCAGATATTTGATTTTTAAAAAAGGATTAGTAGAACTACTGAAAGGGACGCGGATGGCGCTGTGGGTTAAACAGATCATAAGGTCGGTGGTTTGAATCCCCGCGACCGGGTGAGCTCCCGTTGCTCAGTCCCTGCTCCTGCCAACCTAGCAGTTCAAAAGCACGTCAAGTGCAAGTAGATCAATAGGTACTGCTCCGGCGGGAAGGTAAACGGCGTTTCCGTATGCTACTCTGGTTTGCCAGAAGCGACTTAGTCCTGCTGGCCACATGACCCAGAAGCTGTACGCCGGCTCCCTCGGCCAGTAAAGCAAGATGAGCACCACAACCCCAGAGTTGGCCACGACTGGACCTAATGGTCAGGGGTCCCTTTAGCTTTACTTTTACCTTTAGAACTACTTATGGTACCTTTCCCTTAAATCAGGAGTCAGCAAACTTTTTCAGCAAGGGACTGTCCCTCAGACCTTGTGGGGGGCCAGACTATATTTTTTGGGGGGGGGGATGAACGAATTCCTATGCCCCACAAATAACCCAGAGATGCATTTTAAATAAAAGCACACATTCTACTCATGTAAAAACACGCTGATTCCTGGGCGGTCCACGGGCCAGATTTAGAAGGCGATTGGGCTGGATCCAGCCCCCGGGCCTTAGTTTGCCTACCCATGCATTAAAAGTTCAACTAAGGGCTTGTCTCCACTTCCACTTTCCCGGCCACTTTCCCCTGGGAAGAGCCCTAAATTGCCTTCCTTGTGAAGATCTCCTTAAGGAGGTTTTTAGCTTTAACTCAGAAGAAGGAAGATGAGCTCTGCTCTCCCCTTTTGGAAGGGGAGCTCAATTCTGCCAGGCATGGTTTGACTCACGAGCAGGGAGTCAATTCCGGTGTCATCCATCATGTTTAGTGTTGCTTTCGCAAGAGCACCGAGTTCGTGAGCATGCATGAAGCTGTGTTACTCTGCAACCTGAGATCCTTTTAACTGGATATGCCGTGGGGCAGCCTTCGCATGCCAACGCATGTTCCCTGCCACAAACTCTGGGCCTCCTCCTCTGATTTTGGCTTCCAGAAGCTTTGTTTCGGAAACCTGAGAGGGAGCGAAACAAGCCGGCACAAAGGCGAGGTTACGATTTCAGAGATCAGCTGTGAAATTGAGTCTCCTCCCAGTAGCAGAAGTGCCTAGACAGATCGCCCAGCCCCAGAGTCACGGCTGCTCCTGTCTGCACCTGGAAAGACCAGAGGGCACGAACTTTACGGGAAAAGGCCGTAGCTTAGAGGTAGAGCACCTTCTTTGCATGCAGAAGGTTCCAGGTTCAATCCTGCCATCTCCAAGTGGGGTCAGGTAAAAATCCCTATCCTCTAGAAGAGTCAGGATAGAATAAAGTATTTCTTCATGCCAGGGATGTACAACTCTTTGCCAGGCTGATGCTCACACACTGGTCAGGGGCAGGGCATGGGTGTGTGTGTGTGTGTGAAGAGCGTCCTCTGCAGTCACCCGGCCCTTGCCACTGATGGCCAGCAGGGCATGATCTCTGCAGGGGTGCCTGGTTTGTGCCTGCCAAGAGTCTGGCCCCCCACACTAAGCCACTGCTTCATGCAGAGCATCATTAGACAGTGGAACTCCCTCCCACAAGAGGAAGGGATGGCCACAAAGCTGGATGGCTTTAAAAGAGGATGGGACAAATTCTTGGAGGAGGAAAAGGCTACTGATGGCTTCTGGCCAGGAAGGCCGTACTCTGCCTCCACAGTCGGAGGCAGCAATGGTTCTGAATCCCAGTTGCTGGAAACTATGTGAGAAGAGATTGCCCTTGTGCTTGAATCCTGCTTGGTTTCCCAGAAGAGGCATCTGGTCAGCCACTGGGAGAACAGGATGCCGGATTAGTTCTTACAAAACCATGGAGCGCCTCTGCCAGCCAGTGTAGGCAATATTGAGCTAGATGGAGGAGATTCCGTATAAGGCAGCTTCCTCTCCTCCTCCGTTTGTGAGTCTCCCCACAACCGCCTTCCAGAGCCAGCTCCAAGGCAGACACCAACAAGGAGAGACCACAGCCAGGCTGGACGCAAAGGGGCTGGGAATGGCCCTGGCTGGGGCTGGGGTCAGTTGTCGTCCAAAGCAGCTGGAGGGCGCCTGGTTGGGGAAGCCTGCTCTGGGGTGTGGGGCTCATGGTTGACGGGGTGAAAGATGGCTTTGCGCTCTTCTCACCTTTCTTGCCCTTTCCTCCCTCCAGTTGACCCCAGGCAGGGGGCGCTTCCTGTGATGTTTTCCCTGCTGCCAAGACCCCGGTCTCACCCCATCACTACCTCCCCCCAAATATCCCCCTGTCTTTAGCCAGATCCCGAAGGATGCAACACAAGCCTCTATTTGCCCTGCCCAGCGCTGGCCGCCCAGATATATCCCAGTTGCTGTTCTTTGGAAAGACTGAAATCTGCAACACCCTGGAAATTAAAAGCTTCTTCCTGAAACTTCCTCCTCCAGCTGCCAAATTTCTTTTTTGCCCAGGATGGGCTGTTTGCATCTTCTGCCACCAGAGGGTGCTGGTTCCCCAAGGGAAGAATTCCTTTGGAGCAGAAACCAGGCTCAGTTATTACAAGACATTTCAGCTCGAATATAAGCTGCACCTTTTTTTCTTCCAAATTCCGATCGTGAAAATTTGAAGTGCGGCTTACATTCGGGCCAATACAGTACATTGGGGTGTGCGTGAGGGGAATTAAAAGCCCTGCATCTGCATGGAGGTTCAATCTCAGTGCTCCCCACAAAATCTTTTCATAGAATTGTAGAGTTGGAGGCTTTTAAGCAGAGGTTGGATGGCCATCCTTCAGGGGTGCTTTAGCTGAGATTTCTGCATTGAAGGGGGTGGATTAGATGAACCTCGGGGTCCCTTCCAATAATAATAATAATAATTATATTATATTATATTATATTATATTATATTATATTATATTATATTATATTATATTATATTATATATACCCTGCCCATCTGGCTGGGCTTCCCCAGCCACTCTGGGCGGCTTTCAACAAAATATTAAAATACCGTAATGCATCAAACATTAAAAGCTTCCCTAAACAGGGCTGCCTTCAGATGTCTTCTAAAAGTCTGGTAGTTGTTTTTCTCTTTGACATCTGGTGGGAGGGCATTCCACAGGGTAGGCGCCACCACCGAGAAGGCCCTCTGCCTGGTTCCCTGTAGCTTGGCTTCTTGCAATGAGGGAGCCGCCAGAAGGCCCTCGGCGCTGGATCTCAGTGTCCGGGCAAAACGATGGGGGTGGAGACGCTCCTTCAGGTATATTGGGCCGAGGCCGCCTACAATTCTATGATTCTAAGACTTTGCAGGGGGGTTGATAGCTTAGGTAGGAAAACAGTGCAGCACAAAAACAGGGAGGCTCCGTCATCTCGAATTCTAGAAGCTGGTTGTTCCTGAGGTCCACATCTCTGGCTGTGTGGCCCAGAAGGTAGGAGATGTCTTGTCCTAAGACGATGGCGAGCTGCTTGCCTTCCCAAGCCCCCCACCTTTCCAGAAGGGTCGTACCTGCTCACCATGCGAAGGGTTCCAGGAGGAAGACAGATGTTGGGCTGTGTGTGGCCTTGACTCACCTTTGGCAACGCAGAGCGGCACTGAATTGCTTCTAGGGGATTGCTCCCCCCCTTTTTTTGTCCAGAAAGCCCCAGAAGTAACAAAAAGCTCACTTTCCTTCATTTTTATTTATACACGAGTGTGACGAGCCCACAGCTGTTACACAGTCCGGTGTTAGCTTATTGCAACCAGGTTCGCGGGGCACCAAATGCCACCCGAAACGAGAGCACCCGAAGGAGCCAGCTTAGAGGAGCCCATGGCAAGAATCGATGGAGAGATGGGGAATGAAGAACTTTGCCTGTCCTTGCTTGGTTGGGGTCAATTTCTTTGGAAGAGCAGAGAAGACTGTGGGGCGGCGGCAGCGGCAGCAGGAGGAGAAGGCGGCAGCGTCTTTTGGAACTGGGCATAGCTGTCAACGTTTCCCTTTTCTTGCGAGGAATCCTATTCAGAATAAGGGAATTTCCCTTTAAAAAAGGGAAACATTGACAGCTATGGAACTGGGATCTTTGTGGGTGCCAGGAGGGGAGAGAGCAGAGGGCAACTTGGAGGGAGGGGTGGGGGCGGCATGGAGGGCCAGCGGGTCTCCCCCCACTCTGGCAAGCCCCACACATATATACAACATCTATTGCCAATCAGGAATCTCATTGACTCACACACAGAATCTCAGATCTCTCTAAAACAGTCTGAAAAACAAATTGCAAACCAAAGTAACATACACACACACCCTGCACCAAGGAAAGCCAAGAATTTGCAAGCTGAATAAATCATGCACTTTTTGTAGAATTGTGTGCTTTGTAGGTTTTGTCCCCCCCCCCCAATTTTGCATAGCTTGATGCTTTGCATTATTTATATGTTCCTTTTTGCATGGTTTATTTATTCAGCAGCTTCCTGGGAGTGGGCTCAGACTGCTGAAGCCCTAACAGACCCCGCTCAGGATCCTCTTAGCTTCCGGGAGCTCCCCAGACACGGCCCCTCAGTTTCAGTCTCGTTTCCGCAATCATGAGGGACAGAGGCATGGCATTCTCTTTAAAGTGGAAGTGGGAATGCTGCATTCTGCACCGAATATGAAATTCCCCGTGAACACACACACACACGCATGCACACAGCACCAAAGGACCCTTCTGCACAATCACCTAAAAGGGCTGCTATGCCAGCCTGTGGGTGCCACCCTTCACCCCAAATGCATGAGAGCCCTGCCAGGCAGCAGGGTAGCTGTACTGAAACCCCTTCACATTTACACCCCGACCCTTTTTAAAATGCTGCATAGATGTTCAGTCCTGTAGAGGAGTCAGTAACAGTGGATCTGAAATTTCTCAGAAGGCATTTCCCCTAAGAAAAATCCAGCGCCTACTCTAGAGAAAGAGGCCCCTTTGCAGAATTTATTCCAAATACTACTCCATCATTTCATGTGGTGGTGGGGGGGCAGCCACTATCCCCAATATGCCCTATAACAGGGGTCAGCAAACTCTTCCAGCAGGGGGCCGGTCCACTGTCCCTCAGACCTTGTAGGGGGCCAGAGTATATTTTGGAAGGAAAAAAATATGAACAAATTCCTATGCCCCACAAATAACTCAGAGATGCATTTTCAATAAAAGGACACATTCTACTCATGTAAAAACACGCAGATTCCTGGACCATCCGCGGGCCGGATTTAGAAGGCAATTGGGCCAGATATGGCTCCCGGGCGTTAGGTTGCCTACCCATGCCCTATAATGTCCTGGAAGGGCCCCGGTGGCAGCAGGCAGTCCAACGACAACAAAATGGGCTTGAAAGACTGGGTCAGACCTTGTGGTCTTGTGCGAGCTAATGGACATCTGTGCTGGAAAAAGGGTGGGAGAATTTCTCCACCCCCTGGAAATGAGGAAAAATGAAGCTGACATTCTCTCATTTCACTGCTGTTGATGACCTCCTCTGTTGCAGAGCTGGAGGGCACCCTGGGGTCATCTGCAATGACCCAACTGCCTGCAATGCAGAAATCACAGCGATTTGAGGGCATTTAAAGAGATGTTTCCAAATACTTGTTCCTGGGGAGCAAGAGCAGGGAGAGGTGCTGTTGTGCTCAGGACCTGCTGGGGGGTATTCCCATTTGGGTCCCCTGGTTGGCCACAGAACAGGAGGCCAGGCTAGATGGAGACCCCTTGGTCTGATCCAGTACAGGAGCTGGGCTCTTCTCATTGAGAGGCCACCTGCGCAGCACTCCAGAGTGAGAGGGCAGAGCCCCCAAACAAAATGGAAATCTTTTCTATGGAGTGAAGGCAAGGGGAGCGTACACAGGCTGAGCTCAACACACGCGCATCGGTGCCCATGCTCTCCACCTCCCCTCCTTCCACCATAAACTCACAAGGTTCCCTCTGTGAAGAAGGCACACCTGACCTCTCCAACTCCCTCTTCCTGGCCAGTCCGGACACGCACAAAACTTCTCCCTGCAATGACCTGCCAGGGAACTGATGTGTTGGTAATTGTTGCTTGAGTTGTCAACCAATCTGTAAGCCAGTCCCACAATTCACAAGAACACAGGTAGAGCCTGATGGATCAGGCCAATGGCTCATCTAGTCCAGCCTCCTGCTCTCACAGTGGCCAACCACTGTCTCCTGTGGCAGTGAGTTCCACAGTTTAAATCTGCACTGCATGAAGAACTTTATCTGTCCCAAAACTCTCAACATTCAGCGTCAGTTGTAGTTGTTAAGAGGAGGGGGGAGAAACTTTCTCTCTCCAATTTATCCAGGCTGGGCATTGTTTTGCAAATGTCTATCATGTCACCTCTAACCCCAAACTTTCCTTGAAGCTAAGTTGCTGCTGCGTGAGAGGAGTAACAAACTACAGAGGCATCTGCAGTCCTTTCTGAGGCACGGAGCCCTTTCTCCCCTCCGCCTCAAAACAAGGAGGTTCCAGGTAGCCTTTCCTCCAGCTGGCAGGGAGCATCGCTTTGACCCCCGTGCTGTGGTGCAGCCATGCCAGCATCCTGGCAGGAGAAAGTGTTCCTGGCTATTTTTAGCCTCCCCACCTCCTCTCCCCTCCTGTCATCTGGCGCCTGCCGCTGCCGCCACTGCTTGCCTTCATCTCAGGAAGTTTCCATCGAGTTTGCTGCCTCCGGGGTTGGCAAAGGCCAGACACTCCTCACCGCACAGCTGGCCCCACCTCATCCGCTCGCTGGCTCCGGGGTGGTGGGTTGGCACGGCCGAAACGTGTGCGAGCAATTGCTCAGAGGGGCCCGGAGGCAGGAAGCCTTGCCCAGACCCACACCTTAAACCCGTGAACCCGGGATTTGCGGGAGACAGCGCAGACTAATTGCACACACATACACACATTCCGGAACAGAAGCACCCTGGGGAACACGCACATCGCCACACTCCCTAAACACGACAGGCAATTTGTTCACCTCGCTCCGCAGAACCAGGCCACACACACACACAACCACAGTGACCGTGAGTGGTGGCTGTATTTGAGGCCAGGATCCGTCTCAGCGAGTATCTTGTCTCCCTCCGCAGCCAGCTGGGAATCCCACAACTAGAGTGCGACGGCCACAGCCCCTTCATCCCCAACACTTGTGTTCCGAGGTAGACTGCCTCTGACACTGGAGGTTCTATTGAAGGTATCGTGGCCGACAGCCACCACTAGACCTCTCCTCTCCTGTGCTGGACTCCAATTCCTATCAGAACCCTGCCAGCCTAATTTTGATGGCCGGGACTGATGAGAGTTCCGGTCCAGGGATGCCTGGAGGCCAACCATCTCCACCAGACTTGCGCTAAAGCCCATAGATGCCACCGCAGCTTTGCAAGGAGACCTTTCTGTCTATCCTGAGTCTTTGTGGGAATGTGCACCCAATGGCTGCATGCGGAAGAAGCCCTTGGCCACCTGGAGGGGAGGCGTGGAAGTCACAGAGTTGCAGAGAGGAAAGTTTTCTGCTCTCCCCTTGCTGACTTGCAGGATGGCCACCTGTCAGAGATACCAGATTTTTCGCTCCATAAGACGCACTTTTTTCTTCCTAAAAAGTAAGGGGAAATGTCTGTGCATCTTATGGAGCGAATGCGTGGTCCCTGGAGCCGAATTGCCCAGGGGAGAAAAGCAGATCATGCTCTTTTTTTTTTGAAAGAGGGAAGGGGGTGTTGAAAGAAAGCTGCTGCTAGAGATAAAGGAGGCTGCCTGGGAGGGGGAGGTAAAAGCCCATGGATCCTTAGGATTTTTACATTGGGTCACCCCAAATTCACCATCAGATCACGTAGCATGTCCATGGCTACAGCCTGAACCAAAATAATCATGCATCCACTGTTTCATGGGACTGCAATGGTGCAAAAATGTGGTTACAAAGCACAGATCCACATGGATCCTCAGGATTCACCATCAGATTACATGTCTGTGGCCACAGCAGGAACCACAAAAATCATACACCCACTGTTTCGTTCAGAATATTTTTCTTCTTGTTTACCTCCTCTAAAAACTAGGTGCGTCTTATGGTCAGGTGTGTCTTATGGAGCGAAAAATACGGCACTTTAGTTGTGGTCTCTGCATTTCAGAGGGTTGGACAAGGGAACCCTTGGGGGGGGGGGTCCCGTCTAACTCGCCGATTCCTCCCATTGCTTGTATCTCCAAGACACCCAACAGGAAATCTCTCCCCCCCCACCTCAGCTGCCTCCTGGTCTCTATATTAATTGTGTGAAGAATGTATGCATCTCTCTCTCTGTGTTGGTGTGAACCCTCAAGTAGCCCCCCCCCTTCTCCCAGAAGAGGTACGGGTGGCCACCAAATTGCAACGCTTTGAAAGAGGCTTAGGAGAATCCCCTGGGAGACACAGCTTCCCTTGGCTACCAGCAACGATGGCTCCGTTCTGCCGGCACAGTTCTCAGCCCCTGGGAACCACCGGTGGAGAGAGTGCTGTTGGTCTTCGGGTCCGGGGGGGGGGTCGCTTCCCATTTGGGCCCCTCGCCGGCCACCGTCAGAAGGGGAAGCTGGACTAGATGGGACCCTTTGAGCTGATCCCATTTGAAGGCTCTTCTGTCCTCCAAGTCCAAAGCATAGAGGGGTTAAGTGGGGGGGGGGTGTCTAGGGTTTGGAAGGGGGGCAGGCTGGCATGGCGGGGAGGGGAGGGGGAGAGAAAAAGGGCTACCAATCCCATTCCCAGCCCCCTCCTCCTCCAGGGCCTGCACCTTCTGAAGTCCTAGCAGGTGTTTCCCACATGCTGATCATCAAGAGTGAGAAACATGCTTCCTTTTTCTTAACCCCCCCAAAAAAAACTAAGATTCCCAACTCACGCCTAAAAAGGTATTCCCCAGCTTTTGTGTTACGATCACAGCTGAATCCACACCCACAGCCCCACACACAGGATCCCGTAAGGAGCTGCCTCTGAATGCCAGAGCGTGGAAGCCTAGTGAGCCCAGCATTTCCAGCACGCTGACAGTGTGCCAAACTCTTCTTTGAGTGCAACGCTCTAGCATCCTGCTTGTTTGCCCTGAAATTGAGCTGAACGGATACAAGCAGAATCTGATGTCCTCCCAGTTAAGGTAAAGGTAAAGGGACCCCTGACCATTAGGTCCAGTCGTGACCGACTCTGGGGTTGCGGCGCTCATCTCGCTTTACTGGCCAAGGGAGCCGGCGTTTGTCCACAGACAGCTTCCGGGTCATGTGGTCAACATGACTAAGCCGCTTCTGGCGAAGCAGAGCAGCACACAGAAACACCGTTTACCTTCCCGCCAGAGCAGTACCTATTTATCTACTTGCACTTTGATGTGCTTTCGAACTGCTAGGTTGGCAGGAGTCCTCCCAGTTATATAGGCTAAATATTCATTGCAACAAAGAGAATTCGGTTCCAGGTTTCAAACGCTGAGAGTAGCTGCAGCTGTACAAGTTTACACACATGCACACAGGGACACACACACACACACACAGATAGCTGCCCTCCTTCAGGGCTGGGGACCCTCCAAATGTTTCTGGCTTCCAGCTCCCATTATCCTAACTGGGGCTGCTGGGAGCAGTGACATATTAAAAGCCCCCAATTCCACAGCTCTGCCATCCTTGTTCCTTGCCTTTGTGGTTCCTGGGGAGGCTTTTGCCATCGCCTCGCCCCCTGAGATCTTCCCCTGGCTGATGCTCCCTTCCTGGAATGGGGTGCAGGATCCCACCCCCAATCCTCCATGCCCTCTAGATGCCACACCCCCACACCCCTGCCATGTGCTGCCTGGGCTCCAGTGAAGCAGGTTCCATAAATGATGCTGCCTTTGACTCGGGGCAACCGTCGAGGGAAGGGCAGGGTACCCAAAACGTCCCAGTGTCCCAAGAGTCACGCTCTGGCTCCTTGTGGGTGATGGGGGCACCAGACTCGGGGGCGGTCCTTTTGTCCCAAGCTGTGCCAGCCAATACCTACTGGCGCTGATGACCTCTGCCAGGTTCGGTGGGCAACAAAATCTCAACATTCTCTTCCTCCTTAGCTGTCCAGAGGCTGTTGGTCAGTCCCAAAACAGCATTCAGTCTGCATGTGGAAACAGGGGGAGGAGAGGAGGTCTTGGGGCGCTGGTGCTCAGCTAGGGGTCCCCCCCAGGGCCAATACACCACCCCAAAATGTCCTGTTGATGAGCTTCTTTCCCAAGTGAGTCCTTCCATGGTGGTGGTGGGGGGTCAGTAGAGGGGCATCCTCAGTGCCCCCCCAGTCAATATGTAGCTGCGACTGGCGAGGTCAGTGGCATTGATGTCCCTCTTGTTGGCGTGGGGCGTCTGCTGCCAGTGGGGAGGGGGGAGAGGTCCTTGCTACAAGATCTGAGCTTCTGCAAAGAGAAAAGGAGATGCAGTCAGTCATAGAATTGCCTGAGAAAAACATTCTTGCTTTGACAAGCCAACTGAGATGCCCAGGAAACTGGTGTGAGTATTTGTTCGTTTGAGGAACAAATGTGTTTTAAACTATTGTTGCAGATTTTTCTCGGTGACAACATTATTGTTCTCCGGTGCTTGCTAAAACATTTCTGGTTCAACAATCCCGTCCAGATGTTTAGAAACTTGATGAAGGTTTTAATGGGTTTTGAGTCTATTGCTGATTGCATCTTTTGCACATTTTAAAGAGTTGCCTTTACAGATAATAATAATAATAATAATAATAATAATAATAATAATAATAATAATAATAATAAACCATATTATACCATATGTCCCATAGGGCACACCGGCCCATAGGGTGTACCTAGTTTTTTTTGGGGGGGGGAAATAAAGGGAAAATAATTATTTTCCCCGAGTCACGGGGGTGCTATCCGCAAGCCTAGGGAGCCCGGTGGGAAGTCACGCCGGTCTCCCCTGGCTTGCAGAGAGCTGCCCGAAGCCCGGGGCGCACTGTTCAGTGGGCCCCAGGCTTCGGGATGCACTCAGCTCTCCCCAAGCCTTGGGAGATCGGCGCAACTTCGCGCACCGACCCCTCTCCCTCTCCAGGCTTCAGCGAAAGCCTGCATTCGCCCCATAGGATGCACACACATTTCCCCTTCATTTTTGGAGGGGAAAAAGTGCTTCCTATAGGGCGAAAAATACGGTAGTAGTAGTAGTAGTAGTAGTAATAATAATAATAATAATAATAATAATAATAATAATAATAATTTATTTGTACCCCACCCATCTGGCTGGGTTTCTCCAGCCACTCTGGGCGGTTTCCAACAAAGATTAAAAATACATTAAAATACCACACATTAAAAACTTCCCTGAACAGGAGCTTCCATTTTCAGGTAAACAGAAGTCCAGGCAGGGTTGACCCCCAGCATCAAGGCCCAGCCCCTGACAAGGAAAGCAGGAATAAATGGGGAAACACACCCAATTCAGACAGCCTTGAATAATTAGCAGCCAGCAAGAGGGTGGGCCTGATCCTGCGGGCGCCAGGACAATGCCAGAGGGAGGCTTCCAGCCAGAGGAGGTCTGTGCACTGTGCACTGTGCACTGAGGTGGAGATGCTCCTGCCCCATATCCCCTCTTGGGGGAGCATCTTTCCCCCCCCCTTCCTCGCCCTCCCCACAAGTGCTGTACTCACTGGGCAAGGCCTTCATGTGGATGGCAGCGGCAAGGAGGTCGTGGTTTTTCGTGGCCTCTTTGCTGTGCTTCTTCATCCGGACCCTGGGAAAGATGGGGAGGGGGAGAGAGAATTGAGGGGGGGCGCTTAGCCATGGGATGCATGTTTAGCCTGGAAGAAAGGAAACTGAGAGGAGGTGGGCTAACCATCTGCAACTATCAGAAGGGCTGCCCCATGGAAGGGGGAGAGATCATGTCTTCTCCTGCTCTGGAGGGAAGGATCGGGGCCAATGGATTCAAATCGCAAGAAATTCTGACTCACAAGGAGGAACTTTCTGACTGTGAGAGCTGTTTGGGAGTGGATCAGGTCTCCCTTGCAAGGCGATGGACTCTCCTTCCTTGGAGGTTTCTAAGCTGAGGTTGGGGGGCTGTCTGTTATGGGTGCTTTAGCTGAGATTTCTGCATTGCAGGGGGTTGGACTGGATGACCCCAAGGACCCCCTCCAATTCTGTGATTGTTTTGTATTGTTTTCATAGGATTTTGCTTTTTTCGTTTTTGCACTTTTTAACATGACGATTTATTAAATTTATATACCGCTCTCCATCTGAAGACTGCAGGGCGGCTTACAGCATATAAACAAAACACATGGCATAATAATAGAAAACAACAATATTCCCCCCCCCCCCGCTTTTAAAAGGCCCTAGATTTGTTTGTATGCCACCTTGATATTTGACAGGAGGGGGCTGTCTGCAAATATATTTTTATAAATCTGAATCGGTGGTTCCCAGAGTGCGTGGTACTCTGGCCACACCAGCTGAGCGGGGGGTGGGGGGAATTACTGGGGTGGGGGGCAATGAGGCAAGGGGGCAGTGGGGGTGGGGGAGGCTGGAGGTGTGAATGGCTATGAGACTTTGAAAAGTTGGCATGGCTGAATCAAATGCATCCATTTTGCTGCATTAAACTAAACCATTTTAATTTGATTTTCAATAAACGTGCATAACATTGCTACTGTTTTGGATTAGATTGTGTTACCTCCTTCCTTAGTGGGTTGTGCAAACTGTAACGCTTTTTATAGGGTATCGGGTAGTGCAAGGGGCCCTAGAGATGAGCTCATGGAACCGAGAGGACGGTGGTCCAAAAACGTTTGGGAGCCGCTGATCTAAATGAATGAACTGCCCAGGTTGTGGACTGGATGGTCCCAGCTCTCTGTGTTCTGCCTCCTGCTCTGGCAGGGCCTTTCTGAGGCTCTTCCAAGCAAGGCCAACCCAGTCCAGCCCCCTCTCTGCCCATCTGGACCTCCCTTCCCCGGAACTGGAAGACTTTATTCCGACTCTCCCACCAACTCCAGCCTTGGCGACACAACCAATTTGCGTCTTGTTTTAGGTGGACGGTCTCCAGAATCGGGGTGGATTCCGGCCAGCGAAACACAACAGGCCGGGCTGGGCAGAGGACGGGGCAGGGACACAATCGCAGAATTGTAGTGTTGAAAGGGGTCCAAAGGGTTATATAGCCCGACCCCCTGCAGGATGTGGGGCTGGAAATGGCAGCCAGACCTTCTCCCCTGTCAGACTTCCCACCGGCCATTACCCACTGGTAACTTCCCCTAACGCACATATTTTTGCAAAGTGATTTCCCCTAATAAATGCATTTTTATCCACACTTTATCCTGGAGTACGTGTCCTTGTACACTTTACTCAGCTGCAGAACCCCACTGCAAAATTCAGAGATGTGGGAGTTCTGTGGGACGGCTGCGTTTTGATTTGGGCTCTGTTTCTGAAAGTGCAAATCCGGTAGGCTGGCTTGCCAGTGTGAGCAGGCTCATATCTCTCCCCCATCCCTGCTCACAACTGGGGGGCCACCACAGAGCAGGCCCCACCTCCCATCGCCACACCAGCTGACGCAACTGCGCCAAGGGCAGAAGCCAAGGTTTGAGGGCTCAGAGGCCCCCAAAATATGGAACTGGTCCTCCCCAAGCAAGATGCTCCAGCAGAAGTGTTGGAGAAGAAGGGCCTCATGCCCTCTGGAGAGAAGGGAGGGTGAAATCACACTTACCACATCAGAAAGGCGAAGACCAGAATCACCGCCAGGACGAAGAAGGCAAAGACGCCCAGCGACACCAGAACCGCCACCTTCTCCGTGGGGTCGCTGTGGCCTGTTAGGGGCAGAAGGGAAAGGGGTGTGATGGCCTGGGACTGGGGCTCAGACTCGGAACCAGAGGGGACTCAGTCTGCACCGGATCCTTTGCCTCAGGCATCATCTGAACCACGTCTGGGGCCTGATTCTGAACAGCCCCAGTCTGCACAGGTTCCCCTGCAACAAGCACCAGCTGAGCTGAGTCAGGGGCCTGAGTGTACTAATATATATATATATATATATATATATTTGCTTTCGTAGATTTTCACGGGTACAGGAATGCAGGTTTTGGTGTCCTCGGGTGTCTTCCCGTGTAAAAGTTGGGGTGTCTAGGCGACGTTTCGACGAGGTCTCACTCGTCATCTTCAGGCTGGTGCTTTCGGCTTCTTGTTACTGGAACAGAGCAGGATCTCAGTGTTTGAGTTCCTATAAATACTGTTGAGGGGGTGTGGTGTATAGCCTCCAATGTTCTGGGCAGAGAGGAAGTTCCCAGGCTAGTGTGCCTTTTCTTCTTTTGTTCCTTAATTACTTGAGGGATATCTTGAGTGATTTCTTGAGTGATATCCTGAGTACCACTTAGGTGGGTCATTAGGTGTGGATTAGTTGCTAAAGTCTTTGTGTCTTGACCTCTTGAACTTTGTGAAGAGTTTTTCTGAGAAGATGGCTGTACTGCACTTAGTTGTGCTCTGGCTTGGCTTCGTGTATAGGGGCGAGCTGTGGTTTTGTGGCCTGTGTCAGCCAGATCTGTGTAGGGATTGCAGGGGGGTGCAGCATCCGGAGGTGCCACCATGGTTTGGCTACTGGATGGTGTCTGTAATTTATCTGTGGAGAGGGTCTGGGTTTGGGTCTGGTGTGGTTGGTTGGTGATGGCGTTCTGTGTGCCTCTGGATCTGGTGTCAGTTTTTGTGGGGAGGGCTAATTTCCAGATGTCTGGCAAGCGGGATGTGTCGTCACGCTTGTTCATGTTGTGAGGGTGTTTCTCTATCTCGATGGCTTCCATGATTATTCTCTTGTGGTGATGTTCCATGTTAAAGAGCAATTTGGAATCTGCAAAATTAATTTCGTGTCCTGTTTCTTTCATGTGTTGGAAAAGAGAGGAAGTTTTTTCTTCTTTTTTGACGGCATTCTTGTGTTCTGCGATACGTGCATTTATTCGTCTGTTTGTTTGTCCAATGTACGTGGCTGGGCAGACTTTGCAGGGTATTTCATAGACCCCTTGGTTTTGTGGCCTATTTCATAGGCCACAAAACCACAGCTCGCCCCTATACACGAAGCCAAGCCAGAGCACAACTAAGTGCAGTACAGCCATCTTCTCAGAAAAACTCTTCACAAAGTTCAAGAGGTCAAGACACAAAGACTTTAGCAACTAATCCACACCTAATGACCCACCTAAGTGGTACTCAGGATATCACTCAAGAAATCACTCAAGATATCCCTCAAGTAATTAAGGAACAAAAGAAGAAAAGGCACACTAGCCTGGGAACTTCCTCTCTGCCCAGAACATTGGAGGCTATACACCACACCCCCTCAACAGTATTTATAGGAACTCAAACACTGAGATCCTGCTCTGTTCCAGTAACAAGAAGCCGAAAGCACCAGCCTGAAGATGACGAGTGAGACCTCGTCGAAACGTCGCCTAGACACCCCAACTTTTACACGGGAAGACACCCGAGGACACCAAAACCTGCATATATATATATATATATATATATAATAATAATAATAATGCAGCACCGAAATCTCAACACAAATTGAAAGAGCTTGAGATTGGATGGTGCCCATCTCCCCCTTTCTCTGTGTGGGGCTGAGAATGAGAGACCTACCAATGGGCCCATTGTTGGGGGCCAGAGAAGGCTCCTCCGCTGGGCTTTCTGCCTTGATGGCTGCAGTGGCTGTTTCGCTGGGTACCAAAGTTTGTCCTGGGGAAAGAGAGAAGCATTTTAGGGAAAAGAGGGAGATTACAGAATCATGGCTCTCCCCCTCCTCATTTAATCTACACAGCAACCCCGTGAGGTAGGTTAGGCTGAAAGGCAGTGATTGGTCCAAGGTCACCCGGTAAAAGCTTCTCGGCCAAATCGGGATTTGAACCCAGGTCCAAGTCAGACACTCTAACCACTGCACCACACTGTTTACTCCTCCTGCATCCTTCCTGATTTGTTTGCAGGGTGTTGATGTACCTTTCCATTAAGTCAATCATTCACCCCACACTTTTCAACGCATTTCTCTGTCACTTTCCAAAGAGTAAAAAGTCCTATTCTTCTTCCTTTTAAAGTGGAAATGTAGCAATTCAGGACACATCCAGACTTCCTTTTGTGTCGCTTTTCTAGGGACGGCTCTGCACTTCAAAGCTCCATGCCCAAGCACTTATTATTATTATTTTGCCTTGTTGCTTTCCCCACGAAAACCCGCTCTTTACCATGGAAAAAATATATGCAGAAATCCCAAATTGCCGTTTGTTTCGATTCCGTGTTAAAGAATGGGTTTTCCTGGGGAAAGCACTGAGGCAGGCAAACCAACAAACCAACAAACAAATGCTCAGACACAAACCAGGAAAGTGAGGACCTGAGTCAAGAAAGCGCAGAGCAAAATGTAAGTGTGGATGAGACTTCATGTTTTAATCCACTTTACATCATACCTCATGTTACGTCCGCTTCATGTTACGTTCTTTCAGTTTACGTTCCACGGTGAACCGGAAGTACTGGAAAGGCTCCCAGTACGTTTCCGAGCACAATTCAAAGTGTTGCTGCTGACCTTTAAAGCCCTAAACGGCCTCGGTCCAGTATACCTGAAGGAGCATCTCCACCCCCATTGTTCTGCCCGGACGCTGAGATCCAGCTCCAAGGGCCTTCTGGCAGTTCCCTCCCTGCGAGAAGCCAAGTTACAGGGAACCAGGCAGAGGGCCTTCTCGGTAGTGGCGCCCGCCCTGTGGAACGCCCTTCCAGCAGATGTCAAAGCAATAAACAACTACCTGACATTCAGAAGACATCTTAAGGCAGCCCTGTTCAGGGAAGTTTTTAACGTGTGATATTTTACTGTATTTTTGGTTTCTATGGAAGCCGCCCAGAGTGGCTGGGGAGGTCCAGCCAGATGGGCGGGGTATAAATAATAAATTATTATTATTATTTTTATTTTTAAGGGCATACTTCCGGGTTTTGCCACTCGCGCATGCGCAGAAGTGCAAAATGACATCACGCACATGTGCAGAAGCGGTGAATCGCAACCCGCACGTGCGCAGATGCACCGCTGAGGGTTGTGCTCTTTTCATGTTGTGAACGGGCCTCTGGAACAGATCCCATTCGCAACCAGAGGTACCACTGTATTTGCACAAACGTGAGGTTATGGTATGTGCTTGGAACCCCCTTGCAAAGCGCCTCCTTCAAACAAGGCACATGCCTCACAGCTGTGAGGGCTGCTTACCCGTGGTCGGCATGGCCCACGCTTCAGGGGTCCACTCGCTCCAGGTCCCAGCATCCAGGAAGTCCTTCGCGCTCACCTGGACCACATGCAGCAAGCCCAGGAAGCAGTCTGTTATCACCTCGGACACGTTGGCCGTCTCCACCTGCAGATCCAGGACACACACAATGGGCAGATGCAGGAGGAGACCCCTACTCTCTGCTTCCCAGAATGTGGCATCCTGCCGGGCAGTTTTTATGTTTCTGTTTTTGGGAGGGTGCTCTCAGCTTATGCCACCAACCAAGAGCAGGCCATAAATCTGTGAGCCGTGAGCCCCTGCGGACACATACTTCAAGATTGGTGACAATGGATAAATGCCCTTGGGGCAGATCCTGTTTGCCAGGATCAGTCTTCTTGGAAGGGAAGCCCTGAAAAGAACCTCATAAATACAGGAGCAAACCATTGGCCCACCTAGTTGTGCTAAACTCACAAGCTCACAATCTTTCCACAAAACCCTGAGCACAGCTGGCTGAACAGATGTTGCATGAAATTTGGGGAAAGAGCTGCCAGTGAAGATTCACAGAGATACTCAGAATCAAGGAGACTTTATTGTTAGTTAACAGAAGTCTGCATTTAAATCCAGATATTTTGGAGGAGAAGGTGACGGGACAATGGAGTTCTGGCAACAAGGACATTCATATATGTTTCCTGTTGTGACCAAGATACCAACGTTGGCATTCAACACTAACAAATACAACACAGATTGTTGCTGATGGCACCCAGCTTGTCTTCTCCACATCTGCAGGTGAGGCAGTGGAAGTGCTGGACCGTTGTCTTGCCTCGGTAATGGACTGGATGAGAGACAACAAAGAAAGACTCAATGCAGATAAGATTGAGCCACTGTTAGTGGGTGGCTCCCGAGACCAGATAGATGGGAGATCGCCTGCTCTTGATGGGGTTACCCTCCCTCTGAAGGACTGGGTGAGTAGCTTGGGGGTCCTCCTGGATCCTTTGCTAGGTAATGGGACTGGCAAATTCAGCAAACAACAAGAGCAGTGAAATAATAATTCAACAACAGGCCAATGCCAGGCAGCTGAGCCTCAGTTTCAGAAGTGGGCAGGCAACGCATAAGCCCTGGGCTCCATCCACTCCTGTCCCTCAACTCACCATAGCCCAGGAAGTGGAGGTGATGGGTCGGTATCGCAGGCGGAACTTGAGCAGGAAGTGAAGCTGCTTGGTCCAGCTGGAAGGGTATTCCCAGCTCACCTGCAGCCGGTTGGGCACCGAAGGCACTGGCTCCACCCGAAGATGCTCCGGTGGGTCTGGCTTGACTGGGGGACAAAGCAGAGGGCTGTTGCAAATGCTGGAGGTGGGCAGTATTGGGATTTGGACTACGTGCCATTCTGTGCAGCTTCACACCAAGCAATTAGAAGTTGGCCGAAAGCCAAGGATGACCGAGCAGAGAGGAGTTCTTGGACCTTGGATACAGCTCTACCACCGGTTGAAGTCTCACACAGGCATGATGACTTATGACCTTACTGACTGGAGAGTGTGGTGTTCTGGGTTCTGAGAGTCGTTTGGAGTTTGTTGAGAGACAGCTAGTAAACATCCGTATCTGTATCTGTTCTTGTATATAGTACAGCGGTACCTCGGGTTACAGACGCTTCAAGTTACAGACGCTTCAGGTTACAGACGCTTCAGGTTACAGACACTTCAGGTTACAGACTCAGAAATAGTACCTCGGGTTAAGAACTTTGCTTAAGGATGAGAACAGAAATCATGTTCCGACGGTGCAGTGGCAGCAGGAGGCCCCATTAACTAAAGTGGTGCTTCAGGTTAAGAACAGTTTCAGGTTAAGAACGGACCTCCGGAACGAATTAAGTTCTTAATCCAAGGTACCACTGTAACTTGTAGAGTCTGCTGTAAATAACAAACACCTCTAAGTAACCAAGTTACTAGTAGCAGCGTCTGGTTCCTGCTTCGTCCATCCTGCCTGCAACTGATTGCTTTCTGGAACTCTGCGCATGCTCTGCTAAGGTCTGGCTAAGGTCCTGCAACAGGTCAAAGTTGCAAAGCACCAATAGGAAGCGCTTTCCTTGAGATCGGCCACCCAGCCCTGGAAACGCCCTATCTGATCTCAGCTTTGGACTGATGGTGGGCACATGGTTTGGAAGCAGCATCGCTCCTGGAGTGAAAGAAGAGAGCTGCCTTTGAAATACTCCACCCTGCCTACTCGATTTGGGCCAAAGAAAATGGCTCCGACAAAACCATAACATTGCTGTGCCTCCCCCCCCCCCCAAGGGCAGGACTTACGGATGCCTTGCATGATGACCTTCAGGAGGTGAAAGTTGGAGCCCAGCGGATTCACCTCTGTCACGTTGATCCAGTAGCCGGCCCAGAACATTGACTGGTGGATGGTGCAAGAGAACGGGTGGGCAGGATCCTGGATGCAGGGCCCCTCCACAATGGGCAGAGACCTGGCCAGAGACAGAAGCGGGAATAGGAAGGCGGTGATACGATTGGTGGGATCCGCTGTGCAACCCTCTCCTTCCACAGCCCACCCCACAGCAATGGAGGGAGGAAATCCCCACGAGGGGGAAATCTGCAGGAAACAGCTGCTTCTCGGCAGCAAGAATATTATTGGCACAAAAATGGAAGCAAGGAGAATTACCGACAAAAGAATGGTGGATGAAATTGATGGACTATGCAGAACTGGATAAATTAACAGGAAGGATTCGAAACCTGCGGGACCAGAGATTCTTAGAAGACTGGAGTAAATATACAAACTATTTGAAAAGCAATTGTAATGAGATTAAGCTCCTAGGACTGCAGGAAGCTTTGTAAGGAGGACTATTTGAAATATTTCAAGAAAGACTATGAGGAGAATTATTAGTTAATGATAATTAAGAGTAATAGAGAAATTAAGAAATGCAGAATAAGTGATAAAGGACGGAAAATCATCAGAGGTGCTGTCGGAAGTCTAAAACATTGTATAAGATAAGAAGATATGTTATATGATTGTTGGAAATATGTTTAAAAAAGGTAATAAAAATGTATATATAAAAAGGAAACAGCTGCTTTTCTAGGGCCACTCAACAGGGCGCAAAGAAATCCCTGTGTTTTCAAGTTCCCCAAATCTGTTAATAACCACGATTGTGATGATGCAAGAACTGGTTGCACCCCAAGCGACAATCTCCACCTGCCTTTACCATTCGTGTGCTCTCTGGATGTTTTGGGCTACAGTTTCCATCTACCCTAGTCAGGTTCCCTGAAACATCTGGAGGGCACCAGGTTGGTGGACTGTGTGGATCTACACAGTCAGAATAATCACATGTTAGGAGTTCCACCATTTCAGAAGGTGAGAGATTTTGTATGGGAAGAGTACCAAGTGTGTTTGTTTGTGTGTGTGTGTGTCTGGGGATAAGATGCTCAAAAGGAGGACCTGAGCACAGGAGCATTTCTCCTCCTGCAGTTTCCAGCAGTTGGCATTCAGAGGCATTTACAGCGGAGGGAGAACACAGCCCTCAATAGTCTCATAAGAAACAACTCAGACCTTGTGATCACAAGAAATAAAAGTATGTTTAACAGTTGCTGAAAACGATATGCTAAAAAAGAGAGAGAGAGAGAGAGAGAGAGAGAGAGAGAGAGAGAGAGAGAGAGAGAGAGAGAGAGAGAGAGTCCCACAACCTTGGATGCCATCATTACACACCTTTAGGCGCCAAGCAAAAGTGTTCCTTTTCAACCAGGCCTTTGTTTGACCTGACCATACCCTTTTAAAATGTGGCTCATGGGGTGTGTCTGAATATTATTGGGTTATTGCTTTTATTTTATATACTGTGATCTTTTTATGTGAACCGCCCTGAGACACCTGGGTATAGGGTGGTATTATAATAATAATAATAATAATAATAATAATAATAATAATAATAATAATAAATGCCTGATAAAAACTGAAAGCCATCATTGTGCACCACGACCCTCTGTGTGCCCAATGTGCTGAAGAGCCTTGCATACTTCTGCATTGGGACCTAAGCCTGGAGAACCAGTTTAGCCCTCGACTGGAAGCGTCAATGAGGCCTGCAAGGGTTTTCAGGAGAGCCGGGGGAAGTCAGCCCCTCTCCCCCCAGCCCCTTCCCCCAAATGACATCACCATTGTTCAGGAATCATGCCTGCCAGCGTTGATTTGTGTGCCTTGGAGTAAACTTGCACACCAGGGGTTTCCTGCTTCCTGGCTCAGAGCCAAGACGCTTTTGCATTCCCAGAAGGTCGCAAGCAGGGAAAGGAAACCGAGACAGATCCTTCTGGGCGTGCGATGCTACGGGGCGAGGCAATTGCATGCGAGTCGTGGGAGCAGCTGGGCTGAGGCGTGCAATCTCCGCGGGCACAGAGGAAGGAGCTGTCTAGCCCAGCTGCAAGATGGGAAGTTTTCCTTTGCTGGAGGCCCCAGTGGGGAAAAGACGAACGGAAATGGGAATGGGAAGCATCCAGGAAAGGATAGGAAGCAGGGGCCATCAACCATTAGTCCTGCCAGCCTGAAAAAAGAATGCCTACCTTCCTTGCCAACAAAGGTCCGTATACTTAAAGCTCTGGTTTTCCCAGTAGTGATGTATGGAAGTGAGAGCTGGACCATCAGGAAGGCTGATCGCAGAAGAATGGATGCTTTTGAATTCTGGTGCTGGAGGAGACACTTGAGAGTCCCACGGATTACAAGAAGATCAAACCTTTCCATTCTGAAGAAAATCAGCCCCGAGTGCTCACTGGAAGGACAGATCGTGAAGCTGAGGCTCCTGTACTTTGGCCACCTCATGAGAAGAGAAGACTCCCTGGAAAAGACCCTGATGTTGGGAAAGATGGAGGGCACAAGGAGAAGGGGACGACAGAGGACGAGATGGTGGGACAGTGTTCTCGAAGCTACCAGCATGAGGGAGGGAGTGGAAGACAGGAGTGCCTGGCGTGCTCTGGTCCAAGGGGTCACGAAGAGTCGGACACGACCAAACGACTCAACAACAACAACATCCCTCTGAAACCTCCAAGACATCTCCTGGAAAAGGCGGTTTTGAGAGAAATAAATCATCTTGAGCCCCTTCTTCAAAAGGCAAACTTACTAAGTCCTTTCAAATTCAATGGGAGATGTATAGGGTTGTCCTGTGATGCTTTTAAAACAATAAAAGAGTTGAGTTTGCAAATATTTGCTGTGCTAGGCTCTGCTTTCACAGCTGGAGGCAGTGGCGCTTCTGAATACCAGATGCTGTGAATCGCAGGAGGGGAGAGATGCTCTCATTTTTATCTATTTCTTTGATTTCATAAAATTTATACACTGCTTGGTTGTAAAAAAACAACAACCCACCGAAACTCTCAAAACAGTTTACAAAAACAAGAAAAACTTTTAAACATACCAAAGTTAAAATAGTAGTCATACCTCACATTACGTTAGCTTCATGTTACGTTTTTTCAGGTTGTGTCCCGCGGCGATCCGGAAGTACTGGAAAGGGTTACGTCTGTGTTTTGTCGCCCGCGCATGCGCACAAGCACTAAATCACGCTTTGTGCATGTGCACAAGTGCCCAATCGCGCCACGCACCTGCGCAGATACGGCGCTTCAGGTTGCGCACTTTTCATGTTGGAAGGGGCCTCCGGAACGGATCCCGTTGGCAACCAGAGGTACCACTGTATAACAAAATTCCTGTGTTCGAGTCCAGCTTGTGGGCTTTTTCCCATTGGGGCATCTAGTTGGCCGTTGTGAGAGATGAGCCCCTGGCCTGATCCAGGCGGCTCTATTTATATTATTTAAAAGGAGGTCAGAAAGAAGAGGTGGAATGCTCAGCTGAAGCTAAGGGGGAATGGCCCAAGCCAGAGGGAGGCAGATTTGGGTTCCATAGGAGGATTCCTAAGCAGATGGACAGGAAAGTCTTCCCTGTAACGGAGTTTCTGCAAGAGAAGCCAAAGGAGCTATCGCTTGGGGGGTCCCTGGGACGCAAACATGACAGTCTTGAGACAAAGGGCTGGACCACAAGAACTCACCTTTGCTTCTTGGATCCAGGATCCAGGGACCCACTCCTGGGGAAAAGGGGGAGAAAAAGGGAGAAAGCATTGAGGAAATCCGGCACGTGAGCAGGACTTTGGAACAGGGAGAAAACTGCATTCTACTATTATAAATAAAAAAAAATATTATTATGCACCCTCCCATCGGATGTCAAAGAAATAAACAACTACCAGACGTTCAGAAGACAGCCTTCAGATAAGGCAGCCTTGTTAGGGAAGTTTTTAATGACTGATGTTTTAATGTATTTTGAATCGTTTGTTGGAAGCTACCCAGAGTGGCCGGGGAAACCCAGCCAGATGGGTGGGATATAAATAATAATAATAAAAATTTGCTTTCTCCATACATGCATCTCCTAAATTTGCTCCAGGGGTTTCCCCAACCAATCCGCTGGAACAGGTTTTTTTACGGGGGCAGGTGGGCACAGGGAGAAGAAATGGCAGGGAAGTTACACTGTACTTTTAAACGCTGTTGCTCTAGCGTGATTGTTTAGTCGGACACCGGCCTCCATAATTATTACAGCCATCCTGCAGTTATTACCACATTCATTTGCTTATTTCATAAAATGTATAAACCGCTTGATTGGTTGTAAAATAAAATAAAAAAAACACTTCTAAGAGATTTACAAAAGGAATAAACAATAACATTATTGGTAAAAAATTTTTTTAACTCATTTAGAATGTTCAAAAAATTGAAATCAGTGATAAACTGAAAACAGATCAAAATGCACTTTGGTGTTTTCTACATGGCTGGGTAGGGTTTTCTAAAGAAAAACATTCTGAGCAGGTGCTGAAAAGAACACAGCAAAGGAGTCTGCAGGATTATATTTAACAATATTTATGTTGAACAACTTTTATTACAATTTACATTTGATTGTAATAAAACCTCTGAGTGGTTTACAAAAAACAAAACACATTATAATTACCCATATAAAAGACAGTTAAAAACTGCTGTTTGGAAAAAAAACACGTCAAAAACTAAGTAAAATCAACAATTGGCTGATAGCAGCTTAAAATGCAAAAAAGTCTACTTGTCTGGATAGGACTTCCTAAACAAAAACGTTTTCAGCAAGTGCCAGAAAGTGTAGAGCAAAGAACTTTCCTCATCTCTCTCTCCCTCCCTCTCTCTCTCCCTCTCTCTCTCTCTCTCTCTCTAGCTTTTTTATTTTATTTTAATGCTTTATTAACCGTAGTTACATCCATACATCAAAGACATTTTATAGTCTGTAAATCAATCTCATTAAAATAAAAATTCCATCAAAGAAGTATATATCTTCATAAATTTGACTTCCCATCCTTCTCAACATCTTTTCACTCTAGTAAACCTATTGCCAAAATTTATCAGCAAAATCATAATAAAGTATTAATATGCATCTATGTATATATATCCACTTTAGCCCATTTAACCTTTATTTACAGAGCTTATTCAAAAGCTGCTACCGAATTCAGATTGCAACACTTATTTTTTAAGTAACTCTTTAGAGGTTTCCAGTGATCAACGAACTCATTGTTTTTGCTTATCATTAATCTTTTCTGAGAGACTATCTAGTTCAGCAAATTCTACCAATTTTAGTAACCATTCTGATCTGATGGGGATTTGGTCACTCTTCCAATGTCTCGCTATGAGTACTCTCATGACTGTGGTGCCATACAGAAAGATTTCCCTTATCCTCCTGGGGTTGCGGCGCTCATCTCGCTTTATTGGCCGAGGGAGCCGGCGTACAGCTTCCGGGACATGTGGCCAGCAGGACTAAGCCACTTCTGGTGAACCAGAGCAGTGCACGGAAACATCGTTTACCTTCCCGCCGGAGCAGTACCTATTTATCTACTTGCACTTCAACGTGCTTCTGAACTGCTAGGTTGGCAGGAGCAGGGACCGAGCAACGGGAGCTCACCCCGTCGCGGGTATTCAAACCGCCAACCTTCTGATCAGCAAGTCTCCCCTGGACACCATAAAAAGGTAAAGGTAAAGGGACCCCTGACCATTAGGTCCAGTCGTGGCTGACTCTGGGGTTGGACGCTCATCTCGCTTTACAGTAGGACTAAGCCGCTTCTGGCGAACCAGAGCAGCGCACGGAAACGGCGTTTACCTTCCCACTGGAGCGGTACCTATTGATCTACTTGCACTTTGACGTGCTTTCAAACCATAATACCCAATAAAAAGGATTCTGGTTTTTTTAGGGGAAGGATGGATTTAACATTATTTGAAACTGCGTGTGTGTGTCATTCCAGAAGGTTTTGAACTTTTTACAAACCCACCACATGTGGAGCATTGTTCCACCTGATTCTCCGCATCTCCAACATATATTAGGGACAGTTTTGTACATTTTGGAGAGTTTAGAAGGGGTTAAATAGCTTCCCCCTCTCAATAGGCAGGGAGTTCCAGAGAGGAGTTGCTATTATTCTCATCTCCATATTGGAGAATAGTGACAATGAGGGAGGAAGAGGGATAGGGATAGGGAGAGAGAGAGAGAGAGATAAAAAACAGCGCTTGGTGAGCTTGTGCTGGTGGGAGGTTTGATCCTGGGGTTTTTTGGCTCACAGCTCCTGCTGTCACCTCCTAGGCGTGCGCCTTGAGCGTATGGGAGGGCACATGCCCTGTGGCCGGCCAGCACCCACACCAGGGCCCGTTCCGTCCTGCAAAGGAAGGGCACTGCACCCTGGCCGGCTGCTCCAGCGTAATGCCAAGGCTTGGCCAGAAGGAGGCAGCCTCCTTTCAGAGTCAAGAGAGGATGCCTATTATTCATTCATTCATTTCGTTCATTCATAAAATTTATACACCACCCGATTCTAAAAACAACAATGTCAAAGCATATCACACAAAGACAAAACAAGAAAATAAAGAACCCTGCTTCAAAACATAACAAGAAGTTAGAATGCTATAACAGATTAAAACTGGGACATCTGTCTAAAGCCATCCAGGGAATTCTTGAGAAAGCGAGTTCCAAAGTTCAATTTTTCTCTGCCTCTTAGCCCCCTGCTAGGTAGTCCCGTTGCCCTTGAGGGGTTGCTATAGCCCGCTTTGGGTACCACTGGGCTAGCATGTCAATGCCCGGCTTGCCCAACACCACAAAAGGTTGCCCATATGCCTTCTAAACTCCAGATGTGCTCTATGGCAGAGGTGGATGCACGGCACAGGGGAAGCCAGGTCCCCTCTAGTCGGAGCAGGGAACTGATTTGGCTGGGAAGCCAGATGTTTACCTCCCCCACCAGCCAAGCTTGGCAGATGAGCACCTGTCAATCTCCTAGCATCACAATGACTGTCAAGTGAATCCCTTCCAGTAGCACCTTAAAGACCAACTAAGTTAGTTCTTGGTATGAGCTTTCGTGTGCATGCACACTTCTTCAGAAGTGTGCATGCACACGAAAGCTCATACCAAGAACTAATCTAGTTGGTCTTTAAGGTGCTACTGGAAGGAATTTTTTTGTTTTGACTATGGCAGACCAACACGGCTACCTATCTGTAACTGGAACTATGGAAGGCACCACATTGAGCCGCATGAAATGGAAGTCCATCGTATCTGAAGAAGTGTGCATGCACACGAAAGCTCATACCAAGAACTAACTTAGTTGGTCTTTAAGGTGCTACTGAAAGGATTTTTTTTGTTTTGACTATGGCAGACCAACACGGCTACCTATCTGTAACTGTCAAGTGAATCATTTCCTTTCCCTGCATATTTAAAAACCAATTTCCCTGGCAATCAGCTGGCCTGGGGTGCCTGCAAAACCTCATTTTGGGGGAACCAAAATTTGTATTCAGCAGCCAGAATGGTATTTGCCCCAAGGTGGAAGGAGGATGTTGTTCCAATCAAGAGATTAAATTGATGGATTATGCCAAAATGGCAAAATAAATGGGTGTGATAAGAAACCAAGAGGAATTATTTTTATTTTTATTAAAGAGTGGGGAACATTTGTGGCATATCTGAAAAATCATGGCATGCAAGTAAGGGCATTAGTAAGGTCAACTCAAATCAAGCGGTTAAAAGTATTATCAAAATTAATTGTAGAATAACTTTAAAATGGAATAAAGTGGAAAAATGCAGTGTTAAATATTTAAATAAGATAAGAAACCACAAAAGGGTTGGGGAGGGAAGACTAATATGTATTTGTATTGGAGGTATGTGATGGTAAGGTGCATATTTGTAAATTTTTGAAAACAGAAATAAAATTTATGAAAATAAAATAAAATGGGGAGGTCCTGCTGGTGGAGCCTAGCTGGCGTTGACCTGTGACAGGGTCTTTTTTAGTGGTGGTCCCAATGCTGAGTTGGAATCGCCTTTCATGTAATGGATTCACAAGAAAGGAAATTCCACCTCAACTTCGGGAATAACTTTCTGATGGCAAGAGCCGTTCGACATTGGAACGGACTTCCTCAGACCGAAAATTTTAAAAACAATTACCAAACATAAAGTGTTGTCTTACAACAGATGTTAAGTCTCGTGAGCATCAAAGCAAGCTCAGAAAATTTTTTGCATTACAGATTAAGCTCACATCCACAGGGCACATTTCAATCTAAATCATTAAGATAATTTCTCCATAATGGCTGCTAAATTACAGTATTATTGGTAATAAACGAAGTAAATCGAGAACATATGGATCAAGCCAATCTTTCTTTGTTCTTCCTCTTACCATCCTCTGATGATGAGTTTAAGCACCACTTAAGCGCTATATTCCACACTTCTTGTGTCCAGGTGTGTGTGGAGCTGCCCGCCCCTCAACTGGAAGCAACGATCGTATTTTTCTGTGTATAACATGCTCCTGTGTTTAAGATGCCCCCTATTTTGGGGGACTACAAATTGAGACGCAGGTGGCGCTGTGGGTTAAAGCCTCAGCGCCTAGGACTTGCCGATCGAAAGGTCGGCGGTTCGAATCCCTGCGGCGGGGTGCACTCCCGCTGCTCGGTCCCAGCGCCTGCCAACCTAGCAGTTCGAAAGCACCTCCGGGTGCAAGTAGATAAATAGGGACCGCTTAGCAGCGGGAAGGTAAACGGCGTTTCCGTGTGCGGCTCTGGCTCGCCAGAGCAGCGATGTCACGCTGGCCACGTGACCCGGAAGTGTCTCCGGACAGCGCTGGCCCCTGGCCTCTTAAGTGAGATGGGCGCACAACCCCAGAGTCTGTCAAGACTGGCCCGTACGGACAGGGGTACCTTTACCTTTACCTTTACAAATTGAGATGGCCCAGAGTTGTTGAGTTTTTTGGGGGGAGGATTGCCCCCAGTTTTTGAGCTTTTTGGGGGGGTTGCCTAAAATCACTCACCTGCCTGACCAATGCTGACACTAACGAGTGCCGCCAATACACCAATTGACTGCCTGATCACCGCCAGCAGCTGTCAATCGCCCCCCCAATTGCCACAGCGCCAGCCTATCAATAATTGCCGCAGTCACCAAAGACCCGCCCTTTCACAGATGACAATCTTCTGCTCGCGGCAGAAACCAGTCGCCAGTCCACCCTCTGCACTCTCCATGTATAAGACGACCACAAATTTTCCACATTCTTTTCTAATCCTCGCCTTATACACAGAAAAATACGGGATTTGTCTCACTGCTGTCATAAGAAAGAAGACCCACAGTTTACCGCGACATGTGGATTGTTAATGTTTTACACTGACAGCTGGGCTAGCATAGGAGCAGGTAAAAGATGTTGCCCTGTTATTACGGAGGACAATGAAATCCCACCCCCCTAGATAGATATAGATAGATAGATAGATAGATTAGATAGATAGATTAGATAGATAGATTAGATAGATAGATATAGATAGATGATAGATAAGATAGATAGATAGATAGATAGATAGATAGATAGATAGATAGATAGATGATAGATAGATAGATAGATAGATAGATAGATATAGATAGATATAGATAGATGATGATGATAGATAGATAGATAGATAGATAGATAGATAGATAGATAGATAGATGATAGATTAGATCGATAGGTAGGTAGGTAGGTAGGTAGGTAGGTAGGTAGGTAGGTAGGTAAATAGATAGATGATAGAGATAGATAGATAGATAGATAGATAGATAGATAGATAGATAGATAGATAGATAGATAGATAGATAGATAGATATAGATAGATAGATAGATAGATAGATAGATAGATAGATAGATAGATGATAGATAAAGGTTACCAGATGTTTTTCAATGAATCCAGGGACACTTTAATTAATTAATTAATTCATTCATTCATTAAATACGACGTGTTTTGGACATTGATGCTGCAGCGATGGCTGTGGCAGAGGGGCGGCCACCACCTTGACCTCAAATGCCACATTTCCCCTTCCTCTGAGGTTTCTATCTCCTTTCTCCATGAGCTTGGGCAGCCCCTGAGTTTTTGGTTCTTCGGTGTTGGTGGTGGGGAAGCTGTGTGCGGTGGGTCAGGCATGGAAGGCGGAGAAGGAGGGCCGAGAACAGCGGTGGCGGAGAGGCTAGGGCAGTGCGATGCCTCCCTTCCCATTGGAGCAGCCCCAATCCCATTCCTCCTTGCGTGCAAGCAGGAGGGGGCAGGGATCCCTCAGCTGGGAAGGGAGGCTTCCTGTTGCCTAACTGAGAGATCCCTGCCCCCTCCTGCTTGCACGCAAGTAGGAGTTGGGAGGCTGCTCCAGTAGGCAGCATGAAGCCTCCCTTCCCAGCTGAGTTGCTGGGGTCAGGGAAGGTGGAGGCAGCCCAGAAGCTGCATCTTAGAGCCCCTGCACCACCATCATATGGGGACTTCTGAGCAGCTCCTGAAGCCAGCCAGAGCCAACTGCTCCGGGCTGCTGAGACTGCCGCCACTGCGTTTCCCGGGTACATTAGATGAAATCCAGGGACATTCCTGGGATGGAATTTATCCAGGGACTTATTCACAAATCCGGGGACTGTCTCCGGGTGTGTGGGTGTGGGTGTGGGCTCAGCTTGCTTGCTTCTTCCTATAGGCCGTCTGGGCCAGGAGTCAACCCCAGAATGGCAGATGAAGATGATGGACTATATGGAACTTGCCGAACTGACTAGAAGACTCTGAGACCAGAGAGAAGAGACGGTGGAAGAAGATTGGAAGAAGTTTAAAGAATATTTGAAAAATATGTTAATATTTAAATCTTAGAATAGCTTTGAAAGTGGATATAGGCTGTAGGGTTAGAAGTAGAAGATTGTGTTTTTTAAAATAGTATTATTTGTAAATAATAAAATGTGAAGATTTTTATGGTAAAAGTAAGTGTGATAAAAAAATGGTTAAAACTGTATATGTTAACTGTTAACTGCTAAAGATGAGGTAACATGAAAATCAGATGGGGGGACTTGGGGAAGCTCACCTAACAATGTTTAGAAAAAATAAGATAAGAACTTGCTTGTATTGTTTGTTTTTCTGTTTGTGTTGTTTAGTTGTGTTATAAAATGAATTTTTTTTTGGGGGGGAGAGAAGGAGTCAACCCCAGCCAGGCACTCCCTTCTTGAAGAATGCCATAAGAGATCTTCCTGCTGGGAACATGGAGCTGTTGTTGTTGTTGTTTAGTCATTTAATCGTGTCCGCCTCTTCGTGACCCCATGGACCAGAGCACGCCAGGCACTCCTGTCTTCCACTGCCTCCCACAGTTTGGTCAAACTCATGCTGGTAGCTTCAAGAACACTGTCCCACCATCTTGTCCTCTGTCACCCCTTCTCCTTGTGCCCTCCATCTTTCCCAACATCAGGGTCTTTTCCAAGGAGTCTTCTCTTCTCATGAGGGGCCAAAGTCTTGGAGCCTCAGCTTCAGGATCTGTCCTTCCAGTGAGCACTCAGGGCTGATTTCCTTAAGAATGGAGAGGTTGGATCTTCTTGCAGTCCATGGGACTCTCCAGAGTCTCCTCCAGCACCATAATTCAAAAGCATCAATTCTTCGGCGATCAGCCTTCTTTATGGTCCAGCTCTCACTTCCATACATCACTACTGGGAGCTGCCCCTCACTTTTTTAATAGGGAGGGAGTGTGACTTTGGGTTCTTTACAGCTTGGCTAACTGTGTCGGAAAGGTGCCAGAGGGGCTTCAGCCCCCCTTCCCCCTCCCTCCCTGCAGTGGACTTGGTGGGCCTGGAAGCGTCCTCTCGGTTACTCCACCCTTCTGGAATGTCGGGTGGAGACATCAGTGGCCCCCACCTCCCTTTCCGTCCAGGCAGCACTTTCCCCTTCGTCTGGAAAGACACAAATCTTTCTTCTTCTTGGTGAGTATCGATTTGGACAAAGCAATGGAAAGCCACGTGGTGTGTTTTTTGGGGAAGGGCCTCCCGGCCAGCCAGCAAGGTTTGGAAAAGAACGCAGCACTTGCAAGGGCAGGAGAATGCAAAGTCAGAATGCGAGGAGAGGGAGGGAAGCCAGCCAGAATTGCTGCTGCAGCGGCTTCTGCTGCCCCACCCTAACCTGCACCTCCCACCCCATCCCTCTACTCTGCCTGCATTAACTGAGAAATGGGTCCAAGTGTGGGAAGAGAGCTGCCCCGGCCTGGACGTTCCTTTGATCCACGTTACCATCGCGGAGGAGGCAGACCACGGAAATGAAGGGTCTGGAGGAATACTTCTGGGAGTTGGGGATGTTTGGGCTGAAGAAGAGAGGACTGAGAGAGGACATGAGGATACTGTTGGCATCCCGCTGTCTCAGGAGACGAGGAAGGAGTGTGTCTTTTGGGGTGAAGACCAACCAACTGGGGAGTTATAGCACCTGCATGTTTCGTTGCAGCTGAGGCAGAGGAAGGAGTCTGATTGTGCTGCTGCAGATGCACCAGGGCGTTTCTTCTCTTGGCAATCCTCCCAGCGGTCATTCCTCCTCTGGTCACTGCTGTGGATGCACTGTTAGAATTCCTGCTCCGTGATTGCAGTCATGGGATTGTTGTCTTTCACATGATGGTGTATGTTTTGACTCCATAGATTGGGAAGTGACGGAGACAGGATGTTTGTGTTCCTGTGTTCCATAAAGTTGGACTATTGTCCTTTGTTCTTTCTCTCTTTGCTGTCTGATGCTAGAGAGAGAGGAAGCCATGTTGCAGTGCTCCGTGGGTGTTTATATGTAAATAAAGTAGATTAGCCAAAATGCTGAGTTGCTGAGGTCTGTTACGCAAACTGCGAAGACTCTGCGGATCCCTAAGTGTGCCGGTGTCGGTTGGCATCGGTCGCTGTGATGTTCGGGCAGAAGAAAGCTTTTGAAGCTCCTGAACGATCAACCTGGAGGGAGAGAACATGCCAGTCGGGCATGTGTCTCTGCCAGGGTGCTACTCGAGTGTAGGCTGAGCTCCTGACATGCACAACCCAACTGTCTCCTGGCTCTGCAAGGGATTCCCACACAGCAGGGCCTTCATGTCATGTTTGCAGACAACTTGGTCTGCTGACAGGCCTGGTGCCTGAAGCCATCTCCTTGGGGATCCTGAGAGCCATCTTCCAATAAAACCAGCATGTTTTCTGTTTCTCCAGAGGGTACAACCCGAACCAATGGCCTCAAATGACACAAAATGAGATTCTGACTAACCATTAGGAAGACGTTCCTGATGATAAGAGTTGGGAGGTGGTGGCCTCTCCTACGTGGGAAGGTTTTAAGCGGGGGGGGGGGGACATCTGTCAGGAAGTCTTAGCTGTGATTGGGCTAAGGGGGTTGGGCTAGATGACCCTCAGGGATCCCTTCCAACCGTACAATTCCATGATTTTACGAACACACGAACTAATCTGCCATGCTGCACACCAGCTGGAGGTGGGTTCTTAGTTGTGGCGCAGGTACGCAAGGCCCCGATCCCTTCTGCAGACCCAGAGGCCTTACCTGTAGGAAGTGATATATCTGGTGGGCAGGAAGGTCTCAACGGTGGAAGCCCAGAAGCAGGAAACGTCCTCATAGTTTGGTGCCGTGCACAAGATGGAGGGCTTTCCTGGCAGGCCTGCGGGAGAAGCAAGGTGCGGCATGGAGTAAGGGCACAAGCAGGGCAGGGAGCATGTCTGGCCTTCGTCCAATGGCTCCCACCTCCTGCCTAAGTTCAGGGGAAGCCTAGCTGCCCAGCGCTAGCATCCCAGACCAGCCCTTTGCTCCTGGCAAAGGCTCAAGGCTGGCCCAGCATTTGGGGAAGGGCCACAGCTCATTGTATGCAGAACATTCAAGGTGAGCATCGAGTTTTGGGCGGCCATTTCTTTCCGCAGCAGAGTTCCTTTTACAGAAAGGTTTTCCCAAATCTTCTACTTCTTTACAGCATCAGCATTCTAGCTATCTCTTAGCGAAATTCCCATTACAGGAATAAATACCATTTGGTTCTGTTTCTAAGAGTCTTTATAGCAGTCATACCTCAGGTTACAGATGCTTCAGGTTGCGTTTTTTTGGGTAACGGACCTGCTGAAACCTGGAAGTACTGGAAAGGGTTACTTCCGGGTTTTGGGGGTCACGCATGCACAGAAGCGCCAAATTGAAACACGCGTGTGCGCAGACACGCCGTTGCGGGTTGCAAATGTGCATCCCGCACAGATCGCGTTCGCAACCCGAGTGTCCACTGTATTTACAAAACCTTATGCTGGTCATTAGTAAATAAATAGAAACAAATAAAGCAACATAGTTGATCACATGCCTTAATAAAGGCACCTGTTGCTGGGGAAATTCTCCATTACCTAACAACTTCTTCAAGACCATTTCCAAGTTTCTTCCAGAATATTCCATCAGGTTCAATCCTCAGCATCTCTCAAGCTGAGAGAAACACTCTGCTTGAACCTCTGGCCGGTGGAGACAATTCTGGGTTCGATGGGACTTCCTATGTTCCTAACCGCCCCGCCCTCATTCCCAAGAATTTCCCCACCTTGCCATGAACCTGTGCAGCCCAGCAGCAGAGAAAGCCTCTGTGGCACTTGGGGAACTGCCCATAGGAGGGATGGGACGGGGCATGCAGCACCCATTCCCACCCCCTCCGTTTTTGCTCACCTGCCTCTTTCCCGTTCTCTCCCCAGTGGGCCGGGCAATTGCCCCTGGCTGGGGGGTGCGCTCTGCCACGGTGGCCAGGTTGGGGTGCGTGATCTGGTGTGGCTGCCATCAGACCCAGCCAGGATTTTGTCATCCCCCTTCAGGGATGGCATCCGGGGCGCACTGCTCCGCCTCTGGTGCAGCCGACCCCAAACTTACGTCCGAGACGGAGCACAGTGGAGCTGAGGAGGACCCCGCTGGTGTCGTGGCAGCTGTAGACCCCTTCGGAGGAGAGCTGGGGGTAGGACAGGAGAAGCTGTCCGGCCTGCACCGCCGAGTCTTCTGGGAGGACGGGGCCTCCGTTCCACCGCCATTCCACCGAGGAGCTGAAAGCCAGAAAGCCGCAGTGAGGATGCACAAGAGGCAGAGATGTCTTGTCTGCAAACATGCCCTCTGTTCCTGTTGAGGGGCCCAGAAAATCACCCTGGCCTGTCCCAAGGTGGTTCTTGCCTCCCCTCCCGCACTCCGAGGTCTTGCAGGTCCTCTGGAAGGGACCACGACTGCTTGGAGACACCTACCCGGGACTCGCTCCAGCGCACGTCAGGATCACTTCTTCCCCCAGCTGGGCATACGTCACCCCTGGAAAAGAGGCCCATGAACATGAACAACAGGGACATCCCATTTTGTATGGTGAGGAATCTCACACAAACACCCCAGAGCCGACACGCTGAGCAAGCCTTGCCCCCCAAGCCAGGAGGAGAGCTTAAAAGCTCTTTTGCACCAGTTCTGCTTGGGTCGCCCGGCGCAAAAAGAGCTTTTAAGCTCTCCGCATCGCTTCCTGGTCAGCCTCGCTGGGCAAACGGTCTCTGAGAGTTTGGGATTCTCTCTCTCCCCACCCCACAGGATTGGATTGGATTGGATTGATCTTTATTACCCCGTTACACGACAGTTTCCCATACCAACATATTATACTTAAACCTCCAAATTTAAAATCGCCAAAACTTACAAAAGACAAATAGTAACCGAAGCAAAACAAAAACAAAGACCACCATCATACATTACAATAAATTTGTAACCTATACATCACCCTCTGCTCATAAATTAATCAAGGATATCAATGGCCCCACCCCCCAGGGTTTGGATATAAGCAATCTTTGGGTGTGCATGCGAAATAAGTGTGCCTGAAGAAGTGTGTATGAACACGAAAGTTCATACAAATAACAAACTTAGTTGGTCTCTAAGGTGCTACTGGAAGGATTTTTTAAAATTTTGTTTCGATGATGTTGATGACAATTTATACCCCGCCCATCTGGCTGGGTTTCCCCAGCCACTCTGGGTGGCTGCCAACAGAACATTAAAACCCGATAAAAGATCAAACATTAAAAACTTCCCTAAACATGGCTGCCTTCAAATGTCTTCTAAAAGTCAGATAGCTGTTTTTCTCTTTGACATCTGGTGGGAGGGCATTCCACAGGGCGGGCGCCATTACCGAGAAGACTCTCTGCCTGGTTCCCTGTAACCTCACTTCTCGCAGGGAGGGAACCGCCAGAAGGCCCTTTGTGCTGGACCTCAGTGTCCAGGTAGAACGATGGGGGTGGGGACGGCCGAGGCCGTTTGGGGCTTTAAAGGTCAGCACCAACACTTTGAATTGTGCTCGGAAACGTACTGGGAGCCAATGTAGGTCTTTCAGGACCGGTGTTATATGGTCCTGGTGGCCACTCCCAGTCCCCAGTCTAGCTGCCGCATTCTGGATTAGTTGTAGTTTCTGGGTCACCTTCAAAGGTAGCCCCACATAGAGCACATTGCAGTAATTGAAGCGGGAGATAACCAGATCATGAACCACTCTGGCCAGACAGTCTGCGGACAGAGAGGGTCTCATCCTGGGTACCAGATGGAGCTGGGAGACAGCTGCCCTGGACACAGAATTGACCTGCGCCTCCATGGACAGCTGTGAGTCCAGAATGACTCCCAGGCTGTGCACCTGGTCCTTCAGGGGCACAGTGACCCCATTCAGGACAGCAGTCTTGCTCCCGGTCACCAGTCTTGCCGCCGCATTCTGGATTACAGACATTATGAAAGGAAATAAAAAAAATCATCTCTCCCCCCCCCCCCAATCTCTGTGGTCTCTTGGGCTGCTTGAAAGAGCTTTAGCCCCATGCTAGGTAATGCAATCGGAGGACAAAGGAACAGGGCTGCTCTCCTGTTCAGTACCTGCAAGGTACGTCAAGTAACAGGAAGAACGAGACTCACAAGCCCCAACCTGCTGTGCCTAAGGTGAGGCAGCGCTGGGGCTTGTTTGTGGGGCTGCTAGTTCACCTGCCCCCACGGGAAAAGGAAGCAGGAAGAAGCTGCTGCCAACTTGGCCAATAGATCTGTCTGTCAGCAACATAACATGCATGCCAGGCAGGTGAGTCCTTCTGCCTCATCTCTCTGCAGCCAAAACACCTGGAGGGCACCGGTTTGGGAACGCTATCGCAGAGAAAAGCCAAGTGCACTCTCCCCAGTTACAAGGAGCAAGGCTGGGGGTGGGGAACGACTCTCTGCTTGGGACCCCGAAGAGACCCAGTAGCCAGAATAGGCACTAAGGGCCCAGTTTAAAGATTAAGAACCTCAGAACGGAAGAAGAGTCTGGCGGATTAGCCCAATGGCCTTTCGATTTCACCATCCTCTTCTCACAGCAGCCAACCAGTGGGAAGGGTAGCAAAACATGCCCCAGCCGTTGGTACCGTCCAGGAGGCCGGGGGAGAGACTTGCCATCATTGCCCCCCACCCTGACATTTGCCTTTTGGTGCTGCCAGCCTCCGCCGGAGGAGACATGCGGGAGCCAGAGGTTTGCCACCCAGCCTGTATGCCAGCTGTGTGCCATCGAAGCCTCTCCTGCGAACGCCACTTAAGCCGGGCTCCTTGGGATGCAGCAAGACCAGTGCCAGAAACTTCTTTGTTGGCTAGCTTTCATTTTTGCTTCGAATTCACGTACTTAAGCTTTTCTGCAATGTCTTTCTGAGCTTGCCAAATCGTTGATTTTTGTTATTTTGAAATCGCTGGCATGTTCTGCATTTTGCATATTTGCATTGCTCTCTGTTTGGCTGGTTTGAATGCTTGCTGTGAGCTGCTTTGGGGACAGCGCATTGTGGAAAAGCCACATACAAACTCAAACAAACAAACAAACAAACAAACAAACAAACAAACAAACCCACAAGCAGGACTCGAACACAAGAGCAGCTCTCCCCTCCTGTAGCTTTCAGCAGCTTATTCAGCTGTATTGCTCCCTCCAATTGTGGGTGCAGAGCACAGCCATTGATAGCCCTCTCCTCCATGAATTTTGCCTAATCTTCCTTGAAAGCCATCAAGGTTCTCTGAACTATAACAACAACAACAACAACAACAACAACAACAACAATTTATTATTTATACCCTGTCCATCTGGCTGGGTTTCCCCAGCCACTCTGGGTGGCTTCCAACCGAATATTAAAAACAATACAGCGTCAGACATTAAAAACTTCCCTAAACAGGGCGGCCTTCAGTTGTCTTTTAAAAGTAAAATAGTTTTTTATTGCCTTGACAACTGCTGGGAGGGCATTCCACAGGGTGGGTGCCACTACCGAGAAGGCCCTCTGCCTGGTTCACTGCAACTTGCCTTTTCGCAGTGAGGGAACCACCAGAAGGCCCTTGGCGCTGGACCTCAGTGTCTGGGCAGAACGATGGAGGTGGAGATACTCCTTAAGATATACTGGACCGAGGCCATTTCGGGCTTTCAAGGTCAGCACCAACACTTTGAATTGTGCTCAGAAACACACTGGGAGCCAATGCAGGTCTTTCAAGACCGGTGTTATATGGTCTTGGTGGCCACTCCTAGTCACCAGTCTAGTTGACACATTCTGGATTAGTTGTAATTTCCGGGTCACCTTCAAAGGTAGCCCCACGTAGAGCGCATTGATGTAGTCCAAGCAGGAGATAACCAGAGCATGCGCCACTCTGGCCAGAGAGTCTTCGGGCAGGGAGGGTCTCAGCCTGTGGATCAGATGGAGCTGGTAAACAGCTGCCCTGGACACAGAATTAACCTGCGCCTCCATGGACAGCTGTGAGTCTAAAATGACTAAGAAGTCCCAAACACTGAGACCTGTTTTCATAAGAGAGCCCTTGATCATTTTGCTTTCCCCTTGGTCCCTGCTTCCCACCACTCTGAGCTGGTCTGTTCCTTGGCCCTGATCCTGCTAAGACTTACCTCCCTGGCTCTAACCCTGCAAAGCAGTCCTCCCAGCCCTAGAGCAAGCATCCCCCAACTCGGCCCTCCAGATGTTTTGGGACTACAACTCCCATCATCCCTAGCTCACAGGACCAGTGGAGGGCCGAGTTGGGGGTGTGTGCCTGCCCTAGAGAGATGCTCGTCTGCAGGTGTCAGCTCACCTTCTTCTCCCCATTCTCCTGACATGGTGATGGACGTGGTCACCGAAACAGCTGCCAAGAGGACCACCACTCTGCCGACACAGGAGACAAGGGTCAGCATCTGAGAGCCAGGGAAAAAGAGGGGAGAAAAGAGACAATACTATAAGGCAGATGGTCCAACCCTGATTCGGGGTGTGGGTGAATTCTCAAAACCAGCCAATGGGAAGGGCAACACACAACAGGAATACCTACAGATGGGCAATGTTACAGATGTCGCACAATACTCGCCATTTCTTAGTGTTGCAGCACCTACACTTTGAAACTCCCTGCCACTTGACACCAGGCAGACGCCTTCACTGTACCCTTTCCAGCACCTGCTTAAAACATCTTTGTCTAGGCAAACCCATGTAGAATGTTGGCATGGGTTTTAATCTGTGTTTTTAGTTTTAATGTTGGTTTTAATTGGTTTTTAAATACCTGTTCTTAACCGTCAGGGATTCTTTAGCTGCAATTTCTGCATTCCAAGGACTCATGGGGTCCCTTCCAACTCTGCCATTGTAAGATTAATGTTTATTAAATTTATTGGTCGCTTTTGTTGCCACAGCAACTCAAAGCGACTTGCAATATTTTAATTTAATACAATTTGCTTTAAGTAATTTTTATGATGCCTATTTATGGAATTAATGTTTTTAACCTTGGGGGGGGGGGGTTGTCTCAAACACTGTGCTACTCGGTGAAGGAAATACTTAATTGACCGTAAACTGCTTTGTGTCCATCAGTGGTGATCTACAATGGCTATCTACAAATATCAGAAATGAATAAACGAATGGAAGTTTTTTGAGGGGCGGAGGCATCCCAGAATGAAACCCACTCTGCTGGTTTACCAAAAGCTGGAAGGGGTGTGTGAACCCTCTGGCAGGCTTGGACCACGTTGGAGCCACGCATGGAAAATCAAACAGCTAATCTCCACAAGCAAATATTGGAACAGGGAGGAATTGGAGTCCGGAAACAAAGGCACTTCCCTCGATTGCTACCTGCGCCAGGTTCAGGGTTCGGTCTCAGGAATCTCCTGCTCTGTCAAGGCTTTGGGCCAAGGAGAAGCAAAGGACAAAAGGGTGGGAAGGGGCACCCAAAGGCCATCTAGCCAAGGGTCACCCCTGCCCACAGGGGTCTGAGAGGGATCAGTTTACTAGGCTTTGTGGTAGTGCTAGCCTGGGGAGGAGTCGTTATGGTGAAGGGAGGGAAAGTGATTTAGTAAAAAATAATAGAGTGCTGGACTAGGACCCGAGTTCGAATTCCCACCCAGCCATGAAGCTCACTTGGCGACCTTGGGCCAGTGGCTGCCTCTCAGCCTAACCTACCTCACAGGGTTATTGTGGGGGTTAAATGAGGAGGTGGAGAACCATGCATGCCACCTGGAGCTCCTTGGAGAAAAAGGTGGGATATAAATGCCATACAGAGAAATAAATTAAATTAAACGGAAACTCCGTAGAGCCAACGAACCCATAGAGCCAAAGGACCAGGCTCATTGGCACTGTCCCACCAGGCTCTTAGGCATTTCTTGGGGAGGCTAAAGCAGCCTGGCACCCTCCAGCTGTGCTGGACTACAACTCCCATGAGCCCCAGGCAGCACGGCCATTTGGCGGATGATGGGAGTTGTATTCCCAAACAGCTGGAGGGCGCCAGGTTGTCCACAGCTGTGCTAAGGGGTGGGCTGGGAGGTTGCGGCTGGTGCCTGCACAAGCACATCACGTGTACATGTGGCAACCGTCGCAAAATGTTGCAGCGCAACCTTCTTCCTAATATCCTGCTCTCTCGCCCTCGTCCTCTTGCCCCAGTTTCCAGCTCCGCTTTCCCAGCAGACACACCATGGCTACAAAGAGCACGCTCCGTCTATCCGCTCACCTCTCGAGCTGCTGTGGTCCCACAAGACAAACAGGGAACGAAACAGGCCTGAGCTCTGTCCTCTCCAGCCTGTCCTGCAGTATCTGCCGGATTTGGCCCCTCTTGCCGCCGCACGAGTGGAAGATCCCAAATTGGTGAGGTGGTGGTTTGGGACTGGACCAGCCCAGTATAGGAGGGTCCTTAAAAACACTCCCTACACTGTGTTTTCTTTCAAATATGGTATGGGAATGTGGTGCCCGATCTGCATCTTTGCAGAAGTCGTAACTTGGGATCACAGCACCCTGACCGCGGCAACCTCAACAAGGTCACTTGCACCCCCAAGGTTTAATAAGGGCATCATTGCTTATTTTCACATCAGTGGAGTACAGTCATATAAGGATGTGTGGAAGTAAACAAGACACCCAAGTTCGTTCCAGGCTCCTTGGCTGCCTGTCTGTGTAGGGTGCCCAAACTTTTTTCAAAGAGGGCCAGATTTGATGAAGTGAACATGCAGGAGGGCCAGCAAAGTTGTTGAGCTTTTTATAATCATAATCATAATCATATTTTATTTATATCCCGCCCTCCCCAGCCAAAGCCGGGCTCAGAGCAGCTAACAACAATAAAAGTAACACAGCGTTCTAAAATCAATTCATTCTAAGATCAATTCAAAATCAAATTAATGGCAACCATTGGGCTAGAGTTCTGTGAGGATTACCAAAGGAGGGGGTCAGGCTGTGCCTTGGCCAAAGGCCAGGCGGAACAGCTCCGTCTTGCAGGCCCTGCGGAAAGATGTCAAGTCCCGCAGGGCCCTAGTCTCTTGTGACAGAGCGCTCCACCAGATCGGGGCCACAGTCGAAAAAGCCCTGGCTCTGGTTGAGGCCAGCCTAACCTCTCTGTGGCCCAGGACCTCCAAGATGTTTTTATTTGAAGACCGTAAGGTCCTCCGTGGGACATACCAGGAGAAGCAGTCCTGTAGGTACGAGGATCCTAGCATTGAGGTTGCCAAGCTTTTTAAAAGGATTTTACCCCAGGACATATACTGGCACGGGGGCAGGATTAAATTGACCGGTGGGCCAGATTAGGCCCCTGAAACGGGCTTTGGACAAGCCTGGTGTAGACAATATGGGGCTCAATACATTACAAGGAACCTTCCAATGTCCAGTGCTTTTTTGGGGACACTGCAATAATTATTTTAAAACAAGCCAACTGAGTACAGCAGCCTCCACCCCAAACAAACCTTCAAGGAAGATGGGGTAAGCTTATTTTTTCCTGCTCTGGAGGGCAGAACCCAAAAGAACAGATTCAGATGAGAAGAAAGGGGATCCCGACTGAACATTGGGAGGAACTTACTAATGGTAAGAGCTGCTGGACAGTGGAACAGACTCCCTAGAAAGGAGATGGACTCTCCTTCCGTGGCGGTTTCTAAGCAAAGGTTGGGCGGCCATCTGTCATGGATGCTTGAGCTGAGATTCCTGCCTTGTAGGGGGTTGGACTAGATGACCCCAGGGTGCCTTCCAATTCTACACTTGTATGATTCTATGAGACGGGCCTGAGCTAAGGCCTATGGGGAAACTGTGAGCAGAATCAAAGGTTCTCCTGGCCCCTCTTCCCTCCGTGACTCGCTGTACGGAGGAGACAACATGCAAGGATTCCTTTCGAGGTTGCCGAGTTCATTCCAGAGCGCTTAGTGTTCAAAAGGAGAGCGATGGAGGCGCAGACTGCTCCTCCCACAATCTGGTTTCAATAAATGCCCGTTTCACAAAGAGACGTTTCCCGGGACGCAGTCCAAGGACTGGAGACCAAGCCCCCACCCCCAACAAAGCGGGTGACTAAACTCGGGGGCAGGCTGACTCGTGAGGGACTGGGCTTCCCTTGGCAAGTTGATCACAGCCTTGCGAAATCAAAGAGCCGCTTGTGCCAAATGAGTGGACACGACGCAACGCGGATCGCAGGGGAATCGCCTGGGAAGAGCGGGGGCAGAGTGGATGACCTCTGGGGAAACTCTTGACCTTGCAACTGGCCTGCCGGAGGAAGCGCATCGCAGGCCATTTGCCACCATGTGTGGAAGAAGCCGAACAGGCAAGATGGTGACTGGACTTGCCTTGAGGCAGGAGAGGCCTGGCATTTTCCAAATATAGTGGACGCTTGGGTTGTGAACATAATCTGTGTGGGATGCATGTTCGCAACCCACAGCATTCACAACCCACGCCTGCGCACGTGCGGGTTACGATTCAACGCTTCTGCGCATAGCACAATTTAGTGCTTCTGCACATGCGCGACTGCCGAAACCTGGAAGTAACCTGTTCTGGTACTTCTGGGTTTTAGCGGTCTGCAACCCGAAAAAACGCAGCCTGAAGCGTCTGTAACCCGAAGTATGACTGTATGAGGCATTCAGCATTGACGCAACACTGAAACGGCCACAATGGACGCAAGAAGGGCCTGTGCTGGATCAGACCAGTGGCCCATCGAGTTCAGCATCCTGTTCTCACACTGGCTGAACAGGGGAAACTTGCAAGCAGGGTCCCAGCACAAAAGCCCTCTCTCCTCCTGTGGTCTCCAGAAAGTAGTATTTAGAAGGATTGCTGCCTGCAAGACCCTTCTCCTCCACGAATTTGTCTAATCCTCTTTAAAAGCCAACCAGGTTGGTTGCCATCTCTGCCTCTTGTGGGAGGGAGTTCCATAGTTTAATGCTGAGCTGAGTGGACAAGTCCTTTCTCCTGTCTGTCCTGAATATCCCAAAATTAAGTTTCATCAGATGTCCACAAGTTCTAGTGTCACGAGAGAGGGAGAAAACCTCCTCTCCAGGTACTTCCTCCCTGCAGCAACTGGCCAAGCTCACCTAGTGAGCTTCATGGCCGAGGGAGGATTTGAACCCAGGTCCGACACGCCAGCAACTCCATCCCAATGACATTGACCTAACACTGAAACAAACACACTGGGCATTTATTTTGTCCATTTTATTTCTTCTGTGCCAACTAATGCCATCCTTGAAAACTAACTCAAGGAGCCTGCTCTTTTTGATAGATGCGTGTATGTTCAAGAGGCCGAGATAGAGAACGGGAGGAGGGCTGGATCTCCAGCTTGTTGCTGTCAGCTAAGCAAGGATGAAGCCTGGATCTGGTGCTCCCTGTGGCAAGAAGCAGATCTAGAGCCACTTTCTGCGTGAGCCACGGCAGAAGCCTGGAGCCAGAAGAATAAAAGCAGGGGTCTCCAAACTAAGGCCCGCGGGCTAGATAAGGCCCAAGGGACTCGTTTATCCGGCCCATGGTGACCCCCAACGCCCGCTGCCACCACCCGCTCTTACCAGCTCTTACCGCTCTTACCAGAGGAGCACTGGAAATAGCTTGTGCACATGCGCAAGCGTTATTTCCAGTGCACATCTGGGTTGGAGGAGGCCCATGCACATGCGCATAAACTATTTCTGGTGCTCCTCCGACCTGGAAGTGCGCCAGAAATAGCGTGTGCCCACGCGTATGGGCACACGCCCCCCCCACCGCGTGATCGGCACTGGGGACACCGGCCCGAGGCACGGTAGGTTTGCTGACCCCTGAATAAAAGGATTCAAAGAAAATCTCTCCCTACTCCACCCCTCAAAAAGAATGCAAATGTATGCAAGACTTCATTATCATTGTGGTGCAGGGTTTAAGGAGCTAGGCCAGCCTTCCCACAACCTGGTGCCCATCAACTCCCATCAGTCCCAGCCTGCACTCCTGCCTCTCAGCCTGCTAACCTACCTTGCAGGGTTGTGGTTATGGGGATTAGGAACCGTGCATGCCATCATGAGCTCCTTGGAGGAAAAAGTGGGGTGGAACTGACTGCTTGGATAACTCATCCAGTAGGGCCTGTGCCTCTTAATCTCAGGTTCATTGGGCAAAAAGATTCCTGCATGTCAGAGGGTTGGGCTAGATGACCCCGCGGGTCCCTTCCAGCTCTGATTCTACAAACTGCAATGCAACAAAAACAACACCTTTCCCATATTTAGACAGCCCCCATTTTGCACTGCTGAAAACACCTCCACCTCCCCAGATTTCCGTACACACTCACCCAAGCGGCTCTGGTCCGGCCTCCCAAATCAAACAGTCAGCTTTTCCCCAGCCAAAACAACCGCTCTTGGCAGGGAGGGATGCCCAAGTCTTGGGTACGACTCTAGCCCACACCACCGAGTGGCCTCCCAAACAGGGCAACAGGCTGACCCAAGAGGATGCTGTTGGGGGGTCTTTATAATTACCAGAGCAGTGCTGCCCCAGGGGCATATTTAGCGAGCTGCTGAGTGTTCAGCGAGATGCATTTGGAGCCTGCTGGAAATATTCCTTTAACTAGCTGGCAATACTTTGCTCGAACTAAGGCTTTATTGTTCCGAGCCGACCGTCGATCCCAAATACGAGAGTTTTCGTTTCTTGTAAAGCGCAGCTCCAGAATAAGCCTTGCTGTGTGTGCTGGGACTTCCTGGGCCTCTCCCGACCCCCCCCCCCAAACCGCAGCAGGACCAACCTGTGGCTACCACACTGTCCGCCACCGCCCACCCCCAGGCACCACCGGCTCAACAGCCGGGTGAAATCCCTCTCTAAGCCCCTGGCTTTTGCTTCACCCGTCCCGGACCAGGCAGAAAGACTTTGGTGAAGCAAGATGTCTGGAATAGTTTGACATGGAAAAAACAACATCTCTCCAACCTATAATGGATTGGCATGTTTATTTATACATGGATTCCAGGGACCGATGTGGGGCTGCAAACAGAGCAGAAATCCTAAACAGGCCAATTGGAGGCTCCGTCCTTTGCCAGCTGCTTTCTCCCTTCATGAACACCAGGAGGGGGCGTGGGGCCTGAGCTGGAGGAAGCAGACCTGCCACGGAGATCAGGATTAGACCCCAAACTCCTTCTTCCAGCAGCGCTGTGGTGTTCACACAGCAGCAGTGGCAAAAGAGAGAGGGTTCGAGTCTGGCTGTGGTTTCCGGGGCAGGCTGGGTACTGGGTGCAGAGGGACCCAACTGCAATAGAAGAGGAGTTCAGGGATATTTTAAAAAATATATTTTTATGAGTTGTGTGCCTTTGCTTGTCCATTTTGTATTGTGTTATTTAACGCACCGTGAATTGGTGCCATTTTTATTATGGTCTAGAAATTATTTATTGTAATTGTGAAGAGTGGATTTCTGCTTAACTATTATTTGCTGATATTTAATTTTATTGTGTGCTGCTATATTCTAAGGGGTTATTGAATGTTACTTTATTTGATATAAGTTGTTCATTTCAAAGCTGTTTTTCTTATGACATTTTTGCATTGGGTTACATTGGTGTGATCTTTGTTGTTCCTTCAGCTTGTGTGTTGTCTTGTAAACAGTCATGCATTGGATCCCAAATGCCTTGCAAGTTGAACGTTTTGGCTCCCGAACGCCGCAAACCCAGAAGTGACTATTCAGGTTTGTGGACGTTCTTTGGAACCCGGACGTCCGATGGGGATTCCGCGGCTTCCGATTGGCTGCAGGAGATTCCTGCAGCAAATCAGAAGCTGCGCTTTGGTTTCCGAACATTTTGAAAGTCGAATGGACATCCGGAATGGATTCCGTTTGACTTACAAGGTCTGACTGTATAGCAATGTACAAAGGTGGTACACAAATCAAAGATGAAATGAAGTGAAGTGAGATGGCCACAGCAGACCAGCCTCTTCTCTGTAACCTGGGCCAAATGCCTCCAGGTCCTCATAGCAGGAGGAAACTGCAAGATCAATTCAGAGCAAAGGCCTCCTTTGCAAGCAACTCCGTCCTTTCAAGGCTGTGGCGCCTATGGGATGGTTTACGGAGCCTTCAGATCTCTGGGCATCTTCCTCTGCCCATGAGCTGCTCTGGCAGGACGGAAAACACCAGTGTTTAGTCTGTGTCTGTCATTGTCACTCTGTTTGTTTATCGCCGCTCACTGTGGCTTGAGCGGACGGGGAGCAAGGATGGCTTGTTTTTCCACCCTGTGCTCTTTGATTTCTTCTCCCAAGGGCAGGTTCGAAACCTCACAGGCCGTCCCACAAGGAGTCGCCACCACCATCGTTCTGGGCAGCCGCATCTGTGCCGAGCAATCCAACCTGAGGGGTGGATTTCAAAAGGAGAAGCAGAAGGGGAATTCTTTGGTGGTGTTCAAAGAGACTTCTGGAGAGCAAACTGGGCTCTCCTTCCCAGCAGATAATGCAAAGCTGGTGAAATGAGCATTGCTTCACCATTGGGGATTCCACAGTCAATGTCGCCGCGTATCAGCTCACTTATTCGTTTATTTCCCTTTCCTATGGACTTTTCCCAGATGCCACGCCGCTCAGATCCTACCCTATACAGCCCTTTTGGAATAAGCAACTGATTTGAAGGCATCAAATAGTTCTTTGACCCTGCCAAGACTTTGTCGCAAAGAATCAGACCTTGTAGGGGAGAAGAGTCCCTTGGAACGAGGGCAGACTGCAGTTTCTATTTGGGTAGCTTTTAAAGCTTTCAGGGCAGCGTAAATCACGGGGCTGGCTGGCTCGGTTGTTTTCTTACACAGCCGGCATTTGGCGGCTAAATGACCGTGGAACTCAGCGCCACATGATGTGGTTGGGCAGAGGCCAGAGGTCTGGCAAGCTTCCCTGAGGAACTGAGGCAGGCAAGTGTTTCCAGATGAACAGCCCCTGCCAGGAACAGGGGCTCACAGAACCCTGATGTGGGAGAGAGAGAGAAGAGAAGCTTTTGAGCTGAAGCTAATCTACTGAGGGGGCTCATTTGCATTACATAACTGAACTGCTTTTGAGGTGGTTTGACTGTCAGCACAAGAACCTTGGAAACAATGAAACCTTTGTGGGGGCACTGAGAATTCAAACTGACAACCCTCAAGGTGCTTCAGCTGTGGGCCTGAGCTTGAAACAGGTGACAGAATCACAGAACTGGGTTCCCATGAAGCCATCTAGTCCAACCCCCTCTTTCACAATTGAACAGATCTTATGGTTAGAAAGTTCTTCCTGATGTTTAATCAGAATCTCAATCTATGAAATACCTGAAGATGGCTATTGTATCTCCTGGCTAAACATACCCAACTCCCTCCACTGTTCCTCATAAGGCTTGGTTTCCAGACCGTTTTGTAATGATCTGTGGAACTCCCTGCTGCAAAACGGCTTTAGTAGAGGCTTGTTATATAGTGCTTAAAATTGAATAAAAAATATTTAAAATGGAAAGAAAAACACCAGGAAGAACTTTCTGATGGGAAGAGCCATTTGAAACTGGAACAGATTCCCTCAGGAGGTGGTGGACTCCTTGGAGGTTTTTAAGCAGAGGTTGGATGGCTGTCTGTCAGGGATGCTTTAGCTGAGATTCCTGCACTGTGGCGGAGGTGGGGGTGGACTGGATGACCCTGCGGGGTCCCTTTCAACTCTACAATTCTATGGTTCTGTGATGCAGGCGGTCCAGGCCTGGGAAAGCTAAGGGAACAAGGACAGCAAGGGGGCCAAGCAGTGGTGTTTGTTGAGAATCGTCCCCTTCCACACCATCCTACCCTGCTTGTAATTGCTTTTTAAAATTGATTTGTTAACAAAAAGAACACAAATAGAACAAATAGAAAAGAAACAACAACAAAATCAAGGGGGAAAAATAACATCTCTAATTTAAAACATACAAAAAGTTAGAATATTAAAAACACATTAAAATTACCTCAGCTTCCTAAACACCTGGGCTGGCTTGCCTGGTGCCGAAAAAAGTTCAGCGAAGGAGCCTGTTTATCTCAAGAGGCAGGGAGTTCCATCATTACAAAGAATAAAGCTTCCATATAGTCTTATATGAGCCAGACCTTTGCAGTTGCTGTTGGCCCTGAGGGAGCATGCATGTGCCTCAAATACCTATGAGGAATAAAACTGACGTCCCCCCTTTCCTCTTGCAGGCAGCTTGGACTGGCATGGAAGATGAGAGCCATTGTTTTAACAGCCAGATCCAACACCCTCTCCCCCCCCCCCCGCTTGCACATATGCTGTTCAGACTCACACGTAAACAGTGGGGCCATAAATCCTTTGCTTTCCACATGCTTTCTCCATTAAAGCACACGAGAAACCCATTGCGCTCCAGCCCTCGCCCAATAAATGAAAAACTACCTCGTCAGCCACAACATTAGCTAGCCATATTTTTGCCCTGGACTCTTGGCTCTGAAAGGAACATATCTGCGTCCTCTGGACTTGTGAAATTTGATTTCTTTGCTGGTTTTTGTGTGTGTGCGTGTGTTAAAAGTAAAATTTGAAAAACATCCCACTCAAAGAGCGAGTGAGAGAGGCAGTGGCAACAGACTACAAAAGAGGGTTCGGAGGGATGGCTGCACAAATGGATGCACACACCACCGATGGTCACAGAAGGGGCACAATAAATGGCTCCAGCCCCTGGTTTCATAGGTCACGCACCAGATCACCAGATCAGGCTCCACAAATGTGGACAGGAAGGGAGAGGACCAGATATTCAATCCCAGGAGACGGAGGTGGCTGCCGGCACAAATCCTTGGGTCCCGACTCTCTCGCATGCGCTTTATGCAATTCGTAACAAAATACATATTTCACGTTCAATGCACACACCTCTCTGAATGGCTTGAGAATCTGTGCCATGAACTGAGAATTTCTGACTTAGACAGTATGGCAGGTCATATTATTATGCACAGGTGCATTTGCCATGTTTTCATAAATGAAACCCTGCAGATACGACAAAGCCGTTGTGCGATGCACACTGCGTTGTGTTACAAATACAAGTTTAGAGAGCGTGGTTAGCTCAGCAACTACTGTGTGGGCGCTAATGCTATCGATATGAGTCATTAGGCTCTTCATATTCTCAACAGGTACGAATATTATCATGTTTATTATTAGCATAAAAATGAGATCACGCATTATTAAATATCCCATGTAAATTAAGCAGTCGATCTGTGAGCACTTAGAAGAGGCTGCTGTGATCACATCCTTCATTAAGGGCTCACAGACCAACTGCTGAATAATCTGTTCTAGGACCTTTTCTGGTACTGATGTCAGGCTCACCTGTTGGTAGTTACCTGGGTCTCCCCTCCTGTGGTTTCAGGCAGCTGGTATTCAGGAGCAGTGCTGCCTCCAATTACAGAGGGTAAACTGCCCATGCCAACACACCTTGCCAGCATTGACCCACAACTGGGGGTGGGGGTGGGAGTGGCTCTCTTTAGCTTCCCATTTTAAAGAACTGCTGCTTAGTACCGCAAGCTGCTAGGTGGGAGTCCTACTTGAAGGCTGACAGATGTCCCTGATTAAATCCGGTGATCTATTATTGAGGAGGGGTGGTGCTTCAAAAATATTTTTAATACAGTGGTACCTTGGGTCACAGGGACGCGGGTGGCGCTGTGGGTTAAACCACAGAGCCTAGCACTTGCTGATCAGAAGGTCGGTGGTTTGAATCCCCGCGACGGGGTGAGCTCCCGTTACTCAGTTCCTGCTCCTGCCAACCTAGCAGTTCAAAAGCACACCAATGCGAGTAGATAAATAGGTGCTGCTCCAGCGGGAAAGTAAACGGCGTTTCCGTGCGCTGCTCTGGTTCACCAGAAGCGGCTTAGTCCTGCTGGCCACATGACCCGGAAGCTGTACGCCGGCTCCCTCGGCCAATAAAGCGAGATGAGTGCTGCAACCCCAGAGTCAGCCACGACTGGACTTAATGGTCAGGGGTCCCTTTACCCTTTACCTCAGGCTACATACACTTCAGGTTACAGACTCCATACCTCGGGTTAAGAACTTTGCTTCAGGATGAGAACAGAAATTGCGCAGCAGCAGGAGGCCCCATTAGCTAAAGTGGTGCTTCAGGTTAAGAACAGATTTAGGTTAAGAACAGACCTCCGGAATGAATTAAGTACTTAACCCAAGGCACCACTGTACACCTTTTGCAGACAGTTCCAAAAGGCAGCAGGCAAACAAAGACTTCTAAGGAAGAAGAGGGGCAATGACAAGGGATGAAGAATCAATGAAAGTGAGGCAGCGTGGTTCCAAAGCGGTTTGGCGGAGGAATCAAGTCTTAAGAGGGGATTTAGAAGAAAGGGGAGGAGAGTAATTCAAGGGCCAATGCCTGAATGATTCAAATATTCCATCCTTAGTCTTGAGGACTAGGCACCTGGCTTTCTATTCCACGCACCCTGAGTTCCTAAGCATTTGACATTTTAAAACACAGGTGCACCGGAATTCTGAAATTCGCAATTACCGTCCAACGTTGGTGCCGTGCAACACAAGAATAACACCCTGCACTGGCTGCATTCCCGCCCCACAAGGCATCTCCTGGGTCCTCCTCACCCCTTTTGTTCTTCTCTAACCAGCCTGCTGCCCAATTCAGCAAGAGCAAACAAAGCCATGGGGGCTGGGCTGGAGAGGCTGTTCTGGTGCCAGCCTCGCCCTCCCTCCCTCTGCCACCACAGAGGCTGCCGCTCAGCAAAGCACGGTTTCATAACTCAAGCAAACCACAATTGCCAGGCGAGATTGCTGTGGCTCTCTGGCTTTCCCCGGGGGGGACAAAGGCTCTGCAAACCAGGAGTTGGGTAAACGGGCAGAGCTCCTGCTTTGCGGTACCCCCCTTCACCGCACAGCCCACTAGGAACTTCTCTGTTTCAGTGTGGGGCATATCCGGAACAAGGCCTGCGGCCGAGAGAAAAGGCTGTGCTTTTGAGAAAGCCTTGCATCATCGGAAGTTCCTGGAGGGCTGGGATGCGAGAAGATAAGAGCAAACAGAACTCCGCTTCTCCGAAGGACACCGCATGAGCTTCCAAGCTCCTAATTCATGTGCCGTTGCTGCATCTGCAAGTAGACAACTTTATAGACTGAGCTCAACTTCCCGCTCCGAGTGAGAGTAATGTCTGGAGCAAGGCCCCTTTCCATGACAAACCTGCCACGAATTCGGCAACTCCGAACTTCCATCCCGTTTAGGAGCAAGTGGTCGCCAAATGTGCCTTAGAGTTCACAAGACACTGATCTGGGAGGACGCTGATGTTTTCATATGCGCCATGGGTTACGCACCGCAAGATCAGAGTCCAGCAGTCTGATGAAGTAACAAGCCACAATTTATGAATGGCATAAACAACAAATGTTTGCGGGTTATGAATTACCAACAGAGGAGCTAATTCCAAACACATTCGCGCTCGGGCGACTTTGAAGTCAATGGCAGTTCAAAGAGAGCAAGTGTATTTACTAAGCGGGATCAAGGGGATCAATGAGAATCAAAGTAAACGCATTCCTGGGAAAGAAAGACAGTTCAAGAGCTCATGGCTGGGTGGCGGGGAGGATACTCTTCCATTCAGAGCCAAGATAATCTCCATTGTATGGAGGAATGCGACTCAAGTGAGGAAGAGGTCCGTAGTTCTATAGCAAAGCATATACTTGACATCTTTCCGCAGGGCCTGCAAGACAGAGCTGTTCCACCAGGCCTTCAGATGAGGCACAGTCTGACCCCCCTTCTTTGGTAATCCTCACACAACTCTAGCCCAATGGTTGCCATGAATTTAATTTGATTTTGAGATGATTTTAAAATGAATTGATTTTAGAATGCTGTGCTACTTTTATTGTTGTTAGCCACTCTGAGCCTGACTTCGGCTGGGGAGGGCAGGATATAAATAAATTATTATTATCATTGTTGTTGTTGTTGTTGTTGTTGTTGTTGTTGTTGTTGTTATGCTCAAGATCCCTGAAAATAAGATGAGCTTGCTGGACCAGGCCAAATGCCCACCTCGTCTGGCATCCTGTTCTCACAGGGGCCAGGCTGTGGGATTTGGCAAAAAAGTTTCCCGTAGCTGGTATTCAGAAGGAGCATCGCTCAGGGCCAGAGTGTCTGGCTTGCAAGAAGGTCCCAGGTTCAATGGTAAAAAAGGTAAAGGTAAAGGACCCCAGATGGTTAAGTCCAGTCAAAGGTGACTATGGGGTTGCAGCGCTCATCTCGCTTTTCAGGCCAAGGGAGCCGGTGTTTGTCTGCAGACAGTTTTCCAGGTCATGTGGCCAGCAGGACTAAACTACTTCTGGCACAATGGGACACCATGACGGAAACCAGAGCACATGGAAACGCTGTTTACCTTCCTGCCACAGCAGTACCTATTTATCTACTTGCACTGGTGTGCTTTCAAACTGCTAGGTTGTCCGGAGCTGGACTGTGGCAAGAGGACTCCACGCTCCCAGCCCATGCGCATTCATCTGAAGCGTTCCAGAGAACATCTTTTCTTTTTCTTTTCTGGGTCAGACAAAGGAATGAACTTCCGCACATCAAGCGTAATTAAATTGATGGAACGCTGTGTCACAAGAGGCGGTGACAGCCATTAGCTCAGATGGCTGTAAAGAGGAATTAGACAAATTAATGGAGGCGCAGGGGGACTGCCTGCCATTGGCATGAGTCACAATTCCGAACATCCGGAGCGTCTTAGGGAGAGGCAGCAGGGCCACTGAGTGCAGGAGATGGGAAAGAAGGCTGCTGCCTTCACGTCCTGCTGGTGGACATCTTGGGAAGCTGGATGCTGAAATGGGCGGCCCTCTGGCCTCATCCGGCAGGCCAGGCTCTCAGGATCGGGTTAGGATAGCTGAGAAAAGGCTTGGCTGAAGAAGCGGGCTTGGGAAGAGACATGGAGGCTGTGCATGAGACATTGCACTCATGCATCAACCCCCAAATAGAGGACGTGGGTTTGTGTAAAATGTGCATGTGCTAATTTAAATGTGCAGGTGCAAATAGCTGGTGGATTCTCTTTCCTTGGAGGCTTCTCAGCAGAGGATGTGCAGTGGTACCTCTGGTTGTGAACGGGATCAGTTCTGGAGGCCCGTTCGCAACATGAAAAGAACGCAACCCGTAGTGGCACGTCTATGCATGTGTGGGTTGCGACTCACCACTTCAGCGCATGCGAGTGACGTCATTTTGCACTTCTGCGCATGCGCTAGCGGCAAAACCCGGAAATAACCCTTTCTGGTACTTCCGGGTCACCGTGGGACATAACCTGAAAGAACGTAACATGAAGCCGACGTAACATGAGGTATGACTGTACAGTGGTACCTCTGGTTGCAGACGGGATCCATTCCAGAGGTCCAGCAGATCCCAAGGTTTTCGCAACCAGAGAGACCACTTCTGCGCGTGCGCACACGCATGACGGTAGAGCACTTCTGCACATGAGAATGGGGCAAAAACCCAGAAATATACTTCCAGGTTTGCTGCTTACGTATCCCAAAGTTTACGTAACCGGAGGTACGACTGTATGGCCATCTATTATGGATGATCTAGCTGAGATTCCTCCATTGCCCAGGGTTTGAGTGGATGACCTTTGGAGTCCCTTCCTACTGTACAATTTGATGAGTCTTTGAATTTGAACAGAAAAACATCTCTCCCCCTGGCCCTCCATACCTCCAACTCAATATGGGTTATGAATCTTCCCACCTCTCCTTTAACTCTCCCTTGTTCCGGCCATAACTCTCCTCCAGCTATTGCTGCCCCAAGCTTTCTTCTGCCTAAATTTGGAGATCCACCATGCGGCTGATGTAGCCCTCCTACTTGGGTCTTCAAAGCGGAGGGAATATCTGGATTTAGGAAGGAGAAAACGGAGGACGGTGCTATTTGGAGGAGAGCGAAACAAAATTCTTACAATGAATTTCTAGTCCAAGAGACTCCTGGAGGACAGCCCTTTACTTCTGGGATTGTTTCGATTAATAAAATTGATTATACAAGGTGGGGGGGGGGAGAGAAAAGCCAGGGGGCTCTCCTGCTTGCGAGCTCCACTTCCTGCTCTCCCCACCCCCTTCTATAATACATTTCATTAATGAAAACAATCCCAGGATTAAAGGGGTGTCCTTCAGGAGGCTCTGGGAAATGTGGTATGCATGAGGAGGAATTGAAAAAGGGCACCAGGACTTCACATCAGATGGGGCCCTAGACTTTTGCAGCGGTTCTCAACCTGTGGGTCCCCAGATGTTGTTGGACTACAACTCCCATCATCCCTGAGCTCTGGCCTTGCTAGCTTGGGGAGATGGGGGTTGTAGTTCCACAACATCTGGGGACACACAGGTGGAGAAAGGCTGAGTTAGAGGGTGGCGTAGCTCTGCTCATGCCCAGGACTCAACAAAAAGGAAAACCGGGTCCTGCCTTCAAAGTCCATCAGAGGTTGCCCTTTTCATGCACCTAAAGGGGTAAGGATGTGAAAGGAGGAAAATTCAGCTGGAGAGAGATTGTATTGGGGGTGGAAGGCCATAAAGGGGAATTTGGGGCCCAGGTGAGGGCAAAGGAGGCCTCACACAGACCCCAGAAGCCTTTGCGGCTGCCACCATAAGCCAAGTTGGCACGGCTGCCTGGGCAAACTGGGCAGAGATGCTGATGCTAGTTCAGTGCAGCAGATTTTTTGGGGTTGGGGGTAGCAGAGGAAGAGGACCGAGGGGGAAAGTCTCCTCTCACCTGCCTCCTTCTCTCTCAGCCCCCAAGACCTCGGGACAAGGAAGGGCTTTGCTGCCAGCCCAGCTGTTTTCCCTTCTGCTTTAATCTCTCCGTGACTTACGGCCAGGAGCGAGGCTGGAGTGATTAAGGGCTGGCAAAGCAAGCCGCATACACAGCCCCGGTGCCAATGAATACTTAGCAGGGGCACAGTTATGAAAGCCCGACGCAGCGCGCTGAGCCAAGGCCTCGGGATAAGGCTGCCTCTTCTCCAGAGCTCAGAACGCCCTGCAACAAACTCACCCGCTGCCCAAAGGCAAAATAAAAAATTGTTCCCACCAGATTCCTCCCCAGGGGGCAACTGGCCAGGCGGGAGACCCTAACTCACAGCTGCCTCTTTGGACTGGGCTGGGCAAATGGGTCCCCAGTAGGATAAGAACATCAGAAAAACATTTTTCAATTACATCTCAGAATGCTCCATTTTCTCCTGCATTCTTCTATATGAAGAAACCCAACATTTAAGAAGCAGAGAAATTGCAGCACCACTTTTAACGGCAGCACATATAGCCATAGCGAGAAATGGGAAAACTCTGAATTCTCTAGATATAGACCAGTGGGATAGCACTGTCTGGCAAACAGCCTTATCGTAGAAATTAAGCGGCCTGGGAACAAAAAACCCATGACAATTTTCATCAAATCTTGCATGGTTTCATTGTATATAGATTAAAATGAAGCACATGGCAAGGAGGCGCTCCCAGTTCATGGCACAGTTTGGCTAGTATAGACCAGAGGTGTTAAAAACATATTATGTATTATTTTTATTATATCCCATCATCTCCAGCCTGCAAAAAAGTTAATGCAATAAGTGAAATGCCACAACATTGATGATGCATTATAATTTGGTATTGGTACACCGTTGATTCCAAAAATCTGAAAAGAGGCATTTTTTCCCCATGGAGCTCTTGGATGCTAATAACTTTCATTGACTTTAGCTTTCGCATGCCTGAGAATCTTGTTTCATTTTCCTTTTGGTGTTTGTTAATATTTTGAAATTCAATAAAATCTGAACAGCACAGAACAAAGAAGAAGGCTGAAAATAAAGACACGAAATGACCCTGCTTCGCAGCCTCCTTACAACCCAGAAGATGAAGGCCGTCCCGGGATTTGTTAATTTTCCCAAAACACATGCAATAGCCAAAAGTAACGGCCATGAGGATGCGACCACCAGCTTTGACACATGCCTTGCGCGGGGATGAGTGCATCGCTGAGCCTGACCATCTTGCCCTGAGAAACCACGCAGTCAAGCCACGTCCCGGCCAAACAAGAATGCCTTTGATTCCTCCCTGGCTGCGCACTCAAACCCTCTGACCCGTGGTGCTCACTGAGCAAGCCCGCCTGGGGAACACAGAGGCCCCCAGTCAGCAGCTGCGAGTGGCGGCAGAGCTGAAAGCTTCTGGTAGCACAAACAGGGTTGCGCAGGGGAAATATTTGCTGGGGAAGCAGAGGCCTTGCCGACGAACGAAAGGGAAAGCTGCGCGGAGAGCCTCCGTTTGGGGGAAATTCCTTGCTGCTCCTAATCAAGAGCAAAGCACTCCTGCATTCACACATTACAGCTTTGAGTGCACACTTTGGATTCTCCTTCACTTTACATCTCCAAACTGGTTTCTTCAAGATGGGATTATTGCCATGTGCTCTATGCGGGGTTTGCCTTGTGCATAGTATGCAGGCTGAGACCCTATCTGTCCATGGACTGCCTCGCCAGAGTGGTGCATGCTGTGGGTATCTCTCGCTTGGACTACTGCCATGCACTCTACCTTTGAAGGTGACCCAAAAACTACAACTAATCCAGAATGCGGCAGCTAGACTGGGGACTGGGAGCGGCCGCTGAGAACACATAACACCGGTCTACATTGGCTCCCAGTACGTTTCTGAGCACAATCAAAGTGTTGGTGCTGACCATTAAAGCCCTAAATGGCCTCGGTACAGTATACCTGAAGGAGCGTCTCCACCCCCATCATTCTGCCCGGACACTGAGGTCCAAGGCCGAGGGCCTTCTGGCATTTCCCTCCATGCAAGAAGCCAAGCTACAGGGAACCAGGCAGAGGGCCTTCTCGGTAGTGGCACCCACCCTGTGGAACGCCCTCCCACCAGATGTCAAAGAGAACAACAACTACCAGACTTTTAGAAGACATCTGAAGGCAGCCCTGTGTAGGGAAGCTTTTAATGTTTGATGCATTACTGTATTTTAGTGTTTTGTTGGAAGCCACCCAGAGTGGCTGGGGAAGCCCAGCTAGATGGGCGGGGTATAAATTATTATTATTATTATTATTATTATTATTATTATTATTATTATTATTAAAGCTGGAAGCTTCAGTGGGTGCAGAATGCTGGCAGGAGTGAGGCCTTGCCAGCATATGACACCTGAGCTCAGAGATCTGCATCGGCTGCAGATCTGCTACGAAGCCAAGTTCAAGGTGTTTACTAGTAAATAAAGCCCTTTAACAACTCCGGACCAGTCTACCTGTGAGATCACCTGTCCCCATATGCACCCACTCAACCACTTCAATCTCCAGAACTGGCCCTGTTGCGGGTGCCGCATAATCTCCGTTCTGCATTGGCAAGAACTGACTCTCACTTTGGAACTCCCTGCCTATGGATATCAGGCAGGAACCAGCATCGCCTGTTTTTGTTTAGACAAACCTACTCAGTAGTTTAGAAAGTTGATGTTTAGAAAGGTAGTGTGAGTTTTAATCCATTTTTAGAGACTGTTTGGGAGCAGGAGGGTTAGACAGAGCAGCCTTCTCCAGCCTCTAAGGTCTTCCCCCTCTCTGGGTGCCTTTCCATCTATTGTATGACCACTATGCTCCTCTCGCATTCCGTACAGCAACGGGAACACAACCCTGGTGCTACGATGTTGAGATGAGAAATAGCAAATAAGAGACAGCTGCTGAAGTTTTGCTTGTGGGTCTCCTATTGAGGGTGAAAGAGGAGAGCGCAAAATAGGGTCTGAAGCTCAACATCAAAAAAACTGAGATCATGGCCACTGGGCCCATCACCTCCTGGCAAACAGAAGGGGAAGAAATGGAGGCAGTGAGAGATTTTACTTTCTTAGGCTCCATAACCACTGCAGATGGTGACAGCAGCCACGAAATTAAAAGACGCCTGCTCCTTGGGAGAAATGCAATGGCAAACCTAGACAGCATCTTAAAAAGTAGAGACACCACGTTGCCAACAAAGGTCCGTATAGTTCAAGCTCTGGTTTTCCCAGTAGTGATGTATGGAAGTGAGAGCTGGACCATAAAGAAGGCTGATCGCTGAAGAATGGATGCTTTTGAATTCTGGTGCTGGAGGAGACTCTTGAGAGTCCCATGGACTGCAAGAAGATCAAACCTCTCCATTCTGAAGGAAATCAGCCCTGAGTGCTCACGGGAAGGACAGATCCTAAAGCTGAGGCTCCACCTCATGAGAAGACTCCCTGGAAAAGACCGTGATGTTGGGAAAGATGAAGGGCACAAGGAGAAGGGGACGACAGAGGATGAGATGGTTGGCATGAGTTTGACCAAACTGCAGGAGGCAGTGGAAGACAGGAGGGCCTGGCGTGCTCTGGTCCAGGGGGTCACAAAGAGGCGGAGACGACTAAACGACTCAACAACAACTCCTACAAGCATCTGGTTGGCCACTGTGAGAGCAGGATGTTGGCCTAGATGGGACACTGGCCCGATCCAGCACAGGCTCTTCTATTCGCCCCCATAAGTCAGAGAGACCTGACCTTCTTCTTCCAGGGAACTAGCCCTAGAATGTCTTTGCTGCTGGCTCTGTTTCTCCTGCAGCGTGACGGATGGGATGCTTGTCAGCTCAGTGCCCTGCCCTGTTTGGATGATGGGGAAGGAGGGAGGTATCAAGAAGATGGAGGGGAGAGGCTGGCACACAGCAGATGGGGGTTCCTGGGGTAGTGCTGGGGCTCAGCCCACTTTCCATGGCAGCTGGCACACTGGCTGCAGTGTGGGATCCTTGATCCAAGCCAAGCCGGGGCGAGTGCACAATGGTGGGGGGGCCACTGAGTGCCCCCTGCCAAATGCCACCTTGGTGGTCCATGAACCACAGAGCAGGCGTCCTGCTGCTGGGAAAGGAAGAGGGGAGATGAGAAAGCTTGGCGGTCCTTAATGCCCCCCCCACATGCTATGCTACTTGTTGATGTCAGAGATGTCTTTGGAGACTCAACAGCACCAGGCAGAATTAAGCCCAGTCTCCTCCCAGAGCTAGGGGGGTTTCCAAGTGGCCTGTTTATCCAGCCATTCTTCACAGTTTGTTTGCAGACTGATCAGGTGGTGTTGGCTATCTAAAGACCCTTCGTTCTGATCTGTTTGAGGGTGTTGCTGGAACCCCCCCCCCCAATCGTTCAGTTTGTACAAACATGACACACACACACACACTCACACACGACATAGGCGGCGTTTCTGTTAAAAATTCATAGAAAATCACTCGTACGTCGGATCTGTACCGTTCCACTTTTATTTTACACCATGAAGGAAGGACTATCAAAGGGGGGAGACTTGACACAAGGCAGCCAACATGTCCGCAGAGAGCCCTACCCAGTTGGCATGACAACCTTGATGGTCCTAGACAGAAGATCATTGCACTCAGAAAGGACCTGCATATGGGAGTGGATTCAGCACGGACTGGAACAAAGGACAATGATCAGCTCTTCCCTCTGGGGACAGGAAACTGCAAACTCCCCTTTGTCACCTGGAAAGTACTCATGGGGAGGGGGAAGGGAGGAACTGGCCAGGTGACAGGACACTCAGGTTACCACCACAACTCCTCCCTCAACCCCTCCTTTTTGTGATGTGTCAATGATGCAGTTGTGATGTAGGGATTAGTAGCTAATAAAAGTTGGGGGCTCCTTTTGTTCTGGGCTTCCATCTTGCTTCGTCTTGCAGTGGGAGTCCTGCCAAAACAGTCTTCAATAAAGACCAAGCCTACTGGCTGCTGTTTTGCTCCAATTGTCCTGGTTGGTGTCTTGGCTTTTTTGTCCAAGGGAGCTCTCGGATTTCGCCTCTAAGAAGGGGAAGTTAGATGAGGTTGCAAAGCCATGCTGCACTATGGTTTCAAATTGGACGGAGGAATGCGTGTTGCATTGCAGGGGGTGGACTAGATGACTCTAAAGGTCCCTTGCAACTCTAAGATTCTATGCTTCATCTAGGCTGCTGGTTGGTTCTTACTGGAGGACCAGCAAATTGCCTGCTGACCAGTTATCAGGTGAAAACAAACAGCTGAAAGAGAGTCACTTTGGGTGTAGATTGCAAAGGTAAACAGTGCCCAAGGAGAAGGGAGGGTCAGAGGTGTGCTCAGGCAGGATGAATCCCTCCCAGCACAGGGCTGCAAGGCTTACCTGGCCCTTGAAGCAACCAGAAGGAGCCTGTGCCCTCTGTGCTGCTCCTTTCATTGGCTTGTGGGACAGAAAGGTTCTTGGGAATCTGCTGGCCAAGCTGAGAGCAGCAGCAGGTGCCAGCAGCAATGGGCAGGATGTGAAACAGGGGTTTTGCACATGCAAATATCTGCCTGGGCGCCCCCAACCCCGCAAGACCCAGAATTGGCCTCCACAGTCAGTCACAGACTCACTGTTAAGACCAGGGGTCAGCAAGCGTTTTCAGCAGGGGGCTGGTCTACTGTTCCTCAGATCTTGGGGGGGGGGGGGAATTGGGGGAGAAAAAATTCCTGTGCCCTGCAAATAACCCACAGATGCATTTTAAAGAAAATCACACATTCTACTCATGTAAAAATAGCACGGCAGGCCCCACAAATAACCCAGAGATGCATTTTAGATAAAAGGACACATCCTACTCATGTAAAAACACGCTGATTCCCGACCGTCCACGGGCCGGATTTAGAAGGCGATTGGGCCGGATCCGGCCCCCGGGCCTTAGTTTGCCTACCCATGGTTAATACCATCTTCATGGAAGACAATCTTACTTGGCTATGAGGGATCACCAAAGAAGAAGACGACATGATGGGGAGAGAGCCTTCTTGGTAGCAGCACCCAGCTGATCCACCGCTCTTCTCTAGGGAAGTTCACCTGGCACCCAAACTGTCAGGTTTGCAGCAACAGGCAGAGAGACCTTTTCAATTTCCCCAAGGCTCTTTAAGAACATTTAACAATGAGTTGATTGGGTATTGTGCTGCTTTCGTCTGCTGTTTTTAATTTCTGTCTGTTATATTGCTCTTATATTATATTTTATTGCATGAATTATATTTTTATGGCATGTATTTTATTGTACGCAATCCACCATAGTAAAATGTATTTGAGCCGAGGGATAAAAACCTACCAAACTTTAAACATGAAATGTGAATGGCGTGGAGCGGGCACGTCCAACAGGTAGATCACTGGACGTCTGTGGTAGATCACTGGCTCTCCCCAAAGAAGCTTAAAAAAAAGCCTTGCACTCCCCAAAAGCGGGGCTTGCCTCCTCCCTAAAAAAGCTCAATAACTCTGACCTGAACCCCCCAAAAACATGGTTTTCCTTCCTAAAAAAAGGTCATCAAAAAGGGGGTAGATCACTGCCAGTTTTTAACTCATTGAGTAGATCGCAGTCTCTTGGGAGGTGGCCACCCCTGGCGTGGAGGTTTGGGAGCAAGGCGAGGAGGGAGGACTGGGCTTTCTTGCACTCCTGAGTTCTGGGCGTGAAGAAGGAAGCCAGGAGGGCTCACAGGGGGCTGGCTCAGAGTCAGCATCAGAAACTCAGACTCAGGTTATGGTCACCACAACAGAATGCCTATTTGCCCGGGGGCTGGACTAGTTGACCCTTGGGGTCCCTTTCCAATACTACAATTCTACAATTCTTTGATCGCAGCTACAATGCTCTTACAACTACATATTCGCTTGTCCCAGTATGCAAGAAGGAGAAGCACACACAGTGGAAATGGCATTAATTGTGGACCAAGGTAGATTTTGAAACTGTGGTCACCGACCCGGTGCACAGAAATCTCCAGGTACTTGCAATTGAACCCGCGCCAGAAGCACAAAGCACCTGGCGCCTGGAAAACCTCAAGCATTGCTCACAGTCCCAAAGATGAAGGGAGCCTCCCGTAAGACAGTGCTTCAATAATAATAATAATAATAATAATAATAATAATAATAATAATAATAAAAAAAAAATTCATTTATACCCCGCCCTCCCCAACCAAGACCGGGCTCAGGGCGGCTAACACAAGGTATAAAAACAATTGATTGAAATACAACTTAAAAACAAGATTAAGTACAACATTAAAATGAAGCCTTGTTTCAGTAGGAAGTCGAATCAAAAACGTTTTGGGGATGAAAACGTCAAATCTTCATGAAGGCCAACTATCCAGACAGGTCCTACATGGGCCAGAAAAAAGCCAGGGAAGTCCCCAAATAGGAGTTCTATCACAGAAGGAGAAAGGAAAGAGAGAAGAGGGGAAGGGGATCAAGTTGATTCCAAGCCAAAGGCCAGGTGGAACAACTCTGTCTTGCAGGCCCTGCGGAAAGAAATCAGATCCTGCAGGGCCCTGGTCTCATGAGACAGAGCGTTCCACCAGGCTAGCCATCACTGAAAAGGCCCTGGCTCTGGTTGAGGCTAATCTCTGGTTGAGGCTAATCTAACCCTTAGGACCTGGGACCTCTAGGGTGTTGCTATTTATGTCCTCCATCCATACTCATTCCACTCTGCTAAGCGTTATTTACTTATTCATCAAAATCTACATAGTACTTGATTGTAGTAAGAGACAAAGAACTTAGGTTTGAGCACAAGAGCAACTCAGAAACTGGCATTCAGAAGCATCGCTGCTTCTGAGTGTGGAGAGGAGAGGCTAGCAGCCATCGGAAGCTAGCCTCTCCTCTCCACATCACTGGCCATCACTGCCTCCTGTGGGAGGGAGTTCCACAGGTTAACTCTGCACTGCATGAAAAAGGGCTTCCTTTTACGCGTACATTACAAAACCTCAAAGGGGTTTACAACGCAAAATGAAATACTGAAATGACCAACAAAAGGCAAGGACAGCTATTCAAAGAAACATTCAAACTAATTAAATTCAGCAACAAACTGCAAAAGATGAGGACACACGTCCGCATAGCACGTGTCTTGGTTGCTAGGGATGCATTGCAGCGGGTTGGACTAGATGACCACTGGGTTCCCTTCCATCCCTACAATTCTATGATTTCGTGCAGCCGCAGAGAAGGGGAAATGCAAGAGCTGTGAGTAACATTGGTCGGGGGGAGAGGGCGACGCATCCAAGACTTCCCCCACTGAAAAAGCCCCCTTTCTGCTCCCCCCCCCCCAAAATGCTCCAGGAAGACTGTTTGGCACAAGCCCATCATGTGTTCCAGGTTCCATCCCTTCTCCCCCCTCTCCCCCAGCCCACCGATCTTGGAGTGGACAGAGGTGCCTCTTGCCGCGATGGTTCCATGAAACGAATTATGCCAAGCACAACAAACAGGCTGTTCTTTAGCTCATGGACCACTTCCATGCTGCTGGCATTTTATAGGGGCTTTAATTGCATTGCGTTATAATTGTGCAGCAGTAGCCCCAGGACCTGGTCAGGCTTTAAAGAGCAAAGAGGCGCAAGGGAGAGAAAGTGGGGCCAGCTTGTTTCCAGCCAGCCAGCCTCCCCCCAGGAGCCTGCCAAGGACTATGGGCAGCGCAGTGTGCCCAAAAAGAGGGTGGGGAGCGGAGAAGCTGCCTAAAACCACTGGGACTCCATCCCAGGACGGTGCACGGGACAGCCGGGGGAGCAGGAAAGGCACTCAGCACATTCTCAGATGCATTCTCTGAGGGTCAGGGCCCGGAAGCAGGGGAATGAGAAGTTAAGAACAGGCGTAAGAGACGCCTGCTGGATCCGGCCAAAAGGCCCTTCTAGTCCAGCAGAGACATCACCTTGCCGACAAAGCTCTGTATAGTTAAAGCTCTGGTTTTCCCAGTAGTGATGTATGGAAGTGAGAGCTGGACCATAAAGAAGGCTGATCGCCGAAAAATTGATGCTTTTGAATTCTGGTGCTGGAGGAGACTCTGGAGAGTCCCATGGACTGCAAGAAGATGAAACCTATCTGGAAAGACAGATCCTGAAGCTGAGGCTCCAATAGTTTGGCCACCTCATGAGAAGAGAAGACTCCTTGGAAAAGACCCTGATGTTGGGACAGATGGAGGGCCCAAGGAGAAGGGGAAGACAGAGGACGAGATGGTGGGACAGTGTTCTCGAAGCTACCAGCTTGAGTCTGACCCAACTGCAGGAGGCAGTGGAAGACAAGAGTGCCTGGCATGCTCTGGTCCAGGGGGTCACAAAGAGGCGGACACGACTAAACAACAAAAGTCCAGCACCCTGTTCTCACAGTAGCCCAGCAGATGCCTTTGTGAAACCCGCAGGCAGGATTCGACCACAAGACCCTCTCCCCTCCTGTGGTTTCCAGTAATTGGTCTTGAGAAGCACTTTTGCCTCTAACAACAGAGGCAGAGTAGAGCCATCGATAGCCTTCTCTGCTCCGTGAATTTGTCCAGTCCTCTTTTACAGATATCCAAGCTGGTGTCCTCCTGTGGAAGGGAGTTCCAAAGTTCCACTGTGTCAAGAAGGACTTTCTTTTCTCTGTCCTGATTCTCCCGACGTCCAGCTTCCTTGGAGGTCCACAACTTCTAGTGTGATGAGAGAGGGAGGGAAACTGGTCCCTATCTGCTCTCTGCATGCCAGGCACCAATTAAAAAAACCAATCCTGTTTCCTCCCAGTCGTCTTTTCTCTAAACTAAAAGGTTCCAAAACGCTGTCAACTTCCCTTGTCCTGCTTCCCATTTATCATTTTCCTGAATGTTTTCCAACTCTGCAATAGCCTTTCTGAGGCCAGGCAACCAGAACTCTACACCCTCATCCATATGCTGTTGCACCATAAATTTATATAATGGCATATAATTTTGAAGGTTGGAACTCCCTGCCTATTGATATCAGGCAGACGCCTTCGCTGTATTCCTGCCTGCCAAAAACGTCCTGGTTTAGGCAAGCATACCCAGATGCTTAGCAATGCTGTTGTGGGTTTCATCCGTTTTGGTATTTTAACTCTTTGTATGTTTCAAAGTACGGTTGCAAATCTTTCTTGATCTTATTGTTTTATCTTTTTCCAAACTGCTTTGGGTTTTGTTTTTCACAATCAAGCAGTGCATACATCTTATGAAATAGATAAAGTAAATAAATAAGTTGCATGCACATGTTCCAGAGGGCTCACACACGCACATCGATTAAGCCTCCCATCCTCAGCGCTCAATCCCTGCCTGAGCCACAGAAGAGTCCATATTATGTCTGGGGTTTGGAGAATTTCCCTTGCCTCCCACCTCACAAGTCCCCTCCAAGCTCTCGCTGAGCTGCCATACTTCAAACTGCGGTTTCTCCTGGCGAAACCTGACCCGACTCTCTCTTTCCAGAGACAAAGCAGGGCAAGAGCTCCAGTTCCAGGCCAAGAGACTCGGTTTGGCTTCTGGAGCTGAAAAGGGAGTGTAAAGTCTGTTTGAAAGAGATGGCAGGCAGGCAGGCAGGCAGGATGGGGACCCCATGATGGGCCTTGGGCTAAGGGCAGAGACTGCACACTTACTATTTTATGTATTTATTGCATTTATTTGTTGTTGTTTAGTTGTTTAGTCATGTCCGCCTCTTTGTGACCCCCTGGACCAGAGCACACCAGGCACTCCTGTCCTCAACTGCCTCCCGCAGTTTGGTCAAACTCATGTTTGTGGCTTCGAGAACACTGTCCCACCATCTCATCCTCTGTCGTCCCCTTCTCCTTGTGCCCTCCATCTTTCCCAACATCAGGGTCAATTTAAAAGCATCAATTCTTCAGCAATCAGCCTTCTTCATGGTCCAGCTCTCACTTCCATACATCACGACTGGGAAAACCATAACTTTAACTTTACGGACCTTTGTCGGCAAGGTGATGTCTCTGCTTTTCAAGATGCTATCTAGGCCTGTCATTGCCCTTCTCCCAAGAAGCAGGCGTCTTTTAATTTCGTGGCTGCTGTCACCATCTGCAGTTATCATGGAGCCCAAGAAAGTAAAATCTCTCACTGCTTCCATTTATATATCCCATCTTTTCCTCCCAAGGAGCTCAAGGTGACCCCACCTATAGGCATCTGCATTTAACCCCCCACAACAACCCTGCGCGGGAGGTTTGACTTGAGGGGCAGCTCCTGCCCTCCACAAGGTCACCCAGTGAGCGTCACGTAGCGAAGCGGGGTTTGGAACCCAGGTCCTTCCCAGGTCCCGGTCCAACACTCTAACCACTATACCACGCTGTCTGCCTGAGAAAAGGGACAAGGCCATTGCACTGGTCATTGCACCCCATCAGCCAGAATTTCTCCCGCGCTGATTGACAGGGTTTTCTGCTCGCGTACAGAACTGAACAGTTTTTATAGGCATGGCAGTGTTATCGCAACTTGATTCATGGGAGGCCACAATAAATTTGCTGTGAAAAGGAAAGGAAAACTCAGGAAAACGACCTTGCTGGTCAAAGCACTGAATCATTCCACACTCCCTTCACAGTTCACCTTTTAAACTTTCAGCCACCTTCATATTTTTACACTCTGACAGAGATGCGACTCAGACTTGCAGACCCCAGACCCAGACACTCAGCTTCCATAATACTAAGATGTTCCTGTGGGCCAACATGCCTCAAAGCCTTAATTACATTGCTAATTGTTTAGCATGTGCAATTAATTGTGTATTCCCTCTTTGCTGCCACCCTGGGAAAACAGTCCTCAACTGCAACCTAGGCAAGAATATTAGAAATCGGGGCAATTTCTTTTCTTTCTTTCTTTCTTTCTTTCTTTCTTTCTTTCTTTCTTTCTTTCTTTCTTTCTTTCTTTCTTTCTTTCTTTTTTGCAATTTTACTTATTTATTAAAGTTCTTATGTTACATCGGTAAACATTATCATATTACATCACAAGGCTTATTATACTGTAATTATCAGCATGTATAAAAGTTTATATACTTACAGGAAAGGAAAAAACAACACAAGGCCAACAAAAAAACTATTCCAAAATCATATATATACCAACACTTTGGGCTTCCTGTCTATCCTGTTGTATATTTCTTTTTTTCACAAATGAATGTACTCTTTTTATTGTATATTTCCTTACATTTTATCTAATACATTCTTATATCAATATGTACCCTTGGTCTTATTTCTTAACTCAGTCTCTCTCCAACTTCAATCGAATGCTAACATAGATAGCGAACCTTTACTGTATTGTTGAACCTATACCTTATATCTACCCCACTTTTCCATAAATTTTTGAGAAATCAGGGCAATTTCTAATGGAGCTGCTTTGCTGCATGAGGCTCATGTCAAATCTAAACAGTTATTGGCACGATGTGCAGGCAACCTAGACAACTCACTGCCGCAAGACATGTTAGCAATCACAAGCTTAAATGGCTCTTTAAAAGTGTCCAAGAATTGGGACCAAGACTTGGGAGACCAGAGTTCAAATCCCCACTCAGCTATGGAACATGCTGGGTCACCTGGGGCCAGACTCAGTCTCCTAGGCTGACCTACCCTACAGGGTTGTTTTGAAGATGAAATAAGGAAGGGGAGAACCACGTGTGCCAGCTTCAGCTTCCTGGGCAAAAAGTAGGCTATAAATGTCATAATAATAAAATAGATAAGATTTGCTCTTCCCTGGACTTCCTGTTTGGCTGCCATGGCGAACGGCTGTCCCCATTACACCAGAGCCTTTTTGTATGGAATTTGAGGATAACATGGGAGTAATTATCCTCCCAAACCCCCCAGGGCTGAGGGGGGCAGCTTCACCCGCAGATCGTCCAATACCTGCTGCCCGTCAGGAAGGAATGAGGGGGCAGGGAGCACTGGGTGCAATGCACCGTGCGTTTTTGGCAGCTCTCCAAAGCTGCCAACATGAGCAGCGGACACCTGCTTTTAAAGATGAAATTTGGACTTAATTAGCAAGCATGCCCTGAACTAGGGGAGGTAAAGTATTCTGCTTATTGACTCAGCCACTGGGTGCCAAGGATTCGATCTGGAGAAGGACTATCATTGCAATCGGATTGGTATGTCGGAACGGAAGGGTGGGGTGAGCCTTCATTATTTCTCTTTGATATATTTTGCATTTGCTATTCTACCTGGCAAACCTCTCTCGAAAGACTGACTGCCTGACTGTTTGAAGTACGCAAGCGGGATTGAAAGAATCTTTTACTATCGGGATGATTATGGTTTAACTACAGAATTGACTGCGTTAAATTGGACTACGATTTTGGCAATCACTTTCTACGGAATGATAAAAAAGAATTTATGATGGGAATCATGGTATTCTTGCTGAAGCACCGGCTTATTAACTTATTAATAAATATATATGTGTATATTTTTAAGGCTTGCTCTTGCCTAGCCCAGCTCCTACCCCCACCCCCCACCCCGGGCTATGAGACAAACACATAAAAAAACAAAACAAACCCAGGCTGGCATGGGATGCTACATTCATGAGAAGAAACAGAATGCTTGAGGTTTTAGGACTGGCAACGTTTCCCCCCTACAAAGCTAATTCCTTGTGGTTTCTTATTAGCCGAGTTGTGACAACTTTGCTGTCTTTATAAAAGCTGTCAAGTTCTTTATGCAAGCAGACGAACAGCCTGTCGGTCAGCCCAGGAGAATCTGGCTGGTGGGGTCTTCTCCAGCACAATTGCCCTGTCTAAATAAACACAGGGTCTTGAACAGACCTTTACCCCTTTAAGGTTCTCAAAGGGTGCGGCATGCCACCCTGGTGTGGCATGAATGGATGGCAAGTGTGGCAGGAAGATTCAAGGACAAAGAAACATTTAAACATTTCAATGTGGTATACCATAGTATCAAAATATTTTTTTCTTTGCAAAATGCAGGTACAGTAGTACCCTCAGGTTACAGACGCTTCAGGTTACAGACGCCGCTAACCCAGTAATAGTACCTCGGGTTAAGAACACAACCCCAGAGTCGGTCACGACTGGACCTAATGGTCAGGGGTCCTTTTACCTTTAAACAATTTATTTAACTAAAACAATAACATTATTGCATATGTATCCATGTTTGCTAAGTGATGTGGTTAAACAATTAAAACACACACATCCTTAGACTGATTTTTGGCACATATGAAAAACAAATCCTTATTTCCTGATGAATAGCCTTTGGACTTATAATGCAACTTAAATAGAAAACTATCTTTAGAAAGATGTTTTCTCCAAAAGCATTTTATTTTAAAAATCCCAATTTAAATAAAAAAATCTGATTTAAATAAAACAAATCCGATTATTTTATTTTATTCTTAAAAATCATTGATTTTTATCCACCCTGATTTGTACCCTAAGGCTATTTGAGTCTCCCTTTCCCAAGGGTCAAGTGACTTCCTTATAGGAAATGTGTCTGGTGTATTGGACTGGCCAGGATGCAAAACTTCAGCTCATTAATGAGGTGCAAATTGCTGAGGTTTAGACATCTTATTACTCCACCACACAGGTGCTAATGGGTCTTGGTCCTCCCTGGCATGAGACCCCACTCCTGTGAATTAGCCTGCCTGATGTTAGGCATATTCCTGGGGTGCCCCCATCCTGACAAACAGAGGCAAGCATGTGAGCAAGGAAGTGCCACCTGCTCCACACTGTCCGAAGTGTGTGACAGATTGGTTTGCACTGGTATCCCCATCGGTTTCCCCGAAGGACATGTTCAATGAGAAGAGCGCCAGGTGCAAACCACAAGCTCGGTTGGTGGACGACAAGCTTAACATGAGTCAACAGGGTGATGCAGCGGCAATAAAAGCAAACACTGTTCTCGGCTGCTTCGACAGAAGTACAGTGGTACCTCTGGATGCGAACCGGATCCGTTCCAAAGCCCCATTCGCATCCAAAAGCGAACACAACCCGCGTCTGTGTGTCTGCATGTGCCACAATTTGGTGCTTCTGCGCATGCGCGTGATGTCATTTTGAGCGTCTGCACATGCGCATGCGGCGAAACACGGAAGTAACACACTCTGTTACTTCCGGATCGCTGCGGAGCGCAACCCGAAAATATTCATCCCAAAGCTACTTCAGCCCGAGGTATCACTGTACAGTTGTACCTTGGTTCCCAAACGCCGAAGACCCAGAAGTAAGTGTTCCAGTTTGCAAATGTTTTTCGGAAGCCAAACATCCAAAACGGCTGTTGGCTATTGTTTCTGGGGAGCCTGGACCCGGGGTAGGCAACCTAAGACCCATGGGCCAGATCCGGCCCAATCGCCTTCTAAATCCGGTCCGTGGAGGGTCCAGGAATCCGCGTGTTTTTACATGAGTAGAATGTGTCCGTTTATTTAAAATGCATCTCTGGGTTATTTGTGGGGCATAGGAATTCGTTCATTATTTCCCCTCCCCCCAAAAAAATATAGTCAGGCCCACCACATGGTCTGAGGGACGGTGGACCGGTCCATGGCTGAAAAAGGTTGCTGACCCCTGGTCTGGACCAATCAGAAGCTGCGCCTTGGTTTTTGAACATTTCAGAAGTCAAGCAGAACTTCTGGAACGGATTAAGTTTGGCGCTTTTGTTTTTGTCATTTATTTTGAATTTTTGTTTTTGAGGTTTTTTCGGTTCATTTGTTTTTGGGACTATGTGGAACCCAGTTCAGTTACTGATTGATGGATTGTGTGACTGTGGAAACGAATAAAAGCCCCCTATCCAAACAATGACTATCATCAGCGCAGGTAAGATTTTTTTTTTTAAAAAAACTTTTTTTTATCTACAATCTTGTCTTATATATTTTACAGTATAGTACATTGATTATTGCTTTCCTTTTATGGTTCAATTGTCTCATTCGATAGTAAAATTCATGTTAAATTGCTGTTTTAAGGGTTGTTTTTAAAAGTCTGGACTTTCTATGGGAAAGCGCGTCTTGGTTTTGGAATGGACTTCTGAAATTAAGTTTGAGAACTAAGGTACCACTGTATAGTTTCCAGACCAAGGTAAGCAATGACCTTTTAAATTGTGTGCAGGGGTTATTGTTTTTGTTTGTTACTCTGTTCTGTATTTTTGTGCTTTTATATTGTAAACTGCCTTGTGATCCTTGCATGAAGGGTGGTATAGAAATTTAATATATAAAATAAAATAAATAAAATAAAATAACAAAACTAAACTAAACTAAATTAAAATAATATAATATAATATAAAACAAAATAATAAAATAAAATAGAAGAAGCTTGGCCTTCTCTGCAGAAGGCTAGATTTCTAGGTAAAAGCGTTTTGTTCCACGGAGGAGCATTCTGTGATGTGAGTCCCCACCTGCAGTCCCACGCAATACAATCCAAACGTAGATTTACTGCCTCATCTGTTGTTTACAAGACCCGGATTCAAGAGACGACGGTGATATAAGAGGCCTAGAAAACAATCCACTGCATTGGTGCAAGATGGGTTATATTTAAATGCCATGAGCCAGGAGCATTCCTGGGGAAGCAGCCAGTCCCTATGGAAACTGAGACGCCTGAACATGTGTCCGTCAGCCGAGAATCCTGGCTCCACACTTGACAGTTGCCGGTCGTCAACCGTTTTACTGCGTGTTGCACAACATGCCCCGTCTGGCTCTGCAAAACGGCAGCAACCCAGCAGGGCTTTAAGCGATTCAGCCGCCGAACCAAAGGCTCTTGTCAATGACCCGCCTTCCCCATCCTTTAAGGATCTTAGGAACATTATCGCCAGGTCAGCTCACGATCTGCAAATCGCTTTGATTGTGTGACTGCAGTACATTGTTTATTGCTTATGGATCAATGGTCTTGTTAGATAGTAAAATTCAGGTTAATTTGCTGTTTTGGGGGTTGTTTTTAAAAGTCTGGAATGGATTAATCCGTTTTGCATTGCTTTCTATGGGAAAGTGCACCTTGGTTTTGGAATCAACTTCCGGAACGGATTAAGTTTGAGAACCAAGGGACCGCTGTATTTAAATAATTGAAATGAATACGGAACAAACAGTCGTCTCTGCTTGTGTTCAGTGGGACACCGTCTCTAGGCTTGGAGAAAACAACTCCATTCACAAATAAGCACACACATTTTTGGGTTCACACTACGCAAAGCAGACTAAGCCAGGGCATCACATCTGAGCAGTGATATCAGGACGAAATGCAAGGAGAGGTGAAAGGCATGCTGTGGCCCTGATGGCTGGATCAGGAGACGACCTGGTCCTGTGTGTTCCTCGAATCCTAGAACTCAATGCACCCCTATCTGGTGCTCCAGCTGCCTCAAAGGAGGCCCACTTGGTACCGTCTCAGCAAAGGTCTCCACTGCACGGACACCCACTCTGAAATGTTATGAGAACATAGGACAAGCTTGCTGGATCAGCCAATGGTCCATCCATCCGTCATCCTGAGCTTGCAATGGCCAACCAGACGCCCGTGGAAGCCTGCAAGCTGCGCATGAGCCCGGCAGCAGTAAGACCGTGCCCACCTGCCAGCAACTGGAATTCAGAAGCGCAATTATGCAAAGGATTGTGGCATTATCAGATTGATGCTTGCAAAAAAAATTATTCTGGAATAAATCAGTACTGTCAAACCTCAGCTCCCAAACGCCTCCGTTTTGGAACGTTTCGGTTCCCGAATGCTGAAAACCTGGAAGTAAATGCTCCGGTTTTCGAACGTTTTCCAGAAGCCAAATGTCCAATGTGGCTTCCACTTGACTGCAGGAAGCTTGGCAGCTGAGGCACGGCTTCCAAACATTTCGGAAGCCGAAGGTGCTTCCAGAATGGATCACGTTCGGAAACCGAGGTTTGATTGCACTCAGCAAGAACATCGACGTCACGGCATAGGAAGAGCCTGGCTGCTGGATCAAACCAAAGGCACGTTGAGCTCAGCAACTTCCATTTGTCTGCTCTTCTGGAGAAAGCATGCCTGTATCCCACATGAAGGCTTTCGGCAAAGGAAAGGGGTGGGCCAGCCTCTGCAATCCGTCACACACACACTGAAGACAGACATGACTTGTCACCAGAATCCATCATTCCTCTGCTCTACCCCAAAACAACAGCCCCTCTGGACATACGCAGAATGGTGTCTTCTATGGATGAAACTGAATTGTCTAGAATCGGAACATCCCTGCATGTACTCAGAGGGTACCTATGTACACAGGCTCTTCAGGATTTAACCCCCTTCCGTTGGGCCTGTAAGACAGAGCTATTCCGCCTGGCTTTTAATCTGAATTCAGCCTGATCTTTTATTCCCCTTCTCTTCTCCCCCACTCCCCTTTTATGAAGATCACCCGCTCTGAGACCCCACAGCTAATTCTCCCCTGGCCTCCTCACTGGCCCAAGTAGGACCAATTCAGCCAGCTAGCCCTGGGGATTATCTAACTGATTTTTAATTTTTATTGTTATTCATGTTTTTATACTGTATTTTATGCTGCTTTTACAATTAAGTGGTTTAAATTTGTTGTTAGCCACCCTGAGCCTGGCTTTTGAACCGGGAAGGGCAGGGCATTAATAATAATAATAATAATAATAATAATAATAATAATAATAATAATAATATCACAGATGGGAAAACAATGAGTTGCACAAGAAAAGTCATGCTGATTGGCACATCCTGGCTGGCGAAGCATTGTAGGGCCCACAACTCTGCAAACACCTCCAACCCATATGCATTTAATCCATGAAGAGAGCATGTCCACACTGCAGCCCGGCAACTCAACCCCTTAAGCCTCTTGCCGTGAGGCTCCCTTGCATTTTTCATTAAAAATGCAAAGGCGTCCAGACCTTGTGACTCAGTTTCACACAGGCAGAGGAGGACGCTTAAAACATTGGAGCGAAACGCCACGCCGGCTTTCAACATCTATGCCTGGCTATTCCAGTGGGTTTCAGAATTTTCTAGCTGCAGAGAGCCCTTTCCAAGTCGACGTGTGTCTGCCGAGCAATGGCTTGTTGCAGAGAATTGTGGGAAGCGTCCCAGGGCGTTCACGCGAGGCGCCGGCCAATCTTGCTGGGCGTCACTGTGGCTCTGTGTAAACGGAGAACACGTCCGGGAACACACCAAACAACACTCGCCTGCATTGGTACATCACAGGAGTTGATCGGTGGCGGTGGTCAAGCCCATCTTTCAGGGAAATCTGCCTTGCAGCACTGACCTTCTCACTCTGGAACCGCAAATCACCTCCAAGAAAGCCTCAGTTTCTCCGGGACAGATGCTCATTTTCGTATGACATGTATAATAACTCAGTGAGTCCCCTGTGCCCGTTTGCCACAAGTGTAGTTTAAAATGAAAAAGGAAATCTTCATTAGCTGGCATGCAGATTTCTATTTTTAAAATGGCTCTTTTCCACTTTCTACACCTCATTAACCAGCTTCACACTTTTCGGACCGAAAGGCATTTTTAGCACCACTTCCGAACGTGTCCTTAGATGCTCCATTAGAAAATGCCAAGGTGCACAAACTAAGTACAAACGTGTATTTGGGGCACATCCGCTGCACTAACTCGCATTCATTGCCTATCACTTTAGCATCACTTCACCGGAAGAATCCCAGGAACTGTAGCTGGCAAGATGCTCTGGATCCTGTTAGGCGCTTCTAGCCCCCCACTTAAAAAACTACAGTTCCCAAGAGTCCCTGTGAAGAGGGGATCTGATTGTCAAACCAGTTTTCACTCATATAGAGTTTAGAGTTTCAGGAAATACCTCTCAGGATTTATGAGCAGGAAGGCAAAACAGGGAACAAAAAGCAATGATCAGCTCCATCTGTGCACACTGAGAGAAGCAACATCTGACTGAATTGTCCCCATTTCAATGAGTCCAGAAAATTACCATCTGTGTGCCCGGAATTCAAATCACCTCATACACAACAGGGCAAAGTCCTAGATTTTCAAACTGCATTTTTAAGAAGCACAATTAAAATAAATCTATTTGCTGAAAGAACTCTTCAGAAGGCCACACAGAATCACCACTGCCTTGACCGTATTGTTTGATCTGCTGAGTCCTTCGAGAAGGCCGGGCGCCATTTTGCCAAGATGGAAGCCAAAGAGTTCTTTGACTGAGTTGCTGCTGGGCTTGTGGTTCTTATAGCAGCTAAAGGTAAAGGGACCCCTGACCATTAGGTCCAGTCGTGACTGACTCCGGGGTTGCGGTGCCCATCTCGCTTTATTGGCCGAGGGAGCCGGCGTACAGCTTCCGGGTCATGTGGCCAGCATGACTATGCCACTTCTGGCAAACCAGAGCAGTGCATGGAAATGCCATTTACCTTCCTGCCGGAGCAGTACCTATTTATCTACTTGCACTTTGACGTGCTTTCAAACTGCTAGGTTGGCAGGAGCAGGGACCAAGCAATGGGAGCTCACCCCATCGAAGATACGAACCACCGACCTTCTGATTGGCAAGCCCTAGGCTCTGCGGTTTAACCCACAGCGCCACCCGCGTCCCCTTATAGCAGCTACTACTATGCTATAAGATCCACCGTCCTGTGATATCATATATGAGTTTGTACTACTGATGAAGCCCAAGACGGCGAAACAAGGCTAATATTCCAGAAATCCTTGTCGAACTGCAACAACCTTTCGTGTGGATTGTTGGACTCTAGGAACAGACAGGTGGAACAGACATTTTCACATATATGGACCTCATGCATAAACTGATTACTGAATGAACTGATCCACTGGGTCTTCTACTTTTTTCGTTGAACTTTGAGTTACTTCTGTGGAAATCTACAGTTCAATACAATGAATAGCATATATTATTTTTTTCAAACGTACAGCCGGCTACGTTTCGTGTGTTTATTGAATGGGCTTGTGGTTCTGACAACAAGAAGTCTTATAAGAGAGGGCTTGATGTTACCTCCAAATGTCTGCTCCTAATCTTCAACTGGGCTCTCTCCCTTAATTTCCTAGCTTCAAGACAACATGACAACCCATCCAACTGTTTAAAAAAACTCCCTCAGAAGGTGGTGTGCTCCCCTTTGCTGGAGAGCTTGAATGACCTTCTGTCAGGGGTTCTTTAGCCATGATTGCCACATTGCAGGGGTTGGACTAGATGACCGCTGGGGTGCCCTCCCAGAACTACAATTCTGTGAGTCTCTGTGCCACCTGAACCAAGACTACCAGCCTTGCTACCAGGTTCCTTCCCACCAGAGATGGCAAGGGTTGAACGTGGGCACCTTCTGTGTATCAAAAGCTCAGCACCGGCCACCTTTCCTGTCTCTACGGTGGGACCATCTCTCCTTGCTTCCCACCCTGGCAGAGCTCCCATGGCAACAGACCGATGCTGGATCTTCCGGTGGTAACTTAGAAGGCTCCTGGAGAGCTGGACAATTTATTTTACTGCCTGCTCCACTCTAAAGGCTCAGGGAAGGCAATAAAATGAATAGAGACATAAGACCTCATTAAAACTGAATTTCCTTCCAACACTGAAATCCATATTTTGAAACCCAAACCCTCCAGCTTTTCCCTCTTTCACGAAAGGACAGAAATGCCAAACTCTGAGTGTCCTGCAACATGTGATTTGCTTTTTATTTTGTAAAGGGTGCTCTTGAAAACGTACAGAATGGATTTCTTTCAGAACTGAGCGGTCACAGCTAAGCTGCACGAACCTTGGAAGAGGGGCAAGCGCTTTCAGGCAGGCTTCACCCCATAACAGTTAACCTGGGGGGCTTTACCCCTCAACAAGGAGTGGCCAGAGCTCAGGGACAGACCAAAGGTCCCGGGTTCAACAGCACAAGGTGATGATGATGAGGCCATCTTCAGCACAGTTAAACTGTGGAACTCCCTGCCACAGGAGGCAGGGATGGCTGCCAACCTAGATGGCGTTAAAAGAGGAGTAGACAAATTTGTGGAGGTTATTGCTGTCGATGGCCAGGATGACTATGCTCTACCTCTGCAGTCAGAGGCAGCCAGGCTTCCGAATCCCAGTTGCTGGAAACCACAGGAAGGGAGAGGCCTCTAGAACCTGGATCCTGCTTGGAGGTTTCGCACAAGCATCTAGTCGGTCCCTGTGAGAACAGGATGCTGAACCAGATGGGCCACTGGCCTGATCCAGCAAGATCTTCTCATGTTAGAATGAGTCTTTCACTCATCCTGCCATAAGGTAAGGTGATGCCACAGAAGACAGAATCAGAATTCAAAATAACTTTTACAGATTGGAGTACTGGGCGCAAGCTCACAAAATGAATTTCAACAAGGACAAATGCAAAGTTAAGCACTTAGGCAGGAAGAACCAGATGCACATATATAAGATGAGGAACATCTGGCTTACCAGTAGGAGACGTGAAAAAGATCCAGGGGTCTTAGGACCACAAGCTTAACATGAGTGAACAGTGTGATGCAGCAGCAAAAGAAGTGAATGCTATTCTAGGTGGCACCCACAGAAGTCTAGTGTCCAGATCAAGGGAAATAATAGTATCACTCTATTCTGCCTTGATCAGGCCACACCTGGAATACTGTGTCCAATTCTGAGCACCACAATTTAAGAAGAATGTGGACAAGCTGGAGGATGGGCAGAGGAGGGCGACCAAGATGATCAAGGGTCTGGAAACCAGGCCTGATGAGGAACGGTTGAAGGAGCTGGGGATGTTTAGCCTGGAAAAGAGGAGACTGAGAGGAGATATGATAGTCATCTTCAAATATCTCAAGGGCTGCCACATGGAAGATGGAGCAAGTTTGTTTCTTCTGGAGGGTAGGATTCGAACCAATAGCTCCAAGTTGCAAGAAAGGAGATTCCGACTAAACATCAAGAAGATGTTTCTGATAGTATGAGCTATTTGACAATGGAATGGTCTCCCTTGGGAGGTTGTGAATTCTCCTCCATTGGAGGTTTTCAAGCAGAGGTTGGATGGCCATCAGTCAGGGATGCTTTAGCTGAGATTCCTGCATTTCAGGGGGTTGGACTAGATGACCCTTGGGGTTCCTTCCGAGATTCTAAGATTCTATGATCTTTGTCCAAAGACAGATTTCCCCTTGGAAATCCAGCTGAGCAAAAGCACATTTCCTCTCTGACATTTAAACTGCCACCTTCAGCTCAAATTCTGAGCCTGCCTGGAGATGAGGAACTCAAATGCTGCCAAGATACGCAGATGATGACTCCTCACGCCCCTTTCACGCCACAGCCATGCAGTTGCCGGGATTTGACCACACCGGCCAAGCGGGCTCCAAAAAACCTTTGGCGTTGTCTACCGGATTGCAACATCTGCTTGGGTAGCTAACGCTACCAATTCGGCCACTTGGGAAGGGAGTGTGTGGAAATGGGTCTCTTGATTTCAGCCTTCCCAAAAAAATCCAGAATGACACAATTCATCTAGGTTGTGAAAGCATCACAGAATGTTGGATTTGGGAGGGATATTGAAGGCCTAGAAGGCTGATCGCCGAAGAATTGATGCTTTTGAATTCTGGTCTGGAGGAGACTCTTGAGAGTCCCATGGACTGCAAGAAGATCAAACCTCTCCATTCTGAAGGAAATCAGCCCTGAGTCCTCACTGGAAGGACAGATCCTGAAGCTGAGGCTCCAAGACTTTGGCCACCTCATGAGAAGAGAAGACTCCCTGGAGAAGACCCTGATGTTGGGAAAGATGGAGGGCACAAGGAGAAGGGGACAACAGAGGACGAGATGGTGGGACAGTGTTCTCGAAGGGACCAGCATGAGTTTGACCAAACTGCAGGAGGCAGTGGAAGACAGGAGTGCCTGGCGTGCTCTGGTCCAGGGGGTCATGAAGAGTCGAACATGACTAAACGACTAAACCACCACAACAAATTGAAGGCCTAGGAATCTACAGCATCGCTGACTGGTGATGGCCGCCCAGTCTCTGCCTCGGCAAAGGAGAGGACACCACTTCCTTGAGGCAGACTGTTCCACTGTTGAAAGGCTCTTGCCATTAGGAAATTTCTCGTAATGTTCATAGCAAAAAAAAAACAAAACAAAATGGCTGCCTTGCAGTTTCCACCCTCCAATGCTGGTCCTGCCCTCTGGAGCAACGGGAGAACAAGAGTTCGCTCCATCTTCTGTGTTAGACAGCCCAGCAGGTTTCTGAAAACCTCTGCCATGGCTCACATTAATATAAGCATGAGAAAAGCCTGCTGGAGCAATGGCCCATCTAGTCCAGTGTCCTGTTCTCAAAATGGCCAAACAGTTACCCCACTGGGAAACCTGCAAGCATCGGAGCACAAGAGTAGCTCTCTCCCTTCCTGTTGTCTCCAGTGGCTGGTATTCAGAAACCGTTCTGCCTCCAATTGTAATGATGATGATGATGATGATGATGATTATTATTTATCATTTCTGCCCCGCCCACCTGGCTGGCCTCCCCCAGCCACTTTGGGTGGCTTTCAACAGAACATTAAAAACAGAATAAAACTTCAAACATTAAAAACTTCCCTATGCAGGGCTGCAGTCAGATGTCTTCTAAAAGTCAGGTAGTTGTTAATTTCCTTGACATCTGATGGGAGGGCGTTCCACAGGGCAGGCGCCACTACCGAGAAGGCCCTCTGCCTGGTTCCCTGTAACTTCTTGCAGTGAGGGTCAGAAGGTCCTCGGTTCTGGATCTCAGTGTCCGGGCTGAACGATGGGGGTGGAGACGCTCCTTCAGGTATACTGGGCCGAGGCCGTTTAGAGCCAAATATAGCCTTCCTTACTAGTAGCCATCAGAAGAACCTTACACTCCATAAATCTGTCTAATCTTTTAAAGCTATCCAATTTGGTGGCCGTCACTACCTGCTTGTGGCAGGGAGTTCCGCAGTTGAACTGTGCACTGTGCAAGTATTTTCTTTTGTCCTGAATTCTCCCAACATTTAGCTTCCTTGGATGCCCCCCAGCTGGGTTCTAGTATTATGAGATTTCGCTCTCCAATTTCTCCATCCTGTGGGTTTATAAACATCTATCATGCCACCTTTTAAACTCGCCTTTTCTCTAAACTAGAAAGTCCTAAATGCTGCAACCTTCCTCATAGGGGAAGTTTCTCCATCCCCTTGATAATTTTCATCGCCCTCTTTCCCACAATAATCCACAATCTTTCCCACAATAATCTTCTCTTCTCCAGGCAGAACATACACAGATCTTTCTGTTGTGCTCCACAGCAACTGAACTATATCAGTTCCAGAGAAAGTAAACTGCAATGCAGCCAGAGAACCATAAAGGCAGAAAAATGGAAGCCAATTCCTCCGCCTTCAGAGAGACTGTGCACAGCAACGGGTTAAACAGAAATATAACCAAAACAACTTATTTGGTTAATAAATGGCTAATAAAAGAGCAGCGATTTAATTGTTTGAGGACCTAGCTCACCCCACCCTGGAGACTCTGAGGGCAGTTAACAGATTAAACAAACGAAGCATCCACTTTAAATCCAATTCGGCATCCAAAACTCCATTGGTCTCTTAACCCCACCACCGTCTCTCGGCTTGTCCCCTGCAGCAGAAGCCACCCCAAGCAGATTGTGCACAGCTTTCAGAAGGTTACAGCGCTGGGCTTTGATTAATCTCCGAGGGAGAGCGTTCCATAAATGCAGGGTCCGCATGCCGAAACTTTCTACATACGCCTCCTGGTTTATGGCCCCATTAAAAGGTTGCTTTGGGTTGACCTTGGAGAGTTGGATGAGATACAATCGACCAGGGCGGCTGCTGCTGCTACTGTCACTGCTGCAAGGGTAATAAGTCTGGCAAAGCTTCGGCTCAGGAGATCTAGAGAAACATTTCGGCTTAGATAGCCTGAGTGGAAGTCTGAGCAACTCGTACAAAAACAACAGCACGAAGCAGCCTGCACCACCATTGCAGTAGTGCACCAGAGTTAACTTTGGAAATAAATTTGGAAGCTTCTTTTTTGAGCGCTAAAGTGGTAAGAGTTTTGGAAGATATTTATTAAATGCCGTAAAGCAGCTTTGTGAGGGTTATTGCACCCTAAACGGCGGAGCAAGTACATTTAGCAAGGAAACGGCTGCAGCCCTAACAACGCTCTCCCTGGCTGTGCGGAAAACACATGTTGTAAAAACAGCCCGAGACTTGTGCGCAGCGTGCCCTGCAAAACGCTTTGAACTCAGCTGCGCAGGACTGAACGCTTCCCAACGCTCTGACTCAGATACGAGAGAGTCCACCGCGTGCGGTGACCCCGTTGACGCAGGGGTCCCAGAGGGCTGACTCAGTGGATTGTGACTCAGCGATGCCGTGTCGCCTCTGGAGGAGCCAAGCTCCTTCTGCCGGGATCGGCCAGAGGAACCCAGCCCGGCATAAAACACATGCACGGCATAGGGATGGAGAGGTTCAGGCAGCGCATGGCTCCTTCAGCCAACCCATTTCCCCATGTAATATCTAAACCACTCATGACCCACGGGGTTTCTCCTCTGCCTGGTGCAACTGGACAGCGCCATGCTCCGGAACCCACAACTACTAGTCTCCCTCGTCCTTCGGAGAGCGCAGGAGCATTTCTGCCGTCCAGTGGCAAGAGCTTACCTTCAAGACCTGGTGCTGCCTCTGCTGCCTCTGCAGTTCCCCATGGCCTCGCAGCCGCCGCCAGATCACAAAAACTCTGGGAAAAGAAAGAAAGGAAAGGGGGGTTGGTGGAGGGGGGCCGCTATTCTTGACGCTGGCTGCAGCCGGAGAGCTGGGAACACACCCACCCAATCCCCACCGCGACCCCCGCTTCTGCCCCTCGCCCAAGCCTCCCCGCAGCCCAAGCCCCCTCCCCTCGGCAGCCGCCCCACTGCACCCAAGCCGAGCCCCTCGCCTACCCGTAACCTGAGGCTCTGGCAGGAGCCGAACAGCAACTGCTCTGTTAACAAGCAGAACGGCAGCCAAAGCAGCCCAGCGGCTCCTGCCTGCTGCTCGGGAGGAAAGGAAAACCATTTCCCCCCACCGCCCTCCCCCCACCAGCCCAGCCACACGCTGGAGAAATTCCTAAAAATAATGTCAAAAGCAAAGCGCTCGTAAAAAAGTTGGGCGGCTGGGGAATGGAGTGGGGGAGCCGGGGGCTGGGTTCGATTTCAGGCTGCAGATACCAGGAGCGAAAGGCAAGGCATCCCTGGCTCTCCATTTTGCAGGCAGAGTTTCGGGGCAGGGCAAAAGCAAGCGAGGAGAGGACAGGAGCAGCATCTCCCAGGGCAAAAGGCAACCTGCGCAGGTGTGGGTATCAGCGGGCAAGGGAGAGGAGGAGGAGGAGACGATCCGGGGTGCTGTGAAAAAATCATGCACAAATCACGCAATCAAGGCTTTGGGAAATCATGCTCTGCAGGAGCTCATGGCCATTTGAGCAAAGAACGGGGCTTGAGGATATTACCTGAGAGGCAGTGGGGTTGTGGGTGAAAGCATATAAAAAGGGCCTGCTGGGTCAAAACATCTGGACCTAGCCCAGATGCCCCACGTCTTCCAGCAAATGGGATTCAGAAGCATTGCAGAGCAGAGCCGTTCCACTGAGTTAGTAATAATAATAATAATAATAATAATAATAATAATAATAATAATAATAATAATAATAATTTATACCCCGCCCATCTAGCTGGGTTTCCCCAGCCACTCTGGGCGGCTTCCAACAGAATATTGAAGAAGAAGAAGAAGAAGAAGAAGAAGAAGAAGAAGAAGAAGAAGAAGAAGAAGAAGAAGAAGACTCTCTTTTCTCCACCTGCTACGCCCTATTGCGCTTATTATGAAACTCAACCATACATAGCAGGGCATGAGCACATTACAGTTTAAGGCGCTTCCTGTACGCCAGCTTGTTCCAGTCCTTGCAAACAACGCTGGAAGGTAGGTCAGCGCTGTCACCCCCATTCTGGGGGAGAGGGGGCACCGAGGTGGGGAGAGCATGGCTGCCTACAACCACCTAACAAGCTGACTGAGGTTCACCTAGGAGCCTTGTTTCGTTATCTTTGGGAAGTCAGCGCGAGGGCTGGGGAGGGGCTTCAAATTCCAGCCTTGCGACAAGGCACTGTGCTTGTGCCCACAGGTTCCATGTCAAAGTGCTTTTGCAGCCCACGTGGCATAAAAAATTGGACTGCCCAACTCTGTCATGGGAGCATAGGAAGGAGCCTTATACTAAGTGGAGAATTGGGTCCATCTAGTTCAATACTGTCTACCCTGACTGGCAGCAGTGGCGCCAAGCTTTCAGGCACGGATAATTCCCTGCCTTAGCTGGAGATGCCAGAGGGAATGGCATCTCTGACCTATGGGCAAGTGGCTAGACCAGACCTCTAGACTAGAGGTGCTCAGCTGAGCTGGGAGGGGTCCTGATCCTGCTGCTACTCCTCCCTCCCTCCAGAAAGAAGGGGTCAAAGGGCTCCCCGGGCACCAGGGTCCCTTAGCCGTCTGCCCATTCCTCATGGCTTCCACCGGCACCCTTTCAAAACCACAGCTGGGCAACCTCTTTCCTGCTGGACGGCTCTCCGTAGCTGTGCTTTGGCTAGCGACGCCTCCTGGCCCGGGGCAGGGCATAGCCACAAGCCGGCTTCCAAGCACGGAGGAGCTCGGGTCAGCCAGCAGGCGAGCTCCAAAGCAAACAGCCCACTGCCGCTCCCGTGCTCCTTCGCTCGCCGGGACGGGAGCGCTGCATTCCAGCCGTGCAAAACATCCCTCTGCCGCTTCCAAAACAAAGGCCCCTTCTGGGCTCTGGGCAGCTCCAAGCGCACCTGAGAAGCAGCCCCTCGAAAGGCGCTGGGCCATCGGTTTGGTCCGGGAAGAGGGGGGTCCCGTTAACCTCTCAACTCCCGGGGAAAAGGAAAAGTCATGGGGTTTGGAAAGGCAGAATGTGGAGTGGGCGATGCAAGGTCTGTTCTCTTCCCACCCATAAATCACGTTCTGCTTGGTGCTGGCCTTGCCAAGCCATGTGGTGGCCATCGCCACAGCAACCTCGTGTCAGAAACAAATCACAGAAGAGGGTAGGCCTCCCGTCCCGCAGCAGCAGATATGGGCAGGATTTGTTGCAGGAACGCCGCAGCCCCGAAGAGACTAATCACAGGTCTGCAGAGACACTGAGAGGCAACAGCCGACTGCGTCAGATGCCAGGCAGGGGAATCGGCACAGCACAATGTGCATTTTACAGGGAGAGAAAGAAAGTTCCATAAATCCTGAGAGGTCAGGCTTGAAAAAGGAGCTGAAGTCGTTCCATCAGGCTGCAGAGCTGGGGGGGGGGGAGAGCAAAACAGGGCCAGGCCATGTCCTCTGCTGAGAGATCAGCTGCCTTTGGCCATCGTTGCATTAACACCTGGCAGCAGAGATGCCATCAGGCCACCCAAAACCATCTGAATCACAGTTGTAACGCGAAGAGCTAGTGCACAAGCATGTTTCCCCCTTTCCCATTTATTTCAGAGAATTTATATACCACTTGATTATAAAAACAAATAAACTAACAGTACATATGATTGTATTACTTATGTACTTATTTACCCTACTGTATACTCTGTTGTATTGTAATGCTTTGGTTATTTTTCCTTTTCCTTTTCACATCACAGTCGTACCTTGGTTTTCAAACAGCTTAGTTCTCAAACGTTTTCGCTCCCGTATGTCGCAAGCCTGGAAATGACTTCTGGTTTGTGAACTATTTTTGGAAGCCAAACATTCGATGGGGCTTCCAATTGGTGGCAGAAACTTCTGCTGGCCTCACTTTGGTTTACGAACGTTTTGGAAGTCGAATAGACTTCTGGAACGGATTCCGTTCGACTTCCAAGGTACGACTGTAGTCATATTTCTTTTATTTCATAATATTTTTTTCAGTGAAAACTTCTAATAACTAACTAACTAACTAGCTAGCTAACTAACTAACTAACTAAAACTAACTCTAAACAATCAAGTTCTTACAAATGTGGAATGGGTATCAAGGAGTCCCAAAGAGCTGAGGACCTCTGAGAGGAGGGGAAACCACAAGGGAGGACCGACTCCTGAACCTTGACTTGTGGTTGTGCAAATCTGGCTTCTAAAGCCTCACTACGTGATACTTCTTCTTTTTCCTTTTGTATTTTTATTTAGATTTTATTTAGATTTTCTGTCATGCAATTTAATTTAAAAAAAGAGAAATAATACATAACAGAAAAGAAACATTAAATCATTATATATTAAATCATCATACAATATCCATAAAGAAAAAACATAAACAAAATAAAATAAACTCACCACCCTGTTTAACTTCCCTCCACCGCTACTCGTCTTCTCTAGAATCAATTTTACCCTTATCATTGTATTCTGATTGTTTTTATTTTCTCTGTATACATACATATGTCATTGATAATTTATTGTTGTTGTTTTTTTTAATGAATTTTTATTAATTTACATCAAACACATACACACACAAAAAAACATAACAAAAAAATTTCCTTCCAGTAGCACCTTAAAGACCAACTAAGTTAGTTCTGGTATGAGCTTTCGTGTGCATGCACACTTCTTCAGATACCATGCACACGAAAGCTCATACCAGAACTAACTTAGTTGGTCTTTAAGGTGCTACTGGAAGGAATTTTTTTTGTTTTGACTATGGCAGACCAACACGGCTACCTATCTGTAACTAAAAAAATATATTAGTTTCACATCAAATTTTCACAACTTATTCCTTTTCAGGACTTCCTCCAGCTTTTCCGTAAATCATCCATAGTTATTCTTTAAATTACGCATTTCTTAATTTTATATTGACATTATTTATATCTTTCTTTTTATTCCCTTTAGACAATATTTCTTAATCTTTCACAGTGCTTCTTTAAACCCCATTAGCGTTATCTGTCCCTCACTTATATGTTCCAGATATTCCACAAATTTCCCCCAGTCCTCGATAATTTATTGTTTTGATGCATTTACGTTCTTAATCTAAGCATATTAGCATGTCTTTTTAGAGCAATATTTTGTCGTATAACCATCAAAGCATTGCCATTCTTTTCTTAGTTTTTGATTTGACTGCTTTTGTATGGATGCTGTTAATTTAGCCAATTTTAAATATTCATTTAATTCGAGAATCCATTCCTCCTTGGTAGGTAGTTCTTTAGATTTCCATTTAGATGCTATTACTATCCTAGCTGCGGTGGTTGCATATAAGAAAATTCTTTCTTTCGATTCTGGCATTTCTTTTCCTAAAAGGCCCGGTCTGCCTGCAGACTGTCTCACCAGAGTGGTGCCTACTCTGGTTCTCTCACTTGGACTACTGCAATGCTCTCTACGTGGGGCTACCTTAGAAGGTGACCCGGAAACTACAACTAATCCAGAATGTGGCAGCTAGACTGGGGACTGGGACCACATAACACCGGTCTTGAAAGACCTACACTGGCTCCCAGTACATTTCCGAGCACAAGTCAAAGTGTTGGTGCTGACCTCTAAAGCCCTAAATGGCGTTGGCCCAGTAGACCTGAAGGAGCGTCTCCACCCCCATCATTCTGCCCGGACACTGAGGTCCAGCACCAAGGGCCTTCTGGCGGTTCCCTCGCTGCAAGAAGCCCAGTTACAGGGAACCAGGCAGAGGGCCTTCTTGGTAGTGGCACCGCCCTGTGGAACGGCCTCCCACCAGATGTCAAAGAGAAAAACAACTACCAGACTTTCAGAAGACATCTGAAGGCAGCCCTGTTTAGGGAAGTTTTTAATGTTTGATGCATTACTGTATTTTGTTAGAAGGCCAGCCAGATGGGCGGCATATAAATAATAAATTATTATTATTATTATTATTATTGGTAAGTCTCTGGTTTTTTCGTTAATGGGATCTTAAGCATTTTTTCCCAACTCCTCATGTATTTCTCCCCACTACGTGATACTTCTGACAGACAAACATGAGGGGGGAAAGACCCAGCATAGAAGACTTGGACTCCAGAGGTTGAGCAGACACAAAAATACTCAGAATCTGGAAGTGGACCCGCTCCTTTCTGGGTAGCACATGCGGTCCCCGTGCCTGGCATCCTCCGTTGGCCCATCTGCAGTCCAGGCCCCTTTTTGCAGAGGGAGGGGGGCACAGTTCACAGCTGGTTGCAGGCCTGACACAGCATCTATTTCCCCCTCCGCACCAAAAGCTTGAAGCCTTTCCTCCTGGCTCCGCCAACAGAGGGCAGCTGTCATGGGGCACGGCTGGCAACTGTGCTGTTGGCGTGACCCCCCCTTCCCTTCCCGGTCAGCAAAGACCCTGCCAAAAGTTCCCCCTTCCCCCGGTCACGATTCCCGCCCCACCCCAGCAGTAAGAGAGGCCAAATTTCTGGCCCTCGCGAGGGGGCCTGTAAAGCAAGACTCCCTCAGGTGCGTTTGCCTTGGCGCGGGTTCAAGCCCCGGCCAATTAGAGCTACAGAAAACATACACTAAAAAAAAAAGAAAACCTAAATGGAGGAAAATAAGCTTTGCTGGGAGGAATCGTGTGTGTGTGTGTGCATTTCTATCGAACCCAGATGGCGAAGGCGCAGAAAGGAGAGGGGCAGCAGGGGGGAAACAGAGGCCCCAAAAATAATAAAAGAGGAGCCTTGTTTGAGGCAGGGCTGTTGAGACGGAGGGGGGCAGGAGGGCTGATTCAGCTCCTGCAGTAAATTGGTGGGGGGGGGGGAGTGGAGAGAGGGGGCCCAATGGAGGTTTGGGGGAAGCAGATCAGATTCTGGAGGAAAGATGCAGCTCGCAGGCATCATTTCTCTGCTTCTTCCAAATTTATTTGTTTGCTTATATCACATTTCTTTTTCCAAGGAGCTCAAGGTGGGATAGGCGGGGCATCGGTCTGGGGAGACAACAGAGGAGTCCCCCTTTTGGGGTGAGCTCAAGCTGTAGGGAGCTAGCAGCGCCTGCTGTGGCTGCAGAGACCAATAGGGGAGAGACATGTTTTATTGCAGCTGGGGCAGAGCAAGGCGCCAGGTTGTGCTGCTGCAGATGCACCAGGGCTGGTGTGAAGGCCTGAGGAGCCTGCTTTTTCTGGGGGTTGTTTGTCACAAGCCCACTTCCGTCTGCTCCTCTCCTGAGCAAAACTGCAGCCATATTGTCTCCTGTGGCCCATACAAGAAGACAAAGGATGCTTTGGCTGGGATTCCGGCATTGCAGGAGGTTGGACCAAATGACCTTTGGGTTCCCTTCCAGCTCCACAATTCCAAGATTGGATGGTGATGAGCCATTCAGGGCTTAGCCACACCTCCATTTGCCTCTTCACTTCCCCCTGGGAAAAGCTGCGGTTTAGCACCGAATTGGAACAAACGGCAATCAGGTTTAGCACCGAATTGGAACAAACAGCAATCAGGTTTCCTATGGATTGCCGTTTGTTCCAATTTAGCACTAAAGAGTGGATTTTCGGTGGGTGGGTGTGCAGTGGGGCAAACAACTCAGACTTCCATCCCTGATGCGTGAGCAAAACAATATTGGCTGTAGGTGCTCCTTCAAATCCTCATTCAAGGATTTAAAGAAGTTAAAGCCAGCAGTTCAATCTCAGCTCGGAAATGCACTGGTGGTATTTAACAGTGGGGGGGGGGGGGTGTCACATGATTCAGGCAGCCATATTTCAATATGATGAGTTTGGAAGAGGACTTTAAAGGGCCACACAGAGCGCATGGCAGCAGTCAAACCATGGCTTGATCATGGATTTCTGTGGCCAGGTCAGGCTTCTCCAGCCAGACGTGAGATTGTGACAGCATATCCCACCTGCGCCCAAAGGACCGCACTGGCTGCAGCCAACTTAAGGTTTTACTATTTCATTTATAAAAGTATTTCTGCACTGTCCTCTTCTAAAATATTAGGGTGGTAACTAGCAACACGGAAAACATTTAAAAGCAATGCAGAGCGATCATTAAAACGATGAACTGCTGAAGGATATTTTAAATGACTCCAGGTTTGTCAGCTTAAAAAAAGGTCTTGAAGACGCTAGGATGCGCGAAAGTCAAAAGGAAGGATGCCGAATCTCTGCTCAGTTTAAGCCAAGAGAGGAGAAGAAGACAAGGAATAAAATGTTACAGTTGTCAATGCAAGGTAGACAGAACAAGGGTCTGAACAAGAGTTTTGGTGGCGCCTGTAAAAAAAAAAGGTGGCAAATTCTGTCTTGAGGATCTCATTTTACATTAAGGTTACCAGATATTTTTCAATGAGTCAGGGGACACGTTTCAACTTCAATGGATTTTGTATGGGGACTGATTTGTAAATCCGGGGACTGTCCCCGGGAAACAGGGACGTCTGGTAACCTTATTTTACTTTTCAAGATGTAGAGGAATCCTTTTGAGGGAAATGAATCTCGACTTGCAACACGTGGACAAATTCAAACAAGTTCATTATGACCTTCAGCAGGGACAGCACTTTCATCTTCTAAACTTGATCCCAGACACAGGTCAGTATGCAATCAGAGCTTCTCCTCTTTAGTCAGATGCATGAGTAACCATTCTTGAATGCAAACATTTATTGAGAAATCACGCCTCAGTCGCAAGCCAAATATGCACTTATGCAGTCAATCGGAGGATAGTGCTGTATTTATAAATTAAGTGACTGTTCCTGAAGTCTAAATTTGGAAGCATTAAAAATATCCAGAGCACAGATGACACTCCTTGCCTCACACAAAGGCAATTACACTTCGGAAACACGGCAATTGTAACCCAAGGAATGAATGAGAATGAGTAAGAACAGCTGGCTCTTACATCAGACCTCTGAGACCTGACCTGTCTGTCTTCTCCTGACACCTCCACTATCCCAAATCTGGCCACCCAGGGGTGATTCATCCAGTCCAGCACCTTCTTCCCACAATGGCCAACCAGATACCTGTGGAAAACTCTAACCACAGAGGCAGAGCAAAGCCATCATGGCTAGTAGCCGTCGATAGCTCTCTCTCATTGGCCACGGTGAAAACTTCCAGACTGGACTACTGCAACATGCTCCCTATGGGGCTGCCCTTGAAGACTACTTGGGACCTAAGAACATCAGAAGAGCCTGCTGGATCAGCCAATGGTTCATCTAGTCCAGGGTCCTGTCCTGACAAGGCCAACCAGATGCTCCAAAAGGGAAACCAGCAAGCAGGATTCGAGCACAAGAGTAGCCCTCTCTCCTTTTGTGGTTTCCAGCAACTGGGAGACAGAATAATAGTAATTTATTATTTGTATCCCGCCCATCTGGCTGGCTTTCCCCAGCCACTCTGGGCGGCTTCCAACAAAGATTAAAAATACATTAAAATATCACACATTAAAAACTTCCCTGAACAGGGCTGCCTTCAGATGTCTTCTGAATGTCAGGTAGTTGTTTATCTCTTTGACATCTGGTGGGAGGGAGTTCTACAGGGCGGGCGCCACTACCGAGAAGGCCCTCTGCCTGGTTCCCTGTAACCTCACTTCTCGCAATGAGGGAACCTCCAGAAGGCACTTGGATCTGGACCCCGGTGTCCGGGGTGGAGACGCTCCTTCGGGTATACTGGGCCGAGGCCATTTAGGGCTTTAAAGGTCAGCACCAACACTTTGAATTGTGCTCGGAAACATACTGGGAGCCAATGTAGGTTTTTCAAGACTGGTGTTATATGGTCTCGGGGGCCACTCCCAGTCACCAGTCTAGCTGCCACATTCTGGATTAGTTGTAGTTTCTGGGTCAACTTCAAAGGCAGCCCCATGTAGTGCACATGGCAGTAGTCAAAGTGGGAGATAACCAGAACATGCACCACTCTGAGGAGACAGTCTGCAGGCAGGGAGGGTCTCATCCTGCGTACCAGGTGAAGCATTGCTGACTCTAACTGTGGAGGTAGAACATAGCCATTGTGGCTAGTAGACGTTGATAGCCCTTCCCTCCATGAATTTGTCCAATCCTCTTTTAAAGCCATCTAAGTTGGTGGCCATCATTGCTTCCTGCGGGATTCCATAGATTAACCATGTAGTTTAAGTCTGGAAACGTGGCAATTGCTATCCAAGGGCCAATCTAGAATGAAGATGATCTGCTGGCAGTCCTTCAGACCTCTGAGACCTGACCCGCCCTGGCACTTCCACCACCCCAAATCTGAACATCCGGGAGGGCGCTTCGTCCCCTCTTTGCTGATGGCCCATCAAGGAGTCGCCTCGCTCTCTCCGCTGGCCTAGGAAGCATCTGCTCCTCCCAAACTGGAGCCACTGGAGGTGCAAGTCCTGGCAGTCTCTGCAAAAGGGACTCGGCGGCCCTGCCAGCCAGCCGGCCAAGGCAATAGATGCAAACAGAGCACTCTGCACCCTTCCTGCCTCGGCCAGCTTCCTATTTCGCTTGGCGCTGGCCATGTTTCCGAAAAGGCGGCGACTCTGTCAAGGACCCAGCAAATTCCTGTGCTGTGCATGCTATTTTTTAGGTGTGATGCGGGGAAGCAGCAGCCAAATAGCACCTAGGAAACCAGAGGGCTATTTAGAGAGGAGCTGGGATGCAAAGCGTGTGGCAGACTCGGACCCCTGGAGTTTCCCTCAAACCCTACAGCTCAAGACTGGCAGCCTTCTAATGCCAGTCTAGTCTGAAAGGGAGTTATCCAGTGATCCAGTTTGGAATTGCCCAAAAAAGATGTTAGATTTTTTTTGTACGCCACAACTGCAGCTCAAATTTTACTGGCCAAGAATTGGAAAACACAAGAAGTACCAACAGTGAAGGAATGGCAGATGAAGTTGATGGACTTTTCGGAGCTAGCCAACCTGACTGGAAGAGTCCGTGACCAGAAGGAGGAGGAGCACCAGGAAGAATGGAAGAACTTCAAAGATTATTTACTTAAATATGCTAAGATAAATTAATCAGAAATACTTGCAAAAAATAGATAGGCTAAGGATTTAAATATGTGAAGTTATAGAATACTATGTTTAAAGCAAAGATGAAAAGAAACAAAGATGTTACGAGGATTAAGTCAATTTTATGAGAATCTGTTTTGGAAAACCGTTATAATGAGATAGATATAGATAGATAGATAGATAGATAGATAGATAGATAGATAGATAGAGATAGAGATAGAGATAGAGATAGAGATAGAGATAGATATAGATATAGATATAGATATAGATATAGATATAGATATAGATATAGATTGAAAATCAGTCAAGGGAATTTGAGGAAGTCACTTAACAATGTTATTAAGATAAGTTATTATATATGTTTGTTTGTTAGTTTAAAATTTTGGAAAATTAATTGGGGGGAAAAGGTAATCCAGTGATGTAGCAGAGGTTGCCAGTGCCCGGGGCTGCATGGAGGGGTGGGAGGGAGGGAGAGAACAGTGTCTGCATCGCCCAGGAGACCACAGCCACAGAGATGAGAAAAGCAGAGCCGACCCGTCCCGTTGTCTAGAGAAGTCACTTCCTGGTTTGCACGGAGAAACTGTTTGCAACTGAGCCCAGCAATAGAAGCGAACAGATGTATTGAGGAAGCACCAGGGGATGAAATTTTGGGCCCCCAACAATTTTGCACCCGGGGCAACTGCTCCTGTGCCCCCCATGCTATGCCACTGGAGTTATGCGGGTGGTTCAGTGCGGACAAGAATCCTGCACTGTAGGGGGCTGGACTAGATGATCCTTGGGGTCCCTTCCAGCTCTACTGTTCTATGATTTCTATGACATATCTCAAGAAAGCTGGGTGCAAGCCACAGGCTGCATACACAGCATGCATTGACAGCAAACACCCTGCCCACGGAATAATCCTGCACTTTCCTACGGGTGCTGGGAATTGTGGATCTGTGGGGGGTGAACTATGGTTCCCAGTATACTTTGGAAGGGGCAGTGTACTTTAATGCACATTAAAACCTATGTACAGTGGTACCTCGAGTTACAGACGCTTCAAGTTACAGGCGCTTCAGGTTACAGATTCCGCTAACCTAGAAGAAGTACCTCGGGTTAAGAACTTTGCTTCAGGATGAGAACAGAAATCATGCTCTGGTGGTGCGGCGGCAGCGGGAGGCCCCATTAGCTAAAGTGGTACCTCAGGTTAAGAACAGTTTCAGGTTAAGAACGGACCTCCAGGATGAATTAAGTTCTTAACCCGAGGTACCACTGTACTTTAAATGTGCTTTAAGTGCACAACTACACCATTTGACCCTAAACAAAACCATTCTGCTCCAGCCTCAGTTTCCGAACTGTAAAATGAAAACTGGCACTCACAGGAGTGAGCTGTGTGTGTGTGATCTCAAGATGAAACAGGAAGAGAAATGTGCTGCCAATGTGTTAGATGGAAGCAAAGAGAATCCAGGAACAAGCTCCGCCTCTGCCCCCTCGTTTCCAGGACCAACACGGGCCCCTGGCACCAACTGGCCAGCTTGCTCCACCAGGGGCCAGAACCTCCTGGCCGGATGCTCTCCTTGCAGCCAACTCCTTTCCCCTCCCTCCTTCCGCAGTGACATATTTACAAGAAAGCCCAGCAAGAGGATGCAGCGTGTCACCAGCTCGTATTTTCACACTTGCTGGCTTTTGTTTGCCCAGCAGGCAGGCTTCCTCCGCTCCCAAAATAATATTAGCGACTCAGCTCTGATCCAAAAGGCTGGCCGTCAGCAATTGGCCAGAACAACTGGCACTGGGGCATCGGGGGGGGGGAGTGGAATGGCTGGGGTTCTCCCCAGGGGATATGAAATGCAAGACGGAAAGAGTGCGACCCAGAACGGCAGAAGGCACCCAAGGGTGCTGCTTCACTTTTCACACGCACACCTCTGAATGTGAGCATAAAGCTGTCTGGCTGACATCAACAGTGGCGTAGCGTGGGAGGTGCAGGGGGGGCCGGCCACACCGGGCGCAACATCTGGGGGTTAAGGTTAGGGGGCGCAAATCCACGGGTTAGGGGGCGCAAATTACTTGCCTTGCCCCGGGTGCTGACAACCCACGCTACGCCACTGAACATCAGGACTGCATCTGAACCAGAGCTCAACTGCAGAATTGAGAAACTGATACATTATCAGACATGGAATACAGAACACAATATTTCCTTGATGCATTAAAAAAATATATAAAGTGGAGGAAAATGGAAGAAGCTCATCCTGGAAACGGAGGAAGAGGACAAAGTATTGTGATGGAAGGAGAGACTGAGAAGAGGCTCTTGCACCTTTTCCTTGCACAACAGCCCTGCGGAATAGCCGAGCGGCACCTTTCATAGAATCGTAAGAGTTGGAAGGGACCCCTGGGGTCATCTAGCCCAACCCCCTGAAATGCAGGAATCTCAGCTAAAGCATCCATGACATACAGCCACCCAACCCCTGCTTGGTTTTGCCCACCAAACTTTCAAGCCTCGCTCCTCTCCTCCCTGTCTAACAGCACTTCCACTATATAGCACAATCCCTCTTTATCTCGCATTTGGGTATACTCAAAACATTAAAGTGCTGGTTTTGACCTATAAAGCCTTAAATGGCTCAGGACTGCAATACCTCAAGGACTGCCTCTTCCCATATGAACCTACCCGGTCCCTGAGATCATCTTCTGAGTCCCTCCTTCGTGTGCCTCCTCCTCAGATGTCCAGAGGATGGCAACACAAAAACGGGTCTTCTCTGCAGTGGCTCCCGGTCTGTGGAATGCTCTCCCCAGGGAGGTTCGCCTGGCGCCTTCACTATACACCTTTAAAGTAAAGGTAAAGGTACCCCTGCCCATACGGGCCAGTCTTGACAGACTCTGGGGTTGTGCGCCCATCTCACTTAAGAGGCCAGGGGCCAGCGCTGTCCGGAGACACTTCCGGGTCACGTGGCCAGTGTGACATCGCTGCTCTGGCGAGCCAGAGCTGCACACGGAAACGCCGTTTACCTTCCCGCTGGTAAGCGGTCCCTATTTATCTACTTGCACCCGGAGGTGCTTTCGAACTGCTAGGTTGGCAGGCGCTGGGACCGAGCAGCGGGAGCGCACCCCGCCGCAGGGATTCGAACCACCGACCTTCCGATCGGCAAGTCCTAGGCGCTGAGGCTTTAACCCACAGCGCCACCTGCGTCCCACCTTTAGGCACCAGGCAAAAATGGTCTTTTTCAACCAGGCCTTTGCATGACTTGATCTACATCCTATACCCTTTTTTAAAATGCTGGCTCTTTTGGGTTTTTTTATTGGGTTGTTGTTTTTTGTTTTGATTTTATGTATTTGATATTTTATGTGAACTGCCCTGAGACTTTTTGGTATAGGGTGGTAAAGAAATTAAATAAATAAACATAATACAGTCATACCTCGGGTTGAATGTGCTTCAGGTTGAGCGCTTTTGGGTTGCGCTCTGCGGCAACCTGGAAGTAACGGAGCGTGTTCCTTCTGGGTTTCGCCGCTCACGCATGCACAGATGCTCAAAATGATGTCACACGCATGCGCGGAAGTGGCAAAACGTGACCCGCACACACGCCATTGCGCCTTACGTTCTATTCAGGATGCGAACTGGGCTCCGGAACGGATCCCGTTCGCATCCCGAGATACCACTGTAGTAGTAGTAGTAATAATAATAATAATAATAATAATAATAATAATAGTAATAATAATTTCATTTTAAATGCTGCATGCTGCCCCGAGAACCTTTCATTTGAGGGGAGGCGTAAAAATATATCAAGCGAGCAAAATAAAACAAATGCACTGTTTCCATTCCATGGCCGTCACAAAGAATTTGCCCTCTCCGACGCCCGGGTTCTGTCCTCCCTGTCTGGAGAGTTGCCCCAGGGGCATCTGCCTTCCTGCACTCCCTGGGCCCCCACCATCTGCAGAGGGGAGGAAACAGACCTGGCAGTGTTTGGCAAGGATTGAAAAGTTACTTCTGGGAACTCAACATCAAGCCCGACATGCAGGCAGGCACTTCCGTGACTCTTTGCCCCCACAGAGCGACACTCAGGAAGCCCCCCTCCCCTCCCAGAAAGCCATAGCCCCCACAAGGGGACAGAAGCAGGATGCTGAGTTTGCATTCCAGCTGCAGGGAGAAGGCTGTTTGCAGAAACTGGGAAGAAGGGCTTCTGGGCTGCGTTCCCAGCTGCAGGGAGGCAGCAAGGTAAAAGGTAAAGGTAAAGGGACCCCTGACCATTAGGTCCAGTCGTGGCCGACTCTGGGGTTGCGGCGCTCATCTCGCTTTATTGGCCGAGGGAGCCGGCGTACAGCTTCCGGGTCATGTGGCCAGCAGAACTAAGCCGCTTCTGGCGAACCAGAGAAGCGCACAGAAACACCGTTTACCTTCCCGCTGGAGCGATACCTATTTATCTACTTGCACTTTGATGTGCTTTCGAACTGCTAGGTTGGCAGGAGCAGGGACCGAGCAACGGGAGCTCACCCCGGTGCGGGGATTCGAACCGCTGACCTTCTGATCGGCAAATCTTAGGCTCTGTGGTTTAACCCACAGCGCCACCCGCGTCCCATTGTAAGACCCATACGAGATTTTGTGGTTCTGTGAAGAACTGTGCGGGTCGCTCAGATGTCGACCCAACATGCTGCGGCTGTGAAAAAGGCAAATTCCCCGCTAAGGACCATTAGGAAAGGAATCACTGGAAAGAAGACTGCCAATATAATAACGGCAACATACAAATCTGTGGTGTGGGCACAGCTGGAGCACTGAGTTCCGTTCTGGGTGCCTCACCTGGAAATGGATAGTTTAGCATTGGAAAGGTTCCAAAATACGGAAAGGCTGCAGAGTTTGGGTTTTTTAGTTTAGATAAAAGGCGAGGAAGAAGCAGCAAGATAGAAGTTTCTAGGACTGAGTAAGGGATAGAGAAAGTAGATAAATGTTTCCCTCAGCCTCTGACAACCTTAGAACTCGTGAATGTCCACCTATATGTCCATGAGTTCTAAGGCTGTCAAGAGACAGAGGGAAACTTTTATCTACATTCTCTATGCCTTGCTCAGTCTTAGATGTATAGGTGGTTTGTTGTTGTTTAGTCGTTTAGTTGTGTCCGACTCTTTGTGACCCCCTGAACCAGAGCACGCCAGGCTCTCCTGTCTTCCACTGCCTCCCACAGTTTGGTCAAACTCATGCTGGTAGCTTCAAGAACACTGTCCAACCATCTCGTCCTCTGTCGTCCCCTTCTCCTTGTGCCCTCCATCTTTCCCAGCATCAGGGGAGGTTCTTAGCCTGCGGACCACTTGGTTACCAGCCAGATGGCTATATTCTGCCTCCACGGTCAGAGGCAGCAATGCTTCTGAATGCAAGTTGCTGGAAACCCCAGGAGGGGAGAGAATCTCTGATGGTTGGATCCTGCTTGTGGATTTCCCATTGGGGCATCTGGTTGTTGACCCCTGTGAGAACAGGAGGCTGGACTAGATGGGCCACTGGCCTGATCCAGCAGATGCTCTGCTTATGAGTTTTGCAAGAGGCACCTTTCCGGGGGTAAAAGGGCCCTGGTGCAGATGGGGATGCGGCTAGCCTCACCCAGCAAAGCAGCGCACCCCTTGCCCCGGACCCCGTGCCTGTTCCCCTTTAAGGGGAGGGAAAGACAGCCTTGGAGAAAGGAGGCCAGCTCTGGTGCTCGCTTCTCCATCATGTGTTACCTTTTAAGTTCTCTGCCTCCTGGGCTCCTGGGACAGACACTTGACAGGCAGCCAACACTTATCCAGCCCTCTTTCATTCGAGCTGTTTTACAAGCTGTGAGGAGATTGTTGAGTTGGGGGAGGAGGGGAGGAGGGAGCAAGGAATCCCAAAATCTGCAAAAGCGAGGCTGCACCTCAAGGGCTCTTTTTCCAAATCAGATTTGACCTGTCAGGCTCAGTTCCTGATGCATCCGTTGCCTTGTCACAGAAGAATACCTGTCCAGGTAACACAAACAGAGTTGAGCTGATCTTCCCCCCCCGAACATTATAGAGTTGGGGTCCCTGTCATGACTCTCAAATGAATCCCTTGCTTCTGGTTTTTTCTCAGTGTCTAACAATATATTTTGTCCAGTTCCGCTATTTCGATTATTTTCAGATGTCCTATATGTCACTGGCTTTTTTCTGGCCCATGTAGGACCAGTCTGGGTAGTTGGCCTTGGTGAAGTTTTGATGTTTTCATCCCCAAAAAGTTTTTGATTTGAGTTTCTACTGAAGTGAGGCTGCATTTTAATGTTGTATTTAATAATGTTTTTAATGTTAAATTTTAATCTTGCTTTTAAGTTGTATTTTAATCAACTGTTTTTATACCTGGTGTTAGCCACCCTGAGCCCAGTCTAGACTGGGGAGGGCAGGGTATAAATAAAATAATAATAATGATAACAACAACAACAATAATAATTAGCCTTTAGATGGTTTTTAAAATTGTTTTCAAACTTACTTTAATTTCATTTCAAATTATATTGTTCTAACCATATTCATGCTTGCCACGCCGGGATCCTTTGGGAGGAACAGAAGGATAGAAAAGCATTAAATTAATAAATATTATTTAATTGACCCATAAGAACAGCCTGCGGGATGAGGCCGATGGCCCGTCCAGTCCAGCATCCTGTTCTCGCAGTGGCCAAACAGATGCCCTGGGGGAAAACTCGCAAGCAGGATTCGAACACAGGAGCAACTCTCCCTTCCTGCAGTTTCCAGCACCTGATATTCAGAAGGACTGCTGCCTCCTTCCTGGTCAGTATTCATCCAGAACATGGCAGATGAATGAGCCTAAGGCGACTTTAAGTATTGTTTCTTGGTGAATCACCTTTTGGAATGTGACATCGTGGAAAGGAAATAGAAATATGCAGGAGGACGGTTAGGAAGCAACCACAAAAGGAATTTCTCACTATGAATTTTATGGGGGAGGGAGAATTACTCTCTCTCTCTCTGTTATCACTGCCTGGCTTAATGCTGGGAAGGATTCCCACAACCCCAGTTGGCGCAGAGGAGACAGCTCAGTGGGCAGAACATCTGACTTGCATCCAGAAGGCATCAGCTTCAGTTCCTGCTGGCATCTGCGGGTAGGGCTGGGAAGGACTCGTGCCTGAAACCCTGGAGAACCATTGCTGCCAATCAGTGTAGACCAGGGGTCAGCAAATTTTTCAGCAGGGGGTCAGTCCACTGTCCCTTAGACCTTGTGGGGGGCCAGACCCAGAGATGCATTTTAAATAAAAGCACACATTCTACTCATGTAAAAACACGCTGATTCCCAGACCATCTGTGGGCCGGATTGAGAAGGCAATTGGGCCGCATTTGTTTCTTCCGTCTTCCAGTTCTGGAGTCCAGAAGCTTCTTGATACAGCTGCTCCATAGGAAGGGCAAGGGAGGGGGCAGGCTCCGCCGCAGAATGGCTGTGACTGGCAGTGCCAGGTCTGAAAAGGGACTTCAGACTGGGGAGACACATCACTCACATGACCCAGGTTGGCTCAGAGCAAGACCCGAGAGAGATGGAGGGCAAAGGTTGGGAACCATCCCGCACATGCCGTGTTCTTTTAGGTGCAAACCAGGAAGGAGTTTGTGAGCCAGGAAACGCCAGCTTTTATTTCCTGCCATCACTCACAGTGGCAGGCCTTGTCTACACACAAGCACAGTTTCCCTTTATTTTGTTCAGATGCAGATTGGAAATCAGAGAGATCTGTGACCTTTAGAACCAATGAAGGAATAATAATAATAATAATAATAATAATTTATTATTTATACCACGCCCATCTGACTGGGTCTCCCCAGCCACTCTGGGCAGCTTCCAACCAAATATCAAAAACAATACAGCATCAGACATTAAAAACTTCCCTAAACAGGGCTGCCTTCAGGTGTCTTTTAAAAGTAAAATAGTTGTTTATTGCCTTGACATCTGATGGGAGGGCATTCCACAGGGTGGGTGCCACTACCGAGAAGGCCCTCTGCCTGGTTCCCTGTAACTTGGCTTCTTGCAGTGAGGGAACCGCCAGAAGACCCTCGGCACTGGACCTCAGTGTCTGGGCAGAACGATGGGGGTGGAGACGCTCCTTCAGGTCTACTGGGCCTTTGAAGCCGTGTAGGGCTTTCAAGGTCAACACCAACACTTTGTATTGTGCTCAGAAACGTACTGGGAGCCAATGCAGGTCTTTCAAGACTGGTGTTATGTGGTTTCAGTGGCCGCTCCCAGTCACCAGTTGGGCCATTTTCAGACCTGTGCTCAGACATTCAGCCATGGGTGCCCCAGAATGATGAGCACCCTTTTGTTTCTCTTCTACGTCTGGGAGGGTGACTGGCCTGTTCATTCTTGGAAAGCTCCTTTGAGCATTGGCACATGACTGCTGCTCTCTAAAGTGTCCGCTGGGTTTTTGTGTACCGGCTGGTAACAAGGCAGCATTTTCGCAGTAAAAAGGATAAACTGAAAAGAGAACGGCGTAGGGAGACTCTGACCACCGGCGACGCAGCAGTCTCACAGTTCCTCTCAAAGCTTCCCTCAGTGGCACCCCCTGGCCAAAATGCCCAGAGATATTTTGCAATGGGGAATGAAATGCAAGAAGTCTCCCAGGTGAGACTTGCACCCTCGTTTCTGGTGTCGGGTCAAATCCCACCTCTCTCTTCTGGTGGCTGTTGGGTCAGCAGATCTTTCCCTTCTGCTGTATTCCTGCCTTGCCGTTTTGCTGCCCTTGTGATTATTTTTGGTTTTGTGGTTTTGCTTTAATGGTTTTCATGTGTTGTGTATTGTTTTAAATTGTGATATTTTATGTAACCTGCCCCGGGGAAGTTCGGCGCAGAGAGGGCTTATAAGTGTTTATTTATTTGAACATCATTTTTTTTCCCTTTTAAAATTGCTGGGTGGAATGCTTCAGCCAAGCCTTCGTTTCTTCCTGGGGCTCTCCTGGCTAACCAACAGCAGGCATTGTGTAGCTTAATGAAATGTGGGTGGGTCTCCCCCCCCCCCCCGTTTCTGCTGATGTTTGGTTCTTTGGGAATTAAGAAAAAAACGAACTCCGATAGCCAGGCTTAATTTAATTTCTGTTAAATCAATAGTGAAGCAAACTTACAAGCTAATCCCCTTCTCCTCACAAAAGAGGTGCGAGAGGCATCGACATGCCAGCTCCCTCCTAGTCCTTTGCAAGAACCAAAATGCAGGCTTGCCTTGTAAGTTGGCCCCCAAATTTGGAGGCATGTGGTCTTTAGCTGGCTGCGTGTGTGGCATTGCAAACATGGTATTTCCAGCTTTGCAGGACTGTGTGTGGAAAGGTACAAGGGGTGTGCGAAGGAGGGAAACAAAGATGATGGAGGGTTTTGGAAACCGAACCTTGGGTGGAACGGTTGGAGGAGTCGGGGGTGCTTAGCCTGGAGAAGAAGAAGAGACTGAGAGGAGTTAGGATTAGACAAATTCATGGAGAAGAAGCATATTGATGGCTGCTAGCCAGGATGGCTCTGGTCTGCCTCAACAGTCAGAGGCAGCGATGCTTCTGAATGCCAGTTCTGGAAACCGCAGGAGGGAAGAGTTGTTCTTCTGCTTACTTGTTGTTGTTGCTGTTGTTGTTGTTTAGTCGTTTAGTCGTGTCCACCTCTTCCTGACCCCCTGGTCCAGAGCACGCCAGGCCCTCCTGCCAAAGGGTTCTCGTGCTCAAATCCTGCTTGCAGATTTCCCATTGGGGCATCTGCTTGGCTGCTGTGAAAACAGGATGTTGTTGTTTAGTCATTTAGTCGTGTCCGCCTCTTCGTGACCCCCTGGACCAGAGCACGCCAGGCCCTCCTGTCTTCCACTGCCTCCCGCAGTTTGGTCAAACTCATGCTGGTAGCTTCGAGAACCCTGTCCCACCATCTCGTCCTCCATCGTCCCCTTCGCCTTGTGCCCTCCATCTTTCCCAGAATCAGGGTCTTTTCCAGGGAGTCTTCTCTTCTCATAAGGAGGCCAAAGTACTGGAGTCTCAGCTTCAGGATCTGTCCCTCCAGTGAGCACTCAGGGCTGGTTTCCTTCAGAATGGAGAGGCTGGATCTTCTTGCAGTCCATGGGACTCTCCAGAGTCTCCTCCAGCACCAGAATTCAAAAGCATCCATTCTTCGGCGATCAGCCTTCTTGATGGTGCAGCATGCTAGTTACCTCACAGGTTGGCCACTGTGAGGACAGGATGCTGGACTAGACGGGCCATTGGCCTGAGCCTGCAACATCTTCTTATGTTTGTATGATAGCCATCTTCAAATATCTGAAGGGCCATCACATGGAGGAAGGAGCAAGCTTGTTTTCTCCTGCTCTGGAGGGTAGACTCAAACCCATGGTTTCACTTGACAAGAAAGGAGATTCCAACTCGTCTACCTGTCAGGGATTCTTTAGCTGCATTGCAAGGGGTTAGCCGCCTTCTTCTCCTTCTTCTTCTTCTTCTTCTTCTTCTTCTTCTTCTTCTTCTTCTTCTTCTTCTTCTTCTTCTTCTTCTTCTTCTTCTTCTTCTTCTTCTTCTTCTTCTCCTCCTCCTCCTCCTCCTTCTTCTTCTTCTTCTTCTTCTTCTTCTTCTTCTTCTTCTTCTTCTTCTTCTTCTTCTTCTTCTTCTTCTTCTTCTTCTTTGGTGATCCCTTGTAGCCGAGTAAGATTGTCTTCCATAAGCACGATCTTAACAATGAGTCCTTCCACAGTGGGGACATTGGTTCCCGGGCGGGAGTTGATCACAGTGTGAATTTGCCAAGCATGCCTTCCTCCTAGCACATTTCTCCCCTGCGTCCTGAGTTCGAGAGTCTTCAAAGCCCATGACACCTTTGGTAAAGGCTGTTCTCCAATTGGAGCACTCGCTGGCAAGTGTTTCCCAATTGTTGGTGTTTATACTACATTTTTTTATATTTGCCTTGAGAGAGTCTTTAAACCTATTTTGTTGACCACCAGCATTATGCTTTCCATTTTTAAGTTTGGAATAGAGTAGTTGCTTTGGAAGACGATCATCAGGCATCCACACAACATGACCAGTCCAACGAAGTTGATGTTGAAGAATCATTGCCTTGACACTGGTGATCTTTGCTTTTTCCAGTACACTGGCATTACTTCGCCCATCTTCCCAAGCAATGCGTAAAATTTTTCGGAGACACCGTTGATAGAATCTTCTGAGGAGTTGGAAATGGCGTTTATAAGTGGTCCATGTTTCACAAACGAACAGTAAGGTTGGTAGTACAACAGCTTTGTAAACAACCTCAGGTTGAATATGCTTCAGGTTTTGCGTTTTCAGGTTGCGCTCCGCAGCGACCCAGAAGTAACGTAGTGCGTTACTTCCAGGTTCTGCCACTTGCGCATGCACAGACGCTCAAAATGACGTCACACGCATGTGCAGAAGCGGCAAATCACGACCCCCACACACTCAGACGTTGCGTTCGCTTCAGGATGCGAACGAGGCTCCAAAACGGATCCCGTTCACATCCAGAGGTACCACTGCATTTTGGTTTCCCTGCAAATGTCCCGGTTCTCAAACACTCTGCACTTCAATCGGGAGATAGCACTAGTGATGCTGGATTTTGGCATGCACGCCGAACTAGAGGTTAGACTATGTTAGGCTAGAGAACCCTTCGAGTCCCAGCTCTACAAATCTCCGAGGTTTCCATAATTTCAGACATTGTTTGGAGCATTTCAAGGCCGAGGGAAACGGCTCCCTTCATGGGCAGAGGTCAGCTGCCAAGGGTAGATAAGCGGCTCGACTGCTTGCTAAGCTCCCAGGCGGGCAGGAAGTGAACTCTGGCTGCTCTTTGGCTCTCCTGCAGTGGCGCCAGGGCACTTGGGCCGGGGGGGGGCAGACATTGGGCCATGTGGAGGACATGTGTTCAGTACAGGAACCTGAAAGACCCAAACCCTCTGTGGTCCAGCCTGCAAGGCAGCCTCCGTCCTCCTACTAGAATCTGATGTTCCCAAGGAGAAGGAAAGTGCTAAGTGCTTCCAGCAGAGATTGGGAGCCAGGATTCCTGGGGTCTATCGTTCACTAACCCCCCCTCTTTTGCAATCCCATTGGACGGGGTGCAGCCCCCATTACGTGCCTCGCTCAGCTTGCTGAAAAATGTGTAATAAGCCCACCTCCCCCCAAATACTCTAGTAAAGAGAGGCGAAAGGACTCTGAATAACCCAGGGCAATTATACTTTTATAACACTGTTCGAGAGGAAGCTGCCCTCGCTGCGTGACCTTCTCCCTTTTCTCCCTCCCTCCCTCTCTCCTCTCCACCCCCCTCCCACCCCCCAGTTATCCTAAATGAGGCATGGCGGCTCAACACACACAGAGAGGAATTTTTCTGCAGGGGCTCATCGGAGCCAAAAACCAGGCAAATTGTGGGCAATGGCAACAACCCATTTGAATACCCAGCAAGTGTCGAGAGAAGCTCCCCAAGCCCAGAGAGCCAATTAAAAACAAAGTAGTTTTCATGCTGGATCAGGCCAGTGGCCCACCCAGTCCAGATTCCTGTGGGAAACCCAAAGGCAGGATTCAAGCACAAGAACAACACTCTCCCCTCTTGTGGTTTCCAGCAACTAGTCTTTCAGAAGCATTGCTGAAGCATAGCCCTCTGCTCCTCCATGAATTTGACTAGATTGGGGCCTCCTGTGGCAGTGAGTTCCACAGTCCTTTCTTTTACCTGTCCTGAATCTTACTACATTGAGTTGCACTGGATACCAAGCACCACCCACTCCAACCAGCCTTAGGCAGGGCAGAAGGGCTCATTGGGCAGAGCTGGAGAGGCAAAAACAGGCTGGGAGTTGAACTGCAGGACACACAGGTGGGTTGCAGCTCCCTGAGCTAACTGCAAGAAAGTGCAGCCCAAATTTCTCCAGCCAGATATCTGAACTACAACTCCCACCTTCCGCGTCTGTTTAGGGATCGTTTAAACGGCCCCTGAGCCACCTGCTCGGTGAGTCCCCGTGCTCTATGCTAAACTGGCACACCGCAGAGCAGGGACTCGCTTCTGTGGTGCCGGAAATTGCGTCTGCAGACTTGATCCGGCCCACGGAGTGATCTCCGCAGGAGTGAACCAGCCCAGGCGAGGTAAACCTTGCCAACCCCTGGTTTAGAGCTCCAATGTCCAGTGATTTTGATTTCCAGGAAAGCCTTTCAGCGCTGACTCATCTACTGAGGCATAATTAATATTTTCTTAAGTGCCTAAAAACAAAAGCACCCGAGAGGCCATATAAAATGGAGAATTAAAAACCAACCACAAAACCTGGCCAAGAGAGCTACATATTTAAACAGGCGCAGGAGCAAAGAGCAAGGAAGGCAAAGAACCACAGATTTGTAGGTGGAAGGGACCCCAGGGGTCATCTAGCCCAACCCCCTTCAATGCAGGAATCACGGCTAACATGTGAATCAGCCCAAGGCCACCAGCCGAACTTGTTGATGAATTGGCTTTTTCCTTATTACGGTTGCTAATAAACCTAACATGGTATGCCCAACTGCTTTGTGAACAGAGCATCCTTGCCTCACCTTAATGGCTGATCCATCTTGACCAGGACTCGTAAGCAAAGTTAGCTTGCAAAGTCCGCTGATGAGTTTGACCTTCCAAAATTGGAGTGTGATTCATGGCGAAAGGCTGGATCTGCTCTGAAATTCAATCTCCTCTCTCCTAGCGGCAGGGGAAATGGACCCGGGGATTTTACAACCCTTCCTTCACCCTTTGTGTTGAAGTTAGGGATCTTAGTGGGAAGTACCATATTTTTCGTTCTTTAAGATGCACCAGACCACAAGACGCACCTAGTTTTTGGAGGAGGAAAACAAGAAAAAAAATATTCTGAATCCCAGAAGCCAGAACAGCAAGAGGGACGCTGTGCAGTGAAAGCAGCAATCCCTCTTGCTGTTCTGGCTTCTGGGATAGCTGCGCAGCCTGCATTCGCTCCATAAGACGCACACACATTTCCCCTTACTTTTTAGGAGGGAAAAAGTGAGTCTTATAGAGCAAAAAATATGGTATCTGCTTGGATCTCGAAGCTGGCAAAGCAAGAATCAAGCTTGCTATTCATCTGCCGTTTGTGCCGGCGGTTCGGCCAGCTCTGTTTGCATTCTAGGGATTGCTGACACTCACTGTTACTTGTTAATATGTGTCCAGATGTTTTGGTTTCGGCATCTCCCAGAAGCCCCAGGAGTGGCTTAGATTGATAGAGCTGTCTTACCTGGAGCTGAAATATTTTGGAACCCAGCTGTTCAGAATTCCAATGTTCATTTACATGTTATGCCGATTTCTGCTGGAATTGTTCTGCTGCTTTTTTACACAAAGTATCTGTGGTTTAAGCAGAGTTTCCCAGAGAGTTGCATTGAAATTAAACGGAGGGATTCGGCTGCATTCTGGAACATTAGGTTTGTTCAATTAAAGCGGATTTAAAAGCTCTGTTGCCCTAGAGCAATAAACCCACTCAAAAAGAGAGAGGGGCTTTTTGTAGTCAGGAAAGTGACGGGTGTACGAACTGAAGGGGAAACAAATGTTTAATGGGAAGATGTATGAACTCCCTGCAAGTAAATGCTCAATAATGGCTGAATATAGTCTAACTTCCATGTAAATGGTGTGCAAGCAAATCAGGATGAATAGGAACGCAATGAGAACCTGTCAGATCAGGCCAGTCACCCATCTGGTTCAGCGTCTTCTTCTCACAGTGACCAACCAGATGTCCATTTTCCAAAACCCACAAGCTGGATTCAAGCACAAGAGCTGTCTCCCCTCCTGTTTCCCCCCAAGCAACTGGGTTTCAGAGCCTGGCTGCCTTTCTCCATGTATTTGTCTAATCCTCACCACAGGATCACATTCACCCGATGCAATACCAGCTGCACTGGCTCCCGGTGGAGTACAGGGTCAGGTTTAAGGTGCTGGTTTTAACCTTTAAAGCCCTATACGGCCTAGGACCCTCGTACCTACGGGACCGCCTCTCCTGGTATGTCCCACGGAGGACCTTACAGTCTTCAAACAAAAACATCTTGGAGGTCCCAGGCCACAGGGAGGTTAGGCTGGCCTCAACCAGAGCCAGGGCTTTTTCAGCTGTGGCCCCGATCTGGTGGAAAGCTCTGTCACAAGAGACTAGGGCCCTGCGGGACTTGACATCTTTCCACCGGCCTGGAAGACAGAGCTGCTCCACCAGGCCTTTGGCCAGGGGACAGTCTGACCCCCTCCTTTGGTAATCCTCATAGAATTCTAGCCCAATGGTTGCCATTAATTTGATTCTGAATTGATTGTAGAATGAATTGATTTTAGAATGCATTTCAATTAATTGATTGCCATTTTATGTAAACTGTGTTACTTTTATTGTTGTTAGCTGCTCTGAGCCCAGCTTCGGCTGGGGAGGACAGGATATACCGTATTTTTTGCTCTATAAGACTCACTTTTTCCCTCCTAAAAAGTAAGGGGAAATGTGTGTGCGTCCTATGGAGCAAATGCAGGCTGCGCAGCTATCCCAGAAGGCAGAACAACAAGAGGGATTGCTGCTTTCGCTGCGCAGTGATCCCTCTTGTTGTTCTGGCTTCTGAGATTCAGAATATTTTTTTTCTTGTTTTCCTCCTCCAAAAACTTATGGTCTGGTGCATCTTATAGAGCGAAAAATACGGTAAATAAAATTTTATTTTTATTATTTTATTATTTATTATTATTATCATTAAAGCCATCCAGGTTGGTGGGCAACACTGGCTCTATGGGAGGGAGTTCCATAGTTTAAAGAAGTCCTTTCTTGTATCTGAATCTTTCAACATTCAGCTTCCTTGGGTGCCCAAGAGTTTTAGAGCATGCCTTGCAGAATTTTATAAACCTCCACCCTCCTGACTCTCGCTTGCCTTTGCTCTGAAACATTGAGCAAACAACTCACCTGAGAGACTCCCTGGACAAGGTGCTCAATTTGTTCACATAAGAACACAGGAAGAGCTTACTGGATCAGTCCAATGGCCCTTCTGATGTTGTACTTAAAACTCTGGGGGGGAAAGGTGATGGAAAGGTCCAGTTTTCCATTTTAAATTCCCCGCTCTGAACTCCTCTCCCAACTCTGGGGTGCTTCTCATCTCCTGGTGTGATTCCTGGATTGCCCAGGGTTGGACTAGATGATCGTCCGGGCCCCTTCTATGATTCTAAGTGTGGAAGATCCCTTGTCTTCTTCCGCCAAGCTTCCTGAGCCAACACCTGCCTCACCTGGTCCCTGTCATCACCAGCCAACACCCTCCATCAACTCAGCCCCTCTGGGCTGCTGCATTCTCCGTGGGGATACAGGGAACCCTCTCAACAAGGACCACATCAAATCTGCACCCTTGCAGATCTGCACACCTCCCCACTGACGCCGGGAAACTGTTAAAAGAGAAAATACAGCCATTTCACGGAGCCTGAAAACCATGTGTGAACAAAGAGGAAAATCCTCTTACTCTGGAGCGGCTTTCAACAGGACCCCAGCAAAACAAACGATGGCCAGGCACAGCCAGGAATGACTCAGTTTCAGCGCCTCGTGTTCTCCTGCGGTCGGGGCCATGTGGGTTTTTACACCGAACCCCCCGCCCCAAATTCTGCAATCAGAATAAGTTAGGAAAATTACTTAATTTTTTCCCTCCAAATTGCTTCCAGATGCGGCATCTGGGTTTCTGCAAAATCTGAGATCTCTCTTTTTTTGGCAGCTGCTGGGGCTACAGAGCGGGAGAAGTTTCATGAAGCATGGGGAGCAGGGCGACAAGGTGGGGGGAGGCAAATAAGATTTATGGAACGCAGAAGTGGAGGGGGGCTGCAAAGGAAGCGGACAGATTGTTTTGGGTGCTGGTTCAATCAGCAGTATCTGCGCCGTTCAGCAGAACTTGTGGGACAGTTTGCAGAATATGATAATACGGTTTTAGGTGTGGCAGGGGTTGGTCTGGATCAGGCCAATGGCCTATCTAGTCCAGCGTCCTGTTCTCACAGTGACCAACCAAAGGAAAACCTAAATCAGGACCTGATAACGGGACCCTTCTCCCCTCTTTGGTTTCCAGGAAATGGGGTTCGGAAGCATGCAGCCTCTGACAGCAGAGGACCGGTTTAATTCCAAAGAGCTTGTGCTGGAAAAGCTGCTCCGTGGTCGTGCTGTTAATGGAGAAATCTGACGTCTCCCTTGGACAAAAAACAAAGACACCAGCCAGGAATACCAGAGCAAAACAGCAGTCAGTAGGCTTGGTCTTGACTGAAGACTGTCGCGACAGGACTCCCACCTGCCACCAGGTGGAACAAGATGGAAGCCCCGAACAAAAGAGCCCACAAACTTGTATTAGCTACTAATCCCCATGTTAAGGTAAAAGGTAAAGGGACCCCTGACCATTAGGTCCAGTCGTGGCCGACTCTGGGGTTGCGGTGCTCATCTCGCTTTATTGGCTGAGGGAGCCGGCATACAGCTTCTGGGTCATGTGGCCAGCATGACTAAGCCGCTTCTGGCAAACCAGAGCAGCGCAAGGAAACACCGTTTACCTTCCCACCGGAGTGGTACCTATTTATCTACTTGCACTTTGAGGTGCTTTTGAACTGCTAGGTTGGCAGGAGCAGGGACCGAGCAACGGGAGCTCACCCCGTTGCAGGGATTCGAACCACCGACCTTCTGATTGACAAGTCCTAGGCTCTGTGGTTTAACCCACAGCGCCACCCGCATCCCAATCCCCATGTTACCCTTCCCCCCAAACTACATCACTCATACATCATGGTTACAACATGAAAGGGGAGGTCTGGGGGCAGGAATCTGAGCATTCTAGACCCTGCCCCATGGTTCCCCTTGCCCTCCACCAAACACCCATCAAGTGATCCGAAAGAGATATTTACATTTCCGTTTCCCAGCCAAGTTAATCACATCCTTTTGTCTTCATCTGGGTTTGTTGTTTCTGGAATGGCTACCTGTGTCTGGCACTCAGGTATCAGGATGCCAGGAATTATCACTCAGGCAGAGGGGCTGCTGAGTAGCTGAGCTCACATGTCTATAGGAATTTCTGAAGTTTTCCCTGTGAGCCAGTACATAGATACAGTTATCAGTGAATTCTTACATTTGGTATTGTGCCGCAGAGGCCCTTTGAATAGATAGGAAGAAACTGTGATGGGGTGTTTTGTGGGGGCAAATCACAAAAGTCACAAGAAAGATTGTGCTGATTTTGGTAGGGGGCTGGATGTGCATGATATCTGCTGGAGGGGAACCCCCCCCCCCAGCTTATACATAAATTCCTGCAGCAGTGCACTGACCCTTTCATTTGCAACAAATAAAAGGTAAGATTCTGCCCCCCTCTGCTGCTAACGTCAAGTCCACACTTTCCAAGAGCACACATGCCCTCGTCCACAATTTGGGGCCTGCAACAGCCTCCTCCCAGGTCTGCATGAAGCAGCAGCCACATTTTCTAGAGATTCTCGCCTCCCTTTCCTTTCCCCCGGTCCTGTAAAGGCAATGTGAATCACACGCACGGATCCAGCACAGGAGGGTCTGGCTCGGCTTGCAGGAGGACAACCTGCCCAAACAACTCCCTTGCCGGCCATTAGTGGAGATTGCTTCTGCCTGCGTAGGACACAATCTCCACCTCCGCCTTCGATGCAGCAAGAAGAGGCTACCTGCAGTAAGGAGGCAGGGAGGGAGCGCAGCAGCCAGGCAGAATCAGGTTCCCCAGTAGCCCCTCGGGGCAGTTTGCCCCTTGGCCACCACCACTGCCTCTCTTTCAACTTGTAATAAACAAAAATCTGCCCTTATTCCCTTAAGGGGGACACAAGAGGCCTTATAGAGTCCTTTGTAGGTTCTCCATCGTTCGGAGAAAATAACAGAGGCCAACCAGAGAATATTGAGAAGCAAAGCAGCTAGTAAGCCTGATCTTTATTGATCTGTTGCAACAGGGTGCCCCCTTCACACGCAGGAAAGAAGGAGGACCCAGAACCAAGGTGTGCCCGCTCTTATATAGACATTTTAAATTGCCTGCCCTGGAGTCCAAGACCACCCCCAGAAACATCATACTCACATCACAGAAGGGGTGTAGCTCAAGACCACCCCCCAGATACATCATACCTACATCACAAAAAGGGGTGGTCTACAACAGAAATCTGAGTGTGTTGCTTACTTCCTGTCTGACAGGTTACCTGTTAATGCTCACTTGATTGGATACCCTGGGGAGCCTGGCCAGTCTTTTGTAATGACAAATACTTAGTTCCTGAGCCAGGTCACAGGCTCACCCTATTCATACACAGACATACCCTCAAGACAGGATTTGTGAAGGAAAAGACAATGGGGAGGCTTTTTCCATTTTCCTTTGACCTTGCAGAGAATACATTTGGTCAGTTTGGGAGCCAAAATAGCTTCATGGCTGTTTTCCTGAGCTGCTTCAGATATGTGGTTTATATATTTATGTACATGTTTGCTTGGTACATTTATGAACATTTATTATATACCGTATATAAGACCTTAATTTTTTTATTTCAGACCCTTGGTGACTATGCAGCATAGCCCACCCCTACAGAGAAACAGGAGATCTGGACCGCCGGCACCCAGCTGCCTACAGGGTGGGCAAGGAAGGGTTTTAACAGGACAGGAGCACAATCTGAACCTGATACAGCCGGACCTCGGAAGTCGAACGCCTTGCAAGTCGAATGTTTTGGCTCCCAAATGCAGCAAACCCAGAAGTGAGTGTTCCAGTTTGTGAACGTTCTTTGGAACCTGAACGTCCAACGCGGGTTCTGATTGGCTGCAGGAACTTTCTGAGGCCAATCTTAAGCCGCGCCTTGGTTTCTGAACATTTTGGAAGTCAAATGGACTTCGGGAACGGATTCCATGGGGTGGAAGGGAGATAAAGTTCCATCAAAAGAGGAGTGGCAAGGAAAACTGTTAGGATATATGGAATTAGCATATATGACAGGGGGAAATAGAGATCGATTGACCCAAAAGTGTCCCCATATAAAAACTTTAGAATGCTTCAAATAACTCTCGAACTGAAATAAGGTAAAATGAATACAAACAAGATTTAGTACAGATCAAATTTACTGGAATATCAGAAGCAAGGAATCAAGGAGACAAGGGCCCACATCAAGAAAGTTGGGATATTTTTATGTATTGGTGAAGCAGTGTTACATATTTCTGTTTGTTTGTAAAAGATGTATCATATATTTTTTCCTTTTGTATTTAAAAAAGAAAAGAAAAGAAAACCCTGCTTTTAAGTGTCTTTCATTGATGTATTTAATATTCCTTTCATTTTCCTGCAAATTCCTTAGGAGGTTCTATTTTTTATTTCTATTTGTTGCATGTATAGTCCACCTCTTTCTCCAAGGAGCTCAAGGGGGCACACATGGTTCTCCCCACAACAACAACCCTGCAAGGTAGCTTGGGCTAAGAGGCAGTGACTGCCCCCCTCCCGGTCACTTCATGGCTAAGCAGGGATTTGAACCCTGGACTCCCAGGTCCCTGTCCGACACTCAAACCACGGCACCACACTCAAGCAGTAGATAAATGTTGTCAAACAAATAAAAATAAGCAGCGATCGAAGCCCCCCAAATCAGACAGTGACTTGGGGCAGACGGTGGAAAGAGCAGAGGCTTCTTTCAGCGCCGCAAGCCGGCTGTATTTTGGCAAGAACCTCCAGACCTGCAGCGGCAGACTTTCGGGCAGGTCAGATCGATGTTAATGTGCATGTTGAAGAGGGGAAAACATGGCTCCATCGGTTATCTGCCAGCCCTCAGCGGCGCAGCGGAGCAGAACGCTGCCCCTGCCGCACACTCCATTATCTGGAGAGGACGTGGTCCTTGGAGGGGAGGACAAGGCCAGTAATTAAGTTCTTGCCGGCACCATAAACCACGCTGACAGCAGCAAGGACGGCAGGTTGGATGAGCAGCCAAGAATCGATGGCCAGCAGCCAGCCAGGTGCGAGGAGCCGCACCAATCTGCAAGGAGCTGCAGAAGGGCCAGGGGCGCCCAGCGTCAGTTTGCAGGCAGAGAATTCAAGGAGCTCAGGGGACCTGCTGAGCCTCCTCCCACCTGGTGCCCCTCGGGGTGCTTTGGGATGACAACACCCAGAGACCCCTGGCAGCAGCGGAGGAAGACTGCTCTGGGCTGCAGCTTCGCTCCGGCGTTTGCCCTGCAAAACCGTCCGTGCAAAAGCAGCAAGTTGGGGAAAGCCAAGGAGAGGGATACAGAACCTGCAGGACCAGTGTGGAAAGCGGCGAAAGGAAATTGTGGATAGAGAAGGAAGTGGACACAGAAGTGGGGTTTCCCCCCCCCCCTCTTAGCTCCAGTGCTTTACCAGTTGAATTGGCTCCCGGTGGAGTATAGGGTCAAGTTCAAGGTGCTGGTCTTGATCTTTAAAGCCCTTTGTGGCTTAAAGGTAAAGGTAAAGGGACCCCTGACCATTAGGTCCAGTCATGACCGACTCTGGGGTTGCGGCGCTCATCTTGCTTTACTGGCTGAGGGAGCCGGTGTACAGCTTCCGGGTCATGTGGCCAGCATGACTAAGCCGCTTCTGGCGAACCAGAGCAGTGCACGGAAACGCCGTTTACCTTCCCGCCAGAGTGGTACCTATTTATCTACTTGCACTTTGATGTGCTTTCAAACTGCTGAGACCAAACAATGGGAGCTCACCCCATTGTGGGGATTCGAACCGTCGACCTTCTGATCGGCAAGCCCTAGGCTCTGTGGTTTAGACCACAGAGCCACCCATGTCTTAGGTCTTTGTGGCTTAGGGCCCTCGTATTTATGGGACCACCTCTGGTCTGCCCTGCAGAGGACCTTAAGGTCCATGAATAATCATAGTTTAGAGGTCCCGGACCCTAAGGAAGTCAGACTATCCTCCACCAGGGCCAGGGCCTTCTCAGTGATGGCTCCAACCTGGTGGAATGCTCTGTCCCATGAGACCAGGGCCCTGCAGGATTTAACCTTCTTCCGCAGGGGCTGCAAAACAGAGCCTGGCCTTTAATTTGAATTCAGCCTGATCTTTTATTCCCCTTCCTTCCCTCCCCCTCCCCTTTTATGAAGATCACCCGCTCTGAGACCCCACAGCTAATTCTCCCCATGTCTCCTCACTGGCCCAAGTAGGACCAATTCAGCCAGGTAGCCCTGGGGATTATCTAATTGATTTTTGAATTTTATTGTTATTCTGTTATTCATGTTTTTATACTCCATTTTAGGCTGCTTTTATAATTAAGTGTTTTAAAGTGTTTTAGATTTGTTGTTAGCTGCCCTGAGCCTGGTTTTTGAACCGGGAAGGGCAGGGTAAAAATATATTATTATTATTATTATTATTATTATTATTATTATTACTACTACTATTATTATTACTATTATTATTACTACTATTACTACTATTATTACTATTATTACTATTGCAAAATGGGTAGGTTCCAAATAGACAATGGGAAATGTTATTTTGAACAGCAGGCAAGTTGACTGATGGAACGCTCACTGTCACAGAGAAGGTGGCGGCTACTGTTCTGATGGCTTCACAAGTCCTGTTCTCCATGAATTTGCCGAACGTTTCAGAGGCCTCCGTGCACGAGTTGCTGAGGCCAAGAGGATGCTGGGCTTGCCGATTCTTTGGGCTGATCCCACAGCCAGATTTTTAAGGTGGTGGACCCACCTTCATTTGAGGTTTTAAGCAAAGGTTGGGGGGCCACCTGGCAGGGATTCTGTGGTTGAAATTCCTGCATTGCAGGGGGTTGGACTAGATGACCCCAGGGGTCCCTTCCAATTCCACAATTCCAAGAATTCAAGTCAACCAGACCCAAGGCATTAAGGCAGGTACACATCAATATCATTTAACGTGGATTAACTGATCAGCACCCACAATCAGAACAGCAATAGGAACTAGCCAGAGATATTTGTTGAGAGGGAAAGAGAAGCAAAGGTGCTCTAAGAGGCAGGTGAGGGACCTGGAAACAGACAGGGAGAATCAGGGAGTTTCAGAGAGAGCCACTTTCATTCTGTACAGCAGCCATTTTCAGATGCAGCCCACACAGGAGACAGCTGACCGGCAGTGGAAACAGCAGAGATTAGGCCAGGAGAAGGGCGGCAGTTTTGGGGAACCAGTCAGGAATTATTCAGACCAATTGATTAAGTTAATCTGAACTCTGTCTGGAAACTCCTGGAAGCCCTTTTGAGCAAGTTCTTCCTGCCTGCAGAAAGGGTCAAACCACCCCTGTTTTCTAACCAAACCAGCTGGAAGGAGCAAGGGTGTTGTATACAAAAATTGCCCTTTTCCCTTATGGGGTACGCAAGAGCCCATATAGAGTCCATACATAGGTTCCCCATTGGTAGGAGAAAATAACAGAGGCCAACCAGAGAATATTGAGAAGCAAAGCAGCTAGTAAGCCTGATCTTTATTGATCTGTTGCAACAGGGTGCCCCCTTCACACACAGGAAAGGAGGAGGAACCCAGAACAATGGCATGCAAGGCCTTATATAGACTTTTGAAATTGCCACCCTGTAGAGAGCTGGAAGACAGGAGTGCCTGGCGTGCTCTGGTCCATGGGGTCATGAAGAGTCGGACACGACTAAACGACTAAACAACAACAACAGAGAACTGGACCATAAAGAAGGCTGATTGCTGAAGAATGGATGCTCTTGAATTCTGGTGCTGGAGGAGACTCTTGAGAGTCCCATGGACTGCAAGAAGATCAAACCTCTCCATTCTGAAGGAAATCAGCCCTGAGTGCTCACGGGAAGGACAGATCCTAAAGCTGAGGCTCCACCTCATGAGAACACTCCCTGGAAAAGACCGTGATGTTGGGAAAGATGAAGGGCACAAGGAGAAGGGGACGACAGAGGACGAGATGGTGGGACAGTGTTCTCGAAGGGACCAGCATGAGTTTGACCAAACTGTGGGAGGCAGTGGAAGACAGGAGGGCCTGGCGTGCTCTGGTCCAGGGGGTCACGAAGAGTCGGACATGACTAAACAACAACAAGATCAAGACCACCCTCAGATACATACCTACATCACAGAAAAGGCGGTCTAAAACAGAAATTTGAATATTGTTTTTCTCCAGTCATTGTTTATCTCCTGTCTGGCAGGTTACTTGATTGGCTTGCCTGGGGAGCCTGGTCAGTCTTTTGTAATGATAAATCCTTAGTTCCTGGGCCAGGTCACAGGCTCACACCCTATTCAAACACAGACATACCCTTAAGACAGGATTTGTGAAGGAAAAGACAATGGGGAGGCTTTTCCATTTTCCTTTGACCTTGCAAAGAAAACATTTGGTCAGTTTGGGACAGTTTGGGAATCAAAAATGGTTCCAGGTCGGTCTTCCTGTGCTGATCTATGTACGTGCTTGGTTGGTACGCTGATAAACATTTAACATATACAGTGGTACCTTGGGTTACATACACTTCAGGTTACATACTCTTCAGGTTACAGACTCAGCTAACCCAGAAATATGACCTCGGATTAAGAGCTTTGCTTCAGGATCAGAACAGAAATCGTGCTCCGGTGGCATGGCCGCAGTGGGAGGCCCCATTAGCTAAAGTGGTGCTTCAGGTTAAGAACAGTTTCAGGTTAAGAACAGACCTCCAGAACAAATTAAGTACGTAACCAGAAGTACCACTGTATCTAAGACCTCAAAATTCCCATCACAAGGGTAAATGCTGGGGTTCCCTTCTTTTCCTTGAAGCAGGAATGTGTGAGGTTCCTTAGAAAGGGGCTTGTGGCTCAGCATTCTCCTGCAAAAACATTGCAGTGCCTTGCATGAATTTTGCATGAACCCGCCACTTTCTTTTTTTTTGAGAAGGGCTTGCTCTCTCATCCGCCTTGGGGAATCTGGGTTTGCTCTGGAGGAGCGATTCTGCTTTGTGCACCAGACCCCGACACGCAGGAGGCTTTGTTTGTGCAAAGCACCATGCTGGGGAGACGGGCAGGAGCACGCAGCTGCCTCCATTTGCAGAGGTCCCTGCTGTAGCACAAACCAGAGATTTATCTCCCCTGCCAAGGCTGTGCCAACAGCTACAGCGGCATTTAGCCAGGAAACGGGGTGGGGGGGTGGGGGGGTGGGAATATGGTGCGGAATTCAGCTTAGAGATTCATAAAGGACTCGATCTTCCTTGCAGGAGTTGCACCATTCAGACTGCCAAGCTGACAGAGGTGCAAGAGGAGGGGGGAAGGAAGCTTCGGCTTAGGCCATTTCCCTCTCAGCCTTCTGTTTAAATGTTTTCGAAGTTAGGTCAGCATTGCTGGGGAAATCTCCCAAGGCAACAGAGAAGCTCGCAGAGCCAGTGGCTGCCGCTACTGCAGCCGTCTGGAGCTATGCAGGCTCTTCTCACAGTAGTAAAAGGATGGGGTTGCGGGAGAGAAGGGATCCCACAAAAGGCAAAGTGCAGGTGCTAATGGGGCCAGAGACAGGGAATGCCTGTGCAGTGTGGCTTTGTGCTAAGGGCAGTCAAGGATGCCCAGAATCTGCCAGATCTGAGAAGATTCCAGGAGGAGGAAGTTCTTCCTTACCTGCCAGAGAAGAGCCAGACATATTCAACCACTGCTGTCTTGGAAGGGGAGATTGCAGGGTGACAGGATTCAGAGAATGGCAGGGTACCCCCAAAGGTCATCTAGTCCAGCCCCCTGCAACGCAGGAATCTCAGCTGAAGAATCCCTGGTCCCGTCCCGTCCCCCGCCCACCTCTGCCTAAAATCCTCCAGGGAAGGAGAGTTCTTTCCGATTTGAACAGGGTAGCTAGCAGGTCGCTTAGGGATTCTCTCAGGCATTTTTCCATAAAACTGATGGCTGTTTTTAAGGGAGGGGCTGGGTGGGGGTTGGAGGGAGGGAAACAACAAAAAACTTCCCAGAGATGAGAAGAACGTGGCTCCAAGTGACACCCCCCCCCCCGCCGCTCCCTGCAACCAAACTCTATTGCTTTGGGTTTTAGCATTATTAACAAGGTCTTGGGAAGGTTCCCTAAACTCTCCGGCATTTATGTGCCAAGTTGGCCGATAAAAATAACTTATTTTGCCTGAAATTCCTAAAAGATGCAAATCTCCCCCCAGGGGAGTCGCTCCATCCCCTTGATCGCTTGATCATTTTTGTGGCCCTTTCATGAACTAAGATCCAGCTCCGAGGGCCTTCTGGCGGTTCCCTCGCTGCGAGAAGCCAAGTTACAGGGAACCGGGCATAGGGCCTTCTTGGTAGTGGCGCCTGCCCTGTGGAACGCCTTCCCGCCAGATGGCAAAGAGAAAAACAACTTCCAGACATCTGAAGGCAGCCCTGTTTAGGGAAACTTTTAATGTTTAATAGACTATTGCATTTTAATATTTTGTTGGAAACTGCCCAGAGTGGCTGGGGAAACCCAGCCAGATGGATGGGCAGGGTATAAATAATAAATTGTTGTTGTTGTTTTCCAACTCTAGGGTATCCTTTTTGAGGCAAGGTGACCAGAACTCAAAACGGTACAGTGGTACCTCGGGTTACAGACACTTCAGGTTACAGACGCTTCAGGTTACTGACTCCTCTAGCCCAGAAATAGTGCCTTGGGTTAAGAACTTTGCTTCAGGATGAGAACAGAAATCGAACGATGGCAGCAGGAGGCCCCATTAGCTAAAGTGCTGCTTCAGGTTAAGAGCAATTTCAGGTTAAGAACTGTTACGGAAGGGGGGGCATGTCTTCTTCACCTTCTTCTTCGCTACAATATATCAATTTATTTCCAATTGTCAATGTCAAAAGGGACTAAAATCTATAAAATTCATAGAAAATCAACGTGCCAGTTTGCTCTGATCAGCCTTTCCTCCAGGCAATGTCAGGTGCCAGACTATGCATATTTGAGACCATTGTTTTCTCATCCCCAGGAAGTGTTTATCTGTGCATATCTCCAGCTCTGCATATTCCCCCCTCCCTCCTCCTTATGTTAATCCGGTGTAGCTCTGCATATTCCCCCCTCCCTCCTCCATATGTTAATCTGTGTAACCCAACCTCCCTTTAATATATTCATGATGTAATCTGTGTAACCAAACCTCTCTTTAATGTATTCATGACGTGTTTTGCACTGTATTCTGGGACATGGAGGGAAGTTTCAAAAACTCATGTCACCCCTTTCTCTCTGTTCAATCTCGTCTTGAACCTGTTGGCCAATAAACTTGGATCTTCTGCAGTTTGCTCCTGTCTCCGGCTGAGCTCATTTTCCTCCGCAGGGACCCACGGACTGAGTCCGATGAGCTGGGTGGCAGAGCAGCCTCGCACCCAGATTTTTGCCGTAACAGTTGGCGCCCAACGTGGGGCATGCGGTTCTCCCGCGTTGCTGACCGGGGCCCCCGAAATCTTCAGCCGGCACCAGGCCATTTTGCCTGGGAAGATCCTTTGGACCCCCGGCCATCTTCCGGGCGGTAATCGAAAGCCCCAGGAGTTCAGCCGGGGAGCAAAGAGGGATCCAGCCGGCTTACTCATCAATCCCGGGATCATCATGGAAAACACGTGAGTATAAGGAAAAGGAAAAACCCAGTGCACTGGTGGGAAAGGGGTGGAAATCTCCTGGCAACTGAATTCTCTGCCCTCCTCTCTATCGCTCCTTCTCGCCTGTCTCTTGGTCCAATTGGTGAGAGAGACCGTGGACTGCTGCTCGACCCAAAAGGGGGGTTCTGAGCTCTATCTCTTTCTCTATATTTCTCCAGCCAGCCGCACCAATTGGGAGCCCGAAAGTAAGACGGAGAGACCCGACTGGAAAGATAGCCGACTCTCCGCAACGGGTATCCCAGTTGAAAGCAAGGGGTTGGAGTTCTTTTTCCGAACTTCCCGAGTGTCCTTGCTAGGGGGCAGGAAGTGGTCTTGCTTTCTATCCAATCCCAGCCGCACCGGTCGGAGCCACTTATTGTGAGCCCGCTTCCGAAAGCAAGGGGGATTTTCGACCCAGAACCCTATCCAGGGATCACCCGATCTGGCACCGCACGGCGCGGGCGTCCAGTAGGGCCCCTTTCCTGAGAAGTCTAACGATAGGTAGGAGGTTGCCAGGAGGGATAGCCCAGGGAGGATTGGGCGGGATCAGGCAGAGTGGAAGAAGGACCCCAGGATATTGAGAAAAGGAAAATAGGAAGGAAATATACCGGATAGCTAGAGCTCTTTAAAAAACCCTACTAAAGTTGCCAAGCGACTTGAAACCCTCTTTACTATAAATTCCTGCTCACTATAATTCCCTGTATTAGGTCTACCAATCTCGTAGATATACCAATCCTTACCGACCTCTCCCTCTCTTCCTTTCCACTTAGACACGCGTGAAACATAAAATGGGTACCCAGGCTTCCAAACACGAGCGGGCTCACTCTGGGAGGAAGGCTTCTAGAAAGCCATCTCAGTCCTGGAAGGACCCTGACTCTCCTCTACAATTTGTCATCACGTATTGGAAGTCGATTCCTGGCCACAAATTATTATCGAAACAAAAATTAGAGGACCTCTGTTCTGAAATCTGGCCCGCCAGCACCACCCCCGCCAAGCCCGAATTGCGTTGGCCGGCTGGTTAACTGGTGGTGTTTGAAGAGGCAAGGAGGCTCTTAAAACCATGTGGGACCTTCCTACTAATTTCACTTAATGAAGCTAAAGGAAGCAGCCCAACTCCTTGCAATAACCAACTAAAGGATGAGAGTATATATGTTTACATGTTGTCTGTTATGTGTGTTGTGTGTTAATACATATATGAGAATATGTGTGTTTACATGTTGTCTGTTATGTGTGTTGTCTGTTCCTTCTGTCTCTGACAGACTGCCTTTCTTAAGCGCGCATAGTTTAAACTGCAAGCTTGCTTCAAAATTTTAAATTTAAGGAAGCTATGCTGGACCTTATCAGTCCTAAATAAGACAAGATGAGAATGAAGGGTGCAAATGTTTACCCCACCTCTTGCTTTGCCGCAACTTTTCAGATCGTGAGTCTACAGTATTCCTCTGCAAATTCAGGAAAATTGTCACTTTTGTATTCCCTTTAAATCAAATCTATGGCTGTTTTAACTAAGAAAATGTTCACTTCAATCTTTCTCTAAAGAAATCTTGCTGTGAACCCTTTATTTTGGAGGGTTGGACTAGATGACCCCAGGGTCCCTTTCAACTCTCCCAATTTGTGGCTGTGTGGAAGGACATGTGTCCGCAAGCATTGCAGGGTAATTCTTAAATTCTGGTGTGGTGATGGAGTTGAAATTCAGCCTAGCTTTGCTCTTTAGTTTTAAAAAGGTGAGAGGTGAAGCTGTGATGTTTTGAAGCACAACTGGTAATACCAAGCATTTGAGTGATTACAGTGTTTATCATTTTGTTTATCATTTTGTCTACTATTTGAAAATCAGACCAATACATATGGGCCTTGACCAATCCTGTAAATAAAGGGGCAGGAAAATTTTTGTCTGCAAATGGTAAGGCCGAAAAACTTAGAATGTTAAAAAAAAATTAAAAAAAAATTAAAAAAATCCTATGAATTCTGACTCTGGCCATTTTTTCCCATATATAAGGGCGCGGCATTGTTCCACGAATGGCCAGAGGGATATTAGCCCTTTCCTGTACATAAAGGAAGCAGTCGCTTTGCTTGGGCTGAAATTGCTAGCTTTTGTTGGTGAATACTTCAATTGCTGAGTTTCTCTCTTTTGTTTTAAATCTAACCCTCTTTTAAAATCTACTCCTTACCCTTCCCTTATTCAAATTCTAATTTTGCCAAAAGATGCAACATTTCAATAGTATAAAAGGTTTGCTGAGACATGAACTCCACACATGCACAGAGACTAGATCAGCAAAAAAAAAAAAGATAGGAAAAGAAATGAGAGAGAGAGAGAGGAAGGAGGGAGAACTGTGGGGGGGGAGGAGGTTTATGTAAAACTTGGAACCATTGAGAGAAATCACCCTTAATGTGTCCCAAGTTTGAAATCTTAACATGCCAAATTCTTTTCACAGGTAAATATCAAAGAATTCCACCCCTCAATGGGATTTAAATCACAGACTTTGTGTGCATTTTAGGAACAGCATTTCCTGACAGGCTTCTCACATGAAATAATTTTCCCTTTTAACAGGATATGTGAACCCCGATAACAAAGTGTTTGTCCCTTTTTTCTCCCACAACAACTTTCTTTCTGTTCTGTGAAATCCCTGCTGTATTAACTTTCTTTCTCTTCTGTGCAATCCCTGCTGTATTAGTGACTTCCATCCCTTTGTGTCTTTGACACTTTAAAGTTATAAATAATCTGTTTCCATTTATTTAATCCGTTTTTTCATGATGTCTATGAAATTAATTGAAGCATAACCAAACATTGTTTGTGGAATGGTATTTGTTTACCTTTTGCCTGAGCATTTCTTATTAATTCTGTCATTTTGGCTAGTTCAAGGTACTTGCACAAAGTTACATTGCCATTAAGTCATTTTCCAGTATTTTGCTATTAACACTCTAGCCGATGTTGTCACATCAAGAAACACTCTTTTATTTTCATTGTTACTTCAGATCTCTTAAAATTCTGTGTCTTAGCATTTATTTATTTTGGTTCCTCATAGGTCATTGTGTGTGTGTGTTTGTGTGTGTGTGTTTTATTATTATTTAACTGTGTCTTTTAAGTCCACCCTGTCCTTACAGGATATCACTTCTACAAGTGTGTTACTACAGATCCAATGAAAAGCTTCGCTACCACGAGACTTATTACCTGCAACAACAAATTTCTTTCAAAGGGGAAGTGGGGCTGACAAAGAGGGGAGGAGTTGAATTGCAAGGACATTTTTTGACTCTTATATTCAACTGATATTTAATTAGTTTGTTGTGTATTATGTGTTATTATGTAGGAATGTTGAAATGTGTTTGACAGTGTTATTTCCACAAAGGGAAGAATTTTTTTTGTGTGTGTGTGTAATTGTCTTATGTTTAATGTATACTGTCTTATTCCTTATACCCCAATGGAGGATTTTCATACATTTTATGCTTTCAAATGGATCAGGCTATTGTGTAGTTCAATGTTTAGATAACCACATTTCGCTGTCGCACCTGGCACACTGCCAACCTTCCCTACCCATTTTAAAATGTGTTAAAACTCACTTTACCAAGGAGAAGCTTCAGGAAGGTGTATATGCCTTGATTTAGCAGGAATGATCCCTTATAGAGTTAAATTGACTTATTTGGACAAGTGCCCCTTTTAAGAATGGTTTTCTTTTAACAGATTGGTTTGAAGAGTTAAGAACCATGGGGCAAGATAAATTCAAATTGGACCCAGTGTGAATTGGGCATGTGTATCCAGGCTGCAATTAGCTTTTGGTCCTTTTAAGTGCAAGTGAGCAACTTCCCATGACTGTTGACCAGAGCCTCTAAAATAAAACCCCATAGAAAGGCCAAGGTAAAGACATTTCCCTCAGGACGTGTCCAAACCTGTGCCAGCTGTGATGGGTGCCAGGCAACATGGCTAATATGAAAGCCCTAAGTGGATTCACCAGGGATTGCCACTACTGTGACACGTGAGACCACAGAAGAGCTACCTTGACACCTGAGAACACAAAATGGCGGGGGGCAAAGCGAACTGCATTTTTTTCCAGTCAATAGTGGACCTTCCTGCTAAATGTAAAGCATAGACCACTACTGAACAAAATACAACAGGTGTTCCTTTATGCGATATCCTATACCCAGCTATCTGCACTACTATACTTGCAAATGGCCTTAAGAGGCATGATTTGCAAGTCCCCTTCAGGTTTGCACAAACCCACACATCTAGTACGGTAGATACAAAGTTATTATTTAGTGCATATCTACATAACATAAACATACATTGTATTGGTCCGTGTTGCTCCCTCCTTTGTTGCCCTGCTCAACCAACCTCCTTTTCCATTAGGGCCTATTCCCACTCACACGGCACCCCACCTTCACCGAGATTTAGGGTGCGGAGAAAAGATTTGCAAGTTCTTACAGAACTTTAATGCAAATCTATCTCCGAATGGGGGACTGTTACGGAAGGGGGGGGCATGTCTTCTTCACCTTCTTCTTCGCTACAATATATCAATTTATTTCCAATTGTCAATGTCAAAAGGGACTAAAATCTATAAAATTCATAGAAAATCAACGTGCCAGTTTGCTCTGATCAGCCTTTCCTCCAGGCAATGTCAGGTGCCAGACTATGCATATTTGAGACCATTGTTTTCTCATCCCCAGGAAGTGTTTATCTGTGCATATCTCCAGCTCTGCATATTCCCCCCTCCCTCCTCCTTATGTTAATCCGGTGTAGCTCTGCATATTCCCCCCTCCCTCCTCCATATGTTAATCTGTGTAACCCAACCTCCCTTTAATATATTCATGATGTAATCTGTGTAACCAAACCTCTCTTTAATGTATTCATGACGTGTTTTGCACTGTATTCTGGGACATGGAGGGAAGTTTCAAAAACTCATGTCACCCCTTTCTCTCTGTTCAATCTCGTCTTGAACCTGTTGGCCAATAAACTTGGATCTTCTGCAGTTTGCTCCTGTCTCCGGCTGAGCTCATTTTCCTCCGCAGGGACCCACGGACTGAGTCCGATGAGCTGGGTGGCAGAGCAGCCTCGCACCCAGATTTTTGCCGTAACAAGAACAGACCTCCGGAACGAATTAAGTACTTAACCCGAGGTACCACTGTATTCCAAATGCAACCGCACCACCGATCTGCATAAGACCATTATGGCCAAGCGCTTCTATATTATTATTATTATTATTATTATTATTATTATTATTATTATTATTAATTGAATTTATATACTGCCCTATACCCGGGGGTCTCAGGGCAGTTCACAGAATAAAATCAAGATATAAAACCACAAAGACATTCAAAAAATGAAAACTACAACCCAATGGCCCCCCCCCATGACATTCTGATCGGCAAGTCCTAGGCTCTGTAGTTTAACCTACAGCGCCACCCACGTCCCTTTAGGTTACCTACCCATGGCCTAATACCAGAAATCCAGAGTTTAGCTGTAGGTGCTGGAGACCGAGCCCTTCTGCATGCGAGGCAGCTGTTCTGCCAGAGAGCAATGGCTCTCTTATTGCCTCTCCCCTTCCTCCACCGAACCTTGGATGAGGCAGAATGCATTATGCAAACTCACCATTTGCACAATCCATGCCCAGAGCTCAGAGTCAGGCTCCTTGGAAACTGCACTGGGGTCTCATTGTCACAGATTTCACATTGCTTCAGCGAGAGCGGGGAGGCAAGGGAGGGAGCAAGAGCAAGCAAGGAAGGGAGAGGACCAGGCTGAGCGGAATACAGGGAGCAAGCGGGCGAGAAAAGGAATCACAGAATGGCAGGGTCAGAAGGGATCTCCAAAGGTCATCCAGACCAGCCCCCTGCAATGCAGGAATTCCAGCTAAGGAATCCCTGGCAAAGCCAGATTGGGGAGACTTTGGGAATGTAGGGCAGCCTCCCACCGCCGGTGCCCTTCCACCGTTCAGCTTCCATTCGGCTTCCGGGGCAAAGTTTGCTAGCCAGAACACCTACTTCCGCTTTTGCCCGAATTGTTCGTTAACACGACTCCTCTTAGACCGAGGTACCCCTGTATTGTAACAGCTCCAAGAGCCGGTTGCAATTTGATAAGGACTCATTTATTCTGCGTTCCATTTTCATTTTAAACCACTCCAGGAGCTGAAAGGTTGGGCATAAATAAATGGAAAAGGAACAAAAACACCAGAGGATCGCCGTAATCATATACAGTACACTATGAAGAAATTCAATTTCTGAGCACATTTCCTTACGTAGCTGAAACAGTAGCCCTTGGGGAAATGAGGAAGGCATCAGACAGCTCATTTTGCGGGGGGCAAAAACAACCCCAACAATCAAAGAATTGTAGAGTTGGAAGGGACACCTGGGGTCATCTAGTCCAACCCGCTGCAGTGCACCCTTTTGTCTTCATCTGGGTTTGTTCTTTCTGGAATGGCTATCTGTCTGGCACTCAGGTATCAGGATGCCAGGAATTATCCCTCAGGCAGAGGGGCTGCTGAGGAGCTGAGCTCACAGGTCTATAGGAATTTCTGTAGTTTTCCCAGTGAGCCAGTGCATGGATACATTTATCAGTGAATTATTACATTTGGTATCATGCAGCAAAGGCCCTTTGAATAGATAGGAAGAAACTGTGATGAAGTGCTTTGTGGGGACAAATCACAAAAGTCACAAAAGTGATTGTGCTGGTTTTGGTAGTGGGCTGCATGTGCGTGATATCTGCTGGAGGGGCACCCCCCCAACCTATACATAAATTCCTGAAACACTTGTAACTTGAAGCCGTGGGTTCGAGTCCTCCCCAACAGAGAAGGAGAAAACAAGTTTGCTCCTTCTTCCATGTGACAGCCCTCAGTGGGAATCAGTGTAGCATTTACTGTAACAACTTCGTGATGAGTACCATCACCTTTTTTCTAAAAAAAACACCCAAACTGGCGGGCTTTGAATGCTGACTGTCTTTTGGAAGGGGAAATAAGTATAAACTAAGTGGAAATAAAATGTGAGTATCCTGGGAGAAGTTGTGGGTGGCTAGAATCCCCCGGAGCTGTGCTCCATGCTGCAACATTTTGTTACAGGCCTCACTTGGGCTCTTCCAGGCCCAGTAGAGAAATGCCATTTGGCTGCTGGAGCCAGGTGATAACTCTTGGTTTCCCCTCTGCCAGCCCCAGCAGGCTTATAACTTTTGCAGGTTTTTTTTAAACGGTTGTCATATGCAAAGAGGAGAAAACCATGTGTGCATGAGGGGTTTCATTATTCCTTAGCACCCTAACTGAAATGGGGTGGGGGGCAGAGCTGCCTCGGCTTAAATTCCCCTTTCAAACCTCCATCCTTCAGCCAACCTGATCTCTTTGGGCCTCTCCGGGGCGAGTTAAAGATTAAAAATTGGCCTCCCAGTTTCTCCGCAAGCAGCAATTAGGGAAACCGCTTCCCAGTGTGCCTGAAATTCCTGCAGACAGCAAGCTCCGAGTTCTCGCTGGCACAGAAACCTTCTGGTTTGTATCAGCAAAAGCCCCAACACACAAACTGGAACAAGCCTGTTTGTGGATTCTTTTGAGATGCAGCCGGAGGCAGTCATATCAAACATGATTTGGATGTGGGGAGGAATGGGGCTGCAGGGTTCTCTCTCCCTGGTTGGAAAAAAAAAGTGTTTCTGTGATATCTGCACATTTCACACACAAGCAAATCATTTATCCTTGCCGTAAAAGTTTTATGACAAACTTTGATGCATGAAAGAAGAAAGAGAAAGAAGAATCATGTTTCCCCGCGGACGCCAAACGCTGCTTTTCCTCTGAACAGTCCTCCCCGCCGCCTGTTCCTGTGTTTTATTTGCTTTCATGATTTTGCACCTCCTCGAGTTCAAAGAAAAGTGCTTGCCTCTTGCTCACTTTTCAACATGAGAAGCAAAGAAGATGTAGCTACAGGGTCCATGTGGAAGCCATTTCTGCCCCTTTGGGCCATGGCAACTCTGCGGCTTGGCCTGGCTCAGTCGCCATAATGAAGCCTGGCCACCGAAGAATGGATGCTTTTGAATTCTGGTGCTGGAGGAGACTCTGGAGAGTCCCATGGACTGCAAGAAGATCAAACCTATCCATTCTGAAGGAAATCAGCCCCGAGTGCTCACTGGAAGGACAGATCCTGAAGCTGAGGCTCCAATACTTTGGCCACCTCATGAGAAGAGAAGACTCCCTGGAAAAGACCCTGATGTTGGGAAAGATGGAGGGTGCAAGGAGAAGGGGATGACGGAGGACGAGATGGCTGGACAGTGTTCTCGAAGCTACCAGCATGAGTTTGACCAAACTGCGGGACGCAGTGGAAGACAGGAGGGCCAGGTGTGCTCTGGTCCAGGGGGTCATGAAGAGTCGGATGCAACTAAATGACTCAGGGGTCAGCAAACTTACCGCACCTTGAGCCGGTGTCTCCAGCAGTGATTGCACGGTGGGCCGGAGGGCGGAGGAGACCAGAAATAGCTTGAGCACCTGTGCAGGGGCCTCTTCTGACCCCAAAATGCACTGGAAACAATGCTTGCGCATGCACACAAGCTATTTACGGTGCTCCTCTGACCTGGAAGTGGGCAGCCATGCAGTGCAGCGTCGGTAAGAGTGGGCAGCAGCAGTGGGCAGCAGGGGTCACTGCCGGCCGGATAAACGAGTCCCTCAGGCCTTATCCGGCCCGCGGGCCTTAGTTTGGGGACCCCTGGACTAAACAACAAAAACTTTCCTGGTTTCTCCATAACCACAAGCCCGGCAGGATGGCAATAAGAATCTAAGAAGAGTGCTGCTGGATCAGGCCAGTGGCCTATCTAGTCCAGCATCCTGTTCTCACTGTGGCCGAGAACATGCATGTACAGGAAAGCCACAAACAGGATCTGAGCACAAGAGCCCCTCCTGCAGTTTGCAGCAATTAATTTCCAGCAGCTGTGCAGGCAGAACACAGCCATCCTAGCTAGGAGTCATCAATAGCCCTCTCCCCCTCCATGAATTTGCCCAATCCTCTTTTAAAGCCATCCAAGTTGGTGGCCATCATTGCCTCTTGTGGGAGGGAGTTCCGCAGATTAATGATGCGCTGCATGGAGGACTTCACTGGCCGTTTGTCTTGGATGCTTTAGCTGAGATTCCTGCGGTGCAGCGGGTTGGACTACGATATGATATGATACGATAATCTTTATTGTCATTGTCCCATACAGAACAACAAAATTGAAAAAATCTACATCAGACATTCAAAAACCCACAAGCCTGCTATCCCAGCTATCCCAGCCTGGTTAACCCCCTGAACTATGATACCCCATAGTTAAATACAATATACTCCCACAGAGACTACCTTACACTGCGTTTAAAACCAAAATCACATTTGGATAGAAACTGTTTCTCAGGCAGCTAGTCCTAGTCTTTATAACCCTGGACCTTCTTCCAGAAGGCAGAAGCTGAAAGAGATCGTTTCCGGGGTGCGCACTATCCTGCACTATCTCTGCAGCTTTCTTATGGCACCTGGAAGCGTAGATTTGATCCAAGGTGGGAAGAGCGCACCCAATTATTCTCTCCGCAGTCTTTACAACCCTGTGTTTGTGTGGAGAGTGAGACCAATGAACTACTGCCTCTTAGCATGTAAGAGACAGTGTGGTGTAGTGGTTGGAGTGCTGGAAATTTCCTGGACTTCTATATGAGGGGTCAGAGGCCAGTCTCTGCTGGAACCAGACCCAAACGGCATCCAGAGTCCAGAGCCTTTTGTGGTCAGAGAGGCCGAGAAAAGCCCAAACCGGAGGAGTTCAAAGCAAAGGAATAAAGCGATGAGTTTGCAAGAGGCAGGGGGATTAATACTTAATCGGCTGAAGGATCTGCAAATATTTTGAGGGCCCTGACAACTCATGGGTGACTTTTGTTGTGCGCAGAATGCAATAAGAGATAAGATTAGAATTCAAAGTCCTTTGGATCAGCAAGATGACTCTGAGAAGAGCAAAGCTTAGGGAGAACAAACTGCAGCCTGAGAAGCCATTCAGAAGTAGGGTCAGAGTTGAACAGATAAAATCCCCCGAGAGATAAATGCTGCTCAGAGTGATGTCCTTCAACCTCTTCCTGCTCCAAGACAGACCTATCCACCAACCAGATGCTGCAGAGCTAAGCCAGCCAGGAAAAGCAACCCTGAACACCCATCGCCACAGGTCACTGCCTGGGATAATGCAGAAAAGTTGTCCCTGCAAAGCAACCAGCTGTGGGATGTGGGAATGAGCAAAGTGACTTCGGGAAAGAAAAGGAGAACAGCTGGTTCCAGAGGAATGAAGAGACTGGTCCTCTTTTCACTTCTGGACCACGATTAGTCAGGGAGCCGATACTGGAGGGGAGGGTGCAGCGATCCTGACTTTGCCCTGAATTATCCCCCATGGATTTGTCTACCCGTCTTCTAAAACTGCCCAAATTGGGGGACAGCACAACCCCCCAGTTTAACTACGTGCTCCCATTTGTCCCAGTTCTTCCTTTGTTGGAAGATTCAGGGCAGACAAAAGAAATAACTTCTCAACACAGCGCAGAGTTACCAACTCTGGAACTCGCTTCCGAAGGAGGCCACATAGCCATTGTTATATTTAAAAAAAAAATCCAATTTCTATTAAATTTCTATTTTACATTTTAGAATATTCACTTAAACAACCTTAAAATATCAATGACTTCCCTTCTTCTCTTTCCACGGTTCATTTTACACAACATAAAGCCCAGCATATTTTATATAAACTAAACCATTCAGTATTCCATTACAGTGGTACCTCGGTTTACGAACTTAATCCGCTCCGGAAGTCCTTTCTGAAACAGAAACTGTTATTAAACCGAGGCGCGCTTTCCCTAATGAGGCCTCCCACCGCTGGTGCCCTTCCACCGTTCGGATTCCGTTCTTAGACCAAGGTAAAGTTCACAAACCGGAACACTACTTCTGGTTTTGCAGAGTTCATAAACCAAATAGTTCGTAAACAGGACTGTTCATAAACTGAGGTACCACTGTATTACATCCATCAAACGCTACTTACACTGTTGAATTTATCTTTCAAATAAACACAATTTTCCTCCAGATATTCAATAAACATTTTCCAATCTTCTTTAAACATATGTTCTTCTTGTTCTCTTGTTCTATAAGTTAGGTTCGCAAGCTGCACATATTCCATCAGTTTAAGTTGCCAATCTTCTATAATCGTTTTCCACTTTGGGGCTAAATTTTGGATCACACTTCCAGAGTTTTTCCCAAAGAGGAAAATCTGTATTGTGTCCTTTATCTATTGCAAAGCATTGTTATAAAAAAATTAAGGTGCACACATATGGCAAGCACACATGGTCCACAGCAAACCAAACCTTGACCCTTCCACCCCTCCCCTAAATGTACTTTTTGCTGAACCAAAAAGCTCTAAATGTTCCTTGCGCAATTCTGCAGGAACCCCAGCCTTCCTGCAGAAGTCAATCCTATTTATATTGGGGGATATTTAGTGCCATGGAGGAATGTGCCGGAATGGGCAAGGCAGGCGCTGCAGAAGCAAGGCTCACACTTCCACGCCAACCCATTGCAGACAGCACAGGTGCTCCTCATGCCCCACAGAGGCAGGCCATGTTGACTTTCAAGCGCAAGGAAGAGGAAAAAGCAGCAGTTCTAGCAGAGAACAAGGGTGGATTCTGGGTCAGTGAATGTCGAGTGGCACAGCTCAAGCAAAAACAAACAAAGCCCTTGGGGACAAGTATTGACACAGCATTACTGGAGCAAAGACAAGAATCGGGAGTGAGCGACGAGCCTGCACACAAGAAGGAAAGACCCTCTTATTACTGAACTCTGCTTCAGAGACTCGGGAGGTTGGAGAGGTTAAAACGTGCTTCAGATGAATCCATAATTCAAAAGTAATTCTCTGCTGTGTTTTACAGTTATGACTCCACATCTGCAGGTGCAAGACTATCAGTTGGCGAGGGGACGACGGGATGGGACACCTGTGATTTAGGCCCCTCGTATCTATGGGACCGCCTCTCCTGGTCTGCCCCGCAGAGGACCTTAAGGTCCATGAATAACCATAGTTTAGAGGTCCCGGGCCCTAAGGAAGTCAGACTATCCTCCCCCAGGGCCAGGGCCTTCTCAGTGGTGGCTCCCACCTGGTGGAATGCTCTGTCCCAGAAGACCAGCACCCTGCAGGATTTAATCTCCTTCCATCAGGCCTGTAAGACAGAGCTATTCTGCCTGGCCTTTAATTTGAATTCAGCCTTTTATTTCCCTTCTCTTCCCTCCCCCTCCCCTTTTATGAAGATCACCCGCTCTGAGACCCCACAGCTAATTCTCCACTGCAGTGTTTCCCAACCTTTTTTGGGCAAAGGCACACTTGTTTCATGAAAAAAATCTCGAGGCACACCACCATTAGAAAATGTTTAAAAAATTAACTCTGTGCCTATATTGACTATATATAAAGTAACTCTCTTTAATAGGAATCAAATAAACACAAAGATAGTATTTTATAATTACTTTATTATGAAATAGTAAGTAAACAGAAATACGAAAAATTATAAAATACTTTATTCAGTGCGCAACCTGGGCCTGTTTGGCTGAACACAAAGCTGATATTCTGGCTGGAATCGAAGAAAGACACACACGTAGCTCTTCGTCAACAGCTCTCAGTCTCTCTCTGTATTTAGTTTTTATAGCAATCATGCTTGAAAAGCTCAACTCACAGAGATATGTAGTGGAAAATGGGAGCAATGTCAAAATAGCTTTGTTTGCCAGAAGGGGGAACTCCTTGGCAGTTTCCAACCAAAAACTGTCCAAAGGTAGATCAGCAAATCTTAGCTTGAAACCACGATTTTGTCTCAGTTCAGTTAGTTCCTCCTGCTCCTGTAAAGTCATGTCCTTTCCACCAATGATGCTGAGCTATAAGGGTCCCTAACCCAGTCAAGGCATTCAATGGAGACTGAAGAGAAATAAAATGACAACTTCCCCTCGAGAGTTTTTAAATGTTTACCTATTATCTCACACAGTGCAGCAGTGTGAACACCTTGCCATTGCTTGGTGAGTGCGAACATTTCAAGATTGCCACTTTCCACGTGTTGATGCCAGAGTTGCACCTTTGAACGGAATCCATTTATTTTATCTGTACTTGTAAGCAGGTTTTCATTTCGGCCTTGCATTCGTGTGTTCAGTTCATTCAGATGAAATATATCTGCCAGGTATGCCAGTCTTGCACACCACTCATCACTTGCAAGCAGCTTTGCGTAATCTGACCTCTCATTTGTCAGAAACACTTTAAGTTCCTCCTGCAGCTCATACACACGAACCAAGACCTTGCCACGCGACAACCACCGGACCTCCGTATGAAACAGCAAGGTTTTATGCTTCGCTCCCATCTCCTCACACAAAGCTGCAAATATGCGACTTTTCACGGGTCGTGACTTTACAAATTTTACCATGCGCACAACATCATCCAACACATGAACTAGGTCTGCTGGTAAAGTCTTGGCTACGAGGGCCTCACGGTGCAAAAAACAATGCGTAACAATCACATCTGGATTTCTTTCCTTCACTCTGCTTACAAAGCCTTTGGTGTGCCCGACCATGGCTGCAGCTCCATTGGTGCAGACACTTGTGCAGTTTTCCCACTTAAGTCCTCCTTGTTCAAGGTATTCTGATGTGACCCGAAAAATTTCTTCTCCTGTTGCTTTTTCTGGCAATGCCTTGCAGAAAAAGAAGTTTTCTCTAATTGCATCACCATCAACAAAACACACATTGGCCAAGAGTTGAGCATGTCCACTGATATCAGTAGACTTGTCAACTTGTAATGCAAATTTCTCTCACTGCTATGGATCTTTTCCAAAACCACACTTTCAATGTCTGCAGACATGTCATTAATACGTCTGGGAATTGTGTTGTTTGAGAGGGGGACTTTGGCTATTTCCTTAGCTGCTTCAGGTCCGAGCATCTCCTCTACAATAGCTTTGCAGGCAGGAAGTATTAATGTCTCTGCCACAGTGTGCGACTTTTTTGACTTGGCTATAAGTTCAGCAACGTGATGGCTAGCTTTAAGACCTCTTTCATTTACCTTTGAGGTTTGTCACATGAAAGTTGCCTGTTTCTCCGTGTTTTCACACAGGCGAACAAAATAGTCCGCATTCTTGTTTTGAAGCGAAGGGTGTTTCGTTTGGAGATGGCGTTTAAGTTTGCTTGGGACCATAGCACTGTTAGCTAGCTTTTCACCACATACCACGCACAGTGGAGTTGGTTGGTTTGCATCTCCGGTGAAAGTAAATCCAAATGAAATACAGCTTTCGCTATATTGCCTTGTGCCAGAGAATTTGCTTGAGCTAACCATCTTTGCTTTCTTTTCATGCCCACTCATACTTGGGCTCTCATCTGGCTCCAAATTTTGTTCAGAGTCCAGTTCTTTTCTTTTCAAAAACTTTTCCATCACTGCAGTATCCGGCCATCCAATTGCCACTGACAAACGGATACAGACCCCTTTTTTTTACAGCACAGCTCGCACAAATGTACATGGAACACCCTTTTCGAATTAAAACACACAGTCTCACGAGAGCAAGGAGCAGCGATTTTATATTTTACGAAAAGAAGTCACTAGTCCTCATGGTGACAGGGTGGAAAATATTTAAAAGCAGAACCACCTTGAGGAAGGTGGAGCCATATCACTTCCCGGCAGGAGGCCTAAATTGGTGGAACGCTCAGGCCCCGCCTATTCAAAGAGGACTATTAATTTGGAGAGCTGCTATCTTCCAAACTGTGAGACGATGTGGCAAAAGGGGAACCCTGAATGGAACTTTGCGTTTTTGTCTCAATGCCGGTCTCGCGCTGCCGCTTCCCGCGCTCTCAAGGACCCGGGAGGAGGAAGGCGTGAAGGGAATCCCGAAGGCGTGAAAACCTCGCGCATGCGCAGGCCTTCCGCCTGCGACAGCCCAGTAGGCTGGCCGAAGCGAGCGGCGATGGGATGTGGGAGGGAGGGAGCTCGCCACCCCGCGTGCGCTTGCCGCCGCCGCCCCGCCTCTCGCCGCCCGCCTCACCCGCCTCCCTCCCACGGCACACCAGGCAACGTCTCGCGGCACACTAGTGTGCCGCGGAACACCGGTTGGGAAACACTGCTCCACTGGCCTCCTCGCTGGCCCAAGTAGGACCAATTCAGCCAGCTAGCCCTGGTGATTATCTAATGCTTAATAGATAGATTTCCCCTAAATTGATTTATGAACTTTGAATTTTATTGTTATTCATGTTTTTATACTGTATTATATGCTGCTTTTACAATTGTTTTAAATTTGTTGTTAGCTGCCCTGAGCCCAGATTTTGAACCAGGAAAGGCGGGGTATAAATAATTTTTTATTATTATTATTTTTATTATTATTATTATTTATTTGCATAACCTTAAAGAACTGGGGTGAGTTACTGGACTACTGCAATGCGCTCTACATGGGGCTACCTTTGAAGGTGACTTGGAAACTACAACCAGAATGTGGCAACTGGGAGCAGCTGCTGGGACCTAAAAGATCTTCACTGGCTCCCAGTACATTTCCAAGAACAATTCAAAGTGTTGGTGCTGACCTTTAAAACCCTAAACGGCCTCGGTCCTGTATACCTGAAGGAGCATCTTTACCCCCATCATTCAGCCTGGGCACTGAGGTCCAGCACCAAGGGTCTTCTGGTGGTTCCCTCACTGAGAGAAGTGAGGTTACAGGGAACCAGGCAGAGAGCCTTATCGGCAGTGGTGCCTATCCTGTTGGAACACCCTCCCATCAGATGTCAAGGAAATAAACAGCTATCTGACTTTTAGAAGACATCTGAAGGCAGCCCTGTATCAAGATGTTTTCTTATGTTTTTATATGCATTGGAAGCCGCCCAGAGTGGCTGGGCAACTCAGTCAGATGGGAAGGGTACAAATATTATCATTATGATGATGATTATTATTCCAAGTCAGGAAGTTCAAATCTCTCTTCTGGCACGAACTGCCAATGACGTTGGCAAGCCTCAGTCTTTCCACCTGCATAATGGGAGGTTGTAGCGCTGGCTTAGCTTACAGCAGCTTTCGCCATCCTGTTACCCACCAAATATTTTGGACCACAATCGCCACCAGCCCCAGAAAACACCCCTAAAAGTGTCAATGCTTTTTCTTATGCTCTAAAGTGCCAGATATACCAACGGTGTCTCGTGCATAAAAATAAAGCGCATTTTGACGGAGCAGGGGAAAGTGCTAAGTTCTGTGGCTCTTGTGGTTACCCAAGTTGGCAGCCCCAGGAGGCCTTTTCAACCAGCGCTGCATTTTGCCAGAGAGCATCTCTGGAAGCAGAGGTGCCAATTCCCATTTCCCATTCCTGCCAGCAACACCTCGGAGCCACCAATATGGAGCCCAGCCATTACCTGCCAAGGGGGCAGATTTTGACCCAGAAGGCTCCAGTTGCCAATCGCCACCCAAAACCCACAGAGGGTCAAGGTGCACAGATATTCAGCAGCCATGAGAAGATGCTTCAAGCTCAACATTGGCAGGAAGCGCTTGGAGTTGCCCGTTGCAACTCTGGTCTAGACCCAACAGCCGCCATTCATGCGCCGGAAGCCTCAAGGGTTGAGGACTGAGCAGACATCCTCACTTGGCATGCTCAAGGTCGGATGGCCATCTGCCAGGGTGCTTGGGTTGAAATACTTGTATTGCAGGGGGCAATTCTCTGATTCAGCAGAACATCTGAAAGAGCTCATGTGTGCAGACAGCACATTTCATAGCAAGCGGCAGCTAGACTGGTTGTTGACCAACAAAGTCCATTCATCAGAAGCTCAGCATCATCTGCTCTGACACAGTGACTCTCCAGGGTTTTAGACCAGCCCAACTTGGAGACTATTAAGTCATTAATTGCATCTATAGCACTCTCTTTCTCTCCAAGGCGCTCACTCAGTTGACCCCCACAACAACCCTGTGAGGTAGGTTAGGCTGTAAGGCAGTGACTACCCCCCCCCCAGCGTCAGCCAGTGAGTTTATTATTATTATTATTATTATTATTCATTGTGCAGGAGATGCCAACAGGAAGGGAAGAGACAAGGATAGTGAAGATGAATGCGAACAAATGCAGTTACAGGAACTAACTAAGGCCTCATTACAGCTGGGAATGGCTGCCATGTTTGCTGAATATCGTGAGTCCCATGGAGGTGTCATGGAGGAGATGGTTGCATCTCAAGGTGGAATGGGAGGAGCCTGGAGAGTTGGAGCTGGAGGACACTGGAAAGAGTTCTAGCAGGATGGAATCAGGACATCAAGAAGTGTCTGAACCCAGTGAGGCATCCAGCGCCTGGGAAGAAGAGATCTGGAAGCCAGGGGTGGCCTGAGTAGGTTGTCAGAGGAGCATCCTGCCCCTGTGGCAACTGGACACCCCTAGCCTAATGCTGTGGAGCCTTGTCTGGTACCTCCTTCTGTTGGTGAGGACAAGGAAGGCTGAGAGAGTGAGCTTCATGGCTGAGTTGGGATTTGAACCCTGGTCTCTCCCAGTGTCCTAGTTTGACACGCTAACCACTGTACCACACTGCTGGGGATGGAACCTGGGCAGGTGCTCTACCAGAGAGCTAAGATCTTTCCATGGGATGCGGAAGGGACAATAGCCCAGAAAGAGAGAGACTGGATGTAGACAAGCTGGGGGAAGGTAGTCAGGTTCTTAAAACCTTCAGCTGAATCACATTCAAACATCTGGCCTACATTTAAAAAAACAACAACCCCAACGTGGCGTCAAATATCCAGTTTGCCCAAAGACAAGGCGCAGGAGCAGGTGGTGGGGGATACAATATTCAGCCTTTTCCCCATCTTTCGTACTCTCACAAGCTGTGCCACTGGGTGGAAGGAGAAGAATGAAGATCCCTCTGGGGCTTTCGCCAGAGTTTTTTAGGCCTGTAACAAATTAAAGCATTTTTGGGGAACCATCAACTGCTTTGGGGGGCCTTTAACCGATTAGCAGATTCATTAGCCAGTTAAAATAATATATTACAGTATTTCAGAGCAGGTGATATACCGAGGACATTTCTATTGACTTAATAACACAAACAAATCACTTTTATTGAGCGCATTCCAGCAAGCAGGCCTGGGGCCCATTTGCTCTAATGGGAGCACCAGGCGCATTGGATTGCATGCGCAATGTGGGAAACGCGAGCCAAGTGGCGCAACATGTACAAACTGGCGTGCACTTGGGGGCAGTGGGAGTCGAGATCTGCTGACTCTGCCCCAATCTCCACATATCACGGGCACATGGACTGTTTGGTCTACACATCCCGAACATGCAATGTGGGACTCACAGAATCTTTTTTCATGTCATAAGCTGCCTTGAGCATGGTTCGAGCTATGGAAAAGCTGCAAATAAAATTATGCATGTATGCATGTAAAAAACACGCAACCAGTGAAGGGCACTCAGCCTTTTCCAGGGGGCGAAACAGTGTACCGATGTGTAGGCTCTGTGCACTCAGAACGATGACCCACTGCACACCCTCTTGTTCTTTGGACACCTGAACAGGACTCTAGAAACTTACAGTCAGTGGACAATGGGAAACGGATTGGGTCCCAAGCTCAGCTCCTGCCAGCAATACAAATGTCTTGCTTTAAAAAGTGTATCTCTGTACTAAAACCTTTAACAGCAATTTAATAAACGCAGCCTCATGATTAACATGTTTAGTGGCTCAGCTGGGAACAGCACACGCTCAGTCGGGTAAGCCCACATTTCCTAGACAACGTAAAACAAACAGGAACAAAGGGAGATGTTTGGACGGGGTTCCTGCTGCGCTAGAGGCCTCCCTTCTGTTTACCCACCCTGGCTCACAGCCATCCTGCCTTCTGGAACTTAACACCCCTCACACACAAGGACATCTCTCTCTCTCTCTCTCTCTCTCTCTCTCTCTCTCTCTCTCTCTCTCTCTCTCTCTCTCTCTCTTAAATTCCATGCAAAAATCCAGAAATTGCAGCTGCTTTCACAAGATGCTTTGCAAGAAGAATCCACATTCCCAGGCCTTTGCAAATGATGTCAGAGCAACGACTCACAGGACACCTGCTCCCACCCCCCAAAATGCAGAATCATTTCCGTTCGTCACCCGTTGCCATCTAAAGCATGTACCGAAACAGCAAGGAATGTGTGCAATCGATTGATGCAACCTTGCATTTGTGTCCGGCCAGGGATCCGTGGCTGAAAGTGGCTCCCTGTCAAGGGAATGCTGGGCGGCAAATCTGGGTTTGCTGTTTTGTGAAATGGACTTCTTCATGCAATGCATAGTTGATCCGTGGAACTCCCTCCCACAAGAGGCAGTGAGGACCACCAGCCTGGATGGCTTTAAAAGAGGAATAGGCAAATTCATGGAGAAGGAGAGAACTATCAGTGGCTTCTATCAGATATTGCACCCTCACTGCAGACGGGAAGCTGCTAGAGATGCCACGAGTGTGCAAAGCTGTTCTCAAGAGAGTTCTGTGTCATGCACCTCAGTTGCCACAAAGCTTTGATTGGGCTTCAGGGCTGCTGTGATGCCTAGGCTCTGCTAAGTCCCACATTTCTGCATTTGCCAAATATCAGGGTGCTTCCACATTGTCAAACTATGAGAGCGCTCCCCAAAGTCACTCTCCATAGACTGAATTCAGGAAAGACCCATCTACGACCCAAAACAGAAGTGTTGTGTGGAGGGCTTCGTGGAGCTCTGGAATTACACAGGCTTTCTCAGACGTAGCCATGTCTATAAACCTTCCCAGCACCCTGGAGGCTGGAAAAAGATGCTGTAGTTGGAGGGAGCAATGCTGGAAAGTTCTGGGGGGAGAGGGGTCTGTTGTGATCAAATCCCGTTTACAGGCATCCAGTTAGCCCCTGTGAGAACAGGATGCTGGACCAGATGGGCCATTGGCCGCATCCAGCTGTCTCCTCTTAAGATTTTGACTCCTAAGGCAAGGGAGGCCAAAAGTCACCTTTCTCAATCGCAGCAGTTCTTTAAACTTTTTCACAGGCCACCTGAAAATTGCTGGTGGCTTTGCGGGGTGACTTAAAAAACTTTTGGAGTTCCACATTGTAGAATCAATCCAGGTTTCACTTCTGAATTTAATACGGCAAAAGGTAAATCAGTTTTCATTTTCTTTGCAGGGGGTCCGACTAGGTGAGCCTTGGGAATCCCTTCCAGCTGTACAGTTCTATGATTCTAGGAATCACTGCCAGTCAATGGTCTGGCTCAGTAGGAAGCTGGGATCGCTCAGTGGGTAGAGCCGGGGTAGGCAACCTAAGGCCCATGGTCCACAAGTGGTCCACGGGGGTCGTTTAACCGGCCCACGAGCTGCCCCCAAACCGAGCCACCCGCTCGGCAAGTCCCTACGTGCTGCGCTAAACTGGTGCAGCATGGCGTGGGGATTCGCTTCCGCGGTGCTGGAAATCGCGTCTGTGCATGCGCAGATGCTGAAAATCACAGGACGCACTCACGTGTGCGCACAATCCGGCCCACAGATGGATCTCTGCTGGAGTGAGCTGACCCAGGTGAGGTAAACCTTGCTGACCCCTGCAGTAGGTAACCAAACAAACCCCTGTGTTGCAAACAGAACGTCATGAATGTCTAGGCAAGCCCAAAATGAAAACAAATCCAAAATGAAATCTTTAGTCTCAAAGTCTCTGAAAATCTTTAAAGGAAGTGAGGTACCAGACTTTGTACGACGACAGACAAGCTGTGAAGCTTTGTGTAGTCAGCAAATATGATGTCCGACACTGAACAGTGATTCTGGATATAGTCTATTTAAATATTTTCAGAGACTTTGAGACTAAAGATTTCATTTTGGACTTGTTATGGTTTGAAGGAATTCTATAAAAGATTGTTCATTGCATATGTGCATGGTCATCGTGTTGCCTAGACATTGCGGACCCCTGCAGTAGAGTAGACCCCTGCAGGGTCATGGATTCAAGCCTGCATTACAAAGGGCTGGACTAGATGGCCCTTGGGGTCCCTTCCAATTGTATGATCTATTATTCATTGTGAAGTTGCTTCCTCTATTCTTAGAGAACATGGATCACTATTTGAGCATCTCTGCTCTACGACATACACCAGTGCTGGATTTAGGGCAAGTTTGCACAGGGTGCCAAACGAAAGGGGAGCAAAATGGCAAAGATCCAGAATTGAGGAGATCCATTTGGAGGGACACTAAATTTTGGCCTTGCTCAGGAAACCCTGAATACACAGGTAACACCTGACCAGTCACAGAGGACAGGGGAGCTGACAGGTGGCAGCTGAATTCCCTTAACTATCTTGCAAATTAAGAATGGCTGCAAGGTCTTGCAGTCCCTGAAGGCAGCGAATGCCTTTAGACATTTCTTTCGCCTGTCCTCCCACAAGAGATTACAACCATTTAAAACCTGGAGGCATAAATAACAGCTGTCAAGGTGTTGGCTGCTGTCCAGGGGAGTCAACAGAGCAGGGCCAGAGAACGTCTGCCTTTCCTCAGGGGTTGCAGCCGCAAAAAAGACTCCGAGCTTAGACCTCAAGCGGTTTTTCCATAGCGCAGGATCCTTCCACCAACATGTACAAAGCCCTTTGGCAAAGCATCCCAGGAGCAGGTCTGGCTGTTCTGTGGACTCAGTAGCTAAATCAAAGTTGTTTCTTTTAAAAAGGCAAAGCCCACTTAATCTCAGCACCGGTTTATCTGCAACAATTAGCAGCCTGGCCAAACAAGGACTTCTGGGACATTCAGAAAATGTCTATCCGAAAATGGAATATACAAAGAGAAAGCAGTGTCATGTAGTGGTCAGAGTGAGGGACTAGGGCCCAGAAGAGACCAGGGGTCAAATCCTGGCTCAGCCATGTAGCTCACTGGGTGTGACCTTGGGCCAGTCAGACTGACCTGTCAGCCGAACTGACCTCTCTTAACGGAGAAATCTGAGGTCTCCCTTGGACAAAAAACAAGGACGCCAGCCAGGAATACCAGAGCAAAACAGCAGCCAGTAGGCTTGGTCTTGATGGAAGACTGTCGCCACAGGACTCCCACCAGGTGGAACAAGATGGAAGCCCCGAACAAAAGAGCCCCCAAAACTTTTATTAGCTGCTAATCCCCATGTTACACCTCCCCAACTACATCACTCATACATCACGGCTACATCACAAAAGGGGAGGTCTGGTGGCCGCAATCTGAGCATCCTGGACCCTGCCCCATGGTTCCCCTTGCCCTCCACCAAACACCCATCAAGTGGAACAAAAGAGATATTTACATTTCCCTCTTTCCCTTTTGTCTTCATCTGGGTTTGGTATTTCTGGAATGGCTACCTGTCTGGCACTCAGGTATCAGGAGGCCAGGAATTATCACTCAGGCAGAGGGGCTGCTGAGGAGCTGAGCTCACAGGTCTATATGAATTTCTGAAGTTTTCCCAGTGAGGCAGTACATAGATAACGTATATCAGTGAATTGTTACATTTGGTATTGTGCCGCAGAGGCCCTTTGAATAGATAGGAAAAAACTGTGATGAAGTGCTTTGTGGGGTCAAGTCACAAAAGTGATTGTGCTGGTTTTGGTAGTGGGCTGCATGTGCAGGATATCTGCTGGAGGGGCAACCCCCCCCCAACCTGTACATAAATTCCTGCAACACCTCACAGGGTTGTTGTGGAGATCAAAGGAGGCAGGGGAGAACTGTGTATGCTGCCTTGAGCTCCTTGGGGTGGGGGGGGGGAGAGAGGCAGGATATAAATGCAACAAACAAACACCATTTTATTTATTTAAACAAATTTAATTTGCTTAATTCCGGTTTTAATTTTCTGTATGTTTTACAACAGGGTTGTAAATTCTTAGTGATAATTTCAGCGTTTTATCTTTTCGTGAACTGCTTTGGGGGGGGGTTCTCCCCCCCCTACAATCAAGTGGTATACAAGTTTGATTAAGCAAATTAAAAAGAAAATAAATAAACAAATGACAGGTGCGCCCCACCTGTCATCCCTCAAAGTGTGAGATAGGTTTGGCTAAGAGATAGCAATTGACTGCCAATCACCCAGTGAGCTGCATGGCCAAGCAGGGCTTTGCACCCAGGCCTCCCTGGTCCAAGTTGGGCACTAACCACTAGGCCACATGGCACCATGCATGCTCTCATGCTCAGGCTTTGGTGAGTCTCCAAGAGGAGAGGGTTCTGACTTTGCTGGCAGGCGAATGGGCGAGTCACAAATAGCCTACAGAAATCTGCAGTGACTGAGACGGAACATGGGGGAAATTAATCACACAGATCAATCGCCTCATGATCAGTAGTAAGAAAAGGATTCCCAGCCACAACCAACCCACCCCTCCCAACTCAGCTGCAGATCCCAGCTGCATCTGTGAGGTTGCATTTTCTTGTAGTTCATGGAAGAGAAACAGAAGTGAGAGATGGGTTGTTCAAGATTTGAGTGCTACATTGCCACAAATTCACTGAATGACCAGCCGAGCCCCCTGTCTCTCTTTCTCTGCCATAACTCCCCACCAATGAAAATAGGGCCTACCTGACAAGCTTGTGATGAGGGGACACACAATCCAAAAGATTGCAAAGCATTCTGAAATTTATGCTATGTTGCGGTTTGGCTCACTTACTAGAGCCACCTACAGATGAATCATATTCATTCTTTCTTGCAGTCAACCAGAGCCAAGGCGAAGAAGGTATTATCTTGGAAAAAAGGGGGTGGCAGGATTTGTTTTACTGCATCTATACTCCGCTTTTCTTTGAAGGTGCCCATGGTGGGGTGTGTGGTTCTCTCCCGTCCACATTTCATCATCACAACAACCCTGTGCGATAGATCAGGTGTTTGTGGGAGGTGGGTCTATTGTTTGTTGTTGTTTTCATTAAGTTGTGTTTTTATGTTGTATTTTTATGTTGTGAACCACCCTGAGATCTACGGATGAAGGGTGGTACTGTATACACATTCAATAAATAAAATGAATAAAAATAACCAGGCTGAGGGATGCTGACTGGCTCAAGGCTACGCACTGAGCTGCACGGCTGAGTGCACATTCGAACCCATAACTCTGCAGTCTTGCTCTGACCACTGCACAACGCTGCCTCACACAATACTACCACTTTATCCCCGTATGGCAGCAGTCCTCAACCTGTGGGTCCCCCAGATGTTGTTGGACTACAACTCCCATCATCCCTGAGCTCTGACCTTGCTAGGGGTGATGGGAGTTGTAGTTCAACAACATCTGGGGACCCACAGGTTGCAAAAGGCTGCCCTAGAGCATGGGTAGGCAAACTAAGGCCCAGGGGCTGGATCCGGCGCAATCGCCTTCTAAATCCGGCCCAGCGTGTTTTTACATGAGTAGAATGGGTGCTTTTATTTAAAATGCATCTCTGGGTTATTTGTGGGGCATAGGAATTAGTTCATTTCCCCCAAAAAATATTGTCCAGCCCCCCGCAAGGTCTGAGGGACAGTGGACCAGCACCCTGCTGAAAAGGTTTGCTGACCCCTGCCCTAGAGGAAATATGCTCCAACAGGGTGGAGCCCCAAAGTCCATGCGCTCAGGACCACACGCTTCCTCCTGCTGCCACCGGCAGTGTCTGGGGCTCATAAGCAGAGCCTGCAGGATCAGGCCAATGGCCCATCTGATCCAACACCCTGTTCTCACAGTGGCCACCCAGATGCCCCAGTGGGGAACCAGCACAAGAGCAGGATCCTCCCCTCCTATATTTTCCAGCAACGGATATTCAGAAGCATCGCTTCCTCTGCCCATACAGTCAAAGCACAGCCATCTGACCAGTCGTATCCATCAACAGCCCCTCTCCATCTCCTTTCCCTGGCAAGAACCGCCTTGGGCACTGCTCTGCTGCCACATGCCCCCAGGGGCACTTGCAGGACAAGGAGCCGGGAAGGCGGGCAGATCAGCCGTAAATCAAGGCGGCCAGGCTTCCGATAAGGCGAGGGCGATGGGAGAGGAAACTTGGGCAGCTTCCAATATTCTCCGGCCTCGGAGGGGACGGGTGGCGGGCTGAGTCACTGGCTCGCTCTCCCATTCATTCATTGATTCATTCATGCTTCATAAGAGAGGGCAAGGGAGCCAAGGCCTCTGTCTCTCCCTCCCTCCCCGCCGCCCCCCCATTCCAGCTGCCACAGCGAGAAGATTTTATTACAGCAAAGAGAAAGTTGCTTAACCGACGTGCGTCGCCATCGCTTCTTCCCAACCCCGACCCTGGACTTTCCCATGCGTGGGAAGAGCGGGTGTAACGCAGGGTCACCCCCAAGGGGGGAAGTGTCACACATGTCTGGGTCATCTCCAGAGCAACGACCCCATTGGGGGCAGATTCCGCATCCTCAATCCAGTTCTTCCTTTCTTGCCACCTGCTGCTGCTGCCAAGCCTCCCTGCTGGCCCCTCTCCCAAATATCACCAAATCACAGAATTGCAGAGTTGGAAGGACCCTCGCGAGTCATGTTGCCCACCCCCCCACATGCGCGATGCAGGAATCGCAGCGAAAGCATCCCTGGCAGGTGAGCATCTATCTGTCAAAGGCACTTCTCAGCCAAAGGAATGCAATTACCATATTTTTCGCTCTATAAGATGCACCAGACCAAAAGACGCATCTAGTTTTTGGAGAAGGAAAACAAGAAAAAAAATATGGTCAATATCTCCTCCCACCTGCTCTGCCGGGCAGTGGAATGCCGGGCAGTGGAATGAGGCTCCCCAGCCACGAAATGGCTACTTCGCTGTCCCACCTCAGAGCGTAACGGCTGAAAAGGGAAAGCGGGGGGTGGCCAACCTTCCCCCCATCTCCACGGCTGCCTCACCCAAGTTACTCGCCTCGTGCTGCACAGCCGAAGAAACTCTCAGCCACGGACCAGAGAGAGAGAGAGAGAGAATGCAAAAGCGCCAGCCCGCTTGCTGCACATGCGCAGGATCGCATCATCCCTCCTCTTGCATTGCGCACTGCCCCCCCTCCACGCAACCAACCAACCCACTCGCGGCATCAATGGATGCCGGATGCACAGGTCGTGCTCACGCATGGGACGCCGTACTTCCTTTCGCCATAGACCCGTTAGACAGCGGTGGGTTCTGCAACTGCTGGGCAGGCCGGGTTTAGGATGCTGGCAGGCCAGATCTGGCCCGTGGGCCGTAGTTTGAGGATCCTTATCTTGGAGTGTCCCGCCCCCCCTGAGCCTACAGGTATGAATTTCCCCTCTGATCCAGACGCCCACACTTCATTCTGTCCACCCCACATGCAGAGAGTCAAAGTGCAATGCAGAGAGGGAGCTGTGGAGCAGAATAGCCACAGATGACTCACGCAACAAGCTTAAGGAGCATCATGCAAGAAAATGCTCCCCTCCTGAGCTCCGTATCTAACAGCTCAGACAACTAACAAAATTTCCTGCAGTGCAAAGGGGTTGGATCAAGAGAGGAGAGGCGCATGCGATGCCTGGATCCTTGCAGCCTGGCAAGGCAAGGCATCCACAAAGACCAACAGGCGCACACAGATGTGTGTGTGTGATACATGATGCTCATGTGAAGAAAAGGCCTCAGCACTTTGAACGGCTCCTTCAAGAAGGAAAGGCCTTTAATCACAACACAAGAGGAGGAATTCTCCTCCCTTGGAAGTCTTAGAAGCACGTGAGAAGAGCCGGCAGGATCAGGCCAACAGCTCCTTTAGTCCAGCATCTTGTTCTCGCAGTGGCTGACCAGATGCCTGTGGGATGCAATGGGGGCATGAATGAAAGAGCCCTCCGTTTCCAGTAACTGGTACAGTCAAACCTCAGATCCTGAACGCCTCCGTTTTGGAACGTTGTGGCTCCCGAATGCTGAAAACCCAGGAGTAAATGCTCCGGTTTTCAAACATTTTTCGGAAGCCGAATATCCGACTTGGCTTCTGCTTGAGTGCAAGAAGACCCTGCAACCGATCGGAATCCCTGCCTTGGTTGTCAAATATTTCGGAAGCCGAACGAGCTTCTGGAACGGATTATGTTCAACAACCGAGGTTTGACTGTACAGTGGTACCTCGGGTTACAGATGCTTCAGGTTACAGATGCTTCAGGTTACAGACGCTTCAGGTTACAGACTCCACTAACCCAGAAATAGTACCTCGGGTTAAGAACTTTGTTTCAGGATGAGAACAGAAATCACGCGGCAGCGACGTGGTGGCAGCAGGAGGCCTCATTAGCTAAAGTGGTGCTTCAGGTTAAGAACAGTTTAAGGTTAAGAACAGACCTCCAGAACGAACTAAGTACTTAACCTGAGGTACCACTGTATTCAGAAGCATTCAGAAAACACCTCTCTCTTCCATGGATTGGTCTAATCCTCTTTTAATGGAATCCAAGTCCTGCGGGAATGAGTTCCATAGTTTAACTATGCGAGATTCATTCATTCCCAGGACCTCTGCAGCATTTGCTCCTCTACTGACATTCCTTGTTCTGGGGCCACAAAACCGAGCAGGTCAGTTTGCCTGATTTTCCATTATAAGGATATCAGAGAATAAAGCCCAGAAGGGAAAATATGGAGGCACAGAAGGAGCTGCCTTGTTCACAACCAGAGCAAAGGACCGAAGGCAACCCTGGCAGGCTCCACAACTCCACAAGGTCTAAGCAAGAGCAGTTGGCTCTGGGAGAGGCGTGGAACAAAGCCCAGCCCTTCCACAGGGAAAGAGAGGCTCTGCTCCCACCAAACAGCAGTGGGTGCGAATCTTGGGCACATGATTAGTGCCCTTTATAACTCCCTGCCTACTGATATCAAGCAGGCACCTTCACTGCCTACTAAAACCATTTTTGCTTCAACAAGCTTACCCAGAAGAAGTTGGTGTGAGGTTTAATCTGCTTGGGTATGTTAGCTTTCTGAAGGTTTTTAAGCAGTGCCATGAATTTTGCTTGATGTTTTTATCTTTTTGTAAACCTCTTTACAAAACGTGGGTGGCGCTGTGGTCTAAACCTCTGAGTCTCTTGGGCTTGCCGATCAGAAGGTCGGCGGTTCAAATCCCTGCAACGGGGTGAGCTCCTGTTGCTCGGTCCCTGCTCCTGCCAACCTAGCAGTTCGAAAGCACATCAAGTGCAAGTAGAAAAATAGGAACCGCTCCGGCAGGAAGGTAAACGGCGTTTCCATGCGCTGCTCTGATTCGCCAGAAGCGGCTTAGTCATGCTGGCCACATGACCCGGAAGCTGTGCGGCAGCTCCCTCGGCCAATAAAGTGAGATGAGCGCCGCAACCCCAGAGTCGTCCGCGACTGGACCTCATGGTCAGGGGTCCCTTTACCTTTACACCTCTTTATGAGGTTGTTGCTTTTGTACAATCCAGTGGTGTACACTTATTTTGTGAAACAGATAATAAATAAGCAAATAAATGCTAAATATTATTATTACTCATTTTCCCCAAAACTCTTGCAGAATATGAGATCATAAACCTTCCCATTTTGGAGATAAAAGACACAGGCTGAAATAAGCAGATCAGGCCTGGGGAGGGATGTGGCTCAGGATGGTGGGGGGTGGGTGGGCTGGAGGAAACTCCCATGGGCCAGACAGAGACCCCTGGGGGCTGCATTTGGCTCCTGAACCTGAGTTTCTTTGGCCCTGGAATTGACAAGCAAAATGAACACCTTGTGACTCTTGGTCAAGGCCTAAAGTCCACAGAGGTTGGACCACACACACACTCCCTAGATCAAGACTCCAGCCGTCTTCTTCTCCCACTTGCCGGCCATTAGGGCTCTTTACCGCCGGACACCAGATAGCCTTGTGGCCTGTTAGCACAAAACCCACAGGGTCCATTATAAAGACCCTCTTTGCCAGCCCAACCCTGCAGTATGCCCTCTCTGGAATTGATAAGAACCGTCCAGAAAACTCTCGCCCCCTCCCAGATCTTCTCCAGAAGTGAGTGGTGGGTCCGGCAGCGGACACTCAAAGACGCCTGTCACCGAAAGACAACCTATTGATCTACTCTTGAACCTTCCTCCAAAGCAAGCAGCCGCCTCGAGATCGGGGCCACGCCGTGTCCCCGTGGCAGCCGTAACTCCAGGCGTGCACGGAGAACGATTTGCACGCGTGTGTGCACCAGTAGTCACAGGCCTGGAAGCCTCTGGGAGAGATTTACGAGTGTTTGTGTACTTGAGCGAAGGAAGGAAAGCAGTAGGTCTCTAAACAACTGTGTCCACAGAGTTTACCTTTTCCTCTGCAGTTCCCATCACAATAAATAAAAGGCGAAGCATTTCCCAATTCCAGAAAGGCGGGGAGGACATGGACTGTGTGCTAAGCGGTGTTTTTGTTTTTAGTGCTCCCCCCCTTCTGACAGTTGCACCAGGGACCCAGAGAGTTGGCTGGCTGGCAAAAAGGCTCCCCCCTTCCCGCTGCGTCTCTCCCCCGCCCCCTCCCTTCCTCCTGCCTGGCATTTTACGGGCAGTGAGCTGCCTATTTCTCTCTAGTAATAAAATTTGGGTTGCCAGCTGCAGCTGCTGAGCGGGAGATTGGGGGGGGATGGAGAGATGGGGGAGAAAGTGGCTGTTTAGTCTCCAAGGACGGCTGCCAGGGAGGTTGGAGAGGGCAGGCAGGAGAGACCCCCAAGGCCTTTCCGGGGTGCAGAGCAGGGATTCCCAGGGAGGTGGGGCAGGAGAGAGGGGGAGAGAGAGAGTCACCCCCCGCCACGCTGCGGCTTTTGCAGAGCTGTTTACGCGTCCTGCCAGGCAAGTAGTTGGCCTTCTCCCCTGCGTCTGGCTGGCCAGGACGGCGGAAAGTCCAGCCAGCTTGGGATTCCCATCACTCGAAAACTCCATTCCAGGCCACACAAGTCCAAGATAAAAGGCTAGTTGCTTGGGGGAGGAGAAAGCATTTTTCAGGGGGAGAGGCGTCTGCCTTGCTCTTAATGGGTCGGGAGAGGTGGAAAGGAGCACGCTACGGGAGGGGGCATCTCTCTCCGGGGCGGGGGGGGGGGCTGGCTTGAAAAGTCCTGCGTCTCCGGGAGGATATCAGCCCGTCTCTTGGCGCGGACACGCGGCAGTAAATAAGCAGTGGAAAGTTTCTTTTCCCCGGGAGGGGGAGGCTCGCAATGTCTGTGCCTCCGTCCCGGGGGGAGCGTTTGGACATAACTTTCAGACTGGGGGCCTCCCTTCGGATGGGGAGGGGGCTTTTCCTTTGGAATGGGGGGCGGAAGGAAGGATGGTTGGCTGGCTGTCTGGGCGGAGAAAGCGCAGCCGGGGAATGCGACGCGCGCTTGCGCTTGGAGAGGTTGGTGCTTCCCTCCCGTGCGCCCATCCCGTTCCCGTCGCCGCCGCGGGCCTTACCTCGTCCTCCTGCGCGGTCCCGGGGCTGCTAGGCGCGCATGTTGGCCGCGGCTGCCCGCGCTCTCCTGCCTCCGGCCGGCCGGCGGAGGGTGCCGGTGTCTCGGCTCGGCTGCCTCCGGCTGGCTCGCTCGCTCGTCCGCGCCGTCCCGCCCCGCGCTGCCGCCGCCGGCGCGGCCAATCCGGGCGGGCGAAGGCGGCGTGTCTGGCGGAGGAGGGCGGCCAGTCCCCGCGGGGCGAGCGGCGGCTCCTCTCCGGGCGCGTTGCGCTGCGCAACGCTGCGCTGCCTACCCAACTGGCTGGCTGGCTAGAGGGGAGCCCGGACGGGTGACTGGGCGCCTTCTCCCGACCTGCGCCCCGAGACCATAGCTGTCAACTTACAGATTTGAAAATAAGGGAACAGCAGCCTCGAAAATAAGGGATCAGCAGCCAAAATAAGAGATTTTGCTCAGTTTATACAGAAATCCGGCACTGATGGAGCCAGGCTGCTTTTGCTGCCACTGACTGTGTTTTGCAGGAGGTTGGACTAGATGATCCTAAGGGTCCACAACTCCCACCAAAGTAGAGGGGCAGACAAAACTGATGAACAACGTCCAGATGGCAAAGCTTACAGGCAGAATTAGATACCAGGAAGAGGGCCTCTGTCATAAAGAATGGGGAAAGTTTATAATTTATTTGAAAAGCTATTGTAAAGAGTTACGGTACATACAGGGACGCAGGTGGCGCTGTGGGTTAAAGCCTCAGCGCCTAGGGCTTGCCGATCGAAAGGTCGGCGGTTCGAATCCCCGCGGTGGGGTGCGCTCCCGCTGCTCGGTCCCAGCGCCTGCCAACCTAGCAGTTCGAAAGCACCTCCAGGTACAAGTAGATAAATAGGGACCGCTTAGCAGCGGGAAGGTAAACGGCGTTTCCGTGTGCGGCTCTGGCTCGCCAGAGCAGCGATGTCACACTGGCCACGTGACCCGGAAGTGTCTCCGGACAGCGCTGGCCCCTGGCCTCTTAAGTGAGATGGGCGCACAACCCCAGAGTCTGTCAAGACTGGCCCGTACGGGCAGGGGTACCTTTACCTTTACCTTACGGTACATACATTGGTAGGATTGACAGAAAACTTGTAGCAAAAATTTGAACTATGGATGGACAAATGATTTATAAAAATAGAGTTATGAAAGGGATGCAGAGGGGGAAATCACTACATTAAGATGCTGCACGGGTTGGAGGGGATGCTAAGCAGCACGTCGGGGTGCAAGGAGTTCCATCGGCCCTTCCTTGCCAGAGAAAGAGGGAGGGAGGGAGACTCTTGCCCACACCGCCTGCGAGCCCAGCATGAGGCGGTGGCAACCGCAGCCGCTGAAGCGCCGCCCTTTTGCGTCCCTCCCCATCCCCTCCTCTTCCTCCTCCTGCAGGCCACCTCCTCCGGCTTCCCCTGGCAGCGCGGCAGAAGTCTCGCTGCCTGCCCACCTGCCGCCACCCATCTCCCCACGATGCACCCCTGAGGGGGAAGAGGGAGAGACAGAGACGCGTCAGCTCATGCGCACGCTCTCTCGAGGTGGAGGACCCCGAGCTGCTACTTCTCTCCCGAGCCGCGTGAGCATGAAACCCTGGAAATTTAAGGGACATCATCAATAAGGGACAGCAGCGGGACATGGCGCTGGGATAAGGGAGTTTCCCGCCAAATAAGGGACAGTTGACAGCTATGCCCAAGACGCGTTTCCATGGGCGTGAGGGGGCCAATCCAGTGGGCTCTTCTCCTGCACCAGCCCACTGCGCAAGGGCCCAGCTCTCCAAAGCGACCCTGGGCTTTTCTTGCCAGTCCTTCTTCTCTTCCAATGGGATTGCGCAGGAGAACATCCTTGATTCCCCAATTTTCTTCTCTTGGTTTATTAGCAGACCTTAAAATCAGTGGAGTAAGCAGCCCCATCTCCCCAAATTTGATCTAATTGTAAGGTAATTGGAAATTGAAGCCTTTCACTTTATCTTCATTGAAGAGACCCCAAAATGAGGACAACCGTTGAGAACCTTCAACCTGAGTCAGGCTACAATCCTTAAATCCACCGGGGAAGAAATGATGCAGGCAGGTGCTATCTATATTTTGGACTACTGTTCCCATCAAGCCACTGTGGTAGCTGGGGACTGGTGGGAGTTGTAGTCCAGTGCATCCCCAACCCGGCCACAGTGATCCATGCGACTGTCACCTCCAGGCTTGACTACTGTAATTCGCTCTACGCGGGGCTGCCCTTGAAGCTGTCCCAGAAACTCCAGCGGGTGCAGAATGCTGCAGCGAGGCTCCTCACGGGGTCTCTGCCATGGGAGCATATTCACCCAGTGCTTTACCAGTTGCACTGGCTCCCAGTGAAGTATAGGGTCAGGTTGAAGGTGCTGGTCTTGACCTTTAAAGCCCTTTGTATCTACAGCACCGCCTCTCCTGGTCTGCCCTGCAGAGGACCTTAAGACCCATGAATAACCATAGTTTAGAGGTCCCGGGCCCTAAGGAAGTCAGATTATCCAGGGCCAGGGCCTTCTCAGTGATGGCTTCGACCTGGTGGAATGCTCTTTCCCATGAGACTAGAACCCTACAGGATTTAATCTCCTTCCATCAGGCCTGTAAGACAGAGCTATTCCACCTGGCCTTTAATTTGAATTCAGCTTGATCTTCTATTTCCCTTCCCTTCTCTTTCCTCCCTCTCCCCTTTTATGAAGATCACGCGCTCTGAGACCCCACAGCTAATTCTTCCCTGGCCTCCTCGCTGGCCCAAGTAGGACCAACTCAGCCAGTTAGCCTGGGGATTATCTAACTGATTTTTGAATTTTGGATTTTATTGTTATTCATGTTTTTATACTGTATTTTATGCTACTTTTATAATTAAGTGTTTTAAAGTGTTTTAAATTTGCTGTTAACCACCCTGAGCCCGGTTTTTGAACAGGGAAGGGCGGGGTATAAATAAAATTTTATTATTATTATTATCCCGAGGGCACTGGGTTGGGGAAGTCTGACTTAAATCATGGCATGGAGAAAACGAATAGAGAACAGCTTTTCTCCCTCTCTCACAACACTAGGGTGGAATCTAGACATGTATAAATAACATTGTGAAAATGTTTTTTTAAAAGGTTTTTGAAAAATATATTGAATTTGCCTTAGCTCACCATTGGCATCTAGTGTCACATATCTATAATGCACTTTACAACACACTTAAAACGTATTATTTGCTGGGAATTGGACAAATTCATGGAGGGGAGAGCTGTCCATGGCTCTGAGCCATGACGGTTATGTTTGGCCTTCACAGCTGGAGGCAGAAATGTTTTTGAATACCTGTCGCTGGAAACTGCAAGAGGGGAGAGTTGCTCTTGTGTTCGAATCCTGCTTGTAGGTTTCCCTTTGGGGCATCTGGTTGGCTCCTGTGTAAACAGGATGCTGGACTAGGTGAGCCATTGGCCTGATCCAGTAGCCTCTCCTCATGTTCTTCAATTAATGAGACCTCTGGAGTCAACGGAGGAAGCCTGAGAGCTTCTCAAGCCTGGCAAAAGCTGAGAAGGGCTTGGCCATCCACACACCAGGGTGGGTCATTGGGTTGCAAATGGTATTTTTTAATTTTGAATCACTTTTCTAATTTCCGGAACTTGACATGTTGGTATTTTCAGATTTTTCAAAGCTATAAATAGCCCCACTTTCCCGTGTCTGTGGAAATATCAATTATCCTTGCTGGATTTTCCATGGGGCGGGGGAATGAAAAGGGTGCCAGCAGCCTCCTGCCTGCAGGCGTCCCAGACACAACTGGTTGGCCATGGCAGGAGCAAAAACACTGGACTAGGTGGGCCCCTCTGGCCGGATCCAGCAGCCAGGACTTTTTATTACAACCTGAAAAAAGGCTTCACAAAGGTCAACAACAAGAACATAAGAAGGTGCCTCATACAGAGATGTTGGAGATTGACCTGGCAACCTTTTGCGAGGAAAGCAAACAGGAGGGTTTCGTCTTCCCAGCTCTGATGGGTATCACATTCCAATGGCAGTAGAGAGATCCCCAGCAATCAAGGAACATTTACATTCTTTTGTTCTGTCCCCAAAATGAGAATCATCATCATCATCAATTTTATTTATACCCTGTCCTCCCCAGCCAAGACCGGGCTCAGGGCGGCTAACACCAGGTATAAAATCTGTTACGGTAAAATCTGGGTGTGAGGCTGCTCTGCCACCCAGCTCGTCAGACTAAGTCCGCGGGTCCCTGCGGAGGAAAATGAGCTCAGCCGGAGACGGGAGCAAGCTGCAGAAGATCCAAGTTTATTGCGCAACAGGTTCAAGGCGAGATTGAACAGCGAGAAAGGGGTGACATGAACTTTTGAAACTTCCCTCCATGTCCCAGAATACAGTGCAAAACACATCCCAGTTACATCATGAATACATTAAGAAGAGGTTGGGTTACACAGATTACATAATGAATACATTAAGAAGAGGTTGGTTACACAGGATTAACATATGGAGGAGGGAGGGGGGAATATGCAGAGCTGGAGATATGTGCAGATAAGCACATCCTGATGAGAAGACAATGGTCCATGTACTGGCATTGCCTGGAGGAAAGGCTTGGCAGAGTGATTTGACATGATTAGGGTCTTGACACCTTGCTTGAGGGATTATGGAGGACCGGGGAGGTGTCATGGAGTCCTAGAGAAATTGAGCAAATTGGCACGTTGATTTTCTATGAATTTTATAGATTTTAGTCCCTTTTGACATTGACAATTGGAAATAAATAGATATATTGTAGCGAAGAAGAAGGTGAAGAAGACATGCCCCCCCTTCCGTATCAAAACAATTGATTAAAATACAACTTAAAAACAATATTAAAGTATAACATTAAAATGCAGCCTCATTTCAGTAGAAACTCAAATTGAAAACTTTTTAGGGATGGGCTGTGGTGATCACGCAGGGTCCCCGGACGTTTCACCGTCTATTGATCCCTGTGCAACCACTTGATTTCTCGCTGGTACAATAGTGAGTCCAGTTTATTTATTGCAGTTTAACAAGCATGCGGTTTCATAAACGGTATCAGTCCATTACAGTCATAGGGTGCCTATCCAGACCTATAACTTCCGCTGCCTGCTCTCACTCACTAGACCACCTCTCAGATATTTGCTTGTCTTCCTAACTCAGCTTGTTTTGCTACACTAAATCAACCTACCCCCAGACCCTATCCCAATTCACTCCCACTCCAACCAACCACCCAACTCCCAAAGAACTCCCCACTTTGCCCCGCCCAGAGCTGGTTTTATAGTCCCTCTGACTCCACCCCCTGGGTTCTGATTGGCTAACTGGTTTAACTATTTCACTTCCAGCACTCTCATATGTTAGCCCTGGATCTGTCAGCCCTGGATCTGGCCAAAAGGGGTCCCATCTAGCCTTGCGGTCTCTTCCTTGCAGTGGCCAACCAGGTCCCATTGTGGGAAACTTACAAGCGGATTGGGGCATGACAGCAACCTCTGCATTAGTGATCCTGAGCATCTGGTACTCAGAAGCCATACCTTACAAACGAAGCTGCCAAGATGGTCAAACTCACAATGACAAATATTATGCAATAGGATAAGCTTTGCAGCCTGAGACTTCCGTTTTCGTCTCTGATTTAAAGAGTCATAAACAAGACAGTAAAATATGCTGCCATTTCTCTCTACACCATGTGTCTCTGTACAGCCATAAATCTTGCTTTCCCACCCATTATAAAATCATCAGCATTAGGCTTGCCCTGGAGAGTCAGGAAAGGGGCGACAGAGAGAGATTCTGACCATCCTTCTTTGAAGGGGGAGAGCAGAGAGGGCCCTCTGGATAAGTTGTCACTTGTCTGGGGAGAGATGGTCCAAGATTCTTGCAGAGGACCCAGAAGAGATTCTCTCCCATCTGCCTTGAAAGCTCATGCCTCAGTAAATCTTTTTGGCTTCAAGCCAGCCAAACGTGGTCTCAACGAAATCAATGCAACAACTCAAAATGTAACTTACTCCATCGGTTCCATTGATTTCAGTGGGACATAGGCAGTGCTTTTTTTCTAAAAACAAATGTAATGGGGTACTCTCATTTTGCTACTTACGGTATATTGAAATACTGACCCTCAATGAAGCCAAACTTAGATTAACAAAATGTTTAGGGATATGCATACCCCTGCGTCCCCCCTAGAAAAAAAGCACTGGACTTAGGCATCTTTAACTCAAGTTGGATCAGGGCCAAGGAATGCAGATATATAATCTATATCTCCCCCAGGAATCCTGGAAAGCAGTTTATCAAGGATGCTGGGAACTGCAGCTCTGTAAGGGGCAAAATACAGTTCCCAGGATTCTTGCTGCTGTTGGTGAAATGAATTAGAGCCTGCTGGATCAGGCCAATGGCCCATTTAGTCCAGTATCCTGTTCTCACAGGGGCCAATCGGGTGCTCATTATTATGGGAAACCCACAAGCAGGATTCAACTCCTGTGGTTTCCAGCAACTGAGATTGAGAAGCATTTACAGTCATACCTCGGTTTACAGATGCTTCAGGTTGCACCTTTCCAGGTTACGGACGTGCCAAGACCCAGAAGTACCAGAACAGATTACTTCTGGGTTTCGGCGCTTGCACATGCATGGAAGCACTAAATTGCGCATGTGTAGAAGTGCCTAATCGCAACCCGCGTGTGCACAGATGCGGTGCTGCGGGTTGCGAATGTGCCTCCTGCGTGGATCACGTTCGCAACCCGAGCATCCACTGTACTGCATGGGTAGGCAAACTAAGGCCCGGGGGCCAGATCCGGCCCAAGCGCCTTCTCAATCCGGCCCACAGACAGTCCAGGAATCAGCGTGTTTTTACATGAGTAGAATGTGTTCTTTTATTTAAAATACATCTCTGGGTTATTTGTGGGGCATAGGAATTCATCCCCCCCCCCAAAAAAAATAGTCCGCCCCCCCACAAGGTCTGAGGAACAGTGGACTGGCCCCCTGATGAAAAAGTTTGCTGACCCCTGATTTACTGCATCTGCATAGCAGTCATGACTAGTAGCCTCCAATTGACTTGACCTCCTTGCCTTTGTGCAGCCCTCTTTTAAAGCCATCCATGTGACTCTTGTATTCCCTTATCAGGCTTTCCTCCCATGCCCTGAGCCCTGTGGAAAGCCCAGCAAGAAACCAAAAGCAACAAGAAAGCCTAAGGTGGAACCTGATCCAAAACACCCACCCACCTCACTCACACACGAAAACAAAGATCACCACAGCCAATCACAAGCAAACAATCACACCCTAGGCCAACCCCAACCTCTCTCACCACCAGAGGAACACAAGTGAACAACACAAGCATGCTGACACCAAACTCTACATACACTAAACATAATAGAAACACCGCCACCCGACCCCACCCCATCCATCTTCCCTCCCTCCACCCCCTTTCTTTTTTCTTTCTTTTTTCTTCTCCCCCTAATGCCTCAACAAATGAAACAGATTTGTAAAAACGCTACGTGGAAGAAGAAGAGAAAAAATACGAGGCACTACACTTCTGTAAAACAAGAAAATCCTCAATAAAAAATATTAAAAAAAAGAAAGCCTAAGGTGGGGGATATTAAGCAAAAAAATAAATAAAAAGCGGAAGTGGGGGGGGGCGGAGAGAGAAAAGGGTGTCAGATGGGAAAATTCCTGTTTATAGCTTTCAATGGTCTAAAGATGGCTTGGAGGAGATGCTTTCTGGGCTTAGTTAGGTTAGATCATGCCTGGGCCAAGAAGAGATTGAAAAATGGAATCTAAAAATCCAGTAAAAAACAACAACCACAAACCCTAGAGCAATCTTTGAACTGAAATGTTTAAAATTCTGCAGCTGAGTTGAAGCTGCACAAAATTGAGAGCCTGTTTTTGCAGCACCAAGCACAGCCAGCAGAGGGCAGCACAAGTTTAGTCTAGGTCCGCAGAGAGGGGAGGGGATGAGGAATTCTGCCTGTGCTGATATTCAGCTCTGCAAAACAAGCTTCAGAAACCCTCTCAAATAAGACAGCTGCTTCAAAGTTAGGTGATTCTGCAAACCTGGTTGCCACTGGTATGGAAGAACGCATCTGCCAGGAAACTCAGGCTGGGCAAGAATGTCTGTCTGCCGGGCATAAATCCTGACAAGGCAGATGATGCAGCCGAGTGAAGAAATGTGGTTCGGAGGGGCATCGTGAGCCTCCCTGCACCCTAACAATGCTTGGGATCTTGTCAGCCCCATAAATGTAAAAGTAAAGGGACCCCTGACCGTAAAGTCCAGTCGCAGACGACTCTGGGGTTGCGGCGCTCATCTCGCTTTACTGGCCGAGGGAGCCGGTGTACAGCTTCTGGGTCATGTGGCCAGCAGGACTAAGCTGCTTCTGGTGAACCAAAGCAGTGCACGGAAACGCCGTTTACCTTCCCGCTGGAGCGGTACCTATTTATCTACTTGCACTTTGACGTGCTTTCGAACTGCTAGGTTGGCAGGAGCAGGGACCGAGCAACGGGAGCTCACCCCATCACGGGGATTCGAACCGCCGACCTTCCGATCAGCAAGCCCTTGGCTCAGTGGTTTAACCCACAGCGCCACCCGCATCCCTTGTCAGCCCCATAAGTAATAATAAAATCGCATAATTGGAGAGTTGGAAGGGACCCTAAGAGTCATCTAGTCCAGCCCCTTACAATTTAAGAATGGAAAGCAGTTTTGTCCCGTGACCTGCCAATACAGAACTAATTTTAGGTGTGAGCAAAATGGGTGGGGCAGGTGGAAAGCACATAGTAATCAGGAAAAAATATTTCTGAGATGTTGGGGAATAGAGAAGAGTCGCAGCGTCCCCCCCCCGATTATATTAGCCTCATATTTCCGCCCCCCTACAGAAGCAGCTTTTTCTAATGTCTTTTGGTGCTGCAACTTTCCCCTTCTCTGGAACACACACAGAAAAAGAAAAGAAAAGTTTGATTATAGATTCCATTCTCAATGATTTAACCAGAGCTTGGATGACCACATGTCATGGATGCTTCAGCTGAGATTCCCTTCCAACTCTACAGTTCCAAGATTCTGAAATAATTTTAAATCTTTGTTCCTTGTTTGGAGGATAGCTGAGAGTTCTCACCTATCAAAACCATCCCTTGTCATTGCTTTGCAGAATTGGGGTTTTCCTGAGATTCAGCTGATGGGCAGCTTTGAAGAAAGTTAGACAGACATGTACATACTTTTGTTCCTGGGTGAGGTTGGGCTTCCCTGTTCTATTTTTAAACACTTATTTAATTCTTACCTGGACTCAGGGCTTCCCCCCCCCCCCAGCCAGAACTCACTGGGACTCAGTTCTGACAGCTCTCAGGTGGGCAACATTGCAATTATAAGTAAACAAGGCGGTGTTCATGGTGAGTTCTGGCACCTCTTTTTTTTAATAGAAAAATAGCATTGCTTGGACTCATTTTCCTTTTGGATTTTCCTGGCTCCTGCATCCTGGACTGATCTCTAGCAGCATACACCTAAGACCACCAGAGCCCAATTTTTTGGAATTTCATGTAGTTGGGGGCAGCTGGGATAATGCAGGAAGCTTTAACTAGAGGCCTGGAAGAATGTAGGTGGTGCCGTGTAGAATTCAGCGAAGGTTAAGTTGCACTTCACTTCAATCTTGCTTATCGCTCTTTAGCGCAGAGTTAAAAGTTTAAGCTGCACAATCCATATAATCGTTACTCTTCCTTGCATATTTCTCTCCCCCCCCTCAACATTCATTTATGCATAATGTGATTTTTCGTTGATGCTCATATCGCTCATAAACTGAAAATGCAGTTACCGGCCTTCTGCTGATGTCTTTAAAATGTATATTTGTGTAAGCTTCTCTGGTCTCGCATCCACATCACCCTCTCCTTCATGGAGGCAAATTAAGAACCTTGTTTTCAGAAAGGAAAGGGTTAAGCCTTCCCTTAAATCATAAAAAAGGCAGAAATCTCAGGGTTTTCTTTCCTTTTTTCAGCTCAGAGGGGCTGGAGTCCTGGCTTATGCTGCCCTCTGCTGGTCGTTTCTTGCATGATCCACAGTGGGCACCATTTTTTAAATTTTATTTTTGCAGCGACTTCTTGGTTCAGAAAAAGATTTACCGTACAATCCTACTCATGTCAAGTCAGAAGCAAGTCCTACTGAATTCAGTGGGGTTAAATCCCAGGTAACAGAGGTTAGGACTGCAGGCTTATCTCTCCCCCACCTCCAAAATAATGTACAATTTTCAAAACGGGACATAGCGAGGCTTCGAGAACCTGCCCTGGATGGCGGCAGCAGCAGCAGCAACCAACCACCATCTCTTTAAATAGACTGCTTAAAAAAGAAAACAAGCAAACTAGACACTTTTTACTATTTTAATGATTTGTTAACTGTTTTTCTCATGAAAGCTGTTCTGGCTGCTTTGTCAGCTGAAGAATGAGGGGTAAGAATGCATTAACCGTAACAATAAACAGCACATTTTCCAAATGTAGACATTTCTTCAAGCTATAAAGAGAACAGCGGGGGCTTATTTAATTTGGCTGCGACAAGTTTAGATGGATTCAGAGCTGGCTGAACTTCTGCACCCAGTGGGTGATGGTTCTGCGTCAAGGAGGGCTCAAGAGGAGGCTCAGAGCATCTTCCCAAGGTCCCAGGCTGCTCCAAGGTCTCTGTAAATGACTTGGATGAAGGAGGAGGAAGAAGGGGTGCTTATCAGAGATGCAGAAGACATGAAGCTGGGAGGGAGACCGAGATCACAGCAAAGACGACCCACAAGACCCAGAATTATCTTGACAGACATAAATCATAAAATCACGAAGTCGGAAGGGACACCCAAAGGCCATCTAGTCCAACCCCATGGGCACATTGGGAGGAAACCGAGAAGATGAGAGACAAGAGAGACCCATGCAAAATCCCGCAACTGTGGTGCAGACATAAATATCCAAGTCAAAGAAGCACCAGTCTAGGATGGAGAAGGGAAGAGCTGGATTGAGAACCCCAAATGTCAGGGCTGGAGTCAGACACAGGTCAGCAATAAAGGAAGCAGAGCTCCATTGTCAGTGAAGTTCACTCTTTTTTCAAGGAAACAAACAGACAACTCGGCCTAGTGGTCTCAGCAGCACTTCCCAGTATGTCTTGCCTTGATGGAGCAATTGCCAGGACTGACGGTCCATGCTTTCCACCTTTCCTAAGGCCCCAGAAGATATCTGAGGAATTAAGATTGCTGGAAGAAATATCAACAACCTCAGATATGCAGATGACACAATCTTGATGGCAGAAAGTGGGGAGGAATTAAAGAACCTTTTAATGAGGGTGAAAGAGGAGAGCGCAAAATATGGTCTGAAGCTCAATGTCAAAAAAACTAAGATCATGGCCACTGGTCCCACCACCTCCTGGCAAATAGAAGGGGAAGAAATGGAGGCAGTGAGAGATTTTACTTTCTTGGGCTCCATGATCACTGCAGATGGTAACAGCAGCCACGAAATTAAAAGACTCCTGCTTCTTGGGAGAAAAGCAATGACAAACCTAGACAGCATCTTAAAAAGCAGAGATATCACCTTGCCAACAAAGGTCCGTATAGTTATGGTTTCCCCGTATAGCTATGGTTTTCCCAGTCGTGATGTATGGAAATGAGAGCTGGGCCATAAAGAAGGCTGATCACCGAAGAATGGATGCTTTTGAATTCTGGTGCTGGAGGAGACTCTTGAGAGTCAACTGGACTGCAAGAAGATCAAACCAATCCATTCTGAAGGAAATCAGCCCCAAGTGCTCACTGGAAGGACAGGTCCTGAAGCTGAGGCTCCAAGAATTTGGCCACCTCCTGAGAAGAGAAGACTCCCTGGAAAAGACCCTGATGCTGGGAAAGATGGAGGGCACAAGGAGAAGGGGACGACAGAGGATGAGATGGTTGGACAGTGTTCTCAAAGCTACTAGCATGAGTTTGACCAAACTGCGGGAGGCAGTGGAATACAGGAGTGCCTGGCGTGCTCTGGTCCATGGGGTCACGAAGAGTCGGACACGATTCAACAACTCAACAACAACAACAACAACATCCTATCTTCTCTCATCCTCCTCTTTATCCAGCTCCTTCAACCAGTCCTCATCAGGCTTGGTTTCCAGGCCTTGATCATCCTGGTCGCCCTCTTCTGCCCACTTTCCAGCTTGTCAACATCTTTCTTAAATTGTGGCTCCCAGAACTGGACACAGTATTCCAGGTGTGGCCTGCCCAAGACTGAAGAGAGTAGGGCTATGACTTCCCTTGATCTGGACACTAGACATCTGTTGATGCAGCCTAGAATTGCATTAGCTTTTTTTATTTATTATTTTGCAAAAGCTAAACCCTGGAGTTTCTGAGCTTGGCATGGTTTAATCAAACATTGATTCATTCTAAATTTTTACTAATTCTAAGGATTAGCCTTGCATCCACAAAACTCTGGCACCCCAACACCTAATACGACACCCCCCACCTCAGAGTGATTGTTGCTGTACTGTGGACCACCACCAAATATGTCCACAAGAGGGTGCTAAAGACTGCAAGGAATCTCTGCCACTTTGCTGAACTCTGGGCTGTTTTCCTGCAGATTAAAATACAGGAACGTCCCATTCCTTATTTTTATTCTCTCAACTTCTGAAGCTTTTATTGTTGTATCGGCAGCATGCAGAATTTTATCCGCATCGAGCAAGCAAAGCACCTGCCAAGGAACCCAGGAGACTGTCGGAGGAGTCAGGATAAAGCTTTAGAGATGGAGTTTTAACATGTTAACTAAGAAATCTGAGGTCTCCCTTGGACAAAAAACAAGGAGACCAGCCAGGAATCCCAGAGCAAAACAGCAGCCAGGAGGCTTGGTCTTTCTTGAAGACTGTTGCCACAGGACTCCCACCTGTCACCAGGTGAAACAAGATGGAAGCCCCAAACAAAAGAGCCGCCAAATTTTTATTAGTTGCTAATCCCCATGTTACATCCCCCCAAACTACATCACTCATACATCACGGTCACATCATGAAACGGGAGGTCTGGAGGCAGTAATCTGAGCATCCTGGACCCTGCCCCATGGTTCCCCTTGTCCTCCACCACACACCCATCAAGTGTAACAAAAGAGATATTTACATTTCCCTCTTTCCCAGCCAAGTTTTGTCTTCATCTGGCTTTGTTATTTCTGGAATGGCTACCTGTCTGGCACTCAGGTATCAGGAGGCCAGGGATTATCACTCAGGCAGAGGGGCTGCTGAGGAGCTGAGCTCACCTGTCTATATGAATTTCTGAAGTTTTCCCAGTGAGGCAGTACATAGATAACGTTTATCAGTGAATTGTTACATTTGGTATCGTGCAGCAGAGGCCCTTTGAATAGATAGGAAGAAACTGTGATGTAGTGCTTTGTGGGGACAAATCACAAAAGTCACAAAAGCGATTGTGCTGGTTTTGGTAGTGGGCTGCATGTGCATGATATCTGCTGGAGGGGCAACCCCCCCAACCTATATACCCCCCCCCAACCCATACATAAATTCCTGCAACAAACATACCATTTTCAACAGTAATTAAGCATACTTTTACATCTTATTCTTTTTTTTTTACTTCCATTATTCCTGTCTGAAAATTTTCCAATCTAATCTCTTAGTATACATTTCTTACTTTTCTTATTGCATTTAAAACTCATAACCAATATCTCCATTCTTTAGCTACTTTGTAACACTTCTTATATTTCTCCTTACAAAAGTTTTTTGTAGTCCTACTAGCATAATTTGCTGGTTACAATTGCTCTTCAAATAGTTCGTATACCTTTTCCAATCTTCTGTGAATCTCTGGTCCTGCAGGTGCCGAATCTTTCCTGTCATTTTATCTAATTCTTATTCCTGTCATCTTATCTAATTCTGCACAGTCCATTAATTTTGTCTGCCATTCTTCTTTTGTCGGAATTTCTTCTGGGCTAGCAATACTCTTGCCGGGCCTGCGGGATTCGATCTCAAGCCAGGTGGACAGAAGCTCCACTCTCTGCAAACTCAGAGCTGATGGTCAGGGCTTGCAAAGCATCCCCACACCAGGTTCTGCACAGGGCCTAAGCCCTCCTTCCATCCAGCCCTGACACCAGCCCTGCAAATCAGCTCACTCTCATAAACTACAGAACTCCCTGCCACATGAGGTGGTAATGGCCGCCAGCCTAGATGGCTGAAATATACTCTGAGTCAAGAGTGGATTTCATGCTCTTTATTCAGCTCACAGTAGTGAGGAATGGAAGTTCCCCCAAATGTCTGCTTTATATACATTATTTACACAATGGGCCCCATGTGATTGGCTAATTCCGGGATTCTCCTGTAGGCCAATCAGGTTGCGAATTCACTTCCACCTGGAGTTGGATTGGGTGGCTCCTGCGGACCAATCAGACTGCTGCATTCTGGACCTTATTGTTCTAGGACCAATCAGACTGCTGCATTCTGGACCTTATTGTTCTAGGACCAATCAGATTGCTGCATTCTGGACCTTATTGTTCTAGGACCAATCAGACTGCTGCATTCTGGATCCTATTGTTCTAGGACCAATCAGACTGCTGCATTCTGGATCCTATTCAACTCAGTACATAACAATGGCTTTCAAAGGGAATGAGATCAGACTATATGGTACTTGCCGAACTGACCAGGAGACTCCGAGACCAGAGAAAAGGGACAGTGGATGAAGTTTGGAAGAAGTTTAAAGAATATTTGAAAAAAATATGCTAATATTTAAATCTTGGAATAGCTTTGGAAGTGGATATAGGCTGTGGGGTTAGAAGTAGAAGATAGTGTATTTTAAAACAGTATTACTTGTAAGGCATAAAATGTGAAGATTTTTATGGTAAAAGTAAGTGTGATTAAAAAATGGTTAAAAGTATGATATATGTAAACTGCTAAAGAAGAGGTAAAATGAAAATCAGATGGGGGGGGGGCTTGGGGAAGCTCACCTAACAATGTTTAGAAAAAGTAAGGGTAAGACAAGAATTTGTTTGTATTGTTTGATTTTCTGTTTATATTTATTTGTGTTATAAAATGAATAAAAACTTTTGGGAAAACAAAACAAAGGGAATGAGATCAATTCATGGAGGAGAAGGTTATCAATGGCCACTAGCCCTGGTGACCCTACTCTGCCCCCACACCTGGGGGAAGCAAGGCTTCTGAATCCCAGTTGCCGCAGGAAGGGCGAGGTGATCTTGGGTTCGAATCCTGATTGCACCCGGTCAGCCACTGTGAGAACAGGATGCTGGACCAGATGGACCAGTGGCCTGATCCAGAAGGCTCTGCTTATGTCTATGTTGTCATCATCTGTACCTTTTCATATATCATCAATTCTATTAATGTTTAATTGCTTTCGATGATTGTTTTCTGTACCCCTATCTTGTTATATGTAAGCCTTCTTGAGTCAGGGAGAAGAAAGCTGGGCTATAAATAAATATAATAATAAGTAATAACCTTACCCCATACTTGGTAGAACATCTCAGGGTTGCGGGTTCGAATCTCTCATTGAGCAAAAGATTCCTGCATCGCAGGGGGTGGACTAGATGTGCTCTGTGGTCCCTTCCAGCTCTCCAGTTCTCATTGGCTCTGGCATAAGGCTGCAGACATTGGAGTTGGAGATCCCCAGATTTCTCTCTGCTCACAAGCAAAGAGGATCTTCAAAGGTGCCCTGGAAATTCCTCTATTCCCCCAGGGACTTGGGGAGCAGAAAGCAAAGTATCGGACTAAATATGGTTCCAAAAATAATACTTGGTTGTGCTTAGATTAATTTCACAGACATAATTTGAATAAAGGAATACAGATTATTGGTAACTAATGAGAAGTGCTGAAGCAGCAAAGAGATAGAGGGAAGTCGATTAACATATCAAGGATTCAAACAAGTTTAGTGGAAAAGAAAGTGATTGTAAGGAAAGAAAGAGAAGAAGAAATATTAATGTAATTCCTTTCTGGGAGCCGTTTGTATAGAATATTCAAATGATGGTTTGTATCCTTTGAACAATTGTGTGTATCTTTTTTGTATTTTTCCCCTTTTATTCTTTCTCTCTCTTTTCTTCTTTTCTTTTTGTGTATTTGCGTGTAACTTTTAATTTATTTTCTCTCTGTAATTTTCAAAAATGCAAGAAAAAATAAAATATAAAATAAAATAAAATAAAATAAAATATAAAGCTCTGCTGCCGTACGGGAAAACCTAAGGAAGGCTGGAATATGCTCACATGCGCCCTCGTGTGGCAACTTCGACAAAGTGCTAGCAGATTTTCTCCATGAAAGGACCAGTAGCCTCATGTGACTGCATCTGTTTGGTCTAGACCAGGGTTCCTTGGGTCTCCATCTGCTTTTGGACTACAGTCCCCATCATCCCTGACCACTGCTCCTGCTAGCTAGGGATGATGGGAGTTGTAGTCTAACTGCAGCAGGGGACTCACATTTGGCAAACCCTGGTCTAGAGGCAGTGGCGTCGCAAGGGGGGGGGCTGGGCGGGGAGGGCGGTGTGCCCCGGGTGCCATGTCTGGGGGGTGTGACAAGAAGGCACCCTGCAGATCCCACAGGGGCTGGCAGCATCCATTGCGCCACTGCAGCTGCATGTGGAGGATACTGCAGCCAGCGAGCAGAGGATCCCGGCGCCAGCGTCAAACCGCTATGTACAGTACATAGCAGTTTGCCGGCGGCGCCACTCGAGCGCCGTACGGACAGCGGTGGGATCCCTCCGTCGCCGCTACAGCCGTGAACAGAGGATTCTGGCACTGTCCGTATGGTGCTGGAATGCCAGCACCAGCAAACCGCTATGTGCGGCGCATGCACGGCGTCACCATGTGCAGCGCATGCGCCGTACGTAGTGAGGCAGCACATGCTCCATACATTGCGGTTTGCTGCCCCGGGTGTCACGACGCCTTCGTTCGCCCCTGTCTAGAAGAACAAGACCTGAGCTTCACCTCCCCATTGATCTTAAAATCCATTGCAAAGAGTTAAAAGCATTAGTGGGATTGCAGTCACACTTGTAACAAAGAACTATGGACATTGTGGAGATATAAAAATCTGGATCATTATAAAAGTTGCAGAAGGAAAGGACTCACAAAGGGAAGTCCAGGAGATTCTTGGGAATCTTGTTTTTTATGTAGTATGTTGTGGTGTGGATGTAAATTTTAATATGGAAAATCAAATAAACCCATTTGGGAAAAAATAAAATAAAAATCCTATGCTCAGACTGTATAGATGTGCAAATAAAATTCTGCATCCTGAAGACTCAGCAGTCTCTGATGACCTCCATCCCAAGGAAACTGGGCCTGGAGTAATATTACTTTTGGAACTTTATAGACTCACATGATGCTGCCACTCAACCATTGCACCTTCAGCCTCTTGGAAGACGAGGTGGAATCTGAATGTGATTATAAAATGATAAACTGGTGACCAGTTCATTCCATGACACCCCTCCCTTGCTATGAGCAGCAGCAGGGAAACCTGGAGTAGGGTTTTTGGGGGTGAGCAATGTCCTCCCCCACTTGTCCCTCTCCCAGGCCTGCTCAGATGGCACCTGCGAAGGATCCCTTTGGGGTGTGGTCTGGAAAAGCAGAGCGGGAGCTGATTATCCGTCCGGCCAGAGGCAGCTTCAACAGGCAGCGTCAGGAGAGACGGTTCTCTCTGCGCAAAGATCAAAGGAACCTTTGACTGAATAATTCACTTCCCCACCTCCCTGCAAACGGCGGCCGGACTATCAGTCCAGGCCTGCAATAATAAGTCCTTCTGCTTGGAAGGCAGAAGAAAATCCTTCAGGCAGTAGAGCTGGACTGTGGAACTCCCTGCCACATGAAGCAGCAATGGCTACCAACTTGGATGGCTTTAAAAGAGGACTGGAAAAATTCATGGAGGGCTATCGAGGCAGAAACACTTCTGAATGCCAGAAACCACAGGAGAAGAAAGTTGCTCTTGCGCTTGAATCCTTCTTACATGTTTCCCACAAACTTCTGGCCGGCCTCTGAGGGAACAGGATGCTTGACTTGGTGGGCCTTTGGTCTGATCCAGCAGCCTCTTCTTGTGACATAGGATCAGGGCCGTCTTTACCCGGGGATGCAAGGGGTGCGGGGCACCTGGGCACCGAATTCTGGGGGGCGCCAGGTGCCCACCGTTGAAGTCGCCTAAGCTCTTAACTATCTAGGTAAAGGTAAAGGGACCCCTGACCATTGTGACCGACTCTGGGGTTGCAGCGCTCATCTCGCTTTATTGGTCGAGGAAGCCAGCGTACAGCTTCTGGGTCATGTGGCCAGCAGGACTAAGCCGCTTCTGGCAAACCAGAGCAGTGCACGGAAACGCCACTTACCTTCCCGCTGGAGCGGTACCTATTTATCTACTTGCACTTTGATGTGCTTTCAAATTGCTAAGTGGGCAGGAGCTGGGACCGAGCAACGGGACCTCACCCCGTCGCAGGGATTTGAACCGCCGACCTTCTGATCGGCAAGCCCTAGGCTCTGTGGTTTAACCCACAGCGCCACCCACGTCCCCTTAACTGTTATGAAATAAATAATTTTCATCAAGCTAGAAAATCAAATTTCATATACAGTATACAGTCATACCTCATGTTACGTCTGCTTCATGTTACATTCTTTCAGGTTACGTCCCATGACGACCCGGAAGTACCGGAAAGGGCTACTTCCGGGTTTCACCACTTGTGCATGCGCAGACGAACAAAATTACAACACATGCATGTGCCCAAGCGGCGAATCGCAACCCGCACGTTCACAGATGCACCGCTGCGAGTTGCGTTCTTTCCATGTTGTGAATGGGCCTCCGGAACGGATCCCGTTCGCAACCAGAGGTACCACTGTACCTATGTATTACCGAAATGTATACCTACTGATTCACTAAAGGACTTTTGACTTGGTGCGCACATTTACCAAAGATGCACCACACCAGCGGCAGCACTTGTCATTCTCAACGGTGCCGTGTACGCGAAATTAACTCTCACATCATCATAAAAGTTAATTTGGGGGCTAAACTAAATGTGGGGGCACCGGGCGGATCTTTGCACCCCGGTGGCACATATGCTAAAGATGGCCCTGCATAGGATAGACCTGTGGGTGTCAGGCCAAGGGAAGCCCCTCCAGAGAATCAGAGAGTTGGAAGGTCCCCACGGGGTCATCTAGTCCAACCCCCTGAAATGCAGAAGTCTAGTATCCTATGAGCCGCCGTGGCCCAACTAGACACCCCTCTGGGTGGGAAATGGAGAGGCGTATCTGGGAAGAAAGGACCCTGGGAGGGTGCGAAGGTTGCATCTTTCATCCCTCAGTTTGCTATGAAAATGGAAGCCCAAAGCCAGTCCATATGAGGGCCAGTAGCCACAAAGGATCTAGGGAGCCTCCGGATTCAGAGGCAGTCTACCTCCAAGGACCATTTTCCAGAAAACAAAATGCAAGACCAAGGACCCATGTACCTACGGGACTGCCTCTCCTGGTCTGCCCCGCAGAGGACCTTAAAGTCCACAAATGACAACACTTTGGAGGGCCCGAGCCTCAAGGAGGTTAGATTGGTCTCAACTAGGGCCAGGGCCTTTTCAGTACTGGCCCCGACTTGGTGGAACGCTCTGTCACAAGAGACCCTGTGGGACTTGACATCTTTCCGCAGGGCCTGCAAGACAGAGCTGTTCCGCCTGGCCTTTGGCTTGGACTCGGTCTGACCGTTATGTTTCCCTCCCCTTATGGCCTTGATTGATTTAAAATGAGGCTGCATTTTAAATTGCATTTTAACCTGTATTTTAAATTGGTTCCCCACCCCCATTATGTTTTTACTGTAATTTTACTGGTGTTAGCCACCCTGAGCCCGGCTCTGGCTGGGTATAAATAAAAATTATTATTATTATTATTATTATTATTATTATTATTATTATTATTATTATTGTCTTGCCTTCACTTCCTACCCAGAACCACATGGGGAGTTAAGGAAAATATTTGGAGCCTGGGTCCCAGGGTGGGTTCACCCCCTAGCCGCTCCTGCCATGGGCTCTGGCCAGCAGAACATCTTCAGGGTAGCAAGAGGACTCTGTGGACTAGATGGGTTGTTGGGCCTGATCCACCAGGTTCTCCTTTGGTTCTGTGTGCCTCTGACAAAGCGAAGGCTCAAGCCCTTGGTGGGAGCAGACATGACTCACCAGCGCTTCCCGTGAGGAGGGGGCTGGATGGAGAGCAGTCAGCTGTTATAAATCACCCGGGCTTTCAGGGCCCAGGGCCGTGAATCTATAATTAGCGCATAATTAATTACCAGATGTTTTCAACACTAATGAAACATTAATAAATGATGAAGCAGTGCAGCCTGGTAATGGGGCATTTAAAAGGCAGCTTGCGAGGAGAAGCCGGCTAATTTGCTTGCCTTCCCTGGTGGTCCTTCCTCTCCTGTGGTTGGGGGGGGGGAGGATCTGAAGAAGGAGAGGTCTCCTTGTGAGTAAGTGGAGAGGGAGGGCAAGACATGGCTGGGAAGGGGAGCCCTCCACCGTCCGAGTGGAACGGACTGCCTCAGAAGGGGGACTCTGTTGGAAGCTTTTAAGTAGAGGTTCGTTGGCCGCCTGTCATGGGTGCTTTAGTACCTTGGGGTCATCTAGTCTGACCCCAATCACAGCTAAAGAATTACTGACAGATGGGCCTCCACCAAAGCAGAGTCCACTGCCTTCCAAGGTTATCTCTTCCCCATGAACATCTCTTTGTGGGTTAACTAGGGTTAAGACAATAGAGATGTGTTTCCTAGACTCAGTTAGGACATGCCCCCTCCTCTCTAAATGAGGGTGGAGGTGAAGCCTGGTCTTCCTGCTCGCTCTCCATGTAACTGACCAAGGAAGGCGTGTCTAAGTTTTGCTCCCAGCTTAGAGCACGTATTCTGTATTTTCTACCCCAGAGTATTCTGCCTGTGTTCTCCTTGTTGCAGCCTGGATAAATGCATGAATCTGACCTTTGGAGCATTCTGTAAGTAAAGGATTTTAAACTCATTGCAGGCTGGAAAGAGGGGAGTGCTGCATGCAACCAAATGGGCTAAGAAGGCTGCCTTCAGATGTCTTCTAAAAGTCAGATAGCTGTTTATTTCCTTGACATCTGATGGGAGGGTGTTCTACAGGGTGGGAGCCAAGACCGAGAAGGCCCTCTGCCTGGTTCCCTGTAACCTCACTTCTCACAATGAGGGAACCGCCAGAAGGCCCTCGGAGCTGGACCTCAGTGTCTAGGCTGGATGATGGGGGTGGAGACGCTCCTTCAGATATACTGTACTGGGCCGAGGCCGTTCAGGGCTTTAAAGGTCAGCACCAACACTTTGAATTGTGCTCGGAAACATATTGGGAGCCAACGTAGGTCTTTCAGGACCGGTGTTATGTGGTCTCGGCGGCCGCTCCCAGTCACCAGTCTAGCTGCCGCATTCTGGATTAATTTTAGTTTCCAGGTCACCTTCAAAGGCAGCCCCACTTAGAGCGCATTGCAGTAGTCCAAGCGGAGATAACCAGAGCATGCACCACTCTGGCCAGACAGTCTGCGGGCAGGTAGGGTCTCATCCTGCGTACCAGATGGAGCTGGGAGACAGCTGCCCTGGACACAGAATTGACCTGCGCCTCCATGGACAGCTGTGAGCCTAGGCGAAACATAGCAAATTTCCTCACCTTTTCTTCTTGAGGTTTGGTTATTTGGGGCTCTTTTCCAAAGCCATCATGGAAGAAGAGTGACCAACATCCCAATCTCTCTTCTGGTTTATCAGGAAGTGATTTATAACGGGGACAGGGAAATGAGTGCTACCAGAGCTGGCCGACAAGCCACCGTTTAGTGACGCAACCTTTTGCACTGACCCCGAGAGCCATGTGGGGTCTGGGTCTGGCCAGCGCTGGCTTCAGTGATCCTCTTCCTTCAGCTGAGCAGGGAAAATGACTCTTTCCCCAACCAGATTCCCATTAACAAGTCCCACCCCTCCTGGAACGAGGTCCAGGAAACGAGGATTAGGAATTAATTAGGGGCCCTGGTGCAGTTTTTATTGCACTGCTAAAAGTTTTTAGGGCTCATTAGAGGGATATGAGAGCCCACAGTGGGGTTGATGGGAAGTTTGCCCCTTGGCATATTGAACTTCCATGCTCCGAGCTCCTTGATGCGCGCGCACTGCTGGGATCAGGGGAGGGAGGGAACGGAGGAGAAATATGGCTGTGGGGTGGGAGATGTTCAACAACAGGACCAGATGCAGATCTCAGAATACGGCTCCTATCCCTTTTGGTTCAAACTCTCTTCACAGACAGGTCAGGTGGGGAGGAGTCACATGAGTGCATGCAAGTTTCAGCTGCAAGGACCGAGTCCAGAGCAGTCAGAGTCTGAGCTCTTGAGAGACATTGGTAGCAAAGTCTCACTGCCTGAAGGTTGTTCATTAGTGGGTTTTCATAGCCAATTTTGAAAACCCAGGACCCATCCAAAATGCAAGGCTAGTACAGTCACTTTCAGGTTACATCCCGTGGTGACCCGGAAGTACAGTGGTACCGCTGGGTTAAGTACTTAATTCGTTCCAGAGGTCCGTTCTTAACCTGAAACTGTTCTTAACCTGAAGACCACTTTAGCTAATGGGGCCTCCTGCTGCTGCCGTGCTGCCGAAGCATGATTTCTGTTCTCATCCTGAAGCAAAGTTCTTAACCTGAAGCACTACTTCTGGGTTAGCGGAGTCTGTAACCTGAGAAGGCCCTGGCCCTGGTGGAGGATAGTTTGACTTCCTTAGGGCCCAGGACTTCTAAACTATGAATATTCATGGACCTTAAGGGTATTCCAGGAGAGGTGGTCCTGTAAATACGAGTGCCCTAAGCTTAGTTGAAATTCCTGCATTGTAAAACGATGGACTAGATGACTTGAGGGATCCTTCCAACCTTCCAGCTCCATTTTTTTATCCTGAATAGTTCCCACCCAGGGTCATCTGACACCACCATTACCTAAGATCTAAATTTATCTGGAGTTGTCAGAAACCCAACCTGGGATGGTGGAAAATTGCTCCATGTTAGGCTCTCCTCTGCAAAAAATGCTCTCCAAGTAAGGTGAATAAAACCAAGCAGCAGTCTTTGGAAAGATCCACTCATTTGGAACTCTTGCCTGTATGAATTGCACAACCTTCTTTTCCAGTTCAAGCAAAGGGTCCAGGGCTCACGCCCAAGCATCAGATGAATTGCTGCAGAAATCCTGCAACGGGACAGGACCACAACCTCTCTCCATGGTCCAGTTGCAGATGTTGATGGCTGCTGGAGTTCAACACCACGTTGGAGGGACCCCGAACAATGCGCATCTGGGTTGACATAATCCTCATGACAGGTGGATGCCTGCACATTGATTTGTCAAGGGAGTGTGGTGTAACGGTTAGAGCACTGAGCTAGAACCTGATAAATAGGGGTTCAAATCCTTGCTCGGTATTGAAGCTCACTGGGTGTGTGACCTTGGGGGTTAGCAGTCCCTGCCTTTCAGCCTAACCTACCTCACAGGGTTGTTGTGGGGATTAATGGAGGAAGGAGAACGATTACGCCACCTTGAGCTCTTTGGAGAAGAATGTGGGATGCGTATACAAGGAACAAATTTCCCTCGAAAACGCAGGAGGGAGAAGATCACACACTAAGTGAGCTCTGACCCACAAGTATTATATTTACCTGTATGGATATTCTATCAAAAATTATTTGCTGATGAAGATTCCTCTTTGAAACAGTTGATTCAGTCCGGCTATACTGTTCTGTTCTGCTTGTTTGCTGGTTGCTATTGAATTCTTCACGTTGGAACACCCACCACCACAATACCTTTGGACATCATCCATTGAAAGTTGTGGTGTTTCCTCCCAGCAATTCATTACGCTGACTACTTCTTGGTTTATATATATATATGTTGAAGTTGATGATTTGTAAATTTTGGATGACATTCTAACCACTAATAATAATAATACATTTACTACATTTATTAGCCATGTGTTGCAGCTGTAATTGAGCAGATTTTTCTGTATTGCAACACAAGGGTTTGTTCCTCCTTACCTGCCTTGGTACCTGAGATCCTTCTCACCTGAATAAACCAGGCCTCCTACCTGGGACCTTCTGCATTCAGAGCACCCCCCATTTCAAGGACAGGTGAGCAGGGCTTGGAGTGAGTTTGCATGACCCAAAATCTGGAGGAGTGTAGAAGTGTTGGGAATCCACTGGATAGGAAGTGCTGGGGTGGGGGAGATAATAGAATCATAGACTTGGAAGGGACCCAAGGGTCATCTGGTCCAACCCTATTCGAGGCAGGAGTCTTTCACTCGAACACATAACCCTGAGATTAAATGCCTCTTGCTTTACTGACTGAGCTATCCCAGGGATGGGGGGAAAGTGTCCCCACAGAACAGGACCCATTCCACTGCTGGGCCCTGGAAGAGATTTGAAGAAGAGGCACCTTTCACACCCAAATAAGAACTGATTCATCACCAAAAATTAAAATAAGGTTGTAATGCCAGAAGTAAGGTTATTTGAACATTAACACTATCAGAGTCAAGAGGACTTTGGAGGTAATATGTGCAGGGTAGGGGTCATAAATGTGGAATTGGCCATTATTTCTTTTTTCAGAAATTGAAATGAGCATAGTACGTTTCTGAGCACAATTCAAAGTGTTGGTGCTGACCTTTAAAGCCCTGAAATGGTCTTGGCCCAGTATACCTGAAGGAGCGTCTCCACCCCCATCATTCTGCCCGGACACTGAGGTCCAGCGCCGAGGGCCTTCTGGTGGTTCTCTCATTGTGAGAAGTGAAGCTACAGGGAACCAGGCAGAGGGCCTTCTCGGTGGTGGCACCTGCCCTGTGAAACACCCTCCCATCAGATGTCAAGGAAATAAACAACTATCTGACTTCTGAAGGCAGCCCTGTTTAGGGAAGCTTTTACTGTCTGATGTTTTATTGTGTTTTTAATATTCTATTGGGAGCTGCCCAGAGTGGCTGGGAAAACCCAGCCAGTAGGCAGGGTAGAAATAATATATATTTCTTATTATTATAATTATTATTATTAAATGGCGACGAGTTCGCACTGGCCTATTTATTCTGAATGTTTGTAAGTGATGCCAATAAAGGTTTGATGATGATGATGATTGAATCTCAGAGCTGCAGAGTTGGAAGTGACCCTGAGGGTCATCCAGTCCAGCCCCTCCAATACCTGGATTCACAACACCTGGAAGGCGGCCATCCAACCTCTACTTAAAAACCTCCAAGGAAGGAGAGACCACCACCTTCTTCGGGAATCTGCTCCACCGTCAATGGGCTCTTACCACCAGAAAGTTCTTCCTAGTGGTGGGACGAAGTTTGCAAAGACACCTCAAGGTGCCCCTTATGTGTGTGTCCTGTCCCATGTGCCCCCCCCCTTATTCATAGAATCATAGAGTTGGAAGAGACCACAAGGGCCATCGAGTCCAACCCCTGCCAAGCAGGAAACGCCATCAGAGCACTCCTGACATATGGTTGTCAAGCCTCTGCTTAAAGACCTCCAAAGAAGGAGACTCCACTACACTCCTTGGCAGCAAATTCCACTGTCAAACAGCTCTTACTGTCAGGAAGTTCTTCCTAATGTTTAGGTGGAATCTTCTTTCTTGTAGTTTGGATCCATTGCTCTGTGTCCGCTTCTCTGGAGCAGCAGAAACAACCTTTCTCCCTCCTCTATGTGACATCCTTTTATATATTTGAACATGGCTATCATATCACCCCTTAACCTCCTCTTCTCCAGGCTAAACATGCCCAGCTCCCTTAGCCGTTCCTCATTATTGCCTTGGCACCTTCGTTTATGAGACGGCAGATCCTCCTTCTTCTTCTTCGTTTCAAGGCTCCAAACCAAACCATTTACCACATTCACACAAAAACCCATAATGAAATGGTCACATTTAATGAACAATCTCTCTCTTGTGTGAGTGCGGGTGTTTTGTTTTTTTGTTTTTCCTTCAGTGAAGTGTGTGTGATTTTAAAAGTTTTTTTTATATATATACACATCTATAAAAAGTTCAAATACAGCATATGATCGTTTTGGAATAATAGGGCGTAGGGTGTTCAATACTGCACTTTGAAACGAGGGGAGGGAGGGAGAGGAAGGGAATTTGGGGAAGCCGGATTCTTACAAAACAGGACTTGGGGAAGGGGCGAAGAGAGGGAACAGGGCAGTTTGGGGTGGGTGGGGGGCCAAGAGGACATCTTAGTTTAGCTACAGTTCCATCGGGTATACATCCCACTCCCCAATAATAAGACCAATACACAAACCTAAGGAGTTTCTCTGTATAAACGGAAGGGGACACACAGCTATAAATGGGGCAGGAGGGAAGGGGTCAGACTGTGTTTTCCAAGATGGGACCCCCTCCCGACGTCTCCTTCGGTGGGACACTTACGAACGGCTTCTTTTAAAAAACAAAGACCCGCCAGCCGCCTTGATGCACCCGTCTGGTGGCTCCCGGTGGGGCGCTTGCTTTATTCCGCCCCCCACTGTGATGTGTGGGGCAGAGCCGCGATGCCTCCCTGGGCACATTTGACTCTCTGCGCCCGGCCGAGGGCTCAAAGGTTCGTTCTCTCACAGCTGCCAAGAGGAGGAAGGGGAGGAAGAGGAACGCTGGCCTTGTGGGGCAGCCCCCTGGGCGTCAGGTTCGTGGCCTCCCCTCCCGGAGCCGCCCTGTCCGTCCGTCTGTCGCGCTCCTGTGTCCAGGAACCGGGCTGCGGGTTCGAAGCATGCCCAGCAGAGGGTCTTTGGCGTGGTGGTTTAGCTGTATGATCTGAACCCGGGGCCGGGGGATGGCTGGTGCTCCAGGCTGCTGCTCCCTCCCTCCCTCCCCACTTCAGGGCTTCCTATCTCCTCCCCCCGCCCAAACGCCCCCCCCCGATCCCACCCCACATTCCCGCCTGTCTCTTTCGCGTGCGAGGAGAGCTCCTCTGTCCTTTTGAAGGTTTAGTCAGGCGGCTTTGCAAAGTTCCGGGAAAGTTTGTAGTTGGTTGGGTGGCAGGTGGGTGGGCGGGCAGGCGGAGAGCCTGGGCCCCCTTGGATCTTTTTTTGGGGGGGGGCTTGGCCTTCCGGGGAGTGCAGCGATGAAGAGAAACGGAACACGTCCTTCAGACCATGTGCAAAACAGAAGCAAAGACAGACGTTCCGGTGAGTCGGGGACCTCCTCAGCGGGGCTCCGAGGCCGAGTCTACAGTAAGGGGGAGGGAAAGGGAAAGTGAACATAAGAAGTGGCCCCCCTAGTCCAGCATCCTGTTCCCACATTGGCCAACCTCTGAGCCAGCCATTCAAATTGGTGGCGATCGTCACCGCCTCTTGTTAAACCCTGGAACTCACTGCCACTGGGGGCAGCGATGGCAAGAGAGGAGGAAATTGGCTACCACAAGATCCTTTGGAGAGCCTTGGAGAGTTAAAATCGAGATGTGGAAATATGGAAAAACCGATGAGAGGCAGGACTGAGATTTGGACATGCTTCAAGGTGCAGACTATGGGAAGCTGTAAAATTACCATATTTTTCGCTCCGTAAGATGCACCTAGTTTTTAGAGGGGGAATGCAAGAAAAAAAATATTCTTTACAGGGAGCGCTGAGCAGAGCCTGTATGCATCCCAGGCTCTGCTCAGCGCTCACTTTCACGCGCTGCGAGGAGCATGTGTGTGGCGCTTGCAGGCTTTTCCCGAGGAGGGAGAAGGGCAGCCCATGCGGCTCTTGGGGGCTTTTCCAGGAGGTGGGGGAAGGGACTGAGGGGCTAAGCCAGAAGCTACAACAGCAAGGGGGAGTGCTGCGCAGAGATCCCTGTAGCTGTTCTGGATTCTGGGATAGCCACACAGCCTGCATTCGCTCTATAAGACGCACACTTTTTAGGAGGGGGAAAGTGCGTCTTATAGAGCGAAAAATACAGTAATAATTACAATTCGGAAGATAATTCGACCTTTTTTTATTTTAGTTTTGTATTTTTATTGGATTATGATTTGATATGTGAATTGGATGTCTTTTATTGGGAAATTAATAAAAACAATCTAACAAAAAAAGATCCCATGGAGAGCCTGTCTAGTCCGGCATCCTGTTCTCAGGGGGCCAAACATCAGGAAGAACTTTCTGCTGAGAAACCTCCAAGGAAGGAGAGTCCACAGGGAGAGTGGTCCATGGTCCCAACAGCCACAACCCCCCCACGGCTTGACCTCACCCCCAAAGGCAGACCCCTCCAGCATCTCCCAAGACAGACAGATGCCAGCTTCCATATAATCCCTCCTGCTTTCTTTCCCCTTTCCCCCCGCCCCCTTCGTCCCACAAGGAGGGGCCCCAAGAGATACTCACTAAATAAAGTGGATGCTGAAAGCCACCAATAGCAGACTAGCCACCCAGGAGAGGGCAATGGCTCCATCGCTGCCTTGCTCCTCCGAGTTCCCGATGCTGCTGGTGGTGGGGACCACAAAGGCTGAGGTGCTGGCGGTCGTCGTCTCTGAAGGAGAGGGGGAAAGCAAGGGAAAGGGATTAATGCCAGGGGCACAGGTAGAGCAGGCGTCCAGCAGCCCCCATGACCTCCCCTTTCCTTGCCCCATGGAGTCGTGTATAGTCAGGGCCGGATTGAGGTTTGATGAGGCCCTCAGCTCCTGAAGGTAATGGGGCCCTTTATATGTCCAGCTATCCTTTGTCAACAACAAATTGTCGCTGTTCTTTGTGTTGAATAGATGATATATGGTATTTTATGGACCTCATAGGTATCTCAAGCCACTTGCACATGTTGCCATACAACTAGTCCATGCAGAATGTAAAGGTAAAGGAACCCTTGACCATTAGGTCCAGTCGTGGCTGACTCTGGGGTTGCAGTGCTCATCTCACTTTACTGGCCGAGGGAGCCGGCGTACAGCTTCCGGGTCATGTGGCCAGCATGACTAAGCCGCTTCTGGCAAACCAGAGCAGCACACGGAAACGCCGTTTACCTTCCCGCTGGAGTGGTACCTATTTATCCACTTGCACTTTGACATGCTTTCGAACTGCTAGGTTGCCACTTCCTATCAGTTGATGTCAAACCAGCGTCCCACACCGTGATGCAGTATGAAAGGACACTTTCTATTTTGGACCGGTAGAAGGAGATCATCAAATGTTGATTGGCATCGTTCTTCCGCAATACTCTGAGGAGATGGAGTATCTGTTGGGCTTTCTTAACCACCTGGGTTGTATTGATTTTCCAAGTAAGGTCTCCTCCCTCAGCCATGCAATCCAACACTGCTGTCTCTCACCCAGCCCTACTCTGCAGGGTTGTTGTGAGGGGGGGCGAGAATGTCCTGCGCTCCATGTTGGAATGGCAGGATAAGGATGAAATGAATAATATTAATATGAATAATAATGTTGGGTGCTATTTTCACAGCACCACACAGGGACCACCAAGAGACAGATGAGGAAGTGCAACCCACTGGAGAAGATTGCTAAACGACATTCATTAGGAGAGCAATTAATGCCATTGGCGTCAATGGGGCTCAGAGTTGCAATGAACTCTTGCAAGATGCCTGCTGCCCTTCCTACTTGCATGCCAAGCCGCATGGCCACCAGAGGGCAGTCTCTGCTCACGCTAAAGTCCAAGTTGCAGGACACTGACCATCACTGATTTCCTTCTTCAATCTTTCTTGGAGGCAAATGGGCACAAAGAGTTATTTGTTTTGCTTTTTTGGGGGGGAGGGGGGGCGCGAGGAAGCATGCATTTATTGTTACTGACCATCATCACACAACCTAAGCTAATTGGGTATTTTGCGCTGTGGCACTGTAACATTGGCTGCATGATCCCAAACTGGCTGGGGTGATGTCACAGGGATGCTTCGCCACACCAGCGTTAAGGAAACAAAAACGGAGCCCAAAATAACAGTGTAAGGCAATCAAAACCAATGAACAGGTAGAGAAAAAGATGAAAAAGCAGGTGACACTTGCAAAATATCTCCAGCCTTGAAATCCTCTGTCTTGCACTGATGTGACTATTCGGTGTAGTTCTTGAAAGCGATTTCCACTTGCTTAACCATAAACAGGTAAAAAGGTAAAGGACCCCTGGACAGAAGTCCAGTCAAAGGTGACTATGGGGTTGTGGTGCTCATCTCGCTTCAGGCTGAGGGAGCCGGTGTTTGTCCACAGACAGCTTTCCGGGTCATGTGGCCAGCAGGACTAAACTGCTTCTGGTGCAGCGGGACACCATGATGGAAACCAGAGTGCACAGAAACCCTGTTTACCTTCCCGCCGCAGTGATACCTGTTCATCTACTTGCGCTGGTGTGCTTTCAAACTGCTAGGTTGGCAGGAGCAGGGACTCAGCAACGGGAGCTTACCCCGTCGTGGGGATTTGAACCGCTGACCTTCCGATTGGTAAGCCCAAGAGGTTTGGTGGTTTAGACCACAGCGCTACCCGCTTCCTATAACCATAAAAGCAAGCCCAAGGAAAGGTGGGAATAATGTTCAGGCTTGGACTTTGGCTATTTCTGGACCAAGGGGCATCCAAAAACATATCAGGCGCAGAGAGACCCCAGCCTGTCCCCAACACACCAATGGTCACCTTAAAGATCTGAACCGGACCAAATAGGGGAGCATGGGTGATGTTGAACAGTCTGGGTTTATGCGGTTTGCAACATTCTCCAAATCTGTCAGGTGATTTCACCTGCACGGCAGCCCCTAAGAGCTGACCCCCTTGGCATGCCAAAATGTGTCGTCTCTATACAGTCTGTCGTGCAGCTGGGCAGCACCAATAATTGCACATTCCCCCCGTGTGTGAGCGCACAACCAGACGCCCCGAGGGTCTTTGGCAGGCCTCCCGGTGCTTTCCTAGTAGTGGACAGCAATATTTTTTTTGCTCGATTTCCCAACCCCACGAGCGCCGGTGCCAGCTGAGGGGACCAGCCCGGACGCTGCACGGCTGCTTCTGGGAAGCCAGAGGCTGATATCACATTATGCACTTGGAAGCCAGCCCAGCTCTTTCCTAGAAACAGAGAGTTGTTAACTTTGCGGCTTTCCTCGCTAACAGGCTTCCCGTTGTGTGCTGCTACAAAAACCCACACTGGACAGCGCCTTTTGCCAGAGATTTTGCGAAGCACACGGCCTGTTCTGGTTCCCACATTTCCTGAAACCCCGCTGCCCTTTCCTGGTGGGGAGAGCATAGCCAGCTGGCAAGTGGCAGGCGGAAGAGCAGCTTTGCAGGATCAGACCCAGGTCCATCTGATCCTGTGTTCTGATCCTACCATGAGCCGCTGGGAAGGTCGCAAGAAGAGCATGAGGCTGGCTGATCTTTCCTCCATTCCTGGCATTAGAGGTAGACTGCATCTGAACAAGGAAGTTCCATTGAATTATCGTGGTTCACAGCTATTAACAGACCTCTCTGCCTCCATGATGGGAGAGGGACTTTAGCCCAGTGGGCAGAGCATGGGATTTGCATGCAGGATCATGCAAAGGACCCCAAGGGTCATCTAGTCCAACTCACAGCTGAATAATCCATTGGCCATCCTTGTTGGCAAACAACTGTCTCAGGAGACAATGGAGAACATCTGCTTAAAAGTCCTTCCTGATGTTTAATCAGAATCTCCTTTCCAGCAGGCATCTCCAGTTTAAAAGGATACAGCTAGCTACCCTTCTTTGCCTGAGACAACTCAGGAGAATGAGCAGCTGCCCATCAGAGCAGACAGTACTAGGCTGGGCCAAAGGCCTTGTCCACACTTCTACTGTGCCTATAAAGCATGGGTCCGAGTGGTTTCCCCCTTGCCCCACTCCTCTCCCAGGAAAAAGCCTGCTCTTTAGTGCTGAATCAAGAACAAACAGCATTCCATAGAAAACCTGAATGGCTGTTTGCACTGATTAAGTGCTAAAGAGCAGTTTTCTCCGGAGGAAAGTGGGACAAGAGGAAGTCTGGATAAGCCCAAAGCAACTTCCTCTGAACTTGTGTGACTCCTTTTCAGGGCCATCACTATGTCTTGGGGTCTGGAATTCGGAACACGGATAAAGTCACTGCAGGACCTCAGCTCCTTTGATAAACCTGTGAAGATCTGTGCAAGCCTATCTCCTTGGCCAGCAGCACTGTTACTGTTGGAGGTGTTGGTAGAAGCAAGAACCTCTTCTGGAGGAGGAGAGTTGTATTGTGTGGTGGTGCTGTCGAGGGAAACAGGGACTTTGCAAGCCTAATGAATGGTGTTCCAGACAGAAACACTTGAAGAGACACAGCACAGAGCTTAAGAAATGGGCACCCCAATGGAAAAACCACTTTGGGGTGGCAGGGGCATCATTCAGGTAGTCATAGTTGTTTATACCCTCACGTAAGAACATAAAGAGTTTGGGACGCAGGTGGCACTGTGGGTTAAACCACAGAGCCTAGAACTTGCTGATCAGAAGGTCGGTGGTTCGAATCCCTGCAACGGGGTGAGCTCCTGTTGCTCGGTCTCTTGCCAACCTAGCAGTTCGAAAGCATGTCTAAGTAGATAAATAGGTACCGCTCTGGCGGGAAGGTAAACGGCGTTTCCGTGAGCTGCTCTGGTTCGCCAGAAGCGGCTTAGTCCTGCTGGCCACATGACCCGGAAGCTGTATGCCAGCTCCCTCGGCCAATAAAGCAAGATGAGCGCCGCAACCCCAGAGTCGGCCACGACTGGACCTAATGGTCAGGGGTCCTTTAAGAACATAAAGAAAGCTTGCTGGATCAGGCCAAATAGCCCACCTAGTCCAGCATCCTGTCCCCACAGTGGCCATGTAGACATCCCAAAGGGAAACGTCTGCAAGCAGGATTGGAACGCAAGAGCTCTCTCCCCTTCCGTGGTTCCATGCCTTTGCCCTTCAAAATGGGCGCGTTAACCCCAGAAGAGCCACTCCAAAGGTAGCAGGGCAGAAACTCCTTGGACACAGAAACCAGAGCCCTGGGAAGGGTCTCTCATTGAGCCCCCTGGCAGAGCAGAAAATCCACTCCCACAACACTCCATAGGGAAGCAGCCAGCTCAGCACCACTTTCCTTCCAAAGCAAAATGGATGGATTCTTGCAAAGGTTCAAAAGTCTTCTATGCCAGCACTGCCTATCTTTGGCATGGAAAGAAGGGTCTGTTTTGCAAAACTCCTTATCTCTGAGCAACTGTGGGAGCACTCAGGAATCCTGGGTGTTACAGGGCTGGCTGCGGCGAGCCATGCATTGCAACTTCCTCAACTTTCAAAGCTGGCTACAGGACCTCCCAGATGCCGGCCACATCTGGGACCTGTTTCCCTGTTGGCCGAGGACTCCAGATCTGGTGGGCCTCAGGCACAGACAATATCAGCACCCGCAGAAGGAAAGGGGATGTGGCCCGCCTGACTGCCACCCTCCAACTGCTTTTGTTCTGATGTGGAATCTCCCGCCTGGTCTGCAAAACGGGCTACGCAGAAGTAAAGAAGAACTGGAAGGGGTTCCAACCCCTGAACATGCAGGAATCACCGCATGAAGCGGGAAGGGTTTGTGTGTCAAAAGCTGCTGAATAATCCCAGGAGCCTCCCTCTCTGGCATCAACAAGTTCCCCTGCCACCCCGGTCCCCAAGAATGCTCAGGATAATAAGAAGGGCACAACCAGATCCCAGAGGGAAGCAGATGCAGTTTGAGATGCTTGGGAAATAATTGGGAGTGTCTCCACCCCCGTCGTTCTGCCAGGACACTGAGGTGCATCTCCGAGGGCCTTCTGGCGGTTTCCTCGCTGCGAGAAGCCAAGTTACAGGGAACCAGGCAGAGGGCCTTCTCGGTAGAATCCTAGAATCCTAGAGTTGGAAGAGACCACAAGGGCTGTCGAGTCCAACCCCCTGCCAAGCAGGAAACACCACCAGAGCACTCCTGACATATGGTTGTCAAGCCTCTGCTTAAAGACCTCCAAAGAAGGAGACTCCACCACACTCCTTGGCAGCAAATTCCACTGTCAAACAGCTCTTACTGTCAGGAAGTTCTTCCCAATGTTTAGGTGGAATCTTCTTTCTTGTAGTTTGGATCCATTGCTCCGTGTCCGCTTCTCTGGAGCAGCAGAAAACAACCTTTCTCCCTCCTCTATGTGACATCCTTTTATATATTTGAACATGGCTATCATATCACCCCTTAACCTCCTCTTCTCCAGGCTAAACATGCCCAGCTCCCTTAGCCGTTCCTCATAAGGCACGGCTAGGGGCACCCTGTTCAGGGAATTTTTTAATGTGTGACATTTTAATGTATTTTTAATCTTTGTTGGAAGCCGCCTAGTGTGGCTGTGGAAACTCAGCCAGATGGGCGGGTACAAATAATAAATTGCTATTACTACCTGCCCTATGGAATGCCCTCCCACCAGATGTCAAAGAGAACAACAACTACCAGACTTTTAGAAGACATCTCAAGTCAGCCCTGTTTAGGGAAGCTTTTAATGTTTAATAGACTATTGTATTTTAATATTTTCTTGGAAGCTGCCCGGAGTGGCTGGGGAAGCACAGCCAGATGGGCGGGGTATAAATAATAAATTATTATTATTATTATTATTATTATTATTATTATTATTATTATGAGAGGAGGAGGCTGCGGAAGGGTGGAAAGTGGGGACCAACTGCTGCTGAGTGGTGTCTGGTTTTCTTGAATAAAGAGTCAACGTCACCGCTAAGGGCCTCTGCATCATCTGATTCCATCCCTGGCGCTAGCCCTGCCAGAGCGAGACCTCCCCCCCCCCAGAAACGACTCCCTCTTCCCGTCCCCATGGAAAACCCTCCTCGTCCAGCATCTCCATGGCTTCACCTGCTCCTTGGGCTTCCGTGGTGAGATGCTTGGGCTCCTCGGTCCAGGGCGTGGCATGCACGGCCACGCTCCAGTCGCTCCACGTGCCGATCTCGTTGTCCTTGGCTGCCACCTGGATGATGTACTCTTTGCCCGCGTAGGCGTCGGTGATGATGTGGGTTGTCCCGTCTGACAGCTCCACCTGCAAGGGGGAGAAGGGGAGGGTCATGGGGGGGGGGCTGCCGATGAATTCACAGTGTCCCAGCACCTCTTGGGGATGAGATGTTGTGGCCATGGCTTCGCGCAGAACTGGGGGTGCCCAAATGTCCGATGGCACAGATTAGGAAGCTGCCAAGTGCCACCTGGAAGCCATGACAAGCCCCTGAGAGCATCTTGATTGGCATTCCTAGCCTGGCAAAGAGGGCACCCAACCCAGCTAGGTTTTGAGGAGCAGTTAACTGGCATGAGAGCCAAACCATAGAGAAACAGGCAAACAGATACAGTATTTTCTGGATGATAGGAAGCAAACCTTTTTGGTGTATGTACCGTATTTTTCGCACCATAGGGCGCACCGGACCATAGGGCGCACCCAGTTTTTTTGGGGGGAAATAAAGGGGAAAAAATTATTTTCCCCCCAGGTGCGGGGCTGGGGTGGGGGAAGCTAGAGCTTCCCCCGACCCCAGCCCTCAAACAGGCAGCTCTCTGCAAGCAGCGGGAGCGCTCCCGCTGCTTGCGGAGAGGTCCGCGAAGCCTGGACGCGCTGAGCTCAGCGCGCCCAGGCTTCGGCATGCAGGCACCTCTCCGCAAGCAGCGGGAACGCTCCCGCTGCTTGCGGAGAGGTCCGCGAAGCCTGGACGCGCTGAGCTCAGCGCGCCCAGGCTTCGGCATGCAGGCACCTCTCCGCAAGCAGCGGGAACGCTCCCGCTGCTTGCGGAGAGGTCCGCGAAGCCTGGACGCGCTGAGCTCAGCGCGCCCAGGCTTCGGCATGCAGGCACCTCTCCGCAAGCAGCGGGAACGCTCCCGCTGCTTGCGGAGAGGTCCGCGAAGCCTGGACGCGCTGAGCTCAGCGCGCCCAGGCTTCGGCATGCAGGCACCTCTCCGCAAGCAGCGGGAACGCTCCCGCTGCTTGCGGAGAGGTCCGCGAAGCCTGGACGCGCTGAGCTCAGCGCGCCCAGGCTTCGGCATGCAGGCACCTCTCCGCAAGCAGCGGGAGCCCAGCGCTGGGCTCCCACTGCTTGCGGAGAGGTGTGCGAAGCCTGGAGAGCATGAGGGGTTGGTGCGCACCGACCCCTCTCACTCTCCAGGCTTCAGCGAAAGCCTGCATTCGCACCATAGGACGCACACACATTTCCCCTTCATTTTTGGAGGGGAAAAAGTGCGTCCTATGGTGCGAAAAATACGGTAAATCCAGTTATATAACAGGGCTTACTCTTGGATAAATGTATCAGGGATTGCATGCCAAGGCACAGACGGGGGGGGGGGCATATGGGCCACTTGGCCCGGGCCTCCGATTCCAAAGGGGGCCTTGGTCAGCATACATTCCCTATGTATTTTTAAAAAGCACTAACCTAGACAGCATCTTAAAAAGCAGAGACATCACCTTGCCAACGAAGGTCTGTATAGTTAAAGCTATGGTGTCCCCAGTAGCAATGTATGGAAGTGAGAGCTGGACCATAAAGAAGGCTGATCGCCGAAGAATGGATGCTTTTGAATTCTGGTGCTGGAGGAGACTCTGGAGAGTCCCATGGACTGCAAGAAGATCCAACCTCTCCATTCTGAAGGAAATCAGCCCTGAGTGCTCACTGGAAGGACAGATCATGAAGCTGAGGCTCCAAGACTTTGGCCACCTCATGAGAAGAGAAGACTCCCTGGAAAAGACCCTGATGTTGGGAAAGATGGAGGGCACAAGGAGAAGGGGACGACAGAGGACAAGATGGTGGGACAGTGTTCTCGAAGCTACCAGCATGAGTTTGACCAAACTGTGGGAGGCAGTGGAAGACAGGAGTGCCTGGCATGCTCTGGTCCAGGGGGTCATGAAGAGGCGGGCACAACTAAACAGCTAAACAACAACAACATTGTATATCTCTATTTTCCATTTTGTCTTTATATGCAGATACGGCTCAAGCCTTGAAATAAAATTATTTGTCAGCATAACTTTTGTGAAAATTATTTATATAGTTACTTATTTATAAGGCTTCAGCTATCCCCAGGGTAAAAAAAAGGGGGGCACATTATCTACCTGGCCCGGGCCTCTGCCTGGCTCTGCAAGGCCCTGCGCATGCCATCCAGTGAAATGCTTTTCTATATCTATACCAACCTGTTGCACTCCAGGTGTTTCTGGACTGCCCCTCCAATTCCCACATCTGCAGCAGCTGTGCTGGCAGAGGCTGGAGGGAGTTGTAGTACAGCAACATCTGGAGGGCGCCAGTTGGGGAAGGCCAGTTGAGAGGAAGTGCAGCTCTTTCCAAATGACTTCCCCTAAAGTCCCAAGCCCACCCCATCCATTCCTGCTCATCCAAGTTCTCAGCCATCAACCTTGAAAAGAGGGACTTTTCCACTGAAGGGAATTTTCACCAAATAACTGCTCCGCCTCCTCCCATTATACACTCAATAAATGAGTGAGTTGCACAATTCACACCTAATACTAGGCCTCTTCTGGGCCCTTAAAAAAAAAGAAAGCTAATAAAATTGGCACTTCCAGAATAATGGTAAGCAGCAACTTTCCTGAATCATTAGCTTTGGAAAGGCAGGTGCCCGGATTGGGGCCGGGTTGGGTGGGCAACAGTGAACCATTTTACCCCCAGCTCAGGTCCTATCACCTAGGCTACCTCTTAGACAACTCGGGGTTTTTTGTTTTTTTTTAAATAATAATAAAATAATAAAATAAAATAGAAAAAAATCAGAATTGGACAATAGAAACAAAATCATAATCTCCACTAACAAAGGCAAGAATGGAGCTGGGACTGCTGCAAAGCCCTCCTTGCTGAAGGGGGAGGAGAGATGCTGGAACCATTGATATAAATGGTATTTGGATTGGGGGGGGTTCATAGATGGTTCATAGGTAACGCACAAGACCCCTGATCTGCATGCTCCACGTGAATGGGTGAAAAGCTCCATTGCTAGAAAGAGAATGGAGAGGCGTTGTCAGTCAAGGGAAAGGGTTGCTGGAGGGTTAGAAGGAAGACTCTGTTAGATGACTAGGAAGCAGAAGGAACCTGCCAATAGCCCAGGACTAAAGCCCAGATGCAACTGAACTGCTCACTTGACAAAACTGACCAGGGACTGGCAAAGGCTTCGGCCCAGTAAGGAGCATCTCCACCCCCATCGTTCTGCCCGGACACTGAGGTCCAGCTCTGAGGGCCTTCTGGCAGTTCCCTCACTGTGATAAGCGAGGTTACAGGGAATCAGGCAGAGGGTCTTCTCGGTGGTGGTGCTCATCCTGTGAAACACCCTCCCATCAGATGTTAAGGAAATCTGACTTTTAGAAGACATCTGAAGGCAGCCCTGTTTAGGGAAGTTTTTAATGTCTGAAGTTTTATTCTGTTTTTAGTGTTCCCCAGAGTGGCTGGGGAAACCCACCCAGATGGGCGGGGTATAAATAGTAAAATTATTACAGTCATACCTCATGTTACATTTGCTTCATGTTACGTTCTTTCAGGTTATGTCCTGCGGTGACCCAGAAGTACCGGACAGGGTTACTTCTGGGTTTTGCCGCTCGCGCATGCGCAGAAGTGCAAAATGACGTTACGCACATGTGCAGAAGCGGTGAATCACAACCCGCGCGTGCACAGACGCGCCACTGCGGGTTTCACTCTTTACATGTTGCGAACGGGCCTCCAGAACGGATCCCGTTCGCAACCAGAGGTACCATTGTATTGTTACTATTCTTATTAGAAGGCACGACTCAGAGTCTGGGGCTTTTGCTTTCTTACTGAAGACTCTTCCCCCAAATTCTAAGATGCTCACACATTCTCCTTAGGCTCTCTTGCTTGTTCGGATGAGTCCCCCAACCATCATCTTTCCGCACCTCTCCTCTCTCCAAGATTAGAGGCTGGTTTCGTCTTCGTGCATGAGCTGACTGCGTGCAGGCCATTGCTCAGAGACGGTTCCAAGGCTTGCCTCTCTGCCAGCCCTTCCATTTCGAGATGGGGAGAGACCAAAGCAGTTCCAAAACGTCATCACCCCATTTTGTGTTGTCCTGGTCAATTTGACCAGGACGTGCAGTTTCCCAAAATAATCCGGAAAGCCTTTTAAGAGCTGTCTGCCTAATCAAAGCACGACTTGGCAGGACAACTCAGATCGGACAGATTTCGGCTTGTTTGCAAGCTGTCTTAGCTAACTTTGTTAAAATGGCCCTGCTAGGAAGGTCAGATTTAACGTCCTGACAAAAGACCTTGGACTGAGATATCCAGCAGTTTGGGTTCAGCAGAGTTTCTGAACTTTCCAGCAAATTATGCTGGTAATGTCTGGATTTGAAATTGCTAACAGAATAGCACAAGTCGGCTGCAGAGAACAGAAATGAAGCACTCTGACCCTGTGGAAAACTTCAGTAACCTCAGAGAACCTCTTGCGTGCTGTTGTACACGGGGATGTTTCCAGTTGGAGCAATGGCATGGTGCTGGTCCCTGATCAAATGACAGAAGCTTTAGGTTTTAGGGCTCTCCAACCCATGCACATAAACCCATTTTCTCCTGGGACAAGCTGCAAAGCTACATCACTCTTTTCTCAAGCATGGTGATAATGCTTGAGTCAACAGTGTGATTCAGCAGCAAGAAAAGCCAATGCTCTTCTAGGCTGCATCAACAGAGGTCTATTGTCCAGATCAAGAGAAGTAATAGTACCACACTATTCTGCCTTGAATTCTGGTGCTGGAGGAGACTCTTGAGAGTCCCATGGACTTCAAGAAGAACAAACGTATCCATTCTGAAGGAAATCAGTCCTGAGTGCTCACTGGAAGGACAGATCGTGAAGCTGAGGCTCCAAGACTTTGGCCACCTCATGAGAAGAGAAGACTCCCTGGAAAAGACTCTGATGTTGGGAAAGATGGAGGGCACAAGGAGAAGGGGACGACAGAGGACGAGATGGTTGGACAGTGTTCTCAAAGCTACCAGCATGAGTTTAACCAAGCTGTGGGAGGCGGTGGGAGACAGGAGTGCCTGGCATGCTCTGGTCCATGGGGTCACAAAGAGTCGGACACTACTAAACGACTAAACAACAACATTCTGCCTTAGTCAAACCACACTTGGAATACTGCGTCCAGTTCTGGGTGCCATAGTTTTGAGAAGCTGGAAGGTGTGCAGAGGAGGGTGACCAAGATGGTCAAAGGTCTGGGAACCAAGTCTTAGGAGGAGCCCTTGAAGGAGCTGGGAGAACAGGAGACTGAGAGGAGATATGATAGACATCTTCAACTATCTGAAGGGCTGTCACATAGACGAGGGAGCATGCTTGTTTTCTCCTGCTCTGGAGGGTAGGACTCGAACCGATAGTTTCAAGTTACAAGAAAGGAGATGCCGATCAATTAAACATTTGGAAAAACTTTCTGAAAGTAAGAGCTGATCAACAGTGGAACGGACTACTGGGAAATAATATATAATGTGTTGAAAGAAATGTTCCAATTAACATTTGTAAAAAAGCCTGAAGCATTTTTGTTAGGGATTGTAGGGAAAGACCTGCCAAGGAAATTGAAGAACATTTTCATGTATGCGACAACGGCGGCAAGAGTCTTAATAGCACTCCTCCTGGCAGAGGAGTTATCTCAGACCCTTGACATTTTGGCTCCCCCTTTCTGCAATTGGCTGGTGTGTCCCAAGAAAAGCGTCTACCCCCCCAAAAAACCCCCATATGCTTTCCCCTTACACACTGCCAACACTTTCATCACTCAGACTCCCCAAGGACATCCCTCCGGACAAGACGGTGCTCAATGCGCTGGCACTCTTGCAAACCCTTGCGGCCGCAGGTGACGAGCGCATGTTTCGGGAGATGTGTCAGTGTGATGGCCAACATGTTTGGGAGGCCAGGAAGCTGGGGCAGATGGTGTGAGTTAACCAGCGGAGCCTGCGAAACCAGAAACAGGCTATTAGCGATCCATTAAGGCGAGGTATCCAGTTCCTGGCTAGGTAATCCATTAAAGGAACATCTGAGCGCATTAGAAGCGCACTCGGGCAGGGGCAGGACGTGGCTGTGAGGCAGCAGGAGGAAGCGGGGGCCAAGCTGGCTTGAGTTACACACTTAAAAGCCGGGAGGGGAAAGAAACGGTGCCCTAAATATTTAATGCTTTGTGTTTAAGGAGCCAGAACAGGAAAGCCAGCCCAAGGAAAGGGCGAAAACCTTGAGGTGACAGCGGCTGCCTTTCCCACACGCCCCTTCCTCTTTCCGTCTCCTGGAAGTGAAGTTCTTCCCGGCAGCCATGGGAAGGTGCTGGGTGGGCAAAGAGGTTGCCGTCCAAGGGCATCGTCCAAGACGCCGGCCCCTCAGATGGGTACATCCAGCAAAGAATTGTCTCGCGGCCCCCTGGATTGGTATCCTACAGGCCAATTGGGACCCTAAGCACAGCTCTGGAGGATCAGACCAAAGGCATGTCCAGACCAGCATCTTGTTTTCTGTGTGGTCTGGATGGCTCTGGGTAACCCATTCAAGACAAGGAGCCCCTGCATTGAGTAAGCACCACAGCAGCTCTTAGTGCATGGCTGCTGATATTGAAATTCATTAATGACCACCAATATCTATTCACTAAACAGGCAAATTGTTCGCCTGTCCAGTGAATTTGCAACCACGCTCGTTATTCATTTATCTGCTTTCGTCTCATCAATTTTCCTGGAATGCAATCTTACAAGCTTCAGAAACGATGAATCACCATCGATAGCATCTAGAAATATGTTTTTGCAGTCACTAAAATTAAGAGCAGAGATTGCGTCCACCTGACACAACCGAGGCAGCGATGCAACAGGGCATCCTTTTGCTCGTACGTGCAGAAATAGATTTTGTGGACCTTTGGCACAGATTCGGTTCCAGGATGCCTAATTGGGAAGCCGCCTAACTTAGTGGTGGCCACCAGCTCTTTCAGCAGTTACCGTATTTTTCGCTCCATAAGACGTACTTTTCTTCCTAAAAAGTAAGGGGAAATGTCTGTGCATCTTATGGAGCAAATGCATGGTCCCTGGAGCCGAATTGCCCAGGGGCAAAAAGCAGATCATGTGTTTTTTTGAAAGAGGGAAATGGGTGTTGAAACAAAGCCGCTGATCGCAAGCAATCAGAAGTGAGATAAGGGACGCTAGCGATAAAGGAGGCTGCCTGGGAGGGGGGAAGTAAAGACAGCGAACTTGCAAGGAGAGGAGACAGGAAGACTAAATCAATGAGGAGAGAAATTAGAAAAAAAGGAGGAGCAAAAAACTGCTCCAGCTAAGGAAAAGATACTAAGGCAAACAAGAGGGAAGGGAGTGTTGAAAGGAAACAGCTGATCGGTAAGCGATCGGAAGGGAGATAAGGGACGCTAGCAATAAAGGAGGCTGTCTGGGAGGGGGGAGGTAAAAGCCCATGCCATGGATTCTCTGGATTTTTGCATTGGGCTAACCCAAACTTACCATCAGATCACATGTCTGTGGCCACAGCATGAACCACGAAAATCATACATCCACTGTTTCGTTCAGAGTATTTTTTTTTCTTATTTTCCTCCTCTAAAAACTAGATGCGTCTTATAGTCAGGTGCGTCTTATGGAGCAAAAAATACGGTAATCCCATAGGTTAACCAAGTGTGGGTTGAATTCAGTCTGAGCTATTCAGGGAGGAACTGGGAGAAGCTGCTGGGATCTGGCCAAAACAGCTGTGATTCCTGCACTATGGGGGGTAGGACTAGATGACCCTCAGAACCATTTCCAATTCTGATTCTATGATTCTATGACATTTGCTTTTGGTTCTTGTACTTTAGCTCTCAGATACTTGCACCCAAAACCCTCTTCTTTTCTGCATTCATAAACCTGTCCCTTAATTGCTAGTGATGCTGCTTAGAAAATGTATTTAAAGTAAAAAAAAATGGTTTGGTTCAGTTTGTTTTGCAGTGTGAACCCACCAAAGTCACGTCTTGAAACAAGACTCAACTATCCTTTAAAATGCACACTGCTCTGGATTTTGCATTGTAGTTCTTGGGCCCAAAAATGGGTGTAAAAATGAATCTAAAGGCAGAAAGGACATTCAAAGGCGCATCCTATGAGGCAATGCTATTTGCAAAAATATGTATACCAGGCAAAGCTGCAGACATAAAGAACTGCACACTTAAAGGTTGATAGATTTCAGAGAGAAACCAAAAGGAACAGATTTCCTATCCTTCTGACCACCAGCTGCTGGAAACCAAAGGAGAGGAGAGTTCTGGTTTTGTGTTCGAATCCTGCTTGCGAGTTTCCCTTTGGGGCATCTGCTTGGCCACTGTGAGAACAGGATGCTGGGCTAGATATCTATCATGGCTCTACCCTGCCTCATTTAATCCCCACAACCACCCTGCGAGGTAGGCTAGCCTGAGATGCAGTGACTGGACCCCAAGGTCACGGCCAAGCGGGGATACAAACCCTGGTCTCTTCCAGGCCCATGTCTGATACTCTAACCACTACACCACACTGCCTTTCATGATGGGCCACTGGCTTGATCCAGCAGGGCTATTCTCATGCTCTTACTCTTTCGTGCGATGAAGGGAAAGAGAGTGGAACAGAAGCAACCATCAGATTTTCCAAGCGAAGGGAAAAGTTAGTCCTAAAAGCAGACACGATTTGTACAGAGCAGGCGAGTTGGCACAAATATAGGAGAAAGGAAAATATGGAGAAAGGAAAGATGAAGGAAGCTTGTTTTCTCAAACCCATGGCTTCAAGTGACAAAGCCACTTCCGTGGAGGAGGTGGGGTTGCGGGTGTCACAGCCCCAACACGCGTGTGGCGGCTGGAGCCCAGCCCCTGCGCAATTGGGGGAATCCCCAGCCGTGTCACCCCCCGGCCGGCCAATCGGCCGGCTCTGGGGGCATGGCCTGCCCTATTTAAGGCAGGCGCGGCCGGGGATCTCCCTCTTTTCCCTCCTGCCAGCTGTTCCTGTTTCCCACCCTCACACCCTATAAGGTTTTCATTTTTTAAGCTTTCTATGGACCTTGGTTGGTCAACGTTGAGGGGCCTGGTAGGAATTTTTCCACTTGGCAAATTGGCACCAGCCGCTTGGTTTTCGCCTGCCTCGTAGCAAATCGTCCCAACTTTCTGGGTATTGGCGGTTAGGCATTGGTATTGCTCTGTAAATGGAAGAGGGGAGGAAGCGCCGTCACCTGCCCCACATATTGAAGGGTAGTCCGATAAAGGATTCTGGGGGGCGTGGCCCTGTCCGAAGCCTGGGGAGGGGAGGGCCTAAGGCACGCCCCCTAGCGGTGACCCCAGGGGAGTTCCTAGTTGATGTGCATCAGCAGGACTCCCCCTACTGGTGGTTAACCCTTCCTGGACTTCAAGCGGACGGGCTGAAGTCGGATATAGTCGGTTAGGACCAATGCCTAAGCCAATACCCCTCATCACCTGTAACCAATAAAGTTGTGGCCTTATTTAGCCCATTAACCTTAATAATTGTGTCATGTGTCTTTATTTCCACTGGGGGGGGGTGGGGGGTGGGACTCGCCACGCAAGAAAGGAGATTCCAGCTAAACTTTGGGAAGAACTTTCTGTTGGGAAGAGCTGTTTAACAGGGGAACGGTCATGGACTTTCCTTCCTTGGAGGTTTTTAGGCAGAGGTCGGATGCCCATCTGTCCTGGATGCTTTAGCTGAGATTCCTGCATTGGAGGCGGGTCTCTTTTATGTCAACAATTCTATGATTCTACAATCACCTCTGGGACTCCAGCACTTTGCACCTTCTCAAGTGCTATTTTGCCCTTCTGCGAAAGAAAGCTTGTTTGGTTTGTGCGAGTGCTTTCATCCTGGAGGTTTTCAGAGGACATTTCCCCTTTGTGTTTGCTTAATACTGCAGGGCACACCCAGCGCTCAAATAATCTGAGGGAATGCAAGATCAGAACTGCGAATATTCAGCAGCCTCTCAACCTGTAGAGCAGAGCAAATTGCAGCTTCAGAGAACGGAGCGATCCCACAGGAGACGGGACGGTATTTAGAGCGAGGTGACCTTTCGGGAGGAATTAGCGGAGGACGAGGTGGCGAGATGAGCAGCTCAGAGAAACGGGGGTTGTAAAAGGAGGCCGTTCTTCTCTCTTGGGGGAGAGCAAGAGCTGCAAAATTAGGGCACGGGGCTTTGAAAAAAGAAGAAGGGTGTGTGTGGAGGGGGAGGCTGACATAGGACTAAATGCAGAGGCTTCCTGGGTAGGAAGCGTAAAGGGAAACCGACAGCTCAGCATAAACGGAGCTTTTGAAAAGGGGGCAATATCAGACGCACAAACTGGAACCTCTCTTTTTGATGCAAAGGAGAGCTGGATGGATCCCTGGTGGCTGAGGAAGGAGCTTTCTAATGACCTGCAGATCTAAAGGGAAGCATGCAGGAAATTTCTTTTTTTTTGAGGGGGGAGCAAACTGGTACTGAGGAGGAGGCAAAGGAGAGAAGCAACACTCTGTGCCAGCTCTGAAAGGAGTTTTCAGGAGGGAAAGAGATGTCAGAGGAGCAGCGTGGGCAGGGAAAGCGGCCAGGCAGAATCACAGTGGTTCCTTGAACTGTGAGCGAGGCTAGACCTCATGAACCCTGCCCTCTTGCAAATGCTGGATTCTCCTAGGACTGGACACAAACCCCCAGTCTCCTCACTTTAGAATTGTGTAATTGTGCAGCTGGAAGGGACTGCAAGAGTCCTCTAGTCCAACCTCCTCGTGAATCTCAACTAATCACGGTTATTATTATTTTTAAAGAAAAAACTCATTTTTCTAATGCTCCTTGATCCACCTGGACTTGTAATCGGAAAAGTTCTAAATACAAATGCGTTGGGGGAGGATACAAATTTTACTTTTCCTCCCAAGCTGGTGGCCAGCGACTTTCTCCCCGCCTCCCATTCATATTTTATTTTATTTCCAGCTTAAAAGTTACATTTTGTCACTCAAGAGTTATATCCATTTCTACAATACTAATGACTTCCTGCTCACCCATCAGTGATGATTTCAGACAATTGCATTTTATAATTCCACCAAATCCATTTTCATCCTCTTTAACAGGTTTCTTAATAGGTTCTGCTCTTTTTCCCTTTAACTCCAAACCCCGCTGTGGACTTCACATATGGAAAGCAACTTTAAAAATAGACCAAAAAAGGTCTCCAGTCCTCCTTAAAGGATTCTAAATCTGTGTCTCTTATCAGCGCCGTCAGTTCTGCCATCGCTGCATATTCCGAGGCTTTCAGCCGCCATTTTCCCTTTGAGGCTAACGGCCATGGCCTTTCTTGTTTGCCTTCCCAGTTCTAATCTCCAAAGTTCCTCCCCATATCCACAAGAATTGGAGTGTCATGGTGAGAATGCCAAGGTTGCAGGTTTGATCCCCGTATGGGGCAGCTTCGTATTCCTGCCATGCAGGGGGTGGACTGGATGACCCTCAGGGTCCCCTCTAACTCTACCAAAGTTCAGTGAAAGTGCTTTTAAAAAGGAGAATGGGGAAGACAAGAAAAGAAGGGACTCGCCAGACACCGCATTCTCATTCAGGCAGAAAGCCTTGAAGTTTCTTGATGGCACCACCCCATTTGAAAGAAACAGGCTGGCTCCGTGGAACAGGGCTCTTCAAATGTGTTCGTCTTAGCAGGTTGACAGCCTCGCAGAGTGATTCTTCCACCCAGGTCCCGGCCCTGCCCTCACGCTTCCCTTAAAACAGGCATGTCCAACTCCTAAGAGACTGAGATCTAAAGGTAAAGGTAAAGGGACCCCTGACCATTATGTCCAGTCGTGGCCGACTTTGGGGTTGCGGCGCTCATCTCGCTTTACTGGCCGAGGGAGCCGGCATACAGCTTCCGGGTCATGTGGCCAGCATGACTAAGCCGCCTCTGGCGAACCAGAGCAGCGCACGGAAACGCTGTTTACCTTCCTGCTGGAGCGGTACCTATTTATCTACTTGCACTTTGACATGCTTTTGAATTGCTAGGTTGGCAAGAGCAGGGACAGAGCAACGGGAGCTCACCCCATTGCGGGGATTTCAACCACCAACCTTCCGATCAGTGAGCCCAAGGCTCAGTGGTTTAATCCACAGCGCCACCTGCGTCCTGACTGAGATCTACTCCCAGTATTAAAAAACGGGCAGTGATCTACTCATAGAGATTAAGAAATGGGGGGAGGATTGCCAAGAGCTGTCGAGTTTTTCATGGGGGGGGGGTGCCCAGAGTTGCTGAGCTTGGGGGGTGTCAAAAAACGCTCACCAAAAAGCCCCGTGCCGAAAATCGCCAGCAGCATCCGATAAATGACCGCACACTTTCTGCTGCCACCAATCACCCTCTCGATAAAAGATGACAATCGCACCTACCCTCCCTCATTCTCCCCCTCTGCAGCGATCAATCAGGATCACCTCACGATCGATCAGGATCACACCGGCAGTCTACCTGTCAATCGTGGTTGACCGGTTGAACATGTCTGCCTTAAACAAATCACAAAGCTGATTGAATGATTCACTGCCGGTCACTTGTCCCACGAGTAGCTGCCAGGTTTTGCCCACTTAGCCCCTGACTGTGTATTTTGCCCTCCATCCAGGGCAAAGACAGGGATGTCCAAGGAGCCGGAAGGTTTGCTTCTGAATTGCAAACAGCCATTCCTTTGCCGATTCAGGATGCTTTGACAGAACCCAAGGGCTGGAGAAACGCCACTCAGTTGCATGCTCAGAGGCGCTCTTGTCTCGACAACGCCACCTTGTTGCGGAGCTGAGCTCTGCCTCCACCTCGTGATTGGGCTGGGTGTCCATCAATATGCAGATGAAACCCAGCTCTACCTCTCTTTCAAATCAGAACCAGTGAAGGCCCTGAGGATGGATGGCGGCAAACAGATTGAGGCTGAATCCTGACAAGACAGAAGTACTGTTTTGGGGGGACAGCAGGCGGGTGGGTTTGTGGGATTCCCTGGTCCTGAATGGGACAACTGTGCCCCTGAAGGACCAGGTACCTCGCCTCGGAGTCATTTTGGACTCACAGCTGGAGGTGCATGTCAATTTTGTGTCCAGGGCAGCTGTCTCCCAGCTCCATCTGGTATGCAGGCTGAGACCCCCCCCTGCCTGCAGACTGTCTCGCCAGAGTGGTGCATGCTCTAGTTATCTCCCGCTTGGACTAATGCAATGCGCTCTATGTGGGGCTACCTTTGAAGGTGACCCAGAAAGTGCAACTAATCCAGAATGCGGCAGCTAGACTGGGGACTGGGAGCGGCCACCAAGACCACATAACACCAGTCTTGAAAGACCTACATTGGCTCCCAGTACGTTTCCGAGCACAATTCAAAGTGTTGGTGCTGACCTTTAAAGCCATAAACGGCCTCAGCCCAGTATATCTGAAGGAGCGTCTCCACCTCCATCATTCAGCCTGGACACTGAGGTCCAGCTCCGAGGGCCTTCTGGTGGTTCCCTCGCTGCAAGAAGCCAAGTTACAGGGAACCAGGCAGAGGGCCTTCTCGGTAGTGGCGCCTGCCCTGTGGAACGCCCTCCCACTAGATGTCAAAGAGAACAAAAACTGAAGGCAGCCCTGTTTAGGGAAGCTTTTAATGTTTGATGCATTACTGTATTTTAATATTTTGTTGGAAGCTGCCCAGAGTGGCTGGGGAAGCCCAGCCAGATGGGCAGGGTATAAATATTACATTATTATTATTATTATTTAGCAGTTTGGGATCACAGGGAGGCAGGTAGGAGGAGGGGAACAGTGTGGCGCAGTGGTTGTTGCAGGATGGTGAGCAAACCCAGTTCCAAATTACCAAAGTTCAGAGGAAGACTGGTCACTGCAGCCTAACCTTCCTCACAGGGTTGTTGTGGAGATAAAAGGGGAGGGAGAGGAACTATGGCTATGAATGAGGCAACCAACATTTCCTTACACAGAATCATAAGAGCTGGAAGGGACCCTCTCCGCCGCCACCCCCAGCCAGACCAACGACAGCAGAGGTTGCCACTCACGTGTTGCCACTGGTCAATGATGAGCGGCCGGTACCTCAGGAAGAACTTGAGGGGGAAGGAGTCCGGATCGGGCCACGAGGAAGGGTACTGCCACGTCACCAGCAGCCTCCGGGCGTTGTTGGGGATGGGCTTAGCCACCACGTTCTCTGGAGGGTCCGGCTTTACTGTTCAAGGAAACAAGACATGGGAGGAGGAGGAGAAAACCTTGGTGAGAAAAGAAACATTTCCGTGCAAATGCCGCATCTCAGAATTGTAGAGCTGGAAGGGACCCCCAAAGGTCATCTAGGCCATGCCCCCCTGCAATGCAGAAATCCCAGCTAAAGAATCTACCCAACATCAGTTTAAAAGCCTCCAATGAAGCACAGAACCATACAGCTGGAAGGGGACCCCTGGAGGTCATCCATTCCAACCCGCTGCAACCTTCGTCTGTGTGCTGCACAGCAGGGACTGTCAAGCAAGCAGGCAGCAGCTAGGAAAGCTGGCTTTCTAAAAATAATAAAAAAATTAAGTCCTAATAATAATAATAATAATAATAATAATAATAATAATAATAATATATTATTTATACCCTGCCCATCTGGCTAGGTTTCTCCAGCCACTCTGGGCTGCTTCCAACCGAATATTAAAAACAGTACAGCATCAGACATTAAAAATTTCCCTAAACAGGGCTGCCTTCAGGTGTCTTTTAAAAGTAAAATAGTTGTTTATTGCCTTGCCATCTGGTGGGAGGGAGTTTCATAGGGCGGGTGCCACTACTGAAAAGGCCCTCTGCCTGGTTCCCTGTAACTTTGCTTCTCACAGGGAGGGAACCACCAGAAGGCCCTCGGGAGATGGACCCAGGTGTCTGGGGTGGAGACGCTCCTCCAGGTATACTGGGCCAAGGTCGTTTAGGGCTTTAAAGGTCAGCACTAAATGCATCGCCATCTTGCTTTGCTGGCTCTGCTGCCGCCACTGTGGGAAAGTGTCACTGAGCAATTCATGCAGAACCAGCACACACGTGAGCCATCTCTTGTCCGAGAGCACAATGCCCCAAACAAGAGAACCGCCAAGTGCTTTGAAGCCCTGATTCAATGAGCAAAGCCCCCACAGAATCAATGGGGTTGCCAAGACCCCCCAGCGGAGGATGGTGCCGGGAAGAGGACACCCCCCCCTTCTGACCTCCTGGATGGCTGAGCTGATAACCTTTCCGCAGCTTTGGTGACTCACTGTTATCATTTTCTGCAGCCCTGGGGGGCTGGGGCTCGATTCTGCTCAGCTCTGGGGACCACAAATTTAATGAGCAGGGTGTGGGTGTGTTCAGAGGGAGTGGGCAGAGGTAGAAAGACTTGGTAGAGGTTGTGGGTTGAGAAGGTGTAAAAGGAAACAGACTAGAACCAATTGGCAGGATAGCTCTGCTCTGCTGGAAACCCCAAGAGGGGAGTGTTGGCCTTGAGTTCGAATACAGATTGTGAGTCTCCCACAGGCCTAGCGAGTAATAATAATAATAATAATAATAATAATAATAATAATAATAATATAACCCAAGTGGTTCTGGGTAGGAAGTGAAGGCAAGAGTCTTCTCTTAATAATAATAATAAACAGCTGCCCTGGACACAGAACTGACCTGCGCCTCCATGGACAGCTGTGAGTCCAAAATGACCCCCAGGCTGCGCACCTGTCCTTCAGGGCCACAGTTACCCCATTCAGGACCAGGGAATCCTCCACACCCACCCACCTCCTGCCCCCCCAAACAGTATTTCTGTCTTGTCAGGATTCAACCTCAATCTGTTAGCCGCCATCCATCCCCCAACTGCCTCCAGGCACTCACACAGGACCTTCACTGGTTCTGATTTGAAAGAGAGGAAGAGCCGGACTTAAGACTCTACTATGAATCAGCAGCTTTTTGCTGGTTGAAACATTGGCTGCTTCTTGAAGATACAGACATTTTGGACTTGGAAGGGTATGATAATAACTTCGGTTGGCATGCATATGTATGGTATGACAAGGTAAAGGTGTATAAAAGTTTCAAAAACCATATTGTCAGGAAAGCATTATATAATGTTTGGATTCGATACAAAGACTTGTTGGAAAGTAAAACCCCCAGGTGGTTGTCACCAATGGAAGCTAAGGCGGTGAAAAAACTTAATATGGACTCTAATTGGCCAAAATATTGTGAAATCTTAGAACAAGATGGTGAGAAGCTCAAACTTCAGAGTTATGAGAAACTAAAGTCCAAAGTTCGAGATTGGTTACATTACCGTCAGATAAATGAGACATTTAAGCAGGATAGGAAAATAGGATTTCAGAAGGAGAGGTCAAAGTTAGAAACAGAACTGTTAGAACCCAATACTAAAAACTTGTCTAGGATGTATAACTTGCTGTTAAAATGGAATACACAGGATGAAACGGTGAAATCAGCTATGATTAAATGGGCACAGGATATCGGTCATGACATTATGTTTGCTGACTGGGAACAGTTATGGACCACCGGTGTTAAATTCACGGCATGTAATGCCTTAAAAGAAAACATAATGAAAATGATTTACAGGTGGTACATGACCCCAGCCAAGCTTGCAAAAATTTACCATTTGCCCAATAACAAATGCTGGAAATGTAATGAGGCTGAAGGTACTTTTTATCATCTTTGGTGGACCTGCCCAAAGATTAAAGCCTTTTGGGAAATGATCTATAATGAAATCAAGAAAGTCCTTAAATGGACTTTTCCTAAGAAACCTGAGGCTTTTCTCCTGGGCATGGTTGGCCAAATGGTGCCAAAAAAGGATAGGACTTTCTTTATGTATGCAACTACAGCAGCAAGAATCCTTCTGGCAAAGTATTGGAAGATGCAAGAACTACCTACTCTGGAAGAATGGCAGACAAAGGTGACAGACTTTATGGGATTGGCAGAGATGACCGGCAGAATCCGCGACCAGGGGAAAGAGACGGTGGAAGAGGATTGGAAGAAATTCAAAATATATCTTAAAAATTGTTGTAAAATTGAGGAATGTTAAGATGTCAAGGGGTAAGAAGTAGAGAATTACAGCTGTAACTAACAAATTTAAGGAAATTTAATGAAAAGGAAGTTAATTAGATAAATTGACTAAAGGGTTGCTAAAGAATTTTGGAATAAGGATGCAGCGAAAGGGAGGTATGGGGAAGTCGATATATGTTCAATGTTGTGTATGTTTTTGTTTTGTGATGTGTTTGTTTTTTATTATGTGTTTGAAAAATTAATAAAATTTTTTATAAAAAACAAAAAAGAAAGAGAGGAAGAGCTGGGTGTCATCTGCATATGGATGAACACCCGCCCAAACCCCCTGATGATCTCTCCCAGCGGCTGCATGTAGATGTTGAAAAGCATTGGGGAGAGGACAGAACCCTGAGGCATCCCACAAGTGAGAGCCCAGGGGTGGTCCTCTGGGCTCAGCGCTGCTCTGGCCTCCGAGGAGAAGATGGAGGCAGAATGACAGAGCTCTTCCGTTTCTGCATCCTGGCCTGCGGCTCCCAGAGGCAGAACACGGCCTGCTCGCTTTTTATGGCTGCTTAATTGTTGCAACGCTTATCTTATTTATGATTGTAATTGTACGTTACCGCTCTTGAATTTTGCAAATAATTTGTAATTGTATGTTATTGCTCTCGAACTTTGCAAATAATTATACAGCTTGCTTCATTTGCAAAACTTATCCCGGTTGCAATTCAGCGGACCGCTTTGCTCTCTCATGCAAGCTGAGGCTTGAAGATTTAGGGCAGCTGTTAACCAACGCAATCTGGCTTCAAGCTGGAGCTGTGGCTGGGAACCGGGGATCTGTGTGAAGGAGAAGGACTGTAGCCTCTCTCTCTTCCTCAGGCAGAAGGAAAATCTCTACAGTTCACTGGCAGGAAGCCATGGAAGTTAAACTGGGGTATGACTGGAGTACAGACCTGCCGCTGCTGCAAGGTTTTTGCCCCATCAATCGCCACAGAAAAGTGCTGCTCAGAAGATATGGGAGCAGTTTCAGCCTTGGGCAGAAAGATATGCATTCTCCCCAAAGAGGGTTTGCAGCACAAAAGAAGTCAAGAAAGGAAGCGAATCTGCATAAAATCTGCATGTAGAAAGTTCTTCCTTAGTCACAATCTCCTTTCTTGTTATTTGAATGCATTGGTTTGAGTCCTCCACTCTGGAGCAGCAGAAAACAAGCTTGCTCCTCTTCAGATAAAAAGGTAAAGGACAGTTACGTAAGTCCAGTCAAAGGCGACTATGGGGTTGTATATACTGAAAAGGATATACCAAGATATAAAGGTACATAAAATACCAGTACACAACAATTGTTTTATACAAGTCTCAATGGCAGTCAAAAAGAGTCCATATTATATAAAATCAGAATAAAGAATAAAGAATCAAATAGGGCCAAAAAAAAGTATCCGGAGTGTGAATCAGATGTATGACTCAGTAGTGGTGACCAGGACAGGGGCGAAAACGCACAGAGAAATGCAAGAAAACTTGGATTCAATTATCTAAGACGCATGTTGAAAAAGAAACATAAAAGAATTGAATGATATAGACTTCCAACAGATTTATAGTCCTCAAAAAACCGAGCTGAAGAAGGCGTTTACTCCGAAACAGGGCCCTGTCCTGGTCACCACTACTGAGTCGTACATCTGATTCACACTCCGGATACCTCTTTTTGGCCCTATTTGGCCCTACTCTTTTTGACTGCTATTGAGACTTGTATAAAACAATTGTTGTATACTGGTATTTTATGTACCTTTATACTATATCACTGCATATTTGAAACTACATTATTTCTGCACTTAAACGTTGTATTTAAATTTGTTGTTGTTTAGTCGTTTAGTCATGTCCGACTCTTCGTGACCCCATGGACCAGAGAACGCCAGGCACCTCTGTCCTGTATTTAAATTTACTATTATCTTAAAACTGTCGCACTTACACGTTGTGTTTAAATTTACTATCAGTTTAAAACTGTTATTCTTAGCAGAATATACACGTTTTTCTTTTCAACTCTCGAGTAGGAATTATTCCTTATATTGAAACTTTTGGCCAGAGCTCTTGGTATATCCTTTTCAGTATATTTTCAACAAGAACTCCAATTTCTTTAACAATGACTATGGGGTTGTGGCACTCATCTTGCTTTCAGACCAAGGGAGCCAGCGTTTGTCCACAGACAGCTTTCCAGGTCATGTGGCCAGCATGACTAAGCTGCTTCTGGCACAACGGGACACTGTGATGGAAACCAGAGCACACGGAAATGCTGTTTACCTTCCCGCTGCAGTGGTACCTATTTATCTACTTGCACTTTGATGTGCTTTCGAACTGTTAGGTTGGCAGGAGCTGGGACTGAGCAACGGGAGCTCACCCTGTCGTGGGGATTTGAACCGCCGACCTTCTGATCAGCAAGCCCAAGAGGCTCAGTGGTTTAGACCACAGCGCCACCGCATCCCTTCTCCTCTTCAGATATTAAAAGAGGGCTCTCATATCACCTCTCAGTCTCACTGAGATTCCTGCATTGCAGGGGGTTGGACTAGAAGACTCCAAGATTCCCTTCCAACTGTATAATTCCACAATTCTTCTTCTCCAGGCTAAACATCCCCAACTCTCTCAGCCATTCCTTGCAAGGCTTGGTTTCCAGAGCCTTGCCCATCTTGGTCACCCTCCTCTGCACACCTTCCAGCTTGTCAACATCCTTCTTAAACTGGGGTGCCCAGAACTGGACTCCGGGAGTGAGTGGTTCCAAGAGCACATCCGAGGTCCGGCAGCCCTCCTGGAACTTGAGAGCAGGCTTGGTTTGTGTGCCAGGAGTCATTCCTCTCCAGTGACTGTGGTTTCCATTCAGAAAAGGGGGAAGGGGAGTGGATGTGCTCCAGATGTCCACATACACCTCCTCCTGAAACTCCAAGTCCAGGTCTTGGGGTGGGGAACAGAGGACATTGACTTCCACCAAAAGGACTCTAGGGTCCCGGCACACCAGGAAGGTCATAAATCCAGCACTGGCTGAGCTGAACGGACCCAGGTGTGCTGGTCCTATGGGTTACCCGAGAGGCGAGGTCCAAGTCCGGTCCTGTGATGGCCTGGGAATCCAATTCAGAGGCTGAACGGGAGGAATCCTGGCCTGCACAGGAGTCCCCGCCTCCAGGGCTGGCTGAGCTGGGGCAGGGCCTTGAATCTGAAGTGCCCGCACCTGTGCCGGATCCTCAGGAGCAGGCACCAGGTGAATTCACTCTGGCTCCGGAGGTGATTGAGGACCCATTGCCTACAGTATGCCTCTCCCAGCCCTGTCAGGGGAAGGTGAGCCTCCTCCTGGGTCCAGTAACCCTCCAGCCTCTCCTAAGCTGCAGAGGCTCAGGGCAGAGAGGCGGAGGGAACTGGTTTTCCCAGGAGGAGTGCTCACCTTAAGGCCGGAAGAGGCGGGTCACCTGGGGGCCGGGACCGCCCCTGGCCTCAGAGAAGATAAAGGCCAGTCAGCCCGGTCCCAGGTTGCGGGAGCAACATCGCTGGAAACCTGCTTCTGCCAGCACCCAGTCCTGTTCTTCCAGAGTTCCCGACCACGCCCGGCTTCTTGCTTCGGATCCCGCTTCGCCCTGTGTGGACTGTCTCTAGACCCGTGACCCAGGACCAGACTCTGACCACGCCTCACGGTAACCTCCCCCCGGGACCAGCACAGGTCCGTGGTCAAAGGTGCATCCCCGAACCCAAGGTACCACTGTATTAAAATACAGTAGTCTATTAAACATTAAAAGCTTCCCTAAACCGGGCTGCCTTCAGATGTCTTCTAAAAGTCAGACAGTTGTTTATTTCCTTGGCATCAGATGGGAGGGCATTCCACAGAGTGGGTGCCACTACCGAGAAGGCCCTCTGTCTGGTTCCCTGTAACCTCACTTCTCACAGAGAGGGAACCACCAGAAGGCCCTCAGAGCTGGACCTCAGTGTCCGGGCAGAACGATGGAGGTGGAGATGCTCCTTCAGGGATACTGGGCCGAGGCTGTTTAGGGCTTTCAAGGTCAGCACCAACACTTTGAATTGTGCTCGGAAACGTACTGGGAGCCAATGTAGGTCTTTCAAGACCAGTGTTATGTGGTCTCAGCAGCCGCTCCCAGTCAGCAGTCTAGCTGCCGCATTCTGGATTAGTTGTAGTTTCCGGGTCACCTTCAAAGGGAGCCCCACATAGAGCGAATTGCAGATGTCCACGACTTCTAGTTTTATGAGATACAGAGAAATATTTTCCCCTCTATCCATTTCCTCCACACTAGGCATCATTTGATAAACTTCTCTCATGCTACTTGTGACTCGCTTCTTTTCTAAGCCAAAAGTTAACCTTAACTATTCGAGGCGAACAAATACATGTATCTGTGGGACAGTGGAAAAGAAGCACTGTCAGGAAAAGCACACTTCTAAAAGGGAGTAAAAGAAGCTCAGAAGCAAAGTCTCCTCTTTCTTCCCAGAGCAAACGGCTCTTTTCATGCATATTTATAAATTCTTTATTCCACAGGTTCAAGGTGACTGGAGAGCAGCGCTGAAACCCTCATCAGACGACCGCCTTGCATGGACAGCTCTCTTTGAAGCAGCCGCCCTAGGATAGGACAGCTCCTGCAGAATCACTGGCTGCACACTTAGCACCGAGCCGTGCTCAAGGTTCCGGTAGCGATTTACACATAGCTGTCAAGCGTCCCTTATTTGGAGGGACAGTCCCTTATCCCAGCGCCATGTCCCACTGCTGTCCCGGATTGATGATGTCCCTTATATTTCCCGGGTTTCAAAGGAAGCAGCTCCTCTTCCTCCCTCCCTGCCGGCCAGGGAGGAGGGAGGCTCCAACTGTGTTGCTTGGCTGCCCGGCCCGCCCCCTCTGGCCTCCTCTCACCAGCCTTGGCCCCCGGGAGCCCCTCCATGCCGGGACTGGTGGGAGCCTCGGGCCCATCTGCCACCATCCTCCTCGCGACCACCGAACTGAGCGTCTCTGCCTGGGGCCTCCCCTCTGCCCGCCGCTGCTCCCACTAGGCCATACTGCGGCTGTGCCGCCGAAGGACCCGGATGAGATGGGAAGCCTGGCATGGTCTATGAATTGATGAGGAGCCTTGAGAGGAGAGCGAGGACAACCATAAAGCAGTTCAGAGAGAGTAGGAGGAGGCAAGTGTTCCAAGGGCTAAGCATAGAGGGGGAAAGCGGAGGAAGATCCGCAAGTGCTTCTCCCACAGATTTGTAGTGGTAGACTAGCATAGATGGTCTGATCTGCGGGTTTACTTCGGGCGCTATTCCCCCCCCTCCTCCAGCCCCACCTGATGGAACTGAGAGCTGCAGATGGAGCAGGAGAGAAAAGATACAGAACTGCAGCAGCATCTTTGTAGCTTGGACTTCATTTTGCGCGAAAAGTGGTTGCTGCTTGTAGTTATTTAATTGCAGTGTTTCATCGGCTGGTGTCTTGAGCAGCAACCTCTGGAAACGAAGGGCTAAAAACCAGTGCTGCTCTCTAAAATTATCTTGCCCCTTTTAACTGGTTGGCTAAAATCCCTTATTTTGGCTGCTTGTCCCTTATTTTCAAGGCTGTTGGTCCCTTATTTTCAAATCTGTAAGTTGACAGCTATGGATTTACAAAGCTCTGGAAGACTTAGGTCCAGGGCACGCCGGCGATCGCCCAAACACTTCTATCCCAGCTCGATCGCTTAGATCATCTGCTGAAGAACTGCCGGTTACTCCTCAAGCTGGTGAGGCTCATCAGACAACGAGAAACCCAAGCTTTAGTACCATTGTCCCAGTCCTGTGGAACTCTCTGCCACTGGAGAGTCAGCAGCCAATTGAGAACACATCTTTCTGCAATGGGCAATTTATGTGTGTTTTTAACTTGGATGTGCTTGTAATTGTATGGCTTGTTACATTTTTATTGCTGTCAACCGCTCTGACATGGTGGTATACAACAACCACTATATATAAAAAATGTTTAAGTATAACTTTATGAAAAATACAGAAGCTTTTCTACTAGGGATAACGGACACAGGTATAGCAAGAGGAGATCAGAAAATATTCCTCTATGCCACTGGAGCGGCAAGGATCCTCACTGCTAAAAACTGGAAAAAATAAACTGTGCCAACAGAAAAGAAATGGCAAGACAAATTGTCAGAGTATGTTGAACTGGCTAGATTAACAGAGGCAGTTAGAGATCACACTAGACAAAAGTTTCAAAAAGCATGGGGAAAATGCAAAGTATACTTCACAAAACAGTGCCCTAAAACACATACCTGGACTTGTTTCGACAAAGGAGACTTTGTGGATATTTAAGTTATAATTAGAAAAATCTTAATAATTATTCATAAAGGAAACAGCTTATAAGAAGTAAATAAGGAGGCCAGGTACAGGATAAAGGAAGCCTTTTATTTGGTTGTTTGTATTGTTGTATGTTATGCTCGCTGTATGTTATGCTCACGTTTAATGAGGGCGGATTTCTGTATTGGGTGGGGTGGGGGGGTTTATGTTAAGTTGTAAATAAAATTTCAAATAAAAAAATAAATAAATAAATAAATAAAATAATCAATCACTGTAAGTGATAAATAAACAAATAAATACAGCAAGTCTGGGGGGGGGCTGGATGCAGCCGAGCCCCCCTGACACTGCCCCCCCTGTCCTGTCCTGACCACCCTGCTCCTTCTTTCATGAGTCAGTGCCTGGGAGAGGATCCGTCCCGCTGGCTGGAGGGCAATAAAATCTCAAACTATCCCCAGATGTCTCTCCTGGCGCATTAGGGACCCGTCATCTGCGCATCACATGGCGTGTCAGAGGTGGCGTCCGCCCTAATCGCCTTTTGATATGCGGAATAATTAGCCGGGCCAGGATGCTGCATTTTTAATGCTGTGCGTTCTCTTCCCACAATTCGCCCAAGGCTCCTAATAGAAAAACAGGGGGGGCGCGCGAAGTGTGCGCTCTTTCAATGCGCTCGTTGCCCCCCCCCTTCTCGCCTTTGCAACCAGAATGCAAACACCATCTGTCAAGGCTGTGGGAGCCATTAGAGCTGCTGAAAAGCAGTTCAGGATCCATCGATGTGGCTCGGCTTTCGCCCTGGCCCAGGTACGCCCCGTGCTCTGCAGAGCAGCAGCCAAGAGCTCCCTCAGACACATTTGCAACACTAAGACAAGAGTCTCCTGAGCTGCTTCCCACTCAGAGCATGTGGAACCCAACAAACGTGTCCCTGCAAATCCTGGCATGTTGACCCAAGTTTAGGAGCACTTCAGTGAGCGAGTTCAGGACTCAATCTATCAGTTTCTGGAGTATTCTCCATTAACTACCGTATATTTCCGTGTATAAGACTAGGTTTTTTTCAACAGAAAAACAATGATCAAAATTTTGGGGTCGTCTTACAACATGGGTAGTGCCTGTTAGAATTCCTGCTCCGCGATTGCAGTCATGGGATTGTTGTCTATCACATGACAGTATGTGCTTTGACTCCACAGAGTGGGATGTTTGTGTTGCTGTGTTCTGTGAAGTGGGACTATTGTCCTTTTCCCTCTGCTGTCTGATGCTAGAGAGAGAGGGAGCCATGTTGCAGTGCTCCGTGTGTGTTTATGTGTAAATAAAGTAGATTAGCCAAAATGTTGAGTTGCTGAGGTCTGTCACGCAAGTTGCGAAGACTCTGCGGATCCCTAAGTGTGCTGGTGTCTGTTGGCATCGGCTGTGATGTTCGGGCTGAAGAAAGCTTTTGAAGTTCCCGAACGATCGACCAGGAGGGAGGGAACATGCCAGTCGGGCATGTGTCTCTGACAGGGTCCTACTCGAGAGTAGGACAAGCTCCTGGCACTGCCTGGGGGGGACGGGACATGGTATAGGTCGACACTGCAAGCCAGGGATGGTCTGTAGCGTGTTACTGGTGTCTGTGGCAAGGGGTGGTGTTGATTGGTTATTGCTGCAGCAATTGGGAAGGTAATAGGCTGCTTCTTGTGATGTGCGCGGGTGAGTTTTTTCTGGCAATCCCCACCACTAAAAAAAGCTCAACAATTGTGGGCGATCTCCCCCTCATTTCCTAAATTTTTAGTCCTCAAAACTGGGGGCGTCTTATACATGGGAGTGTGTTATACACAGAAAAGCACGGTATTTTTACAGCTGTCCTGGGCGGGCTTTGCCAAGCAGGCTCAGAAGGGAAGAAAAATCAGGAACAAAGCCGAGCTCATCTTCCACCTGTGGAGGTCTCTGGGCAGGTTCAAATCCCCACTAAGCCACAAAACCCCTTGGGAGACTTTGGGAGGGTCCCTCGCTCTTGGACTGGCCCACTTCGCAGGGTTGTTGTGAAGATAAAAAAGGTGTGGTGGTGGTGGGGAACCCTGTACGCTTCTCTGAGCACTTGGGAAGGTGGGTGGGCTCTCGCTCCCTTTCCCCGTCACACTCCCAGTGTCTACAGAATTGCAGAGTCCGAAGGGGTCCCGAGGGACATCTAGACCAACCCCCTGTGCGACAGGAAGCTCAGGTAGACCAGAGAGGGGTGATGCCGTGCTGCAGAAATCCACCAGCTCGTAGAGTGCTGGGCTGGAGACTCACTCTATAAGGGAGCTGAACCGTGAGGGGGGAGAGACTCCATTTGCCATCAGGGGGTGGGGTGGGGGTCTCACCTGTGCTGCCCCACCTCCAGCCCAAGGAGCCTTCGGAGTTGCTGTCACAGACTTTAGAGGAATGTACATTTTAATGCACTGAATAGAGCGGAGGATTTCGAGTCATGGGGTGTGTGTGCATGAACCTAACGCTGCTTAAGTTTATTTTTTGGCTGCTATTTTGTTAATGTGGTTAATATTGTTTTATAGGTTATAAATGCTGCACTGCTTTGTTAATCGAATAGCATGACTTTTGCTTTAATTGTGACATGCAGCTTAGTTTTTTAGCTGTTGCTTTGTTAACAGTGTTTTATAGATTGTAACTGTTTCACTGATGATTTCTTGATTATTCGATATGACTCTTGAAGCGTTCGCGATGTTTCACGACGCTCTACCATCTTATTGTCATTTATCGCTTGTAAGCCACTTTGGGGTTCACTTGAATAAAAAGCAGCTTAGAAATATAATAAATCAAATCAAAACACCCTCTTGGAAAACCCTGCCATTGCATAGCTGCTCAATCTTTTCTTGCACAACTCGCACCAAATACCTTTCAAACTGCATGTGGTGCAGCAGCTGTCCTTGGTTATCCCTGCATTCCCTGATGATCTTAGACCCTGGTTGATGAGAGCCTGCACTGCTTTTGCACATTTCACTACACTGTGATGCTTAACGTCACCCAAAATGCGGTGGCAAGCAGGTTTCTGAGGTTTGCCACTCTGGCACTTTTCTTAATTCTCTCCTTCCAAATCTGGGACCCTCGTTCCATTCTGATCGCTCACCCAGCTGCTTGGAAAAGCCTTCCTTCTTTGCCTGGCCTCCGTTTCCTCTGAGCAAAGAGCAAGGCTGAGCTCGCCGGGTCCCTTTCTTCCATCCTGGCAAAGAGCCCATCGTGGGTCTCTGTTTGCTCAGAAGGCATCATTAAGCAAGCAATTCTGGCGGGACGGAGAGCGGAGCGGAAGGCCGGACACGTCGGAGAAACAGCGCATATTTCTGCCACCATTTAAAATGGAAATGTGCCGCGAATCCGCACAGCGAGCAGCTCATTCCTGTTGGTGTGCAGCTGCAGCGGAGATCAAAGGAACGCGTCTCTCATTTTCCAGGCGATTGAGTGCTCTTCCTCCATCTTTCTGGCGGGGAAGGAAATGTTCTGCCACATATTCCAAGCAGGGAGCCTTCTCCAAGCCAGAGGAGGCCAGCTCATGTCCTGGGGACCTTTACGTTTGTAGGATCCTCCCTGCCCCATCCCTCGTACTGGGTGGTCCAGCAAAGGAGAGCCTGGGAAGAGGCAGTTCCCACCAAGACAAGATGCCACAATCTATTTATTCAGTTTATAACCCATCTTTCCTCCGGGGAACTGGGACACCGGTTTGCGCTCTCTCCCCCGTTTTATCCCCACAACCAACCTGTGGGGGAGGCTAGGCTCAGAGGCAGGGACCGGCTCCCAAGGTCACACCCAAGGGGGTTCATGGCAGAGTTTTAGTCCAGCGCTCTAACCACTACACTTCACTGCCAGCAGGGGAGTAGAAAGCAGCCAAGGCTGTCAGGGGACACCTGCTGGGTGAGAACGGAAGCTGCATTTATCACAGGAAGTATGTTATTGCCGCTGGAAACAATCTAGAACTATGATACCTGAAGGAGCGTCTCCACCCCCATCATTCTGCTGGACACCGAGGTCCAGCGCCGAGGGTCTTCTGGTGGTTCCCTCACTGAGAGAAGCCAAGTTACAGGAAACGAGGCAGAGGGCCTTCTCGATAGTGGCGCCTGCCCTGTAGAACGACCTCCCACCAGATGCCAAAGAGAAAAATAACTACCAAACTTTTAGACAACATCTGAAGGCAGCCCTGTTTAGGGAAGCTTTTAATCTTTAATAGGTTATTGTATTTTAGTGTTCTGTTGGAAGCCGCCCAGACAGAGTGGCTGAGGAAACCCACCCAGATGGGTGGGGTATAAATAATAAATTATTATTATTATTATTATTATTTGGTTACAGGGGGAGGTTCAAGCCTTGTTTCTGCCCTGAAATGTGGCCTTGAAAAAGGTGCTTTCTGTAAAATGGGCAGAGGGAGGGATACTAGCAACCCACCTCCAAGAGTGGCTGGTGTAAGAAGGAAACTTCCTTGGAGGTTTACAAAAACAGGTTGGGTGGCCATCGGTCAGGGATTATTTCGCTGAGATTCCTGTATTGCGGGGGGTTGGGCTAGATGACCACTGGGGGGTCCCTTCCAACTCTAGAATTCTATGATTCTTTGAATCCAGTTCAGACTTGTAAACCACCTTGTGATCTTTGGATGAAAGGCAATAGAACTATTCCCTCGCTTTCCATTCACCAAGTGATTTAAACTGCATCTCATAATATGTATATATTCGGTCCAATGTACAATATATTTTTGTCCCACATTCCGATCAATACTGTATCAAGCACCATACATTTGTGTGTAGTAGGCGTGCGCAATATATATTTCGAAGCGTAAACAGATAAAATGAAATTACTAATTTGTTGGAAGTTGCCCAAGAGTGGGTGAAGCAACCCGGTCAGATGGGTGGCAAACAAACAAACAAACAAACAAGTAAATATTAACAATAACAGATTGCAAAGCATTTTGCAAATGCAAAAGTGCGACGCCTCTCCCAAAGCGGATGTCGGGACCGGCTGCCATATTTACCTATCGCGAACTCGTCGAAAGAGATGGAGGTGGAGCTGCTGCCCAGGGCGTTTGTGACCGTCAAAGTCACCTTGTACTTCTTGCTGGAGAAAAGGTGAAGGTACCGGATGTAGCACCTGTTTTTGAGGGAGACGTCCATGTCGCACACAATCTCCTTGGAGTCGTGCCTGGAGAAAGAGAAGAGTCGAGAAGGAGGCTGAGATGACGCAGGAAGGAAAAGTAAAGAAACTCCTGACCATTAGGTCCAGTCATGGCTGACTCTGGGGTTGTGGCGCTCATCTCGCTTTAATGGCCGAGGGAGCCGGCGTACAGCTTCCAGGTCATGTGGCCAGCAGGACTAAGCCGCTTCTGGCGAACCGGAGCAGCGCACGGAAATGCCGTTTACCTTCCCACCGGAGAGGTACCTATTTAGCTACTTTCACTTTGACGTGCTTTTGAACTGCTAGGTGGGCAGGAGCCGGGACCGAGCAACAGGAGCTCACCCCGTCATGGGGATTCGAACCGCCGACCTTTTGATCGGCAAGTCCTAGGCTCTGTGGTTTAACCCACAGCGCCACCCGCGTCCCTCCCTTACCCCTACTTTCCCCAAATAACCACAGTTCAGAACCACATTGATATAATGAAATAGCACTTTACCCTCCACCAGATAGGAAAGTATTCGCTGCATACATGGGTAGATACACCCTCCTTTGATGATGATGATGATGATAATAATAATAATAATAATTTTTATTTATACCCCGCCCTCCCCGGCCAGAGCTGGGCTCAGGGCGGTTAACACCAGTAAAATTACAATAAAAACATAATAGGGGGAAAAAAGAAAAGGGAAAAAACCACACAATTTAAATACAGGTTAAAATACAATTTAAAATGCAGCCTCGTTTTAATAGTAGCCCATAGATCAAGACCATAAGGGGAGGGAAACATATGGGTCAGACCGAGTCCAAACCAAAGGCCAGGCGGAACAGCTCTGTCTTGCAGGCCCTGCAGAAAGATGTTACTTCTGAATCCAGATTATATCCCTTTTTAAATCACCGTGAAAGGTTAGCCATGACTTAACTGACATCCTGCTCCATTTCAAGGGGAACTAAACACAGCTTGTTTCACCTAGATCCCACTTGTAGTAATTCCTAAGGAGTCTCAGGCAGAAATGCCTCTGTTTGCTTGAAATGCAGAAAAGTGGCAGCAAGAGGTGTTGGCCAACGGGAGAACCGAGGCCTCGGAGAGCAGCTGCCAATCACAGCATCATGGAATGGTAGAGTTGGAAGGGGTCTTAAAGGGTCCTCTAGTCCACCCCCTGCAATGTAGGAATCCCAGGTAAAAAATCTTGGACATCCAACCTCTGCCTAAAAACCTCCAATGAAGGCGAGTCCGCAGGTGACAAGACTGAGATGAACAGATATAAACACCAACTTCGTATATTTGTGGAAAATGGCTGGATTGGGGTTTCACATGAGGGCCCATATTCGGGGATTTCACACCCTCCCTGTACTATCACACAGGGCAGTAGCTACTCAAAAGGAGGAGTAAAATTCTGCACATGCTCAGGGACATTCTCCATTATTACCAAACCTGATGGTTCAAGAGATGGAGGAAAGCCCGGCTCAAACTAAGGGTTGCAGCAAAATATCAGGGATATTTTGGATTGCGGGTGCAAAGATTGAGGTGGGAAGAGAAGGGGAAAGTTCAGAGGAAAGCATCATGTTCTCTCCAACCTTGAATGCCTACATCATGTTGACCCTGTCAACTCTCACAAGAACAGGCACCACAGTCCTTGTTTGTCAAGGAAACAGGCTTCGGGCTGCTGTCCTGGAAATAGAATTTATGTTTTCACCCGCCTCATAATCAGACCTTTTCTTTTTTTTAGCCCTTCACAAGGAGAGCAAGTCGGTGGCTGTTGTTCAGCACAAATAGCGGTGGACACAGACAAGATCCTGACATGTGGGAGGAAATCTCCGTATCAGAACTTGCTACCAGATTTCACCTAAAGTGAAATCCCAAGGCGTCTCTGGAAGTTCCAGTTCAGGCCAAGTAACAGGAGGATCTGGAAGGAAGCAAATAATTTTGATGAAGCTGGCTAAATTACTTGGGGATAGCGCAAACTGTCAAAATATTTCTTCACATGACGGTAACTTGCGGCACTCACTGCTGCGAGGGTGTGCTGAATTAATTCAGAGTAAGTAAATCTACCAGCCACTGCCCTGGTTGACCATCAAAGATCAGGATCCTCAACTCACTGACCAAACGCGAAGCACTTCTGGGTTCCTGCGCCTTCCAGGACACTGCAGGAGAGGGCATTACGGCAAGCGGGGAGACTTTGATACCCCCCTCCCCAAAAAGGCCACAATGAGCTGTGCCCACCCAATTTCTCCTCTTCTACAAAATTCGCCAAGGATCAGGAGTCCTGCCCCACTCTGGGGTGGGCTGCAGCTCAGTGACAGAGCACATTGCTTTCTCTTCCCCATGCTATCTTTGAGAATTGGTCCCCGCAGCACGATTAAGGAAGATTTATGCCTCCAAGAGCATAAGACTGGTGAAGTAATATATGCGGTTACAAAGGCATTTTGCAGCAAACATGTTTTGATAAAGTGGTTTAGAAGCAAGACACTATCTGGACTCTCATCTAATATTGATCGGTTATTTATATATACATTGCCGTATATTTCTCCCATACTTTTGGGCCGTGGTATGCTTATGTATTGTTTTAATGGGGGCTGGATACCCAGGTGTGTTTGTCTGGATCTTCGCCAATTGTGCTTTCTCCTTATCATTTTGATATAATTGAGGGCTTGTGTTTGTGCTCTGCAGGAAGCTGTTTACGCTGTGTCGGACCATTGCTCTATCTAGCTGGGCATCGACAACACCTCCTGGAAGTGAATTCCCAGAGTTCGCATGCAGAAGGTCCCAGGCTTGATATCTGATGTCTCTAGCTACAACTAATCCAGGATGCGGCAGCTAGACCAGTGACTGGGAGCAGCTGCCGAGATCACATAACACCAGTCCGGAAAGACCTACATTGGCTCCCAGGACGTTTCCGAACACAATTCAAAGTGTTGGTGCTGACCTCAGTGTCCAGGCAGAACGATGGGGGTGGAGACGCTCCTTCAGGTATACTGGGCTGAGGCCGTTTAGGGCTTTAAAGGTCAGCACCAACACTTTGAATTGTGCTCGGAAACGTACTGGGCTAGGGCTCTTGTGCCCAAATCCTGTTTGCAGGTTTCTCACGAGCATCTATTTGGCCACTGCGAGACCAGGTGGCCAGACCAGATGGGCCATTGGCCTCATCCACCAGGCCCTTCTGATGTATTTAATGTCTGGAACGCCACAGGTTCCCCCTTGGATTAACTGCTGGGATAGTTCAGTCGATAAGAGCATGAGACTCTTAATCTCGGGGTTGTGGGTTTGAGCTTCACGATGGGCAAAAGATTCCTGCAGAGTCTGTCCCTGCCCTAAACACTCTGTTTAGAGCAACGGTTCTCAACCTGTGGGTCCCCAGATGTTGTTGGACTACAACTCCCATCTCCCCTGAGCTCTGGCCTTGCTAGCTAGGGGTGATGGGAGGTGTAGTCCAACAACATCTGGGGACCCACAGGTTGAGAACCGCTGGTTTAGAGGTTCAAAAGCTAGATAAAATTACAGTAAAAGCAGCTGGGAAAGGGGCACAAATGCCTGTGGAATGATCTCCGGTGACTGCCTTCAAGCTGATGTTCATGAAAGCAGCCAAGCCAGTCAAGGTCGCATGCGCCCAGTGCTGTGTTTTTGTTCTGAGAAGGCTCCCCCCCCCCCGCCCCGCAAAGGAATGCCTTCCCTCAAGGCCCTACTCACATTACAGTGATGTTGAAGGTGTCTGGAATGTACGTTGGGATGGGCATGTGCCAACTGCAGTAGAAGCCGCTGGGGTAATTGTTCGACCGGCACATCAATGCGGGCTCCTTGGGCGGCGCTGTTGGGAAAGAGAAAGGGGTGGTCAAGCCAGGCTCTCTCTGCTGTGATCAAAAGTTGCTCTGGATGAAGAAAGAAGAAGTGCCAAGCAATCCAGATTGAACCCTGGAACACACTTTGGACCCAATGCATGGTAAACGTGCGTAGAGTCCTCTGCTCCACTCGCAAAAGAAGGAACAAAGGTGCACAGAATTTGAACACGCTCGGTGTCACATGAAAAGAACACGTCTAACAGATGTCAACAGGCGGAACTCCCCAATGATTCCATACCAGAAAAAGCTTAATCTTTCCTCGCTTTTGTAGAAACTTCCTGCCTGCAGTTGTTCAATGCCCAAGAGGCCTGGTTTGCCCCAGTGACAACCCTCAGCCCTTCAGGTGCCATTAGCTGTGAACCAGTCCTTTTGTTTTAGGTCTGTGGATGGTTGCTGTCAGGCTGGCACAATTAAACCTGGCGCGGCAGAGGACTTTGAAGTTCTGCATCCGAATCGGAGCAAACAGCAAACGGTCTTTCGGCGGATCGCCATTTGCTCCGATTCAGCAGTAAAACATGTTTTTTTTCTGGGAAACATGCAAACAAACAATCAGACGCTGAGCTATTTTATAGCACAGACCTGTGCCTGGAAAGTGGGGCACAAAGGGGGGAGGGCTTGGGCGGGGGCTCTGGAAGTGCAAAGGACTACCAGACTTCAAGAAGCTGGTATCACCACCAGGTCAAGTCCACCAATTTTCTTGAATTAATTAAACCAACAGGTTTTAATTGGATATTGAATAAATGTGCAATCCATTGTTACCGTTCTGAATTTGATTGTGTTATTACCTTCCCAGTGGGCCATGCAAACTTCTATCTGCATGACGCTTTTTAGAGGGTGGTGTAGGAGGCCCTGGGGACAGGTTTATGGAACCAAAGGGCGGCCCTCCCAAAGTTTGGGAACCTCTGCTGTAAATCAACCAGGATGCAGATGCCCGTGCTTGAATAAAATCAAGATTAAAGCATTATAAGGCAAGCCAATGAATCCTAAGAGCATTTGCTGCGGCTATTTATTATGTATACCTCATAATAGCTACAGCAAAGTGATAAGCGCAGGTCAACAGCCAACGTTCTCCATTGTTCTTTTCCTTTGATTGTTGAGCAAAAAAGGATGCGATATCAATATAAGTCCCCGGTGTTATATTTAGCCATCCTTCCTCCTCTCCACGTTGCTGCTACTATCAGCTTAACACCCCACAACCCCGGCTGCATTAGTGTGTGAACGCAGTGTGAATCTAGTAGGAGAGCTGGAAAAAACTTCACATTTGGCAACCAATGTATCCCATGATTTCAGATAGTATATGGGTAAAAAAGGTAAAGGTAAAGGACCCCTGACAGCTAAGTCCAGTTGTGGATGACTCTGGGGTTGTGGCACCCATCTCGCTGAGCGCTGAGGGAGCCGGTGTTTGTCCGCAGATAGTTTTTCCGGGTCATGTGGCCAGCATGACTCAGCCACTTCTGGCAAACCAGAGCAGTGCCTGGAAACGCTGTTTACCTTCCCGCCAGAGTGGTACCTATTTATCTACTTGCACTTTGACGTGCTTTCAAACTGCTAGGTTGGCAGGAGCAGGAACCAAGCAATGGGAGCTCACCCCGTCGTGGGGATTTGAACTGCCGACTTTCTGATTGGCAAGTCCTAGGCTCTGTGGTTTAGACCACAGCGCCACCCGCATATATGGGTAGATGAGTTTAAAAAGTCAGGGATACAATTTTTCACACCCCTCTAGCAGCTATGTTGGCTCTTTTGTCAGAAGTGATGCGATTATCACCAAGCTAAGCCTCCATCAGAAGGCTCAGTTGGTCAGCACCACACTCATTGGGACACGGGTGGCACTGTGGTCTAAAGCGTTGAGCCTCTTGGGCTTGCCGATCGGAAGGTTGGTGGTTCAAATCCCCATGATGGAGTGAGCTCCTGTTGCTCTGTCCCAGCTTCTGCCAACCCAGCAGTTGAAAAGCACACCAGTGCGAGTAGCTAAATAGGTACCACTGTGGTGGGAAGGTAAACGGTGTTTCCATGCACTCTGGTTTCCATCATGGTGTCAGGTTGCACCAGAAGCAGTTTGGTTCTGCTGGCCACATGACCTGGAAAGCTGTCTGTGGACAAACGCCGGCTTCCTCGGCCTGAAAGTGAGATGATCTCCACAACCCCAGAGTCGCCTTTGAGTGGACTTAACCATCCAGGGGTCTTTTACCATTTTTTAAAATACTCATTGATGACACTCAGACTTCACTCATTGACCGAGAACTTGAAAGGCAGGCGCCGGCTCACGTCTTGCAAAGCGATTGCTTCAAGATTGCCTGCACTTTTTGCTCTGCAACCTTTGCAACCGTTTCATGGCAGCCAACTCCATGAGTCAGAGACAGGTCCCGGGAGGAAGTTTGTCTGCCCTGAATCGACAGCCCCTCCACTTCACTGGCTAAACTGTGAGATCTCTGTCCCCCTTCTCCATAACGGCACAGATTTACTGAATTTAAGGTCACGAGGGACTCATCTATTGCCGTCCTGTAGAACACGGGCTGCTAAAGAACCTCCAGTAATTACACGCGTACATCAAGCCTCCACATTAGCCCCCTACAGGGCTTGTCGGAAGACAGAATCCCACATAAGTACAGCTTTCATCTCGGTACAAGAAGCATCTCAGGCCCCTCCACTGAGGACCACAGATCTCTAGCAGCCGAAGTGTTGCCTGTCCCGGATCACATTCCCAGGCAAGAGGTAAAAAGGGTGCCTCAAATCTCAGCTCCCTTCAGCCAGCCTCTCTCCTCCTTCAGACAAACATTCCAACTTTTTATTATTTATATGTATAGATTTTTAAAAAGCCTGTGGCTGTGATATCCCTTGTTTAGCTGGCAACAGCTCTGCTCTAAAGGGAAGGCCTTCTTCACGCAGTGCATAGTTAAAACTGTGGAACTCACTGCCACTGGAAGCAGCGATGGCCACCAACTTGGATGGGTTTAAAAGAGGACTGGACAAATTCACAGAGGAGGAAAAGGCTATCGAAGTCTGCTGGCGCTGGACCTCAGTGTCCGGGCTGAACAATGGGGGTGGAGACGCTCTTTCAGGTATACTGAGGCCGTTTAGGGCTTTAAAGGTCAGCACCAACACTTTGAATTGTGCTCGGAAACGTACTGGGAGCCAATGTAGGTCTTTCAGGACTGGTGTTATATGGTCTCAGAGGCCACTCCCAGTCACCAGTCTAGCTGCCGCATTCTGGATTAGTTGTAGTTTCCGGGTCACCTTCAAAGGTAGCCCCACGTAGAGTGCATTGCAGTAGTCCAAGCTGGAGATAACCAGAGCATGCACCACTCTGGCCAGACAGTCTGCAGGCAGGGAGGGTCTCAGCCTACGTACCAGATGGAGCTGCCTTGGATACAGAATGGACCTGCGCCTCCATGGACAGCTGTGAGTCCAAAATGACTCCCAGGCTGCGCACCTGGTCCTTCAGGGGCACAGTGACCCCATTCAGGACCAGGGAGTCCTCCATACCCACCCGCCTCCTGTCCCCCCAAAACACCACTTCTGTCTTGTCAGGATTCAACCTCAATCTGCTGGCCGCCATCCATCCAGAAGGCTCTTGTGCTCGGATGCTTCTTGTGGAATGAGTATGATGATGAAGAAGAAGCACCACTCTAGAAAAAGTTATAGCCTTACTGAGCATGCTCAGTAGTTGTGGAATTCTGCATGTAATGTGGGGGGGGGATTAGGAAAGATCAGGATTGGAGTGTGGGTTTGCAAACCCACTACGTGAGTGGCTGGCATCATTCCTGTTAGGAGTGTTTCCTTGCAAGTCCCCTTGGCTCATTCATAACCCCTTTCAAGCAGCACCTTTGCATCTCGAGTGCAGATCCTGCTGCTTCTTCTTACTGCTTTCCTCTACTTAACAAGATTTATATTCCACTCGCTTGGAAGAAAACCTCCGAGCAGTTTACAAAAATATAAAAGGGAAACCTTAAAATTATGGATAATAGACGAGTTAAAAGCAGGTGTTTACAAATAGTCTAAAGATGATGAACAGCAGCAACAGCTGAAAAGAAATGAAGAACATTTAACTTCTAAAGGCCTGTTCAGGGAAGTTTTTAACGTGTGACATTTTAATGCATTTTTAATCTTTGTTGGAAGCCGCCCAGAGTGGCTGGGGAAACCCAGCCAGATGGGCACGGGGTACAAATAAAAAATTATTATTATTATTATTATTATTATTATTATTATTATTATTATTATTATTATTATAAGCAGGTGCCCAAAAGGGGACAGTGAAACTGCCTCCCTGGTGTCGATAGACAGGGAGTTCCAAAGTTCGTTTTAGAAATGCAAAATGCAGCAGTTGTGGGCAGTGACAATGGGTGGGATGAGATCATTTGTGGAGGGACAATTTAACTCTTTCCTCCACAGAGGCACTCCCAAATTAACCCCCACCCCACCCCACTGCTGCCACCGACCGGAAATTTCTCATTGTCGCCAAGTTCGGTTTATCATCTGAGAAGCCTTTTGTGTAATTATTCTTTTCACAGATTTGTAAGACATCATCTAATTTGATACTACTCAGACCAGGGAGGATTGAAAGCATTAATATAGATTTAATATCATCATACGTCAGAACTGCATTCATCTTAAATTAGACCCATAGATCACCAATATCACCTATTTCCTATATTGTGAAATATTGTAATTTCTGCTATGTATTAAATTCAGGGTTATATATAAACAGATTCTTGCCGGAAAAATTCAAAGCTGAAGATTATCGCTGACTGTATCTCAAACAGTTAGCAAATTGGATAATAACAAATTACTTTTAATTTGTAGAGGGGCTTTCTGTCTTATTCATCCATAATGACACGTAGAGGAATCTCAGGCAGGGAGCTTGTTCCATTTCCAAGCCATTAACTATTCCATAAAGCGTTCGTCAAAGCTACGACCCCCATCTATGCAATTTGCCGGCTAATATCAGGAACTTATCGTCCTTTCCTTTTATCTTCCTGTAACAGGTTAATCATCGAGTAGGAGAGAGGATTTCACAGTGCTTAAACCTGGAAAAACGCTTTGTTCTAACGGTTTTTGAACTAAAAAGGGCAAAACTTTGAAAGATCCATTTGCTCACTTTGGTTGCCTGCTCTGTGCCTGAAGAGGCTTCGTCCTATAACAGGCTGAAGAGGTGCCTAGAATGGATCCCAGGGTATCGGAATAGATCCCACCACTTCAGGCTACAAGTGTGGTGTGCTGTTTTCAAACATCATCATCATCATCATCATCATCATCATTTATTGAAGTTTTATACAGTGGATGCTCGGGTTGCGAGCGTGATCCGTGCAGGATGCACGTCCGCAACCCACAGTGGCGCATCTGCACACTCGAGGGTTGCAATTTGGTGCTTCTGCGCATGCGCAAAGTGCAATTTAGGGCTTCTGCGCATGTGCGACCGCCGAAACCCGGAAGTAACCTGTTCCGGTAACCCGAAAAAATGCAACCTGAAGCATCTGTAACCGGAGGTATGACTGTACCACCCTCTACACAGAGGTCTCAGGGCGGTTCACAGAACTACATCAAAATAAAAAACCACAAAATATATAGTCAAAATATTAAAATCTCCATATCTGAAAGTCAAAAAATAAATAAAATTAAAACAGCACAGCCTGCTCCCTGTTACACTATCTGTCTTCTGGCGAGGTGGTTGCTCATATGTTTGTTTTCATCAGACATGGATGCTTTAGTTGAGATTCCTGCATTGCAGTGGGGTGGACTAGAGGACCTTTGGGGTCCCCTGCAACCCTATGATGCTATGATATTCAAAGAGTGCATCCTGCAGTCTGAAGTGGCACCATTTTATTTATTGCATTTACACCCCACCTTTTCCTCCAAGGAGCTCAAGACTGCACACATGGCTTTCCCCCTCCTCTCATTTAACCTTCACAACAACCCTGTGAGGTAGGATAGGCTGAGAGGGAGTGCTTGGCCCAGGGCCATTCAGTGAGACCCATGGCCAAGTATTTGAAGCCTGTTCTCCCAGATCCTAGTCTGGCACGCTAGCCACTATGCGACACTGCCTCTCATCTAGCACCTCATTTATGCACAGGCAGAGCTCAGGGTCTCTCCACCAGCAACCTGGGAGTCTGAAACCCAACCGCCTTGGACTGCAAGCAGAGAATTTGGTATGAGTCACTGAATTCAGAATCCTTTAAAAAAATGCCGTTTTGATTTAAAAGATTGTAAATATGCCTTTTGCTCACACTCGGTGTAGCTCCAGTAAAACCGAGAATTACAGCTTTTAATTTCAGAGATGTTAAAAGTGCTTCGGGAACACTCAGCTACAACAGGGACTCAAAACGCCTGACGGGCTTGTTTTAGGACTATAAGGAGAAGCTGCTGGATCCGACCAGGGGCCCATCCAGTCCAGCATGCTGTTCTCACAGGGTCCAGCCAGGTGCCCCCAAGGGAAGCTCGAAATCAGGATTCGAACACATTGCCCACTCTCCCCATCCTGTGGCTTCCAGCAGCTGGGACTCAGAAGCTGGCAGAACCCCAGACCTGCACCCAAACCATTCTTCCCAGACATGCTCAGGGTGCTCTTCTCTGAGGCGAGGCCTGGGGAGACCCGGTGGTCTGGTCCACAGCAGGCCTTGCCAGAGAGCAGCGCATCACTATAAGCGATGAGCTCGATTTGCAAAAACCCTGCGTGAGCTTTCTGGTAAGAAGAGTTAAAAATAACTGGCAACCTTGTGACTTTGAAGGCAGCCTCTGGCCATGACAGCTTAAAATTCCAAATAAGCCTCAGAGTCTGTTTTATTCTATTACAGAGACTGACACAGATGTTAAATTCCTTAAAAAGACTCCAGGTCCTTTAATTAATTTAAAGCCCCAAACTAATGAATGGATTTACTTGCAAATTCCCAGAAAATCCATTTTGCATGCAAGGACTAAGTGCCTCTATGTTTGGGGAGGAGCAGACAGACGGAGCAGCGGAATTAAGTGCAAGATAAAACTCGCAGAAGCAGCAGCTATCTATCGATGGGTTTGGAGACTGCTGCCTCCACAGAAATCTGAACCGGGGATCCTTTGGCACAGTTCCTGGCAGGTGACTGGGTTTGAGTGAAGCCTGCCTTCGCTAAGGAACAAGGCAATTAGCACTTTCTTACGAAGATGCCAGCTCTGGAGGAAAGTGTCTGTTCCAGATGGGCTTCTGGAAAACAACCCCCCCCCCAAACTACCACACACATATTTATTCTTCTTCAGGAGCTGTCATGCTTGTCCCAGAGCTTAGGAGAGATGAAGGATGTTGTTGTTCCCTGAATCAAGGTCTGATGAAGAGTTATGCGAAAGTCAAACACTTGCATATTCCCTCCCCCACCCGGCTCTGGAGATCTCTTTTTGTATTCTTGGCAGCCAGATAAATAATGCCGCCCAGACCACTTCCATCTTCAGGGGACGTGGGATGCAAAGGGTTGGGGGCTAGATTTCAGAAAGCCGATTTCTAGATTTGCAGGATTTCTGGACTCCTGTGCATTCCCATCAGAAATAAACAACTATCCAACTTTTAGAAGACATCTGAAGGCAGTCCATGGGGTCACGAAGAGGCGGACACAACGAAACGACTAAACAACAACAACAACAACCTTGGGTTACAGACGCTTCAGGTTACAGACGCTTCAGGTTACAGACTCTGCTAACCCAGAAATAGTACCTCGGGTTAAGAACTTTGCTTCAGGATGAGAACAGAAATTGTGCGGCGTGGCAGCAGCAAGAGGCCCTTTTAGCTAAAGTGGTGCTTCAGGTTAAGAACAGTTTCAGGTTAAGAACGGACCTCCACAATGAATTAAGTACATAACCCGAGGTACCACTGTATTCTACTTTAGCTCCTGGAGAGCTGCTGCTATCAGAGCAGGTGATTTGGGGCTAGAGAGACATGTGGTCTGGCAAGGTAGCTTCCTTTGTCACTGGGAGATAGGTTTGACCCAGAGACTGGCACTGAAGCACCTTACAAGCCCTCACCCATTTGCACGGCAATTTGTCTCAAAATCCGAGCTGCCAGACAGAGACCTGACCTGTGGGTGCATTGCTTAAAATCTATGAGACAGAGAGAAAGAGAGAGAGAGAGAGAGATGCATCCTTCCTCCTGCCTTAATCATTTCACTCCCTGCTCTAGTATGAGGCGAGCATCTCTGCTAATGGCTATTTCAGCCTTCAGACACCAGACGAAGGCCAGAGACAGGATAATGAGTCTGACAGAGAGATTATTCAAACAGACCCGCAGCAAGTTCAGAAGAGAGAGAGAGAGAGACAGAGAAAACAAGAACAGCGAGGCCAGAAATGCTCTCGCCTCCCTCTCTCCTGCTCCTCAACAGCCCCTCCAAAAAACACCCCCCCCCCACTGCAGGATAGATGGGGGAATCAGCTCAAGGGCAGCTGTGAATTTAAAGAGAGGGAGAGGATCCTTTCCCCTGGGCAAACACATCCCAGCTCAGCCCTTTCTGATCTGCATGCACAAGGAAGACAGGCTGCTCTGCTTTTGCAAAACAACAGCAAAAAATAAAAATAATAAAAACCCCCAAAGCAAGGAAGGCTTTGAGTTCCTGAGGATGCTACCGCTGGGTGGCAGTGCTCCACAAGGGGTCTGCCTCTCTGCACAGGAGGAAATAAGCACAGCTGTGAAGTAGGAGACCTGCAGCCCACCTGCCTCAGTGCTGCTTAGAATCATAGAATCATAGAGTTGGAAGAGACCACAAGGGCCATCGAGTCCAACCCCCTGCCAAGCAGGAAACACCATCAGAGCACTCCTGACATATGGTTGTCAAGCCTCTGCTTAAAGACCTCCAAAGAAGGAGACTCCACCACACTCCTTGGCAGCAAATTCCACTGTCAAACAGCTCTTACTGTCAGGAAGTTCTTCCTAATGTTTAGGTGGAATCTTCTTTCTTGCAGTTTGGATCCATTGCTCCGTGTCCGCTTCTCTGGAGCAGCAGAAAGCAACCTTTCTCCCTCCTCTACATGACATCCTTTTATATATTTGAACATGGCTATCATATCACCCCTTAACCTCCTCTTCTCCAGGCTAAACATGCCCAGCTCCCTTAGCTGTTCCTCATAAGGCATCGTTTCCAGGTCTTTGACCATTTTGGTTGCCCTCCTCTGGACACGTTCCAGTTTGTCAGTGTCCTTCTTGAACTGTGGTGCCCAGAACTGGACACAGTACTCCAGGTGAGGTCTGACCAGAGCAGAATACAGTGGCACTATTACTTCCCTTGATCTAGATGCTAT